>NC_065592.1:73240000-73840000 GCF_024542745.1 Macaca thibetana thibetana
CTTTATAATAGAATATACCCTTTGGTATATACCCAGTAACGGGATTGCTGGGTCAAATGGTATTTCTGGTTCTAGATCTTTGAGGAATCACCACACTGTCTTTCACAATGGTTGAACTAATTTACATTCCCACCAACAGTGTGAAAGCATTCCTATTTTTCTCCACAGTCTTACCACCATCTATTGTTTCTTGACTTTTTAAAAATTGCCATTCTGACTGGCATGAGATGGTATCTCATTGTGGTCTTGATTTGCATTTATCTAATGATCAGTGATGTTGAGTTTTTCATGTTTGTTGACTGCATAAATGTCTTCTTTTGAGAAGTGTCTGTACATGTCTTTTGCCCACTTTTTGATGGAGTTGTTTGCTTTTCTCTTGTAAATTTGTTTAAGTTCCTTTTAGATTCTGAATATTAGCCCTTTGTCAGATGGATAGATTGCAAAAATTTTATCCCATTCTCTAGGCTGTCTATTCACTCTGATAATAGTTTCTTTTGCTGTGGAGAAGCTCTTTAGTTTAATTAGCTCCCATTTGTCACTTTTTGCTTTTGTTGCAATTGCTTTTGATGTTTCTGGCTTGAAATCTTTGCCCATGCCTATGTCCTGAACGGTATTGCCTAGATTTTTTTCCCAGAGTTTTTATAGTTTTGGGTTTTACATTTAAGTCTTTAATCCATCTTGAGTTAACTTTTGTATAAGGTATAAGGAAGGGGTCCAGTTTCAACTTTCTGCATATGGCTAGCCAGTTTTTCCAGCACTATTTATTAAATAGGGAATCCTGGACAGGCACAGTGGCTCGTGCCTGGAATCCCAGCACTTTGGGAGGCCAAGGCAGGCAGATTACTTGAGGTCACAAGTTCAAGAACAGCCTAACCAACATGGTGAAACCCCGAATCTACTAAAGATATGAAAATTAGCCAGGCATGGTGGTGTACGCCTGTAATCCCAGCTACTCAGGAGGCTAAGGCATGAGAATTGCTTGAACCCAGGAGGCGGAGGTTGCAGTGAGCCAAGATCGCATCACTGCATTCTAGCCTGGGCAACAGAGCGAGACTTCAACTCCAAAAAAAAAAAAAAATTGGGAATCCTTTCCCTATTGCTTGTTTTTGTCGTTTGTCAAAGATCAGAGGGTTGTGGATGTATGCTCTTATTTCTGAGATCATTTTTGTTTCATTGGTCTATGTGTCTGTTTTTGTTTGAGTATCATGCTGTTTTGGTTACTGTAGCCTTGTAGTATTCTTTGCAGTCAGGTATCGAGATGCCTTCAGCTTTGTTCTTTTTGCTTAGGATTTTCTTGGTTACACAGGCTCTTTTTTGGTTCTATATGAATTTTAAAGTAGTTTTTTCTAATTGTGTGAAGAATGTCCATGGTTTGTTTGACGGGAATAGCAGTGAATCTATAAATTACTTTGGGCAGTATGGTCATTTTCACAATATCGATTCTTCCTATCCATAGCATGAAATGTTTTTCTATTTGCTTGTGTTCTCCTATATTCTTGAGGAGTAGTTTGTAGTTCTCCTTGAAGAGGTCCTTCCCTTCCCTTGTTAGCTGTATTCCTAGGTATTTTATTCTCTTTGTAGCAATTGTGAATGGAAGTTCATTCATGGTTTGGCTCTCTGCTTGTCTGTTGTTTGTGTAAAGCAAAGCTTGTGACTTTTGCACATTGATTTTGTATCCTGAGACTTTGCTGAAGTTGCTTATCAGCTTAAGGAGCTTTGGGGCTGAGATGATGGGGTTTTCTAGGTATAGGATCGTGTCATCTGCAAACAGACAGTTTGACCTCCTCTCTTCTTCTTTGAAGATGCTTTATTTCTTTCTCTTGCCTGATTGCCCTGGCCAGAACTTCCAATACTATGTTGAATAGAAGTGGGGAGAGAGGGCAACCTTGTCTTATGCTGGTTTTCTGGGGAATGCCTCCAGTTTTTGCCCATTCAGTATGATATTGGCTGTGGTTTTGACATAAATGGCTCTTATTGAGATATGTTCCATCAATACCTAGTTTATTGACAGATTTTAACATGAAGGGATGATGAATTTTATCGAAGACCTTTTCTGCACTATTGAGATCATCACGTGGTTTTTGTCTTTAGTTCTATTTATGTGATTCATTACATTTATTGATTTGCATATGTTGAACCAGCCTTGCATCTCAGGGATGAAGCCAACTTGAACATGGTGCATAAGCTTTTTGATGTGCTTCTGGATTCAGTTTGCCAGTATTTTATTGAGGATTTTCACATGGATGTTCATCAGAAATATTGGCCTCAAGTTTTCTTTTCTTGTTGTATCTCTGCAAGGTTTTGGTATCAGGATGATGCTGGCCTCATAAAATGAGTTAGGGAGGATTCCCTCTTTTTCTGTTGATTGGAATAGTTTCAGAAGGAATGGTACCAGCTGCTCTTTGCACCTCTGGTATAATTCAGCTGTAAATCCATCTCATCTTAGGTTTTTAAGAGCACAGCTCTGAAGCTGAGTAGTCTATTTGAATCCTGCCTCTTTCACCTGTTAACTGAGTCACCTTGGGCAGAGTTTCTGTTTCTTTACATTTCTGGGCCTCATCTGTAGAATTAGATGAATAGCACCAATTTCACAGAATGTTCTGAGTTAAATGAGTGAATGCATGTGAAGTCCTTAGAACAGGGCCTGGCACACGATTAGCCCTCAAAAACTATTAGCTCTTGCTAAATGTTAGCTGCTATCAACTCATTTTATTCTCCAAACAACACTGGCCAGTTTATAGATGAGGTAGCCAGGGCACAGGGGGTTAAATGCATTGTCAATAGCACAGAGCTGCTAAAGGGCACACCCAGGGCCCTCTGTACTGTCTTCCTTCCCTAGCATCTGAGTCAAACAGACCTTCCTCATTGCCTCCATGAGACCCAGAATAATAGAAGCCCACATGGGAGATGGGCCCTGTGAGCTAGGAAGCATTCTGATCTGTGTCCCCAGGGTCTGGTCCTAGAACTCGAGTGCAGTTATGCTCTTCGGACTGACACCCTCTCCTGTGCTTCCTCAGGCCACACTGGGACCAAAGAACAAAGGAGCCCTCCAATCATCCTTTGCACCCCATTTTCTGTTAGAAGCCCCTGGTCTGCATGGAACCACCCTGGGCTAGATTAGGTCTTGTAACATTTACTGGCAATGAGTTAGATGTTTTACATAAATTATCTCATTTAATCCTCAATATAATTTTATATGGCAAGTACTCTCATTATGATCATTTAACAAATGAGGAAACTGAGGCATAATGGAAATTGGCCTAAGCCATGCAGCTAGTGAGCCAGCGTGCCAATGCAGAAACACAGATCAGAATGCTTCCAACATTTTTGTTCTTTTTACTTATGTAATCTTGTCTCCTTATATAGTTGAGAAGTAAAAAGACTAAGGAAAGAGAGCGTTAGTTATTGTTTAAAGCAAAGAACTTGAAATGTCCAAAATGAAGCTTTCTCTCTTAGGCAATTTTGGTTAATTTATCTGAAAAAATATGAGTAAGTTTAAGTGAATCCATACCATTCAGGTAAAGATGTGTTTGTAAATGTACTGTTACCAATTTGAAACAGGAAAAGAAACTCTGAGTTTTGCTCACACATGGGTGGCTTTTATGAGAAGTGGGGGAGACTTTTATGAGAAGAAAGCAGAGCTGGAGTGGCTTTGACCCCTTATCCTTAAGAATGAAAAGGAAGAATAATCAAATGTACACTGAAACATAACAGCAAATAAGCTCCGAGGTGACATTTGGGCTGTGTAGTTTTCTTCTGGCTGTGTGACAATAAGTACCTGTTCAGCTGGCTTTTACCAAAGCCAGAGAAAGGTCTCTTAGCTAAAATGTCACAATGCATCTTATTTTCTATTTTCAGTGTGTGTTCTGAGGGGAGACTGAAACTCTGTCTTGCCCTCACTCACCACTTAGAAAATAACAACAGTACAGTACAAAGAAAGGTAGGAAGGAAGGAGCCACTGTGGAGCTGGCTCGAGTCTCTCTGACTTTCATTCCACAGAGGGTGTGAGCTCTGGGTGGAGAAGAGGTGGAAGAGATGAGAGGAGGTTCTGACATAACCTCCAAATGTATACTCCTAAGAAGTCACAACAAAAACATTTGACCTATTTTGCACAATTATGTGATGCTCTGGCAAGTGGTTTTTGGACTTACATTTAGAGATCAGAAAATTTTTATTGGCCAATTTAGTGGTTATTACTAAAGGTCTTTGGTCCAAAGAACAGCTGTCATTTGGTGACCTGGAGGTCTGAGCTCTGCCTCAAAGGAAGGCACGACCCTCCTCCTTTCTAAAATTCACTGCCCCATTTTGACTTTCAAGGCCACATATAATCTGTCCCCTGCTGACAACTCCAGCCTCATTTTTCACCACTCATTCTCTATTCTCTTGGTATTCTGCTGCTAGTTTTGTTGTTTCATTATTAGCAACAGAGTATCTATACCCATGTGGTCTGTTCTTCCTAGGAGATCCTCTAAACACACTACACCTTCTTTCCTATAATTTCATCTCCTTAACTCCTACTTTTCCATGACCCTTGTGAA
Organism: Macaca thibetana thibetana; assembly: GCF_024542745.1. Lineage (NCBI taxonomy): Eukaryota > Metazoa > Chordata > Mammalia > Primates > Cercopithecidae > Macaca > Macaca thibetana. The sequence goes on from NC_065592.1 coordinate 73,244,539, forward strand.
TCTGGACCATGTTGTCCAATCTCAGAAGTATATTTGTAGTCAGAGGAGCATAGTCCAGAACCAAAATGTATTTTCAAAATTACTCAATCTTTTCACCGACACATGAAACCCAGATTCTACCATCTTCTTCCAATAGAATTATTACATGTGCCAGCTTCCATTTTTTATTCCATACTTCCTGCTGTCCTGCTGTCCTGCTGTCACCAGAACAATCTTTCTAAACCATAAGTTTATTCTGCCCATCACCATTTTGAGTCTTTTCACTCAAGTACTCTAAACAAATTACAACCCCAAAACATGCCATCTCATTTTGCATTGGTCATTTTCTTGATCTGGATTGCCCATCAACCTTTTTAGCCTGTCCAAACCCTAATCATCTTTCATAACTTAGTTCAAATGCCCTCTCTTTGATAAGCATTTCAACATCGGACCCTATCACTTTTTCCTCTGTTGTTTCTACTGTCCTCTCTTATAGGGCTTGCAGTATAATTTACATTACTGTTACTTGTTTATGTATCTGTTTCTTCCACTAGAGGGAGATTTCCTTGAAGTCAAGGGTTTCTTCTTACTTCTTTTTGGGTCCACAGCAAAGTAATTTGTAGGGTAGGTGCTATCTTCTTACTGAATTTAAGTTCATCTATCATTTTAATATTTACATTGCATTTTGACATACATTTACTTATTAGTCACTCCAACAGATCTACGAGATGTATAATACTATCCCAATTTTAAGAGGAGAAAAGTGAAGCTCACAAAGTTAAATGTTGAGTCTAAAGTGGCACAGCTTGGAAGTGGCCGATCTAGACTTAAGCCAGGTCTCCAACTCCCCTTGTAGTTCTGAGCTTCTATGATTCTGTAATTCTGTTCCAAATTTTATGACAGAAAGGAGAGTAAAATGATTATTTAATTGTAATACTGCAGAGAAAAAAGGCTGGCAAATGCTCTTCCGTTATATGCAGGGTTGTATTATGCCCCACTGGAAATGAACATTATAAACATTAGCTTCAACAATGTAACATAACAGCAGCTTCTTTTATTAGCATTGTTTAAACATTTGGGTAGTAAGCAGGAACACCTCATCAAACATATGTTCTCAGTCAAACGTATATCCTCTATGCAAATTTTATGGAGGTATCTTTATTAGGTTTTATTTATTCAAAAGGCAGAAGGTGCCAACGTGAAGAAAATAATGAACAAGACTGGACTGTGGAAAAATGGCTTAATTATGTAGGTCAAGAGTCCTTAATCAGCAACCACAAAAAAAATCACTTTACAGAAAGTGTTGGGGGAGGGGGAATTGGCACAGGGATATGCATATATTATCTCTTGGCATATTAAAATAAGACTTGACTAATGTAAAACCACCTGATACAAAGTCCCCAGAAGAAAAGAAATCTTTTCCTGTGGGTTAAAAGTGCCAAAATTGACACAATGACGGACATGTTCAAGGAGGAAGAACATAGTTTTGCTAATCTGAAGGTCTTTATTTGAATCTCTCCCATGTCTGTCACTTCCAATCTGGGTGATCCGGAACAAGTTACTTCCTTCTGAGCCTTCTCATTCTCTTTGTGAAATGGGGATAATAATAATGAACTTACCCAATTGTTTATTATTAAAAGTAACTGATGAAAATCTGTGTGATAAGAAACTTGGAAGATAGTACGTACTCAATTAGTGAATATTATCCTCACACTTTCTCCACTGACACACATATCTCTTCTTACCATGAATTTTTTTGAGAAGCTGTGACTTACGGAAAATTTGGGAGGACGTATTCACCCTCTATTTCTATTCCAGATTTTATAATTCACTTTCTGAAACCCCTGTTTAATTTCATTTTCCTGGTCCCTTAAAACAAACATCCTATTATCTCTAGCCACTTACTTCTTTTAGATTAGGAACAATGACATTCAAGGTAATCCGAAAGGAAGAGAGGGGAGAGGTAAATTCCAAAGGACATAAAGGAAATCTATGTATCAACAGATAGCCTTTCCTTCTTTCTCCCTTTGCAATTCTTTCTACTCAGCCGAATTTGGATCTAACTGGAGCAGTGTTTCTCAAATGGAGGTGAGGTTGTTCCCCCAGCGGATATTTGGCAATGACTGGAGATATTTTTTGTTGTCCCACTGGTGGGTATAACTTGCATCTAGTGGATGGAGGTCAGTAATGCAGCTAAACATCCTACAGTGGACAGGAAAGTGCCCCCATTAAAACAAAGTTTTCTGATCCAAAATGTCAACAGTGTCAAGGTTAAGAGACCTAAATGGAACAAACTATGATCAAATTAGATATGCATAAAAGTAAAAGGCCCTAATCCAATTCAAGGATTATTTAGTGAGTTTTGCTCTTGGTGTAAAGCCCCTTACTAGCTCCTAGAGACAATGATAGAAGAGGTTTAGAAGTAGGAGAGAAATCTGGCCATTAGGCCTCAATACTATGTGGAAAACTCTCCATCAAGACTGATCTCTCTGGAATTAGGTTCACGGGAATTATTTTGCAACAAGATACAGTAGCAGTTTATGTCAGACATAGCTTGTAAAAACTGCAGGTTTTAGGGAGTAATTAAAAGAAGTCTTTATATGCAAATTACCAGCTTCTCTTAGCTAGAAGCTATCTCTGGATAGAGTTGCCTAGAGGAGGAATTTTTAAGTTTGTTTTAAACATTAATTGGCAAGTTAGCTACTTCTGACTAAGAAATAAGGCCAAGAAGTTTAGTTTGAGATTGTTGTGTTGTTTTTGTGGAGGAAATTGAAAAATGCATATTGCCACATTCTAATCCTCAATGCTACAATGTGATATTTTTCTTTTCTTTAGCTTCAGTTACTTTTTGTTTGTTTGTTTGTTTGTTTTTGGAGACCAACTCTCACTCTCTCGCCCAGGCTGTAGTGCAGTGGCTTGATCCCGGCTCACTGCAACCTCCACCTCCCGGGTTCAAGTGATTCTCCTGCCTCAGCCTCCTGAGAAGCTGGGATTACAGGCATGTGCCACCACATCTAGTTACATTTTTTTTAAAAAAAGTTAGTGAGGAGTGAGAAGTAGAGGAGACCTAGAGAGCTGGTGGAAAGTCTCTATTCCCACAGGCAGCTCTTTGGGAAGAGAAAGAGGCTAGGAAAGACTTAATAGTGAGATAAACAGCCCAAGCTGTCTGTCAGGTTCCTCAGTCTCTCCTGGCTTCAGAACACAGCACCCATGTGACAGGCATGGCCAGCACCACTAAAAACTAGATCTTGGCTGGTGGAAAATCTTGGAGTTAAGGAGTAGGGCCTCACAGTCAACACTAAAAGTTCAAGTTTTTTGAATGCCCATGTTTGTTTATATAGAATGGATATCAAACCGATTGGGCATAGCTGGTCATAAAGTACATTCCAGATTCGTGTTAGGAGAGTATTGGATGTGGAGTCTTCAGAGACCTACAGCATCTACAAAAGACACAAAGAGGCAAACAATGGGTCCTTCTCAGCCAAGCATGGCACTTTAATGAGGAGCTCATGGGACCCAGTTACAGGGGCCTCAAAGCTGTGGCAAAATGGACTAGATACTACGTGTCTATCTAGATAGCTGAAAAGCCTTGAAATCAAAATGGTGCATAGGTAAGAGGTGAATTAAATCCAGGATTAGGATAGATATGCATGTACCTAGTATTAGGATAGAAGAGAGACTTGGAGAGGGCCATACAGATGACTGAAACCACCTCTGCACAGATTATGACAGCAAAAGAAATGTAGCATTGCTGACTCTGTCTTGCTTCTAGCCTTACAGGCTGGCTGTCCTTACTCATTCCTAGATGTAGGCCAAGCGAACCATGGGAGGAATTTAGTTTATAGTTTAACTTTGAAGCAAGGTGATAGCAGTCCCCGCCTTAAAATGACCACCTTCTTGTTTAGGGGACTGAAAAAGCATTTGTAAGACTAATCAAAGGCCACAAGATTAGGATTATGGGACAGGCCTGAATTCTGCTAAAATGTAGATGTAATTTCTATAATCCCTTACTACTCAGGAGTCACACGGCTAGAGGTCACAAGATTTGTGACTTCCTCAATTACTGCTATAGATAACATCATTATTATAGAACCTAAGATTGTTTTTTTCTAATGTTTTCTAGACTTTTTGCATTCTGATTTGCATTTTGGTTTGAGAATTAACTCTCATCCTTCTGTTTTGCTGGCCCTGTGATTATTAAACTTTTCCCTGCAAAAACCTGCTGTTTTTAATGCATTGGCTTTTCTGGGCAGGAGACAAGATGAACCCATTGGGTAATCATACTATTCTCATTGCAGGCTGACCAACTGCCCCACTAGCCACTAAGGACTAGGGATGGGGAAAGGGAATAAGACTCTCATAGGAGCCTACAATATTAGAGGACTGAGTGATACCATGTCTGAAGACAGAAATTAGATGGCTGGGACCTAGAAACCAGGCAGGCAAACAAGATCAGTGGGCCAGGTATCTTATTCATTCACTTAACATATATTTATTCTCACTACTGAAGAATACAGTCACACCCATAGAGGACTTTAGAGAGCCTGAAATCTATTAGGTGTTAGAGACTCCCTAGCATCTGTGAACAGGAAGAGGTTCAATAGGCAAACAGTATAAAGGGGCCAACCAGTAAACCAGTGTATAATCATGACAGGTGGAAGGTCTCTCACATTTATTGAGCAATGACAATAAGAAATCCATATAACAATCTCGTAAGTATATTATTATTACTCCATTGTACAAATTAAAAACACTAATGGTCAGAGATATTAAACACAAGTTTTCACAGGTGAAGAGAAGTAGAGCGAATTCTACTACCTGTATGCCCAAAGCCTGTTCTTCCCTTCCTCTGCACTAAACTTATCAGGGAAACCTGGAAGCAAATGGTAGGGACTCACCCAAAGACTTTATTTGGGTATAGGATACCAGTCCATGAGGCATGTGTAGGGAAGGATCAACCCAAGCCTTCCAAAGAACTAGGACATTAAGCAGAGAATCAAGGGTCACTCAGGAAAGAAGGGAAGAAATACAGGCAGAAATCCAGCCACTAAGCCTGGGGACAAACCCAGCAAAGGAGCCACAATAAAGCTGAGCCACTGACCTTCTGGCCCACATCTCACATCCCGACTGAGGGCACAATTGTCTAGGGTGGCCAGGATGGAACATGGCCAGGCACAATGGCTCATGCCTACAAATCCCAACACTTTGGCAGGCCAAGGTAGGTGGGTCACTTGAACTCACAGGTTCGAGACCAGCCTGGGCAACATGGCTAACCCCCGTCTCTACAAAAATACAAAATTTCTCCGGGTGCGGTGGCAGGTGCCTGTAGTCCTAGATACTCAAAAGGCTGAGATGGGAGGACGGATTGAGCCTGGGAGGTGGAGGTTGCAGTGAGCCAAGATCGTGCCACTGCACTCCAGCTTGGGCCATAGAGCGAGATCCCATCTCTCTCTCTCTCTCTCTCTCACACACACACACAAAATGGAACACCTGTTAAGTTTGAGTTTTAGATAAATGATGATTTTTTTATTTAGTATTAGTCATTTTTTATATTACTTGGGACTTATACTAAAAAATTATTTACCTGAAATTAAAATTTAACTGGGCATCTTGTATTTTTCTTGCTAAATCTGGCAGCCCTAGTGACTGAGCCACAGATGGGGATGAAATCCCACAACCATGAAGGCAAGAGGGGTACAGGGAAAAGGAACCTAGTACACAGCTATCAAAACAACCTCCCCCCGCCCTTTTTTTTTAACAAGAAGTTTTCTGCCATGTAATTATACAAAAGACATTACTATTTTGTAATTATACATTACTATTTTGTAATTATACAAAAGACATTCAGTAAAATGCAAAATGTATTAATGATTAGAAACAAAATAGGATTTGAAACAGGAAAAAACTACCCCTGGTAGAATAGGAATGGCACCTTAGCATGATAAGCATGATGAGGAACATCCTTCTGAAAAAGTCAACTCATACTTGGAATTGCCAGGGAGGCAGTCTGTGCTGGAGCTGGTGGAATGGTAAAGATAGGAGTCTCCTCACTGTCCACATTGCAAGCCAATGCTTTTTCCTTCTGAAACTATAACCTTCAGATTTGGGCTATGGAGATATTATAAGTTAAGTAGATCATTGCAGGCTAGACAGCTGACAATCATTTGTAACATTCTTTCTGTGAGTAAATGTCTTCCAAGCTTCCTGCAGTGACCTTACAAATGAGTTTTGGCAAAACAATCTGTCGTTAATTGGGGTTTTTCTACACAACCCTGCAAAATTTGGTATGTGTCCCACTGTCCAACCTCATCACAGACCAGCCTCCTCTAGCTCAGCCTACCAGCTCATGACTCCTCTTTCAGTCCTCAAACGCCACAAGCTCCTTGCTGTGTTGGGGCATTTGCCCAGAATATCCAGTTCTTCCCAGAATAACCCTCCAACTCTGACTCCTACAACAGCGCCTTCTCTTTCAAGTGGCCTTGAACAGGATTCCTCAATAACTGCATTATCTAAGTACTATCCATCCAAGAACCCTTAAAATTACTTTTACTTTTATTAATTTATAAATTGATACTTATTGTTCGCTCTCCACAAGAATACCAATATTGTTCACTCTCCACTAGAATACCAACTCTCAAGGGAAAGGTCAATTACTGTTTCACTTTTCACACTTTTTTTCAGAACCTAGCATACTGCTTAGCACAAATAGAAAATTCATTTATAGAATATGTGTAAAATTAATAAATGAATAATCTAAGTAAATGAATGAATGTTTATATCTTATCTTTTCTCTGCAAATCATGTTTTGTTCCTAGTTTATTCCTTATGATTAACACAATCTCTTTTGTCAGCTCATGTTAGCATATCTCAATTATAAGCAGACAGGAACCAATTTATCTACTTATTTATTTTTTTTTCATTCATTTGAGAGCCCCTAATATATCAGGCACTGTGCAGATTCTGGTTTTTTTGAACCATGACAAACCAAATTCAACTCAAAGTAAAATCAGAAAACATGTAACATGATGACAAACATCACAAGCTATTGTGGGTCTACAATGCATTTTATATAAATAAATTCCTCTTCCCACATGAACTTCATAAGGCCCAAGTTCACACATCAGCCTTTTTGCCTCCACCCTGTGTGCTTTCTGGCTGAAGTTTGAAATCCTTTTGTAATACTTGGAGTTGCCAGAAAGGGCTTCAAGGTAGAAAAGACACAAAATGGAGGACGGAAGTTGGGATGAGATGAACAGTGAAAGGGAGGCAGAGTTCACATAGTTGTGCTGTCACTTCCTGGAACAAACCTGATCAAACTAGTCACCTTTCCTGAACACTTCTCTGCAATCATAGTACCTGACTTTTCTCGTCCTTCCTTTGTGGGTTAGTTTCATGGCAACCATTGAATGTCACAACTGTCTCTAGCCTAATTTGTGTATGTAATTTGTGCTTATATTCTCCCAGCTTTTCCAAACATGCTAGCCCACAAGTACCGTTCCTAGAAGAACTCTAATGGCTAACCTGGCGTCTTTTTTTTTTCCCCCCGCACTGTTCCATCAAATAAAGCTGTCATCTTTCCCAGTAAACTGCCTCTTGAAGAAAGGACTCGGGATACACAAGACTGACCTCTTACTCTGTCTGGACCTTCGTATCCTAGAGTAGGTGATTCAGAGCAGAAATAAAAGAAAATTATCAGAAAGCAAATGAGACGGGGAAAAAAATACAGAAATGCTGTCAAGGTCACCAGTATATTTTTGTTGCAGGATCACCCTAAGTGAAATTATTTTAATTTACCAATTTGCAGAGATAAAAAATATCCAACTGTGAAAACCACAGTATTCACAGTAGTGTGTGGCACTGATGAGAAGCACCGTATGATAAAGCAAATTGAGATCAGGCATTTGCAAGACCACTTCATGTTGGGGGAAAACCATGTAAAATGTTATAATATGGTTAATGGCATTGCAAGGCTGATCTCACTAATTTTACAATTCTCTTTTACGCATAGGTTATCATACTAATTAGCTGCCTCTGGAATATTTGTCATTTTAATAGAGCAATTTTGGATTTCCCTTTGCTTTAGTTCTGTGGCCTCCAACCTGACATTCAGAGGTTCCAACAAGTTTCAACACATCACATGTTCTGGATGATTTGAAACAAGTCACCTTGGAGCCGGAGAACCTTTGAGGATGGCATGGTGGAAAGAACATTCACTTGGAAATCACATGTTGATAATAATGGCAATGTGGATGCTGGCAATTTACTTAATCTCTCTGAAAGTGTTTCATTAAAAATGAAAATGAAGAACCTAACTTTTCAGCTTATTGTGAGGATTGAAATAATCTCTCTCACATGCCTAGCATGTAGTTCAATAAATGGTCCATATAGAACAGTAATAAAGCACAATTCATTTTTTTCCTCCTCTTTTGATGGTTGTATGAAAGGAAAATAAAACTTGGAACCCCAAGTTACTATGCCAAAAGGAAAAAAATTAAGCTGAAAGCTGAGTTATGTAAGAAGCTGTCTTTCCTTTTGTTTCTAAGTAGATAGCTACAGATAAAAGCTACATATCTCCACTGGTAGCTACTCTACGTTCACTGCAAGCTCCCCCTCCCGGGTTCACATCGTTCTCCTGCCTCAGCCTCCCAAGTAGCTTGGACTACAGGCACCCGCCACCATGCCTAGCTAATTTTTTTTTTTTTTTTTTTTTTTTTTTGGTAGAGACGAGGTTTCACTGTGTTAGTCAGGATGGTCTCGATCTCCTGACCTCGTGATCCACCCGCCTCGGCCTCCCAAAGTGCTGGGATTACAGGCGTAAGCCACTGCGCCCGGCCCACCTTATCTTACCTAAAGTACTGATTTACTGGCACTAGGCAAATACATAATTTACTATCCCCCCACCTGCTCCGTTTCTCTTGCAACATGTGAATTCGGTAATGTGACCATACCCTCCCTCTTTCTCATCCAGCCAGCTTTTCCCCTTTAATTACTGAACCCCTCAAAAATCATGTTTGGAGAAAGGCACAGACCTGTCTCCCAAGCACATCCCTGAATTTGGCAAAATAAACTTCTAAATTGGTTGAGACCAGACTCAGATACTTTTTGGTTTACAGTTCCACAATTCATATGAGTAGATCTAGCAGGGAATAAAAAATTCAAAGCTGTTGGGAAGAATAATTTCATATCCCAGAAGCTTCAAGCATTCTTTTCCTTCTCACTCCTCCTGGACAAATCAGAGGGTTTGCAAATGGCAGCATAGTAGAAGCTGATACTTCTCTCAAACATGTAACACAGGATGCTGTAATCAAGAACGGAGCCTCTAGGTGAGAAAATAAAAATCACTGACCTTGGTTTCAAGTCCAAGTCATGTTTAAATGTTTACTATGGCCTAGACACCTTACAAGAACTAGATCCAGAACTTACATTTTAATTGCATGTACATGTAGACAACATGCATCATGGAAATGAGTAAAGTTAGAATGTTGACCTGTGGAAGCATATTGTAATCTGTCAAGTATTATTATTGTTGTTGGTTTTGTTATTGTCAAAATATAGGTGGAATCTGGGAAATCTACCAACAATAACAGTGATTATTGTTGCTAAAATACTAACAAAGGCAGAAGAAAAAAAACTGCAAAAATGTGGTTCATTCACATAAAACTCATGCCAGATATAGTTATAACCATCAGGAAAGCTTACATTTATCCTTAACATTCTCCTCCAGAAATTAAGACCAGCATGTAATCTGAAAATTTGACACAATAAAATAGAAGCTGAGCTAAATTCTTGACAATGGTTACTTATGAAAATTATGGAACTTTCTGTTATTTCATCCTGAGAAACTCTACAACATCCAGAAGTTATTATTTCCATCTTTGTTTCTAGTCTCCACTAGATCTTAATTTCCTTTCTTGGAAAAGTATTTAATTGATGTCCCTTTCCCCAAACCATTAATGCCAAACCTTCTTGCATTAGTGTAATCTTGGACAGAGCTTTAGAAACATCATAGAAATAGTATGTAATAACCCCCAAATGGAGTATTTTGAACCAAATGGGATTAGGCCACATTCCAAGCACAGTGGAACTAGACTAGACACACAGAGCCTTTAGGAGTTCACCCCCACTGCTGCTGCCTCACACACCTGAATACTTGGCAGGTCCTGAGAGAGCTCCCCTATTCCACCCTCCAGAGATTTAAACAGACTTTCAATACCAGAACATTCTCTCTGCCCTCTCTTCATGCAAGTAAGTCTTACCTATCTTTCGTGTTTCATCTTAGATATTCCTCCAGAAAACCTTTCCTAATCACCCCCTCCCACCATAGCCAAGGCTGCTTTTAATGATCCTCCTATGTGCTCCCATCATAGCTACAGGAACAATTTGGATGACCTGTTCCAAAAATCTCTTTCTCCTTCTAGACCACCAGCTGCTGAGAATAGGGACTGAGCCTGCTTCACTGTTTTGTTCACAGCCCCTCATACATAGCAGTCACTCAATAAATATTAGCTGAATTAATAGGTTTTGAGAATTGCATCTCGAAAGCATTCACAACAAATAAACTGATTCCTCCAGAAAACAAAGTGAATTGCTCATTATCCAGCACATTTTAATAACATCAGCTACCTAAATGGATAATTCAGGCTTGAATTATATACTTTGCTTCTGGGAAAGCATATCAGCCGTCATCCTATCACCATATTTCATTGCTGTGTAGACACCACTCTGACATTATCTCATGATTTAATTTCTGATCAAAGCAGGAACAACAAAGATATGTAACCAGAAATGTGTTGGCTCTGCCATTAACCTTGGTGGCTTTGTGAACGTTCCCTGAACCTCAGTGTGCTTCACCACTGTCAGCTCTACTTTACATGCTCCAGGAAGGAAGATGAATGAAGAAATGTAAAAGTCCAGAGTAGAGCCCATGGGACTATATGTAGGATTGTTGAAGGAATAACTTGCGTATTTTTGCAACTAAATATGGTTGGCATTCAACATCACAACTTCTTCACATTCTCTCTTTCCATCACTTTCCCTGAAATATTCACATCATCGGCTTCTATTGTTTCCCTATGGGTCTGAAAGGCTCTGTTGAGGTTTTACAGCCTCGTTCACAAACTCCTACTTACCAAACCCATAAGGTCAGTACCTTCCGAACCCAACTCTAGCTACTCCCCAAGCAGGCCAATTAAGGAGCCCACCTGCTGTAGATTGTGTTACCTCCCAGAATATGATCACATATGGCTTCTTGAAAGGGGGTGGAGGAATGATGAATGTCAAAAACACGTGTTTATACTTAAACCTGTTACGAACAAGAGCTTTCAACTCTTTGGTAAGAGAGTTTCAATGGGGTTCTGTGTGTATCTGCTGACTTTAAGAATGATTGTCTGTCAAGTGTTTTTGCAGACTCCTCAGAATCCCTCAAGGCAGTAGGGAAAAAGCAGAGGGATTGTAACCTGGAAACCAGAACAAGTTGAGGATTCATTCTCACCTCATGACATCTGCAATTTGGGAAATGGGCAGGCTGCAGAATGATCTCATTCACTTGAAGCCAGAGACTCACACCTCCTCCCCTGCCCCTGTGCCTATCATCCATCTATTTTTAAAGGCAAGGAATCTTAAATGCGCTTCAAAAAACTAAAACTAAAGTGATGCTCACAAAAGCCCAAGTCCCTGGTTCAGTGACTGGATCTCCAGAGAGGAGGGTCAGAGCTTTATTTTTGCTTTGTCTCTTCCAAAACATGCAGGAAAAACAGTTAACAGCCATTTGAGAGTTGCAATTGAGTTTATCTCGGCTACTTTCAGTACCTTCCCTCAGTTCCCAGGAGCGAGTACTTTTGACTAGAGGCAGAGGTCACTTGGTGTCTTAATGAACCCTCTGAGCCTGATAATTCTGAGTGATCTCTTAGATTTTTCTTCCCACACAAAATTCATTTCAGCATTTTACATAAAATTTGTATTTTTATAAGAACCTAGGGACTGCAGCTGAGACAAAGCTTTAGTTTCTGCCATCAAATCTATAAGAAATCTATAAGAATAGCTTCACCTTATTAAAAACACCAGCATGAGGAACATTATAGGATTTAACAAGCCTTCAGTTACACATTTTTTTCCCAGTTACTTTTGAATGCAACTTGGAGTCTCTCCTTATAATGAGACCAGTATTGGCTAGGGTAGGAAAAAAGAAAACTTCTTTAAAACATTCTAAATAGAAGGTTAAATAAATGGGTGCAAGTGGAAAGATAAAATGTCTTGTATTCCCCAACACTTCCATTTCCCCAGATTATCACCTCAAAGCCTCAGACTCATGATGCCACTGAGGTCAGAAAATAGGTCTCATTTCTTTCATCTATAAAGCAGCGGAAGTGAAGGTGGAATGGACTAGCTGATCTTTAAGGCAGAGCTTCCCAGCTGCTGTGCCAGGCACTCTGCTAAATCTCAAATGGATCACCAGTGTGCCAAGATATGGATCAACTTTCTTGATGACTAGGCACAGTTGGACAACAACAGCCCTTAAGCCAATCATTGCCAGCTACAAGCATCTTTGTTTATTCCAATGTGCTATAAAAGTATTTTCACTGACTATATCTGCCATGATGTGAAGGTGTTAGAACACACTGGTTTAAAGTCTCTTCCAGTTCTGTTGTTCAATTATTCTAATTCATATTTCCTTTAAGTAGGACTTCATTGGTGACCACTGCATGGCTGAGTACTGCTGGGGAGGTGGCACTTCATGTTCTGTGTGATGGTACCCCTGGAGGTGTATAATGTGTGACATGCATAGCCCTGAAAAAATGAGCAAAATGTGAAAAGAAAAGAAACACATGGCAGAGACATAGTAGGTACTGAAGTTTTTTTAAGCAAACAAGAGACAGCCCAATGAACTAATACTTAGGACCATCATTGGGAAAGGGGAAGGTCATGGTGAGTAAAGGTACTCATTTTCCCTTGAGGTACTCACTTTTATGGAAACCTAACAGATCTCTTGTGGTAAACAAAGATGAAAACACAAAAAAGAGAAGAGGAAATAAAGAGGAGATGCAACGGCTTTCACTTAACTCTCAGAAAGGTTTTGAGTTGGGCAAGTATCCTGCCCTGTGACTCAAGTGAATTGAGGAGCTTCTGTTCAGTAAAGGAAGAATGTTTGATTGCTGAGGGAAGAAATCACTGGGGTGCAAAACTGTGGGGACCCTTAGATTTTCCTGACCCAAGCGCCAGGGAACTTGGTTTCCTCAAGAAACAGAGGCTATCAGAAATGAAACAAACAAAAACACAGCCATCCAAATTAAAAGAGTTGAAAATACTAGGCACATTGTAAGAAACTGAGAATGTGAGAACATCTTATTCTTTGCAGAAGAAAGGTACCACTGCTGGGGAAAAGGTGTCTCCTACCATGAAACAGGAATTAGCAGAGTGGAGTTATGAAGATAGGAGAAGTGACATTAAGGAGGCAAAGTAGGTGTAAAGAGTTAGAAGGTCACATATCCACCAAAGGAATTGGGGTAAATTCAGTACCTTTGGAGGCTTTCAGATAGACACAGTAATCAACACACACAAAAAGTAAAGGCAAAGAAGACATTGATTATAGGAAATTTTTTCACCTCTTTGTATTTATTACTTATAATCTTAATTTTAAAAGTCATGTATACACACCTTACAGAAAGCCTAATGAAAATGGAGAAGTATAAACAAGAAAAAACTGACCCTTAATGCTACAGACAGGGATTGTCACTGTTAATATTGCATGAATAAATTAAAATGTACTTAGCTATTTCCTATGGTTGGACATTTAGACTCTATTTTTTCATTATGATAAATCCTCAATATTTTCTCTATCTTTGATCATTAGGAAACAAATATTCTTTGTTCCTATTGCTGATTATTTCTTTAGAATAGATTATTTCCTGAGATAATCTGGGTAAAAAGGTATGAACATCTTAAGAACCTTAACACATACAAATAAATGAAATGCTTTCCGGAACCCTTGTATCAATTCCCACCAACATTTGAGAGCTCGTTCAGTGCCCCTGACTAGTATTGATTATACTTTCTTACACTTTTGCCAAATTAATGTGACATCTCCTTGTAATTTTAGTTTGTGCTTCAGGTCAAATCTTTTTTTATATGTTAATTACCAGTAATCGAATTTTTTTTCCCCAGCAATAGAATTTTAATGGCAGAAAAGAGATGCTCATGGACACCTTGACCGTGCTGGGAGATGAAGGGATGGAGGGACAGAGAGTGGCAGAGGAAGAACTCAGGTTTATGGATCAACAAACTATAGACGGTGCACCAAATCTAGCTTGCTGCCTGTTTTTATATGGCCCACATGCCTGTTCCCTTTTTAAATGCTTAAAAACAGCACCCAAAGAATATTATTTTGTGACATGTGAGAATATGAAATTTTAATTTTTATCCATAAATAAAGCTTTATTGGTTCTTTGCTAATTATTTCTGTATTGTCTATGGCTGCTTTCACACTGCAACAGCAGGGTTCAGTAGTTGTGATAGAGACATTACAGATCATGAAGCCTGAAATATTTACCATCTGGCCTTTTACAGAAAATGTTTGGTGACCCCTGTTGTAAGTGATTACTTACCCCCTGCTGGGAGCACAGAAATGTTCAGCTTAGTAAGAAGTGGTTGGATTGCTCAAGTTTCTTTAATAAGAACATTTATTAATCTAAGATATTCATGCTCTTCGCCTTTAGGAGTGTAGGATTGCAAGAGTGTCACTGAGCAGAGGTGAGTGAGCATCATTCAGATACACACCAAGGGAAGACAAGTGAAGGACCAGATTGTTCTTACAAGGTAGTTTCAAAGCATAAAAGAATTTGAAAATCTCTGTAACCACTGAATTATTTGTTTTCCTTGTTAACAGCAAATGTTCAAATTGAATTGAAGCCTTAAGTCTTCCTAGAAACTCACAAACACAGAATACTATATGTATATGTATACATATAATATATAAATAGTAATATATATTATTATTTGTATAATTATTATATTCTAGAGGAGCAAAGCAAATCCATGAATTGACTCAGTAGCAGAGGAAGGTAGAAAGGTCCTGGTCTGAATATGAAGAAGTCTAGAAATTTAGCATTTGCCATTAACTTGGCCATGTAACCCTCAGAAAATCATCTGACATGTCTGAGAGGTGAGCTGGAGGAGAGTTAATGTTTCTATCAGCTCTGGTATTCGATGATTTTTCTTAATCTTAATTCAGTGTTGCCCGGATCAACAGCAGCAGCAGCACCTAGGAACTTCTTAGAAATGCAAATGCTCGGGTCCTGCCACAGGCTTACAGAATCAGAAGTTCTGGTGATGGGCCCCAGCATTTGGTCTTAGTAAGTCCTCCAAATAACTATGTTGCACACTAAAGTCTGAGAAGTACAGATCTCTAAACTGTGTTCCTCTTGAAGGTTTTCCAATTCCAAAAAGCATTTAACATATTTGATTTTAAAACCTCAGTTATACATTTACATTTGCAAACACCTTGCCTCAAAAAATACTCCTTCCAATGACTCATTTTCTCCTTCCACTGGAAGTATAGGTTTATTTAAAGATCATACTCATAAAGCAGGATCATCATTCCCACCTGAATAAAGATCATGAGCCACGGGGAGGGGTGGGTGGAGAGAAGAAGGATGCCCACCATTCAGCTCACCTACTTGGCACATGTGCCCCTGCAAAGCTGCAGCCTGGAAACAGCCCACAAAAGCAGAGGCAGACCCTCTTAGTAATAGACCAGTATGGAACCTGTTGTTACTCAGTGTGGCAAATTATACTTAAGCTATAAAAAGACAACTCAAAAGTCATGAGTCTTGTACCTTTGCATGGAATTGAACTGAGAGTTGATGACAGACAGCATCTGGATGAATTTCTGCCTAACCACAAATGTGAATACCATCCTCTCAGTTGGTACTGTGGGAATGTGCTGTACTAGAAACCTGGACACCTGGCCTCATATCCCACTTTGCCAAAGACTGGTTATGTTATCCTGAGAAATTCATTTAGTCTGTCAAAGCTTCAATGAACTCATTTAGAAAATGTGAATAATACCAGTTATTGTACTCACCTCATAGAGTTCTGGGGAAGATCAAGTTGTAAGAAGGGGTGCAAAGGCCCTCGAGCACTCTCAAAATGCAAATTATTGTTATTCATGAATGCCTAATAGTGTTCAGAATATACTGCTTATATCAGTTAGGATTGTGTTCAATTGAATATAAGAAAAGCTCAACCAAGATCACTTAAACCAGACGGAATTTTGCTTTTTCCAAGAAACAAGTCCAGAGACAGGCAGCCCAAAGCTGGGTGCAGTTGCTTAAGGAATTCAAAGGATCCTGGCCCCTTCTAGCTTCCTGTTCTAGTATCCTTAGCATTCAACTTTCACGCTCGCAGTTCCAAAATGAAGATCCCTCCCCACCCTCCAGGCATCTATGTTCCAAACAGGAAAAGGTCTACCTGCTTCATCTGTGCCTTTACAATAACAAAATGGTAACTTTTTTGGAAGCTCCATCTAACAGAGAGCATATTCAACCAGAATATTAAGGAAAGCAACAATTGCAACAAAATATATAATTAAAATATATGCTAAATTTCTAACAGTAAAATAATTTGGTAAACATAGAAATTTACCTTTAAAAAGGGGAAAGGGAGTGGAGGCATCATAATGTCAATTGGATGAGGCTGCTAAATGGTCCAGGCAAAAGCAAAATACACAAAGACCAGCAGATGGGCACAGGTCTGTGGTTGCAAAAGAGGCTGGTCACCTGCAAAACTGGTATTTTTATCCTCTAACGTGACATAAGGTTCTGCCATCAAGAAAGAAAGAGCTGGGAAGGATATCTAGAATGACTGCTGAACGAGCACTCAAGAATGTTTTTCATCTCTGGTTTATCTTTCTACACTCTGTTTCAATCTCATTGTCATTTGCTTGCCTCGAGTGAATATCTTACTACTGATTTGGTTTGTTTTGGTTTTTATTATTAACTAGCCTAAGGAATTTTCTTTTAACCTATGAATTTATACCATTTGCATCGTTGTGATTTTCAAGTATGGAAAATTTCAATTTTTATCTTTTAGAATGTTGCCACTTCATTCTCTCTTTTCCGTTTTATTAGAACCCATATTTTGAAATTATTTCCATCATCTTATTTTGTGTTTTCTATTTACCTTGCTCTTTGCTTATTTTCTCTCTTTCCATTCTTCCAGTTGGAATAATGAAGTTTTATTTATCCCCCTTCCTACTTCTCCATTGGTATGAAAGCAAACATTCTATTTTTATTCTGTTATGAGTTACCCTTAATTTCTATCAGGCATATTTGACTCAGTAATTTCTAAAAGTATCATTATATTTTCCCTCTCTTAAATAATACAAGCACCTAAGAAAGCTTTAATTCAAATCACTTTTTTTTCCTTCCATATTACTGTTATAATAATGTATATTTATTTTAGGGGGGGTTTCTTTAAAAATGACATTGTATTAAAAGTATTAAAATGAAGAGACAATGATTAAAGGCATGGAATTAGAAGTATAGTTTATTAGAATTGCTACATAACTGTAAAATTTTGCTCTTTGCTCTGGGGGAACATCCTATAATAGGCAATTTAAAATTTTTTAAATATAAAAAGGGAGCTAAATACCTGAACATTTAAACAAAATGAAGTGAAAAGAGGAAACAAATTCACTGCAAGAGACAGAAATTACATTTTAAAGGCTGAAAATAATAAAGAAATTCACTAAACAACAGGCCCTATTGTCCTGGCTCCTTCAGAAAGATTACTAAATGGAAACTGGGAAGTGATTTGGACAATAGCAGATTCTGGGATATGGGGGAAAGTTCACAGGTTGGCACTGGCTAGAACAGCTGAATTTTGAGAGCAGTTTGCAGACACAGGGGTGCTAGTGGCCCTGAAGCACAAATAATGAATATTTAGATTACAGATATATAGAATGCATATAGATATATATATAATAATGTATAGATTTATATATTTACACTTGTTTTGCTTTCTATTTTTTCTTGCTTTCCACGTCTTCCTTTTTCTTTAATGAGAGCACATCTTTTAGTAGTTCCCTGTAAAAGTATAAGATTAGTAAACTGTCATTTTTTTTCCTCTGAAAATGTCTTTATTTTACCTTCTTTATTAAGAGGTATAGAGTTTCCCTTGGATCTCAGAAGGTATTATTCCATTGTGTTCTGCCACCCATTGCCACTGGTGGGAAATATACTCATCTATTTGTGATTCCTCCATTTGAGAAAATTTCTTTTTCCTCTCATTCATTTTAAGATCTTCCTCTTTCATATTCTCCAGTTTCTCACAATGTGTCTAGCATGTGTTTTTTAGTTATCCTATTCAGGACTTAGTGTGCTTTGTCAATGGGATAATTCAATTCTTTTTTCAAGTATGGAAAATTTCAATTGTTATATTTTAGAATGTTGGTTCTTCTTTATTCTCTCTGTTCCATTTTACCAGAACCCATACTGGATACACTTCATACCTTTTCATGCTCACCCCCATGTTTCTTAACTGCTCTTTCATGTTTTTCCATTCTGAGATCTATAGTGTGGGTGACTTCTTCAGGTGGATCTTCCAATCCCATCAATCCTCTTTCAGCTGTATCTAATCTGCCATGTAACTCATCAACTGAGTTCTTAATTTCAAATACTATGTTTTATTTCTGTAATTTTTATTTAGCCCTTTTTGAAACTGATATTTTGCTTACAGACCTATTTTTATTATACATTTTATTCTTTCTTTTATTTCATTAATTCACATTAAATACATTAATGTATAATCTTTCCTAATATGTTCTGTTATATCCTCTTTTTAGAGTATTCATTCTCCTCTTTTTTCCATATAAACTCACATTTTATAATTTTGGTATAATGAACTCAACCTCATTAAGTCTTGTTTATCTTCGGAAGTCCTATAAGCGTTGCATTTTGAGATTGTATCACAGAACAATTCTCATTTTCTTCTGCCAGAATCTCTAAATTATTAATGATCTTGAATATATTTTATGTTAATTTCTTGTCCAGAATTCCTACACCACATGAGCTATGTATACTCTTGTGTTTTCCTCACCCACACTGGAGGTATTGGGTTTTGATTTCTTGTGGATGACTGTTTTTACACAATAAAGCTACTGGAATAAAATAACTCAGAAAATACCCACTACCAATGGGTAATTTTTCAAGGCTCTGATTCTTATATATGGAACACAAATCCATCTTTCTCCCCTATCTAGGTCTAGGTCAAGGTCAATTCACTTGTCACCATGTAGGGCCTATATTTACACCTGCTTTGTTAATAGCTTTTCTTTCTGATAGTTATTCAGGGCTGTAAAGTTATACCTTAACAAATGGGATTTTAACACAGGATTCTAAATCGAATAACATTTCTTCTTCTTAAGCCTTGTCTTAACATTTGCTAAACTGATTTTAAAGTCAAGTCTATTTTTAGCACTTGCTTCCCTTTAGTGTAGTTGCCAGTCACAGCAATATTTGATTCTATTTTGTTACTTGGTCTCTAATTTAATCACCAGCAAACTTTTCTTGTTTCAATCCCCAATTATCCTTTTTCATTTTTGTACTCTATCTCATTCCCATTTTTTCTCATACACAAGTTCACAAGTGTGCCAGTTGTATTTCTTCCCTTAAGTAGTAATTAAAGATGTATGTCATTTCAGGGAAGAGACCTTTCCCCTTCTTCCAAGGCTCATGCCATTTCTGATCCTACTTTCAGACAGTAGTAAGTACTACTGCTCTTATCTCAGCCACCTGTCAATACCATCATATCCCTTTGTGTTGACAATGCTATAAACGATGCTGCAGTTCCTAATCAGCTGCTGGATCTAAGTTTTTATATCTCCATCAAAGTCAGAGCTCTTTCTGATTCCAGTAGAAAGGGACTTATCCTCTGAATATAAGATAGAACATTTAGCTGCCTGGTGGCTCTAGTTCTTTAAGTTTATTCAAAGGTAGCCTTGATCCTACAGGTTGACTATTTCCTCCATCAATTCCTTTCATGTTCCCCAGTAATTGGCCTGAGGGAAACTATGAGGCAACATTATTAGCCTCCCTCCTTTGATTCCAGTGTGTTTAGAGGCAGGGTGACCATGTTACTTAGCTTCCAAACAGAGATACTTTTGAGCATGAACATGAAAAGGGGCACTTCTGTAATTTCAACAGGAAGGCATAAGCCAGGACTGTACTGTACTGAACAAACTACCCTATTTTCAGATCCTTACATATGGAGAAACCATCACTGCTTGCTTTGACCTTATAAAGTTCCAGATATGCACACTCACACACATACACACACACAACTATATATATATATAGTGTATACATATATACACAAATTAGGTGCCAACATGACCATAACTTCATAAGGGAAGTGAGTTACCTACTTATGTTTCCTAGGGTAGGTTTTGTTTGACAAGACTAAAGAGGTATAGAAGAAAACAAGTATGAGAAATGAGATACCAGTTAACAGGGGCAGATAGAAACAAAGAGGGAGAGGAATAAGAGGAAACCATAGGCCCTACAGTTAAGGTACCAGCTTAACTCTCCTCTGGTATACTTGCCTTGGCTGAACTGTGCTCTGCCAATTTGCCACCAAGCTAAGCAGAGAGATATTATGAGATTAAGCTTTATGAAGAAAAAGCTTTCTGTGTAAAACGCCTTACTATACCTACTATCATGTTTTTGAGGACATAGTTCATTACTTTACAGTTGCTTCTTTATAAATACTCGTAGCAGAAATTTCTCACAATTTGGTCTTAATACCAAAAACTTATGTCTATCCTGAACGATTGCTTTACATTATGTTTATTTTATGGACCCAGAATCATGTGCCTATATACCTTTTATTTTGCAAACTAGAAAGCTCAGAATAAAATTTGTGGCCTCTAAGAAATGTCCATTACATATACTTTGCATATAAACTCCTCTATTTTATATTATTCTATCCTCATTTTCCCTCTAACCAGATTATCTCACCTGTCTATATTTTATTTCACCTTTAAAGTTAAAGGCACTTTAAATGAAATGAGAATCCCATCTAGCTCTTTACAAAAAAATTTACTTCTCTTTTTTAAACTATTGTCTTATTTTGATGACTATAGAGATATAAACTTTATTAAGGCAGCAATATATTCAAAGATGCCTATGTAAGCACAGATTTAGACCAGACTTTTCACTTTGTGAATGAAAGAATGGCAGGAAAAAAAGTCAGGTGCATGTGTCACCAGGCTTAACTCAGACAATTCTTATCAAACATTCTTCATTAAAAAATCTCACTTGACTAATTTTACTTTCAAATGCCATGAACACTGTCACAAATCATTTAGAGTTTCTAGAAGTAAGAATCTGTTATGAGGAACATGCTATAATGATCTGGACACCATCCTGACATTTTATTCCCTTGGTATAGGATTTCTGACAAGCTATGTTTAACAGGAAAAAAAAAAGTTTGTAATAAAGCTGAACACTGCAATAATTGACTATAGTGTAAATAGAATTTCCCAATGCAGCCTACTTCCACCACTTTTATTTTTCCGTTTCTGAAAATTGTTTATTGGCCATTAGATCCAAATGTGGAGCATGGCCTTTATTACCTTGCAGGAAGATATTTCAAGATGTGCTATATAAATTCCCTACTGTCCCTCTGTTTCCTCTCGCCAGCAGCTCAGTCATCTGGATGATAAATAAGCTCATGCTGGTGTTGGCATTTAACTAGCAATGAATTTTACTTTATTGCAATATTTATGAAAGATTTTTAAAATGTGGTTAAGTGAAAGTCTTCTCATAGGCTGCAATCAATATTTCTTAGCATGAGGTATAGAAACCAAATCTTCAGAGTTCCTTTCTTCTAGTGAGATATACACTGCTTTCTGGACAAAGGACCCCAATTTTATTAGTCAGGAAGACCGTTCATTTTAGAAATTTTTTATAGTTTTTTTATCATGAAAGTTGTAGTATATTATGTTTTGCTTTTCTTTTTCTTCCCCCCACCCCTTTGGCTGTAAAAGAACATGCGACTGGGGAATTTAGGCCAAGAAACCTGAGTCACAATAATTACCATTTCCAGGCTACAGCACTGTGTTTTCTATTAAGCCTGTAAAGCAATTAGCAATGTTTTATAACAGCTGTGAGAATTGTTGCTTGACCTCGTCTGATTACAGTTCTGACACTTTTAAGAACAAATTGGTAAACAGTGTTGGCTTCAGAGGCCCTTTCAGAGTTTGCAGGAGAGGAGTTGGCCTGTCGGGAAGGAGAGTCTTTGACAGAAATGGGCTCAGAGGTGGCCCAGGTTGGAGAACAAATGATCCAAGAAAGATGTTGTCTTGTTAGCATGCAAGGACAGCTGGAATTTTTTGCGCTGGGACTCAAAGGCAAAGCCCATGTCAGCATTTGACAAACCTACAAAGATACCAGCCAGCCTACCAGCCAGCCTGGTCCAAGGTGAGAGAAAAGACAGCCCTCTTATTCTTAGACATCAACTGAGAATAAATCCTAGATGGAGGAAAAGTCCAGCTCTTCCAATTTTCAATTGCCTGATTACAATTTCAGTCTTTGCAAGGAGCCCTTTAAGTGTCCCTGTTGTGCCACCAAAGTGGACTTCCGGTTCCAACATGGTCCTGGCTCTGACATGCAGTAAAAACAAAGGTGGTCTTAAATAAGGCAGAGTGACAGCGTGCTAGGGATGACCACAGGTTTTGGAGCCAACCAGAACTCAGGTTACTCTCAGCTCACCTGTCGCTAGGCTGTGGACAAGTAACTTTACTTATCTGAGCTTTAAATTCCTTGTCTGTAAAGTGGGAATCATTTTTTCAAATAAAAGCTAGCGAATATGAAGTGGTAAGGGGAAAAAATGGTGGATTAGGGAAAGGGTAACCAAAAAGTTCACAGATCAAATTCAGTCTACTGTCTATTCTTGTAAATAAATTTTTATTGGAACACAGCCATGCTCACTAGTTACAGACCATGGCTGCTTTCATGCTACAAAAGCAGGGTTCAGTAGTTTTAGCAGAGATCCATATGACCAACAAAGCCAAAAATATTTACTACCAGGCTCTTCACAGAAAAAGTTCACCAACCCCTGGACTAGACCATTTGGGATCTTCATCTACAAAGATAATCTGAAAAGCAAAATCTATGGGGTGACTATCCCTATCAGAGGTTTAAAACGTGATGTTATAGCATGCTGATGTTTAGTAGTCAGCAGTGAGATGTGTCCCACATACTTTGTTACATGTAAGTAGTATTTAAAACATATTTTGTAAATAATTTTATTTTTTAAATTAGTATAGGTTTAAAGTAACTCATGTAACAGTATTACCAATAGATACTTGTTGCTTTTCCTTATTTGTTCTATAGCTATGGAGCATAATAGCAAACATTTACTGTTTGTAGTTTTCCACACACTGTGCTAAATGCTTTATACTAGTTATCTCATTTAATGCTCATAAGGATCCTCTGATAGGTGCTAATATTAGCCCCAGAGAGCCTATGCAACTGAACAACCTCACCAGCTATGGATTCTAAGACAGATCTGTTGAACCCTATGGCTCTGTGCTTGCTCACGAAGCCACTAGGACTGACACTACAAGCAGTCCAGCAAAACCTATTCTCCCCATCTTCCACAGAACTTGGACTTTATCTGAGCTTACAGCTGAACTACATTTCCCTGCCTCCCTTACAAATGCAGGCCTACCGGCTGAGTTGTGTCCAGTGGAGTCATGTGTGTCTCTTCTGGGCTGGGGTTTCTAATTGAGCAGGTGGCTCTCCATCCTCCCCTTCCATTTCACCATGAGGCTGCAGACAATAACTAAGTTCTAGAGGATGGCAGAGCTACCAAATGGAAGGAGTCCAGTTCTCTGAACTGCCAAATGGAGGACAGCTCTTTCAGTACCCAAGCATTTACTTTAGACTGTTACATAAGGAAGAAATAAGCTCCAACTTTGTGCCAATTTGTGTTTGCATCTGTTTATTACAGTAGTTTAGCCTATCCCAACTGAGAAAGTTGTAAAAAGACTTTGATCTACTCTATGCTTCTTGTCATTATTGCTGTTGGCATAATAATTTCCCTCACCAACTAACCTTGTTTCCCTTTCATATGTTTTCGTCTCCAAAGCCTTTTCTTTTCCTATTCCTTCTCCTCTGCCACAGTTCCTTCCAGGATCCTCCAAGCCCACCTTCTTTTTTTTTCCTCATGGCCAGTGTTTTCCATTATCACTCTCTCCTTCCTGTCTACTCAGCTCCCTTCACCCATGCCAAAGCATTATTCCTTCCTGAATAGAATCATTTGATCCCTTTGAAGTATGAGGCTCGAGTATACACAGAATACATCTGTGTGACAATGGCACTCTTATCCTGACCCCAAAGCCCTCTGATAGTATTTAAAAGCACTTAAGATGGCAATAGTCAGAGAAAGAAATATGTCAGAGAAAAGTAGGCAAGAAAAAAAAAAACGAAAGATGGCCAAATGTGTTCTCTTTCTACAAGTAACTTTACAGTCTAGAAGGAATGCAGTAAAGACAGCCAGTGCGTGTGCTTGGGGATTTCACTAAAAGATACGACGAACTACTAAAAAGGATATATAGGGACTCCAATAAGTTCAAATAGTAGGAAATAAGGTTTGAAACCTCATTTCCAGTTCCAATGAAGATAAATTCATAGTTTGTGTATGGATTACTTTGAACACTAAAGAAGAAAGATGCATGTTTTTAAAATCCATTGTGTGTTTACAGAAACCACTGTATATTATTATGGTCTTAGCCCTGGATGCCCTTCTCCTATGGCAGACGAAGACAAATGGGCACAGCTTATGAAAGGGTCATCTTTATGGAAAGGCTCTGTGCCCAGAAGTTCCATATGGAAGCTCAGCTCAGAAAAGTGCACTGTGGACCTGCAGTGTCACCTCCACTTAAACATTGTCCTTCCATGCATTTTAAATGAAGGACATTGAGCATAACTTTCTTTTAAAACGATGTTGATTGGCCTGTGGTTTAATATAGTGAAGCCATATGGGACCACTGATTGACATGCAACATTTGCTCTTAGGCTTAATTTTTTTTTTTTTTTTTTTTTTTTTTTTTTTTGAGACAGAGTCTTGCTCTATCACCCAGACTGAAGTGCAGTGGCTCAATCTCAGCTCACTGCAACCTCCACCTCCCAGGTTCAAGTGATTCTCCTGCCTCAGCCTTCTGAGTAGCTGGGATTACAGACACCTGCCACCATGCCTGGCTAATTTGTGTATTTTTAGCAGAGACCATAGTCACCATGTTGGTCGTGGTCAGGTTGGTCTTGAACCCCTGACCTCAAGTGATCTGCCCGCCTTGGCCTCACAAAGTGCTGGGATTACAGGCATTAGCCACTGGGCCTGGCCAAGACTTAATGTTTCAAACCCTCTTACTGTGTTTTCTGAGTCTAATTCTGGTGTCTGTTTGGATCCATTTTTCTGCTAGGCTACAAGTTGTTATTCCTATCAGTTTTTGGTATGGTTGATTCTATTAAGTCCACTTTGGAACTTAAAATTTGGCTCTTTTAGAATTTTGCCAAAAATAAAGGGACTTAGAGTAGGACTTTGAGAGTGTCTCCTAGGAATAAAGGACTTGTGAAGATGGTTAAGAGGGAAAAGATCATTTGGACCTTTGTAAGTAACTCCTATGAATAAACTAAACAAACCAAAGGGAGAAAAGAATATCAAAAAGGCCCTAAAATAATAGCCATCATCATCATCTCTATTAACTAATAATTAGTAACGTGAGATAATGAATTCCTAATAAGTGTAGCCATTCACCATAGATTTGAATCCTGGTTTAATTAGAGCATTAGCTTCTCTGTTTGGAAAGCAATGATAAATAATACAAATCCCATAGGTTGTAGGCTAACCATAAGGGTTAAACAAGATAACATATGTAAAAGTGTCTGGCACATAGTTGGTGCTTATTTTCAGTTGGGAATGTTCCCTTCCTAACAGTGTAATCATGATGGAATTGTCAATAAAACTGCCTCATCAGCCTGGCCAAAGGATGACTGTATATGCAGTGGGAGGCCAATCACACACTCTCTCCTGGGAATCTAAAACATGTGTGAGTCATTAACAATGAATAACTGCAGGAGCTGAGTCTTTCTAATGGCAGCTTCTGAAATAAGAGTATATCAGTCCTTAAGTTCCTCATACCAGACTCCAGAGAACTCTCCTAGTTCCTGTCCTTGACAAGATCCAGTTGTTCAATTCTGCCTTAGAGTCTGGGATCTACCCAGTCTCCTTGCTTCATAAACCCCTTTTTCTCCTTTAGTTAGCCCTGGAGAGGTATATGCTTGCAAACAGAGTCCCAACTGAGACACCATACTACCCTCTACAAAAATATGGCAATACTGACACAGAGGCACAGACTGTAATGATATTTTCTTTGCCATCACTCACCCCTCCAACCCAAGGAAAATCAACCAACCTAGTTTCTACTACTACATAACAACACAGAAGAAACCCAGGTGCACATCGACAGGGGATTGGACAAAGAAAATGTACACATACAGCATGGAAACTATGCAGCCAGGAAAAATAACAAAATCATGTTCTTTGCAGCAACATGGATGCAGCTGGCGGCCATTTTCCTAAGCAAATTAACAGAAGAAAAGAAAACAAAAAACTGCATGTTCTCACTTATAAGTGAGAGCTAAACATTGAGTACACACGGACATAAAGATGGGAGCAACAGACACTGGGAACTACTAGAGGGGGAAGGGAAAAGTGGACATGGGCTGAAAAACTACCTATTGGGTACTATGCTCACTACCTCGGTGACATGATCATCCTTACCCCAAACCTTAGCATCACTCAATATATTCATGTAGCAAACCAGCATTTGTACCCTCTGAATCTAAAATGAAAGTCCAAATTTTAACAAATAAATATATATTTGCTTTTAAAGACAATGGTGATAGTGCTCCTAACAGTGTAAAAATGGCTCCATGTTGACGGCTGGGAGCTGAAATAAATTTTTTGCCTAATGTAGATTCTCTCTTCTTTAAAGTCGAAAACTGCAGAACTATGGACCCAAGGGAAGCACCAAGTGGTCACAAGAGACAGGGGCTTGCCCCCTTCCACAGCAAAGCTTAAAGAGCTTCATGGAACATGCTAAGGGCTGTTTTGTCACAGAAACAATCTATAAGAGCCACTCAGGAAGAGTGTGTCTGTGAGAAGGGTCAACACCGCAATGTTGACAAACAAGTAAATTCCAGAATGTAGTTCCCAGCATGGCCAAGTCAAGGTAAGTTTCTACCCACTTACAACAATTGGAAGTTGCCCTTGAAGCTTGTTCTTAACAAGCAGGCCCCATGAGGCAAAGGAAGCTGTCAGCAGATGCTATTCCCTACACTCCCTAGAAATCTAAGCCAGGAAAACAGATAAAGCAAAAACCAAGAGTGAAAAGCTAAGGTCCAAGACAGCAAACTAGGAATTCACTGAAACAATGTGAAATTTAAAAGAAACTCTTAAAATAAAAGTATTCCTTGCAAGGAACAGCAACAGACATGCCCAAGGAGGTGGTGTCACATGGAATCTATTGAAACAAAATCATTTCTAATGCATGGACGATGCTCGTTCTTTCTAGTAAGCCTAGAACGGCCCCCTTCTTTAAAATTACAGAATTCTTTCTAACAGTTAATCACCCTTTCCAACCATTTTATTCATCTCCACTTTGTTCCTTTTACCACCTGCCACAGCTAAACTTTTTATTTTTCTTCCATCCGCTAATGTTTAACCTTATTCAATTTTAGGCAACCAGAATGAAGAAATAAAGACATATACCCCCGGCAACTCTAAAAACACTTTATTTCCATCCACCATTACTTCCTTTTCTTGCTTCTCTGAAGAGATATTTCTATAGTTGCCAGATTCAAACTTCTTCCCTGCACTTTCCAGAAATGCCCTTCTTCTCCTTGACGACTTTGCCCTGGTGATAATCCTCTCTCTCTCTCTCCTCAATGTTCTCTCCCTCTACTTCTTTCTCTCTCCTCCTGTCTCTCACATTCATTCTCTCTATATTGGCTCCCCCAACCACACACATACACAGAGCCTACAGATAGAAGGCGTTTTGATTTTCCCCTTCTCCCACTCTTTCTGGGAATAGAATAAATCCTATTATAATGTAATTCAAATCTGGAGAGGAGACAACCATTCTTTTAGCATAATAAGCCACATGTCCTTTAGGAGCAAGTAATTATTCTTTGTAGCACTAACGATCTGATTTTGTTGTAGGTGCTCTATCTAGAGGCACGGCCTGCTGCATCACATGTAGGGCCCAGTGCAAAAGGAAAATGTGGTGTCTCATTTGAAAGGCAGGGGAAAAGTGCCACTAAAAGTAGCAACATATTAACCTTTGTCCTTTGTTCAGGGGTCTCTCTGTCAACCTGTCATGGTGTCTTATTTGTTATTTACTGTTACGCTCCTTTAAACACAGTGATATTTGCTGGTTGTATGCAGATCCTCAGAGGTTTCCAGGGGCCCTGTGCAGTGACTCAGTGCACAGTTAACCATCTGCTGGACCCCCTTCCCGCCAGTCACTGGGCTGACCTTCTTGGATGGGAACAAATAATCCAGACTTGCTTTCCCACAGGCCAAGTCTCCAATACACAAAGATGGGTGTTGGGCATCATCTGTGCCAGGACACACTCAGTACCTGAAGGGGGTGTCCAGGAGGCTCATCCCACAAAGTTGCCCACTGTGCTACCATAGCACTGCAAGCATCTGCCTAGGCGGGAATAAGGGACGGCAGCGGCAGCTTAGGCAAAGATGGGAAAGGAAAGGATGAGATCTGGGGTCCCAGGCGGCAGGAAGAACAGGTATCCAAGGAACCCTCCCAGAGATTCAAGACACCCAGCATGAGCTGAGGCTTGGATCGCTCCCTGTCCCCAGCCCACATCAGACTTCACTCACAGAACCCAAACTCAAAGATAAAAATACTAATAATTTCAAGGTAGTAATAATAGAATCTCCACCACAACAGCCTCTCAATACTCACAAAGAGCTAAAGATTAGACACCAGGAAATGCTTGCCAACAGACATAGCTAAAAGTAGGAAATTGGAAAGCATTTCTGCTTTCCAAATCTCATGAAAGAATATCTGATTAGTGGAGTCTATCTACTGCAACAGAGTCAGAGAAGTTAAATTTTTAGGTTTTATCAATGGAGGCTAGAGCTGGATAAGGCAAAGCCCCGTATTTACCTCTTAATAGTCTTAATACCCACAAAGAGCTAGAGATTGGACAGCGTGGACATGTAGTCATCACTATGCTTGTGGTGCAACCCCAGGGCCTAATTTCCTGCTCTTTGTGGGTATTGAAACTATTCTTCCAATCTCCTCTATCATCATTCTCCCATTATTCCTTCTGTGCTCTGTTCAGTCCAGCTATGGGTAGTGACTTGCATTTTTCCAAGCAGGCTCCACTTTGGAGTTCTTCTACTTTTGCCAACAATATCCCAGAAATACCTTTTCCTTCATTTTAAATCTGTGGAACTACCGTTCATCCTTCATGGCCCGGTTTAAACATCACCTTCTCTGACATTCCCAGTCAGAAGAAATCACCTCCTTCCCTCTGTATTCTTTAACCAGTGTGTAAAAACCTATTCATCGTGTGTCTTGGTGTTGGCACACCCCCACTAGACTAAGACGTCCATGAAGAAAAAAATTTTACTGTTCTTTTTATAGCCCCTCTGCCTAGCTCAGGGTCTAACATACATAACAAATGTACAAAATGAATCTGTTGAGCTGAGCTAGAATTCTCTATCAGACTTGCTCGTAAAGTGAAGGAAACTTATAAATACTAGTAAACATACAAACAGGGTATGAATGCTGAATCCATTAGAGCAGAATGAAGTAATTATGGAGCAGAAAAGATAGTTGGATCTCATAATAAGGGAATAATGTAAGGTATAAAACCTCTCTCTTGCTCTCTTTCCTCAGAGGAGTCTAGAATATGGAACTCATCAAGCTGAAGTACCAAACAGAAGCAACTTAAGTCCCTGTTATTTATATATATCCCTCTTGTGGTAATTAGAGAGCCTTCATTTACTGTTACAGTAGTCATAATTAGAATTTAATAGAAACAAGACACTCTTCACTTTTTAAAAAACTGCAATATTCATGTGATTTGAGGTGCATAAATCCAGTTTCAGCTATCTATGTATCCTTAAGGTCCTAGTCATGAGCAACATAGACAAGAATATATAGTTGGCCCTTGAACACCACAAGTCTGAACTGCACAGGTCCACTTATAAGTGGATCAAGTGGATTTTTTTCTTTTGACAGAAAGCAGGAAAATACAGTATTCACAGTATGCAAAACCTTGAAACTGTGCTGACTTTTCATTTATATGGTTCTCCCAGGCCTGAGTATGACGAGATTTGGGTATGACTGGATTGGGGTATGCAGGTGGTCCTAGAACAAATCCCTTATGGACATCAAGGGACAACTGTATATAAAATATTCTAGTGGGTCCTTTCTTCTCAGTGACATCTAGTACTTGATTTTTTTTTCTTTTTCAGTAAAGACAGATATGCCAATGAAGATGCAGGATGAATGCCAAATATTTTACAATATGAAGATTCAGATTCTTTAATAGAGCATTTTCCTTTGAATACGTAAGATTCTTCCAGTGCCTTAACTACTCTCTTTGGAAATTAGGCCCTTTAGATAGACCATTACATGAGAGTTGCATCTAAAACAGACGGTCCTTTAGAATTGACCATAGGAGTACTGTTGTTTTGGTAATGGTCGAGTCCACCATACTTCATGAAACCATGTATAATCACCTCTGACAATTCAGGGTCTTCTGTCTCTGAATTTATCTAGTATACTTAAGGTTTTTATTCAAAAGTATTTATTATTGGGTACACAGGGACATAAAGATGGGAACAATAGACACTGGGGACTCCAAAAGAAGGGTGAGAGAGAGGGAGTGAGGCAACAGCTGAAAAACTTCCCGTCGGGTACTGTGTTCACCATCTCATCTCTGGGTGATGGGATCAATAGAAGCCCAAAACTTAGGATCACACAATATATCCCTGTAACAAACTTCCACATGTATGCCCTGAATCTAAAATAAAAATGGAAATTTTATATATATATATACACACACACACAGGTGTATATATATGTGTATATGTGTATATATGTGTGTATACATATATATGTGTGTATATATATACATGTGTGTATATGTATGTGTATATATGTATATGTGTATATGTATATATATGTGTGTGTATATGTGTGTGTGTGTGTGTGTATATATATATATAGAGAGAGAGAGAGAGAGAGAATGTCTGCCATGTTCAATACACTTTTCAGGATAGAAATAAAATGAAACACGATCCCACCTTCAAGGGGCTTACAATCTAGTAATGGAGATAAATGATCTACCTAATAACAATAAAGAAAATGATAAATAAAAGACCAACTTCAGTGGTTCTTAAAGTGAGTACAAGTGATATATGCAGGAGATTTTTAAACATATGTTTCTTTTACCTTATGATTTAAAAATATTTCAAGGCCAGGTGTGGTGGCTCAAGCCTGTAATCCCAGTACTTTGGGAGGCTGAGACTGGAAGATTGCTTGAGGCCAGGAATTTGAAACCAGCCTGGCCACCATAGCGAAACCCTGTCTCTACTAAAAATACAAAAATTAACTGGGTGTGGTGGTGGGCACCTGTAATCCCAGCTACTGGGGAGACTGAGGTGGGAGAATTGCTTGACGCCTGGAGGCAGAGGTTGCAGTGAGCTGAGATTGTGCCACAGCACTCCAACCTGGATGAGAGACTCCATCTCAAAAAAAATTTTTAAATGGTATTTCAAAAGAGCATCGTAAGTGATTCTAATATGCACATTCCCCCTCTTTAAGGGCTACCGAACTAGGAGGAGTTCAAAAGACGTAAAGATTACTTCTTGGATGCGGGCAGTAAAAATTAGGATGACTCTGAGAAAGAAATGACAAGTTTAGTGCTGGGTAGTTCTGTGACACAGGACTGTGATCTCCAATATGTACAGGGATCAGGCAGGTAACATAAATAAGTAAATTAGGTCAATCTAGGTCAAGTTGATATTAGGGAGTGCTGGGAATTAGGGCAAGTTGAAAAACACTTACCCTTTTTTATGTGGAATAACTACTTCCCAGCTCCAGCCAACTGTCCCATAAAAGAGAAAAAGACTAATAAAGATGGATCTTCCAGTTTTTCAAGGGATACCATATATTTGAATTTTCTGGCAATTAATTTAAAACAGTTTAAAGAACTATGCAGTCCCACAGTGCTTGGGCAAAACCATACATGTGTGCAGATCACATTTGGCCTCTGGACTGTTAGTCATTAATTGAACCCACACTATTTCAGGCTCTGTGTGAGGTGCTAGAATACATACAACAATTTTGTTGCTTGCAAAGTGC
Source organism: Macaca thibetana thibetana (assembly GCF_024542745.1). Taxonomy (NCBI): domain Eukaryota; kingdom Metazoa; phylum Chordata; class Mammalia; order Primates; family Cercopithecidae; genus Macaca; species Macaca thibetana. The sequence continues at coordinate 73,276,979 of NC_065592.1, forward strand.
CTACAGTCCAGAGAAAATTGTCGAGAAAATGGATGATGACTGTGTCATATAGCCAGAGTCTCACAAAACTGTGAGAGTGCAAAGAAAAGAAAACTCACTGCTCCATGTGGAGAGACCAGCAGGAAGTATATCAGGCCAAAGCTAGCAAAGGCTCCAAAGGCAACCTCTAGTTGCCCTTGCTGCTCATCAGATCAGACACTCCCATCAGCACCATGACAGTTTACAAATGCCATGGCAACAACCTGAAGTTACTACCTTTCTTCTAGAAATTTCTGAATAACCCACTTTTTAATTTGCATGTAATTAACAGTTTATTTAATTGCATGTAACTGCTAGCCAACAGCCCAAACACTGCTACTCTGGGTGCACTGCCTGCAGATTTCCCTGCTCCACAAGGAGCAGTCACTCTGCTGTACACTGCTACTTCAGTGAACCTGCTTTCTTCCACTGCCAGCAGAATTCCACTGAATTCTTTCCTGAGCAAAACCAAGAACTCTCCTGGGCTAAGCCCCAATTTTGGGGATCACCTGCCCTGCATCATTGGGGTTATGGAAAGCTTCAAAGAGGAAATGACATGTGAGTCCCATCTGGAAGAATGAGTAAGCATTTTCCAGGTTAACAGCTAGAAACAGGAACAGGCAAAAGGAGGGCCACTTATAAGGCTCAGAAATATGAAAGTATCCCTTCTCTAAGAAGATCATCAACTCCACTAGGGCAATATACTTTTTTTTTTTTTTTTTTTTGAGACAGAGTCCTGCTCTGTTGCCCAGGCTGGAGTGCAGTGGCGCAATCTCATCTCACTGCAAGCTCAGCCTCCCATGTTCACGCCATTCTCCTGCCTCAGCCTCCCGAGTAGCTGGGACTACAAGTGCCCACCACCACGCCTGGCTAATTTTTGTATTTTTAGTAGAGACGGGGTTTCACCTTGTTAGCCAGAATGGTCTCGATCTCCTGACCTCGTGATCCACCACCTCAGCATCCCAAAGTGCTGGGATTACAGGCTTGAGCCACCGCAGCCAGCCTACTTATTCTTTCTTTTTTAGTGCATTTTATCCTAGGCTGAGCATAGGAGACCCTCTATAAATAGCTTTGACGTGTTGTGAGGCTCAAGGATATGAGATAAATAGTAAATAGTTTTCCTTAGTGATCTGTACGAATTATCATAATCTCTATAAAGCCCAAAACCTGTGATTCACTTAGGCATACCATGATGTAACAAGGTTCTTCAATTAGGAAGAAAAGAAAGTTTGGAAATCATGAAATTCCCTTCCCAAAGTCACACATAGCTAACTTTCAATTGCTCACAGGTTGATTATCTAGTAATAATAAATTCATATTCTTTGCAGTTCTCTCTTTCCTCTTTGATTTCTTTTTGCCTTATTCTACGATCATATTATCTCCATCAGAAATTCAGGTAGGAGCCAGGTATCCGGCACATCCACTTGGTTACATATTAATAGCTTTGAGATAGAAACTGAGGTATATCAGACTCATTAGCGATTTCTACATTTTCTGATAATTTTAACCATCAGATTCTTCAGATCCCCCATTACTATGGATGAATTGAGTTAGCTAAACACTTCAAAGTCCAAGAGGACTGATGTTTCAGACTGCCTTGTTCATAAAGGGATATTGACTCATAACTCCTTTTGCCACAGAAACTAAGACTTCTAAGCAGAAACACAATTTCTTCACTTAGGCTCTAGACAACAGCTACTAGTTCTCATGAGGACTGATACAGCTAAACACTTTCTAAGAGGAATGGATGCGATTTCAAACTGTGCTTGTCTTCGAGCAACAGAGTTCAGAAATTCATATTAACTTGTGTTATGAGCAAGAAATGGAAACACGAAAATATATTGCCATGTGATATACTATGGAGAAACAGTAAGGAGTAGTGCAAAAGCAGAAAAGGTGAAAATAATTTTCTACCTCAGTTTTCCAAAGCCTTTAAATCTATCAGGGTTAAGGAAACAAAAGAAAATATTTCTTTTCCAAACTATCTATTTCTTGGTACATAAATCTCCTTCATTGAAAACACTTTTCTCTCTATTCCCTCCCCAACCCCCAGTTTATATAGTCCACTGAAGTTTTCCTCAACATCATTTACTAAATATATCACAATATACTCTTTCCCTGAGGCAACCATTTCAAGAGACACCTTCCCCCAATCTGGGAATTTCTCAAATAAATCATCCCATTTGGACTTTCCTCCCTCAATATATTTAATGCTGTAAACACATTGTGAAGGTTATAAAAGCTAAAATTCTGCTCTAAAATGTCAACATATTTGGGGTGTAGGCTGAAGGTGCAGAATGACTCCTAAGGGCAAAGTCAATTACCTCTTCAGTTTGTTGAGTCTCCAGAACTATTTTACAAATGTTTTTGTTAAAATAATAATCCTCCCCCACAAGAGAAGGCTGTGCCAAGCACTTTTTCCCTTCATGTGGTTTTGGAGGAGAACATTTGCAGGAGAACGTACATTTCTGTTTTATTTAAACTTAGATCATTACAAGATTTAAGCGCATCTTGTCCCACAGCCAATACCCGTGGCTATCTGTGTAAATATAAATCAATAGTGAAGAATGAGAACTTGTTTGAAACGTAAATTCTCACATTTGAGGCCAGGTTATGTTGTGAAACCAGCATCTCCATATTTTTACTTGTTTCTGTCTAGCAAGCAACAGCCTGTGGACCAAATTCGACCCATGGCCTGTTTTATGCAGCCTGTGAGCTAAGAATCATTTTTATATTTTTAAGGATTATAAAATAAAAATAAAATCCACAAAGAATAATATCCAAAACTGAATGTATCATTTTAGGCCCCTAAGCCTAAAATATTTACCATCCGGATCTTTACAGAAAAAGTAAGCTGACTCTTGATCTAGGCAAATAGACACTTTCCTGTTGTTCAGGTCCTTATCAAATTTCCAAGCACAGTTAATTCTACCATCTTCACTTAGACAACTTATGGTATCAATGATTCACAAAAATAAGAGAAAGCTCTTGCACGTTTGATTCTGTGATTCATTTTGTGTATTGTCTTGGTTTAGGTTCACCTAGAAGCATAGAAGCAAACCACAAGACAAAGATTTAAGTGTAAGAGTCTTATTTGGAGATAATCCCAGGCAGCACTGATAGGAAAGGAGGAAGTGAGATAGGATGGTGTGATGGTTAATACTGAGTGTCAACTTCATTGGCTTGAAGGATGCAAAGTATTGTTCCTGGGAGTGTCTGTGAGGGTGTTGCCAAATGAGATTAATATTTGAGTCAGTAAACTGGGAAAGGCAGACCTGCCCTCAATCTGGGTGGGTACCATGTAATCAGCTGCCAGCTTGGCTAGGATAAAAGCAGGCTGAGGAATGTGGAAGGACTAGACTGGCTAAGTCTTTTGGCCTCCATCTTTCTTGCATGCTAGATCCTTCCTGCCCTCAAACATTAGACTCCAAGTTATTCAGCTTTTGCACTCTTGGATTTACAGCAGTGATTTGCCAGGGGCTCTCTGGCCTTTGGCCACAGACTGAAGGCTGCACTATTGGCTTCTCTACTTTCGAGTTTTTGGGGATCGTGTGAGTCAATTCTCCTTAATAAACTCCCCTCCATATATACCTCTATCCTGTTAGTCTTGTCCCTCTAGAGAAACCTGACTAACACAGTCAGGGAAGCAGCCACTAACTGTGTGTGTCAGGGCGGGGGCGGGGGGTGGGAGCAGTTAACAAGCAAATTTTCTCTTGTGGGCAATCAAGTTTAAACCTGCAGAGGAACTCCAGCTGAGAGTTATTCCACATGTGAGGTGGCATCTCAGAGTTCTTCCACATGTGAGGTGAGGGACATAGGGCAGGAACACATCAACTCTCATCAGAGCTTGGTTGATGGCTCCTTCCAGAATCATGTACTTCTCCAGTGCTTCTAGCTTGATGCTCAGCTGAGGCCAGCCGAGTGGTCTTTGGTCATCACAGAAAGCCTTCAGTGGATGCTAGTGGCTAGAAGTCAACTGAAGATATGGTTTGAGGAGATAGGGGTAAGGCATTAACACCTGCTACATTGTATTTCTTGCAATGCCCTACATTTTAAATAAGCTCCAGACTGTCACTGCTTCTCCAAGGTGGTTGCCATTTCTACAAAACAAAACTTAAAACAGAAGGGTCAGTGGGAAAAACTAAAGTCTCTACTTCCACAAATTATCTTTTTGTCCCTTCCTCCTACCATGCATAATAGATGCTCCTTGCCCTTAGTCAAGCACTTTTTTCAATCTAGATTGCTTTTCTCCCCAGGGGTCTAAGCTCCTAGCTAACATGCCCTCGGCAGGCTGTAGTTACTGAGCTTGCTTGCCCATTCACAATGAATAATGGGCTTGAATACACCTATGAGTAGCTCATTGAATTCTCTGAGCTCTAGACACACCTCCTGTCCCCCTATATAGTCATAATCTTATCTCTGTATGGTAATCATGGGCACCTATCCTTGTCAGTATAGTATAGTAACTCACTTCTTGGACTACTTGTTTACATGCATGAGGAACCCATAATGTTCAAGCTGCAGTCATAGCTTTAGGATTACTGGAACCATTAATGTGTCCTGTAGTAGAAATGTCCTCCATCTACTCCTACTGGAGACCAGAACCTGTGGTTTAGCAGAGACTAAATTTGTGGGGATGAGAAGCACAAATTCCCCACATAGGTCACCGGGAATAATGGAAATGGAGTCATTCCTTCTTCTATATCTTGCTTTCTAGAACCATGTTCTCTAACTATTGAGGACACAACCCTGTATAATGGACATTAGTTCAAAATATGTATCGCACCATGAAAGACAGTAAGTAGCCCAACCATGAAGGGTACATTCACCAAGACGGCTGAATGTTGCAGTGCTTTAAGAGGCCATTGCAACAGTTCCAGCAGGTACCACTTCCAGAATGGGATGGTGTATTTTAAGATCTGTGGATCCCATGGTAGTAAGGTGCTCATCGTCATACCTTTTTTTCCTGAAAAAATTGGTTGCTTAATCCAAAGTGATGCAGGCTTCTGTGACAATAAATCAAACGATAAGCACATAATCACTCTGTGTCCTCAGACAGGGGTACCAACTAAGGCATTGTATACAAGGAAGTCAAACCCATGCCCAGAACCCATATTAACATAAGAAGATGGCCGGGCGCGGTGGCTCAAGCCTGTAATCCCAGCACTTTGGGAGGCCGAGACGGGCGGATCACGAGGTCAGGAGATCGAGACCATCCTGGCTAATACGGTGAAACCCCGTCTCTACTAAAAATACAAAAAACTAGCTGGGCGAGGTGGCGGGCGCCTGTGGTCCCAGCTACTCGGGAGGCTGAGGCAGGAGAATGGCGGGAACCCCGGGAGGCGGAGCTTGCAGTGAGCTGAGGTCCGGCCACTGCACTCCAGCCCGGGCGACAGAGCGAGACTCCATCTCAAAAAAAAAAAAAAACATAAGAAGAAACGAATTTCAGCCCTCTCCAGGTGGAAGGGGTCCAGAGTAATCAACTTGCCATCAAGGAACTAGAAGATTTCCTCAAAGAATGGTAGTACACTGAGAGCTCAGCATCAGTCTCAACTGCTGACATTTTGGAGAGTCTTCAAGTGGCAGTTGGATCAGTCTTGGTGAAAAAAGAGTCCTTGTTGTTGGGCTCATGGATAGCCTCCCTCTCTGTCACTGTGGCTACTTTAATTATGAGTTCATTGTACAAATACTGGTGGCCAAAGACAAAACTTCACTGGCTTCTACTGGGTAAGTCATTGATGTAAACTGTTTGTTTAGGGTCTCCTCTGGTGAGCATCAATAGAAAACACAGAGATTTGCAAATTTTGTGCACAATCCTATAGAACTAACTACACATCTCTTCACTACATCAATTCAAGTTGAAAGTCAGGTATACTCTGCAAAACTTTGTACAATGAGAGCGTTTTCCCTCATCACTGTCTCCTAGGGCCACTCTTGATTGTGGCTGTAGTGCAGCAACAGTTCATACTACAACCCTTCCGTGATCCAGGCCTGGATACTTTCCTCCTCTATCAGTTGGTCATCGTGAACCCCTAGAAGCCATAGGCATGTGAGCTAAAGAAGAGACATCAGTACAACAGAGGTAGGTGGCATGGGAGCCTCAGCAACCTATTCACTCAGCTGTGCCCTGGAGACCTGCTCAGGCCTAAGTCCTGAGTATACTATTTTCATCATACAATGGATTGCTACTGTGTTCTCCCAACTTTACCTCTTAATAGGTCTGATAATATCTAACTCATCACAATGAGCTCCAATTGTATAATCACTTAATGTCCTCCATGAGGCTGAAGAGCATGCCAGGAACCGCATCTCAAACAATGAATACTTTTCTGCTGCAGATGGCATGGCTTTGTTTCAAGGGTCTGTTCTATGACTCTCCTATTGGGGTTTGCCAGAGACCCTGTCACAGATACCTCTAATAACTTGAGATCTGCTGAGTCATATGGCCCAGTCAGCTGTACTGAACTTGTACTGAAAACTGATACTGCTGTGGAAACCTCTCTCTATATGGCATTCAAAATTGGTAGCCTTATGAGTCACAGGATAAATGAATTGGATATATTCCTACATGTGGTTGGTGCTATATCCAAGATTTTCATAACAAGTATATGTCTATTTCTTAGTGGTAGGAGGTACAAAGGAAAGTCAATCATAACATGTATCCAGACCCCTGATCCCTAAAAACTTCATCTTTGTGGCAGGCCCCTGCATTTGGTAGGCTTAATCTCCCACCCAAGCATGTGTCTTACAAGAGCATCCAGAATGCTTGCCAATCCCTGTTTCCCAGGCTCAGTTAACATGATACTGTAATAATAAAATGAATATGATAAAACAATATTATAAATGTCAACAATATACCAAAATTTTAATGTAAACTTTCATTACCAAACTCTTAGGGAATAGAATCTAAAAATTAAATTCCCATGAAACTTAAAGCCCCAAGTAATTAAAGTATCAAGTTATTTTGCTCTCATGAGTTAGAAGTCCTAAGAAACTGAAGTCCAAATTATTTCTCCCCAATTTCTTCTTTTGGTCAATTCAATTTCAGAGTTCTCAATGCCTGGGTGGAGTTAGGAGTTCTTTAGCAGAGATGCTCTTGAGCACAATGGTTCTTTGGCACTATGGTCTTGCACTGAAATGCAATTAGTTTCTTTAGGAAACTACAATTTAACTTACAAAGTTAATTTAATTCAATGGCAAGTCTTTATTGCCCCTGAATTCTTAAAGTTTAAGTAGTTAGGCTATGCACTGGTCTTACACCCACCACATTTAGAAGGCAAGCAGGTCCCTCAAGGAATTTGCTCAAGGTCATATAGCTAGCTAGTAAGTGGTAGCACCAATAGGCAAATCCTAGGCAGCTGCCCTGAGAGTCTATGCTCCTAATCCTCCTCACTAGCTTCAGTTTTTCTGAGGTGCTGGTTAATCTATGCCAGGTATTGAGAATACATCATCTATGGGCTTTGGTTCACTTGGACTTTAAATTCATTAAGAGATTAATTTGGTTACTATATATTTGGCACTATATATTCACCATATTTTAAGGGGAAAAACACATTGTCTTTTCCCTCAGAGGATAACAGTCTTTTCTTGAAAAGCAGCAACTACTGTCACCAGATGTTATTTGAGGAAACTTTCTTTTCCATCTGCTATATTTAAAGCCTTCTAATTTCCATTTCCCCTTTGAGGTCCTAGATCCTAGCACCCCAAGACTGGACTGAGTATAGGCTCTATCTAGTAACATAGCATCTACATTATTTTGTGAGCAGTCACTTTCAGTGCTGTACCACAGTGGCTTTAAAAAAAAATCTAACTCTTAATAAAGAATTCCTGAGACCTAAGAAACCAACTCCAAGGTAATGTTTTCCCTTATTCATAATGAGCTAGCTTAGAGTTAACTGGGAACAAAATGGTGGTTGATCACTTTTGACCCTGAATACCAACTGTATCAGGCTGAACCCAACTGTATCCCTCTCACATCACTCTCCTCATCCCTTACCCTTAATTCATAATGGAATTTGGGTCAACCAATCTAATTCTATCTATCTAGCATACACAAAACTCAGATGACTTTCACTTTACAATCAGTAAATACTGTACTGCTTCCAATGTGTAAAAAGTCTGTATTTGGAAAGGCACTTTTCCCAATATTGGCCTCAATTAAACCCATGTGGCTTATATTCAAGTGATAGTCTACACCCCGAGGACATCCCCTGACATCAGCAGCTGCTGAGAGAAAGAATGACATGTACACTTCCTGTGGGAAGCTCCACTTCTGGAGATGAAAGGTCTGGGCTATAAATGCCCAGTTTCTCTAACTAATATTGGTAGTTATAGTTAAGTCAGCCCATCTTCACTCCTCCAAGAGAGCCGTCTCCACCAAGGGAGGAGATCCTCCACATGGAAGGGAAGTCTGTAATTAGAGAATAAGCATTTTCTCCTATAAATGACTAGGAAGATTCCTGCACATAATCTTAGAAAATAGTTTTGCTTTTTATTGAAGATTTAAAGACCAAGAAATGAAAAAAAAAAAAAAAAAAAAGAAAAAGAAAAAGAAAAGAGTCCTCATGCTCAAAAACAAACGAGGGAAAACATAGATTAGGTTAGAATCTATGTGAAGTAGGAGTATATCTTGTCTCTAAATCACACATATACATACATTCCACCTCTAACGGCTATTATGAATTCAACCAATTTTTAAGGAAGTCAAAGCGAAGGAGAAGAAATAAAAGGACAATTGTTAGGTCTTCTTTCTTTCTTCCAGACAGGCAAGGTCCTGGAAACCAGAACTGGTGAAGAAAAGCTTCTGCTGATGAATTCTAAGATGACATTCATGATCAAACATACTTCCTCAGCATATGAGAATTACCAACTCCCTCATCCATTCACTGCTGAAATCACCTTTGCAAAGATTATGATAGTGAGAGGAATCTAGCATGTCTGACTTCATCTTGCTTCTGGCCTTCCTTACCCATCCTCACCCGTTCCTGGGCATAGATTAGGCTAGCCATAGGAAGAATTTAGTTAATAGTTTAACTTTAAAGCAAGGATGGTAATAGCCCTTCCCAAAACTTAACCCCCTTTGTAAAACTAATGAAAGCCTACAAGATTGGGATTATGAGAGGGGCCTGAATTCTGCTAAGATGCAGGCATAGTTAAACTATTACCAGCCATCGTTCAGGAGGTCACAAGACTTGTAACTTCCCCAGTTACTCCTGTAGGTAGCATCACTATCACAGAATCTCAGATTGACCTTTTGAGATGTCTTTTCAGACTTATGCATTTCTGGTGACTGACTCCACCCAGACCCACAACTCATGACTCAAGTGGTCCTGTGGCCCCCACCCAGAAGCCGACTCAGCACACAAGGACCATTTTTCCATACCCCTATGATTTCATCCCCAACCAATCAACATTCCCCATTCCCTAGCCCCCTGCCCACCAAGCTATCCTTAAAAAACCCTCACCTTTGAGCTTTCAGGGGAGACTGATGTGAGTGATAACTCTAGTTTCCACATATGGCCAGCCTTGTGTTAATTAAGCAGTTTCTTTACTTTAATTCCATGGACTCAGCGAACTGGTTTTGCCTATGCAGTGGGCAGGAAGAACTTGTCAGGTGATTATATAGCCCCTTTTGTTGCATGGAAAGTGAAGATATTGATGTTTTCTCTGTCTTGTCTCAGGTGGCTGAGTAAAACTCAAAGCAAAGGAAGGGCTTTGTAAAGTGTAAAATGAGCCACACGTGTTCACTGACAGCCCTCTTTCCCATGTAAGGGGAAAGTTTGTTTTCATTAGTTGCTTAGTTTGGGTCAGTGTTACTTGATTTCAGGCTGTGCTTACCCATCTACCCAATCCAGCAAGAATTTCCAATTCATTTCCAAATATAAAGCATTTTGGCCACTGTGATTTCCTATAGTGGATCCTAAACCAGGTTTTTCTAACTCTGACTCTTTTTCTCTTTGCTTGAAGCAGATTTAAGTCTGGATTGTCTGTTTGGGTGGCCTCTATGCACAGTTTTGGCTCTTTTTTTTTTTTTCTAAATCTCATTGGCCATCATTTCAATTTTTCTATTTGTCTGTTCCCTTCACGTATAAAAGGCAGTAAAAATAGTAGAAAAGGTAACTACAACTTATTGAGCATTTACCACATTCCAGACATTATGCTAAACACTCTATATAAATTATTTAATCCTTGCAACAGTTCTAAGGGAAGCAAAATTTCTATCTGATAAAGGAGATAATTATGAAAATTTATCAATAACGAGTGAAGTGCACATGTACATATATGCACTCACACACACACAAAAATACCAAGGTTTATGGTAGGTATGCAGAGTCGTTGCAAAGAGTCACTGGTACTTCTTTTGTGGAATCCTTTCTTTGTCCCAGGAAAAGCCTCACAAGCTCATAGGCTAAGTTTACCCAGCCATCTGACCAGCTTCCTTACTTGGACTAAAAATGATGTCTCACTAAATCCTTGCAATGAGTCCACATTATAGCAATTATCCTTCTCATGTTGTGCATGGGGAAATACTATTTTAAAATCTGGCCAAGTTTCAGCCCATTACTCAAAGAAAACAACAGAATTCCTCTTGAGGAAACAAATCATTCTTTTATTTGAGAGGCCATGTTTATGAAATATATAGCTATAGCCTAGTCTGGATTAAGAATAGAGAAAATAATAAATGCTCTTGTTCTGCCTAAGAAGGTAGCAGATATTTCTTCAAAGAGTGAAAGAAAATTTGTGTTTAATTTTGATTTGAAATGCCCATCAGTGATAGACTGGATAAAGAAAATATGGTACATATACACCATGGAATAATACACAACCATAAAAAGGAATGAGATCATGTCCTTTGTAGGGACATGATGGAGCTGGAAGCTGTTATCTTCAGTGCAAACAAACACTGGAACAGAAAACCAAACACTGCATGTTCTCACTTATAAGTGGTAACTGGATGATGAGAACACACAGACACGGTAGTCAAGGAACACACTGGAGCCTCTCAGTGGGTGCAGGAGGAGGGAGAGCACCAGGAAGAATAGCTAATGGATGCTGAGCTTAATACCTAGGTGATGGGTTGATCTGTACAGCAAACCACCATGGCACATGTTTACCTGTGTAACAAACCTGCACATCCTTCACATGTACCCTGAAACTTAAAAGTTAAAGAAAAAAATTTATTTGATTTGGTATGGGCTGTTTGGTTTGGTGAGTTAGGAGTACAGGTCTTAGAGAAGCAAAAAGCCAGGAATGGGTCCTCAGGGAAGCATGCACACCAGAGACAAAGAAGCAGACGGTACAGAAAAAAGTTTTCAGTGATTATTTCTTGTGGAAAGGAATAATTGATAAACTGGTGAAACAATGAACATTGATTTTCACATACAGATGCTTCTAATTATGCGTGAAAATCCCCCTCAGTTTTCCACATACGCTGAGTAAAAGAAGTGTGTTACACACACCAATTCTTGTTTTAGTCATATCTTGTAGGCATGATGAGTTGAAGAAAATCAAAATATTTTACCCCAGAATATATTTCTTTGACATATTTTGAAATGACTGCCATAGGACCAGCAGACAAAATTGGCCCTGAAATTTTGTGGGGGAAATTTGTATCTGTAAAGAATTTCCATTAATGTAACCAAGACTTCCCTTTCTAGGCCTTTCCCAGATTGAGAATAGGTTAATTGAGAGTCTAACATCTTTAAAGTTCTGAAAAAAAAATTATCACTTATTCTCTCTGAAGGCTGCTATCTGTGAGAGTCTATGTACATAACAAGGCCAACTTTGCTAGCCAGGCCTCTTGCTTTCTCCCTTCCATAACCTGTCTTGCCACTAAAACCTGTTTGTGGCCATTCTCTGAGCCCCCATTCTTTCTGTAGCCTGAAAATGGTATACAAGCTTCTGTACCTCACTGGGAGTTGCGTTCTTCATTCTGAAGGCTATTGTGTATACATGTTGCCTGGACCAGCAACCTCAGCTGCCCTACCCTTTCCCAGGCATAAATCACAATATAGCAGGGCTCTTTCTGCTCCACCCTCAGGCAGATTTCTGGGCATTCAGAGCACTCACTCAGCTAGATCAACAGCCTGACCTGCTCCACCCATCCTGTGCCAAGATCCTGGTTCAGAGAAGCCCTCTCTGCTTCATGCCCAGGCAGATCTCCAGGCATTTAGAGCACCTACTCATCTGATTCAGCAGTCCATGCCACCTCACTCTTTCTGGACATAGATCATGGTGCAATGAGACCCTCTCCACAGCAGCCCAGGCAGATCTGCAGGCATCCAGAACATCCATTCACCTGGATAAGCAGTCCAAGCTGACCCACCCTTCCTGTACTGAGATCCAGGTGCAAGAGGGCCCTCACTGATACACATTCAGGCAGATCTCCAGGCATTCAGAGTGCTTGCTTTCCTGGGTCAGCAGCCTAAGTCACCCTTCCTGTGCATAGATCTTCTTTTGGGGGCACCTCTCCACTCCATGTGCAGGCAGATTTCCAAGCTTTTCCCACTCACTTAGATCAGCTGCCTGACCCACCCCACCCCTCCTGTGCAGAGATCCTGGCACAGAGAGGCCCTCTCTGGTCAACGCCAAGGCAGATCTTCAGGCATTCAGAGCACCAGCTCTCCTGGATAAGGAGCCTAAGCCACCACACCCTTCCTGTGCAGAGATCCTAGTGAAAGAGGGCCCTCCATGCTACTTACATAGGCAGATCTGCAGGGATTCAGGTCACTTGCTTGCCTTGTTCAGCAGCCTGAGTTACCCCACCTCTTCTGTGCAAAGATCTTGGTACAGGGGATCCCCTCTCCTCCACACCCAGGCAGATCTATGGCATCTGGAGCACTACTCACCTGGATCAGGAGTTTAGGCTGCCCCCAATCCCTGTGCAGAGAACTTGGGACTGAGGGGAGTTTCCCAGTTCCATGTCTAGGCACACCTCAGGGCTCTTGGTAGCCACCCACTGGATTCTTCTTCAGTGCTGGTGCTTGTGTCTGCCAGTGGTAGACCTGCAGGTGGGACTTTGCAGTCTTGTCCCACCATCTTGCCCCCCACAATCCCTTCACCCAACAAACCAGGGAGCTCAGAGCATTGTGCACTCCATGAATCAGCCCTTTGCGTGAGGCAACAGAGAGATTCTCCTGGTAATCAAGGATCAAATATATACCCAGCCATGTTGGCTGCAGCCAGCTTTTACCCATAAGCATCATCTACCAGCTTGTAGCTTGAACCACTTAGCCCAATATAAAACCTGCCAAAGAAAATACAAAGAGATATAAAAGCAAAGCTAAAAGGCTCTACCCAATAAAAGTGGGGGAAAGGGAAAAATAAGACACAGGAATAGTATAGGGGAAAAAAGAAGAAAAAATCTTACCTACATGAAAATAATTACAAGAATTAGAATTGTTCTGTCTCCAGATGTGAAAGAATTGGTGCAACAATTCTAACATCATGAAAGATCTGAATATGATGATACCATCAAAAAAAAAAATCATGATAGCTCTCCAGCAGTGGTCCCTAAACAAAAAGGAAACTCAGAAAAGACAAAGAATTCAAAGCATGGATTGCAGGAAAGCTCAATGAGGTTCAAAACAGTATTGAAAATCAGTACAAAGAAAATTCTAAAGCAATCTAAGAAATGAAGAAAGAGATAAGCATCCTAAAAAGAAATTAATCAGAGGTCTGGAATTGAAAAACTCAAACAATTTCAAAACATAAGTGTAATATTTATCAATAGACTGAGCCAAGAAGAAAGAATCCCAGAGCTTGAAGACAGGGCTTTTTTTTTTTTTTTTTTTTTTTTTTTGAACTAAAGCAGAAAAAAAAATAATTTTTAAAAATGAAGAAAATCTTCACAAAATACAGGATTAAGAAAAGCAAACAAACCTATGAATTATTAGCATTTCTGAGAGAGAAGGGGGAAAAGTCAACAACCTGAAAAACGTATTTAATAAAACAATTCAAGAAAATGTTCTTAATCTTGCAAGAGAGGTAAACATCCAGATACAAGAAATCCAGAGAACACCTGTGGGATACTATACAAAATGAACATCACAAGGCATATCATCACCAGTGTCCAACGTCAATGCTAAAGAGAAAATCTTAAAGGCAGCTGGAGAAAAAGATCAGATCACACACAAAGAGAACCCCATCAGGCTAACAGCAGATTTCTCAACAGAAACTTTACAAGCCAGGAGATTTGGGGAGCCTATATTCAGTATTCTTTAAAAGAGGAAATTCTAACCAAGAATTTTATATCCTGCCAAATTAAGCTTCATAGGTGAAGGAGAAATAAAATCTTTTCCAGACAAGCAGGCATAAGGGGAATTTGTTACCACTAGACCAGCCTTACATGACATCTTTAAAGGAGTTCTAAACATAGAAACAAAAGAAAAAATACTTGCTACTACAAAAACACAGTTAAGTATATAGCTCACTTACTCTATAAAGCAACTACAAAATGGAAACTACAATGTGATCAGCTAACAACTTCACAGTAGGATCAAAACCTCACATACCAATATTAACCTGGAATGTAAATTGTCTAAAGGCCCCACTGAAAAAGCACAGTTAAAAACTAGATTTAAAAAAAATAAGACACATCCATCTGCTATCTTCAAGAGACCCATCTCACATGTAATAATACCCATAGGCTCAAAGTTAAGGGTTGAAGAAGGACCTATCACACAACAGAAAACAAAAAAAGAGCAGGTCACTATTTTTATATTAGACAAAACAGACTTTGAACCAACAACTGTAAAAAAAGGACAAAGGGCATTACATGATAAAGCATTCAATTCAACAAGACTTAATTGTCCTAAATATATATGTACCCAACATTAGAGAACCTACATTCATAAAACAACTAATTCTAGACCTTTGAAAATACTTAGTCACACAATAGTAGTGGGGAACTTCAACACCCACTGACAGTGTTAGACAGATCATCAAGGCACAAAACTAAAGAAGAAATTCTGGACTTAAATCAACACATGATCAATTGGACCTAATAGACATCTACAGAATACTCCATCCATCAACCATAAAATACACATTCTTCTCATATACACAAGGACAATACTCCAAGATAGGCCACATGCTTGGCCATAAAGCCAGTTTCAACAAATTCAAAAAAATCAAAATCATACCTCTATAAGTCATTAGGCAAAGCCAGCATCACCTGGCAAAGACACAACAAAAAAGAAAAACGACAGGCCAATAGCGCTGATGAACGTAGATGAAAAAATCCTCAACAAAATGCTAGCAAACCAAATCCAGCAGCACATCAAATAGTTAATTCAACACAATCAAGTAGGCTTCATTCATGGAATGCAAGGTTAGTTCAATGTACTCAAATCAATAAATGTGATTCACCACAAAAACAGAATTTAAGATGAAAATTATATCATCTCAATAGATGCAAAAAAATCCAACATTCCTTCATGATACAACCCCTCAAGAAACTAGGCATCAAAAGAACATAGTTGAAAATAATAAGAGCCATGTATGACAAACCCGCAGCCAACATCATACTGAATGGGCAAAAGCTAGAAGCATTCCCCTTGAGACCTGGAACAAGACAAGGATGCTCCCTCTCACCACTCCTATTCAAGGTAG
Organism: Macaca thibetana thibetana; assembly: GCF_024542745.1. Taxonomy (NCBI): domain Eukaryota; kingdom Metazoa; phylum Chordata; class Mammalia; order Primates; family Cercopithecidae; genus Macaca; species Macaca thibetana. Next base: position 73,292,609 of record NC_065592.1, read on the forward strand.
TACTAGAAGTCCTAACTAGAGCAATCAGGCAAAAGAAAAGATAAAGATAGACCCTAATGCAGTAATAGCTCAAAACTTCAACATTCCACTCTCAGCACTGGACAGATCATCCAGACAAAAAAATCAGGAAAGAAACATTGGACTTAATCCACACTACAGACAAAAATTAACCTAATATATTTGCAGAACATTTCATCTAATGGCTGCAGAATGCATATTCTTCTCAGCACACAGATCATTCCCAAGGATAGATTATATGTTAGCCCACAATACAAGTCTTAGGAAAAAAAGAGAAATGATATAAAGTATCTTCTCTGACCACAGTGGAATAAAACTAGAAATCTCTAAGAACAGGAATTTTGGAAACAAACAAACACATGGAAATTAAACAACATGTTCCTGAATTATCACCAGGTTGCTGAAGAAATTAAAAAGGAAATTTTAAAGTTTCTTAAAACAAACGAAACTGGAAATACAACATACTAAGACCTATAGGATATAATAATAGCAGTACTGAGGAAAGTTTAAAAATTTATAGCAATAAGTGCCTACATCAAAAAAATAGAAAAACTTCAAATAAACAACCTGATGACACGCCTTAAAGCACTAGAAAAGCAAGAGCAACATAAAAATGGTAGAAGATAATAAATATCAGAGCAGAAATAAATGAAACTGAAAATTTAAAAATACAAAAGATCAACAAAATAAGTTGTTTTTTGAAAAGATAAACAAAAGTAACAAAACTTCAGACTAACAAAAAAAAAGAGAAGATCTAAATGAATAAAATCACAGATGAAAATGGAAATATTATAACCAATACCACAGAAATCCAAAGGATCATTAGAGGCTATGCTCAACAGCTATATCCCGATAAATTGGAAAACTCAGAAGAAATGACTAAGTTCCTAGACACATACAATCTACCAAGATTGAACAATGAAGAAATTCAAAGCCTGAATAGATCAATAACAAGTAATGAGATCAAAGCTGTAATAAATTGTCTCCCAGGAAAGAGAAGCAGAGGACCCAATGGCTTCACTGCTCAATTTCATCAAACATTTAACAGAGCACTAATATCAATTCTACTCAAACTATTCCCAAAAATAGAGGAAATACTTCCAAGCTCACTCTATGAGACCAATATTACCCTGATACCAAAATCAGACAAAGATGTCAAAAAAAGAAAATTACAGACCAATATCCCTGATGAGTATTGATGCTGAAACCCTCAACAATACACTAGCAAATTGAATTCAACAACACTTAAAAAGATCATTCAGCCAGGCGCAGTGGCTCATGCCTGTAATCCCAGCACTTTGGGAGGCTGAGGCGGGCGGATCAAAAGGTCAGGAGATTGAGACCACGGTGAAACCCTGTCTCTACTAAAAATACAAAAAATTAGCCGGGCACGGTGGCAGGCGCCTGTAGTCCCAGCTACTTGGGAGGCTGAGGCAGGAGAATGGCGGGAGGTGGAGCTTGCAGTGAGTCAAGATGGCGCCACTGCACTCCAGCCAGGGGGACAGAGCGAGACTCCATCTCAAAAAAAAAAAAAAAGATCATTCATCATAACCAAGTAGGATTTACCCTAGGGATGCAGGGATGGTTCAACAAATGCAAATCAATCAATGTGATACATCATATCAACAGAAAAAGGAAATAAACCATATGATCATTTCATATGAGTCATATCAAAAAGTATTGGATAAAATTTAACATCCCTTCATGAAAAAAAAAATCCTCAAAAAACTGGGTACAGAGGGAACATACTTGAGCACAATAAAAGCCATATATGAACAACACATAGCTAGTATCATGCTGAACAGCAAAAAACTGAAAGGCTTTGATCTAAGACCTGGAACACAACAAGGATTTCCACTTCCAGCACTCTTATTAAACATAGTGATAGAAGTCCTAGCAAGAGCAATTAGGCAAGAGAAAGAAATAAAGGGCATGCAAATTGGAAAGGAAGAAGTCAAATTATCCTTGTTTGCAGATGATATGATCTTACATTTGGAAAAACCTAAAGACTCCATCAATAAACTATTAGAACTGATAAATTCAGTAAAGTTGCAGGATACAAAATCAACATACAAAAATCAGTAGTAGCATTTCTATATGCCAACGATGAACAATCTGAAAAAGAATTCAAGAAAGTAATCACATTTGAAATAGTAACAATAAAATTTTAAAATAAAATAGGAATTAACCAAAGATGAAAGCCCTCTACAATGAAAACTGTAAAACACTGATGAAAGAAATTCAAGAGTACAGAAAAAAATGGAAAGATATTCCATGCTCATGGATTTGAAAAATCAATATTGTTAAAATGTCTATACTATCCAAAGCAATCTACAGATTGAATGTAATCCCAACCAAAATACCAATAACATTTTTCACAGAAATAGAAAAAACAACATAAAATTTATATGGAACCGCAAGAGATGGAGAATAGCCAAAGCTATCAAGGGCAAAAAGAAAATAACTGGAGGAATCACATTACCTGACTTCAAATTACACAACAGAGCTATAGTAACCAAAACAACATTTTACTGGCAAACAAATAGACAAAAAATAGAACAGAATAGAGGACCCAGAATAAATCCTTACTGCACTTGTTTTCAACAAAGGTATCAAGAACATACACTGGGGAAAAGACAATCTTTTCAATAATTGGTGCTGGGGAAACTGGATATCCATATGCAAAAGCATGAAACTAGACTTCATCTCTTGCCATATACAAAAATCAAATGGAAATGATTAAAGATTTAAATCTAAGATCTCAAACTACTGAACTACTAAAAGAAAACATTAGGGAAACTCTTTAGGATATGAATCTGGGCAAAGATTTTTTGAGTAATAACTGACAGGCATAGGCAACCAAAGAAAAACTGGACAAGTAGGATCACATCAAGCTTAAAAACTTTTGCACAGCAAAGGAAACAATCAACAATGTGAAGAGAAAATCCATGGAATAGGAGAAAATATTTGCAAACTATTCATCTAACAAGGGATTAATAATCAAAATATATATGGAGCTCAAACAGCTCTATAGGAAAAAAATCTAAATCTGATTTTAAAATGGGCAAAAGATTTATATACATATTTATCAAAAGAAGACACACAAATGGCAAACAGGCATATGAAAAAGTGCTCAACATCATTGATCAGAGAAATTCAAATTGAAACTACAATGAGATACTATCTCACCCCAGTTAAAATAGCTTTTATCCAAAACACAGGCAATAACCAATGCTGGTGAGGATGTGGAGAAAAGGGAACCCTCATACACTGTTGGTAGAAATGTAAATTAGCACAACTACTATGAAGAAGAGTTTGAAGATTTCTCAAAAAACTCAAAATACAGCTACCATAGAATCCAGAAATTCCACTGCTAGATATATACCCCAAAGAAAGGAAATCAGTATATCAAAGACATCTGCACTTTCATGTTTATTGCTGCACTATTCAAAACAGTTAAGATTTGGAAGCAACCCAAGTGTCCATCAACAGATGACTGAATAAAGAAAATGTGGTACATACACATAACTGAGTACTACTCAGCCTTGAAAAATAATGAGATCTTATTATTTGCAGCAACATGGATGGAACTGGAGGACATTATGTTAAGTGCAGGACATTATGTTAATTACAAATAAGCCAGACACAAAAAGACAAACTTCACATGTTCTAACTTATTTGTGGGAGCTAAAAATTAAAACAATTGAATTCATGGAGATATTTCAGTAGAACGATAGTTACCAAAGGCTGAGAACAGTAGTAGGGGGAGGAGAGTAAAAGGGATAGTTCATGAACACAAAAACATAGTTAGATAGAATGAATAAGATCTAGTATTTGATAGCACAACAGGGTGACTACAGAGAACAATAATATATTGTACATTTAAAAATATCTAAAAGAGTACAATTGCATTGTTTGTAATACAAAGAAAGGATAAATGCTTGAGATGATGACTATCCCAATTACCCTTATGTGATTATTATGCATTATATGTCCGTGTCAAAATAGCTTATGTACCTCATGAATATATATATACATATCTACTATGCACCCACAAAAATTAAACATGAAAATATTATACATCAATAACATTCAAGTTCAGAGACAAATCAAGAATACAATCCAATTTAAAATAGCCACAAATATATATTTAGGGTTGCATCTAACAAAAGAGGTGAAAGATCTCTGCAAGAAAAACTACAAAACATTGCTGAAAGAAATCATAGATGATACAAATAGAAAAACATCCCATGCTTATGGATTCCAACAACCAGTGTTGTTAAAATGGCCATACTGCCCAAAGCCATCTGCAGATTCAATGCTGTTTCAAAGCAATCCTAACCAAAAACAACGAAGCTGGAGGCCTCACAATACCTGATTTCAGACTATGAGGCTACAATAACCAAAACAGCATGGTACTGGTACAAAAACAGACACATAGACAAATGGAACCGAATAGATAGCCTAGAAATAAAGCAGCACACCTACAATCATCTGATCTTTCACAAAGTCAACAAAAATAAGCTATGTGGAAAGGACTGCCTATTCAATAAGTGATACCAGGATGGCTGGATAGCCATATGCAGAAGAATGAAACTAGACCCCCACCTTTCACTATATACAGAAATTAACTCAACATGGATTCAAGATTTACATGTAAGGCCTCAAACTATAAGGATTCTAAAAAATAAAAAAACTAGGAAACACCATTCCTGACATCAGCCTTGGGAAATAATCTATGACAAAAGCCTCAAACAATTTCAATGAAACCAAAAATTGACAAGTTGGATCTAACGAAATGAAAGAGCTTCTGGGCAGCAAAAGAAACTATCAACACAATAAGCAATCTACAGAATGGGAGAAAATATATGCAAATGATGCATCTTACAAAGGTATAATATCCAGAATCTATAAAGCACTTAAATAATTGAACAAGCAAAAAAGTAAATAAATAAAAATACCCAGGCTGGGCATGGTGACTCACACCTGTAATCCCAGCACTTTAGGAGGCCAAGGCTGGCAGATCACCTGGGGTCAGGAGTTCAAGACCAGCCTGGCTGATATGGTGAAACCCTGTCTCTACTAAAAATACAAAAATTAACCAGGTGTGGTAGTGCACGCCTGTAATCCCAGCTACTTGGAAGGCTGAGGCAGAATTGCTTGAATCTTGGAGGCAGAGGTTTCAATGAACTGAGATTGCACCACTGCACTCCAGCCTGAGGACAGAGCAAGATTCTCAAAACAAAAAAAAATTAAAAAGTGGGCAATAGACAAATCACATATTAAAAAGTCAAAAAAACAATGGAAGCTAGTGTGGCTGCAGAAAAAAAGAGAATGCTTACACACTGTTTGTGGGAATGTAAATTAGTTCAGTCCCGTGGAAAGCAGTTTGGAAATTTCTCAAAGAACTTAAAACAGAGATACCATATGACCCAGCAATCCCATTACTGGGTATATATCCAAAAGAAAATTAATTGCTCTACCATAAAGACACATGCACTTGTATGCTCATTGAAGCACTATTCACAATAGCAAAGACATGGAATCAACCAAAGTGTTCATTGATGGTAGATTGGATAAAGAAAATGTGGTATATATATACCATGGAATACTATGCAGCCATAAAAAAGAAGGAAATCATGTCCTTTGCAGCAACATAGATGCAGCTGGAAGCCATTTTCCTAAGCAAATTAATGCAGAAACAGAAAAAATAAACACAGTATGTCCTCACTTGTAAGTGGGAGCTAAACATTGGGCAGTCGTAGACATAAAGATGACAAAAATAGACACTGTGGATTACTAGAGGGGACAGGAAAGAAGCATGAGGGTACTACACTTACTACCTGGGTGATAGGATCATTTATATCCCAAACCTCAGCATCACACAATATGCCCATGTAACAAACCTGCTCATGTACCCCCTAAACTTAAAAGTTGAAATTATTTTAAAAACTGCAGATGTAAGACAAGCTGTTAAACTGGTTGGCTCAATGACTCAATGACACCCTCTATTCACTAATATTTCCATTCCACCATTCTTAGCATCTGCTTCTAAGGTTGGTTCTATTTATGACCATCAGATTATTTCAACAACAATGGGGCTATATCCTTTCTTTTTCATGGTGGAAAATAGTGCTTTGGCATGAATCATGAGTCAAAATTATTGTTTTGTTTTCTGATTGGGCCAATGTGAGTCACATCATGCTTACCCTGGTCAATGTTAGCCTTGGACCTTGAACAAATTACCATTCATTCTATTCCTCCCCTATTGAATAAATGTCCCTGTTACTACACAATAGGAAGAAGGGGTGTTGGAGAGTCAACAACAATGCATCTTTTATAGTGTTTCACAAGAAAAAAGGTGGATGTGTGACCATTCCAACAGAGAGAAGCCTAGAATATATACAGGGAGACACACAGAAGAGTGGGAGAAAAAGTTATAATGACAGGTTGAGTCCACACTATCAAAAAATTTGAGCATCAAGGTGAAGTAATTAATCTTTTAATAAATTAGGATTTTAAAAATTCTAAATTTTTTAAACTTATTTTAGGTTCAGAGGTACATGTGCTGGTTTGCTATGTAGGTAAACTGCATGTCACGGGGATTTGGTGTACAGATTATTTCGTTACTCTGGTAATGAGCATAGTACCTGACAGTTTTCTAATCCTCTCCCTTCTCTTACCCTCCACCCTCAAGTGGGCCCCAATATATGTTGTTCTCTTCTTTACATCCATGTGTACTCAATGTTTAGCTCCTACTTATAAGTGAGAACATCCAGTGTTTGCTTTTCTCTTCCTGAGTTAGTTGGCTCCATTCATATTGCTGTAAAGGACACAGTCTTATTCTTTTTCACAGCTGCATAGTATTCCATGATGCATATGTACCAAATTTTCTTTATCCAATCTATCATTGATGTACATTTAGGTTGATTCCATGACTTTGCTATTATGAAGAGTGCTTTATGGTAGAATGATTTATATTTCTTTGGGTATATACCCAACAATAGGATTGCTGGGTTGAATGGTAGTTCTATTTCAAGTTCTTTGAAAAATTGCCACACTGCTTTTTATAATGGCTAAACTAATCTACATTCTCACCAGAAATGTATGAATGTCTTATTTTTTCTACACCCTTGTCAACATCTGTTATTTTTTGACTTTTTAATAAGAGCCATTCTGACTGGAGTGAGATGGTATATCACCGTGGTTTTGATTTTCATTTTCTAATGATTAGTGATGTTGAACATTTTTTCATATGCTTGTTGACTGCGTGTATGTCTTCCTTTGAAAAGTGTCTGCTGACATCTTTTGCCCACTTTTTAATGGGGTTGTTTTTTGTTTAATTTATCTAAGTTCCTTATAGATTCTGGATATTAGACCTTTGTCAGATGCATAGTTTGAAAATACATTCTCCCATTCTGTAGGTTGTTTGTTAGTTTCTCTTGCTATGCAGAAGCTCTTTCATTTAATCAGTTTCAACTTGTCAATTTTATTTTTGTTGCAATTGTTTTTGATGTCTTCCTCATGGAATCCTTGCCAGGGTCTATGGCCAGGATGGTATTTCCTATGTTATTTTCAATGGTTTTTATAGTATTAGGTTTTACATTTAAGTCTTTAATCCATCTTGAGTTTATTTTTGTATATGAAGTAAAGAAGGGATCCAACTTCAATCTTCTGCATATGGCCAGCCTGTTATACTAGCACCATTTATTAAATAGGGAGTTCTTTTCTCATTGCTTTTTTTGGTCAACTTTCTGAAAGATCAGGTGACTATAGTTGTGTGGTCTTATCTCTGGGCTCTCTATTATGTTCCATTCGTCTATGTGTCTGTTTTTGTATCAGTACCATGCTGTTTTGGTTACTGTAGCCTTCTAGTATAGTTTGAAGTCAGGTAACATGATGACTCTAGCTTTGTCCTTTTTACTTAGGATTTCTTTGGCTCTTTGGTCTGCTTTTTGGTTCCATATTAATTCCAGAATAGTTTTTTCTAATTCTGTGAAAAAATGATCTTGGTGGTTTTGTTGGGATTTTTTTTTTAACAAGAAAGGGTCAATAATCAGATAACTACTTTAGAATGATTTATTTGGAAACCATTTTCAGAATGTTTTAGAGTGAAAAGTAGTCAGTTATTTTCTCAATATATTGTACCAGATTAAATGCACTAAATCCCTAAATTTGATAAAGACAACTCTAGTAACAGAAAGTGTTAAGGAGGCTGTGTCTAAGGGACTTTTTGAGTGATGTAAGAGAGAAATAAAGGCAAAGTTGAAAATAACTCAAAATCTGAGAAGACAGGAATGAGAGTTGCTGGAAGGTGTTAAGGAGAGAAATGAGTTTAGTTTCTAAATTCTAAGGCATTGTATGGAAACTTCCAGCAGGCAGTTAGAATTCAGGTCTGAGAATTGAGGGAGAGGTGAGCATTGAATCAATGTGAGCTTGACAGGGAGAGTAAGGAATTAGATAAAGATGGGAAGAGACCAAACACAAAACTTCTGGTGGCATCTACTTTCTATGAAGAAACATGATTGAAAACTAAGGAAAGTGACTGAGCCAGCAGAGGAGAAAGACAACTGATGTTAGAAGAGCTGGATGAGCATTCCAGGATGAGGCTCCAAGGTAAAGCATGTGGTAACTGCACAAACGTGAAGTAGAATGAAGAATGAGGAAATGCCTGTTTTATTAGGTGATCTGAGGGTATCTGGTGACATTTCAGAGCCCTAGACTCTTCTTCTGTGTATGGTAGCATCTAGATTTCCACTTTGACAAAAGCAATGGCTGCTTCTTTCATCACTGTTATGGACTGAATTGTGTCACCCAAAATTCCTATGTTGAGCCCTAATGTGATGGTATTTGGAGATGAGACCTTTGGGAGGTAATTAGGGTTAAATAGGGTCATAAGTGTAGGGCCCTAATTTAATGGGATTAGTGTCCTTATAAGGAGAAGGAGCACAAATCAGCTCTCTCTTTCCACGCATTCACAGAGAAAAGTCATGTGAGCACACAGTGAGAAGGTGGCCATTTGCAAGCCAGAAAGAGAGCCCTCACTAAAAACCAGCAATGATGGCACCTTGACCTTAGACTTGTAGCCTCCAGAACTGTGAAAAATAAATAAATGTCAATTGTTTGAGGCACCCACTCTGGAATATTTTGGAATGGCAAGCAAAAGACTAATACAATAATCAATAAAGCAACAAAGTTTGATTTGCCAGTTCTTCAAAATGCCCCCCTCAGGAGTACTTAGACTTCAGTTCTATCCCTGGATCCTAACTAACACAAAACCATTGGATTAATAACTTCTCTGAGCTTCAGTTGCAGAATCCAGAGAAAGAGGACACTGAAGTAAACCATCTCAAAGGTTCTTTCGAACTTTTCTGGTCTATTTTTCCAAGAAGCAATTTCAGTGTTGGAAGGTTGGTAAATGTTGCCAAGCCCCCAAATAGCAACCACATCATCTCCATTACTAGAGATAGGTGGTCAGAAAACAGGCCTAGAAGACATTTCAAATACTTTTCTACTACAAAGATTCTTTGTTGTTTGACAAGGTTGTTGGCAGCCCCTGAGATGGTATAGTCAAGAAAAGACCTGGCAGGAAAGAAGTGCCATTCAGAGAAAACACCACTGATTTTTAAAATGTGAATTGCAGGCTTCTCCTCCCCTTTCCTTTATCAACTGTGATTAGGCTGTACTTTGCTCGAGTTTACAATAATGATACTTTTACACTCAGCACTGTGCATTCTGAAGAGTGGGCCTGAAAGTACTTTACCATCTCATAGAGCAGAGTTCTTTCCTAGCAGGGTGTATTGCCAAGCCGTCTCTGCTTTGCCCCTCCTCCGTGGTTTGTTAACCAGCAGGAATGCTTTTTAAGGCAGGGAGGCTAGGGTGAAATCTCTATAGAAGCATATTTCCACTGACACAAAAAGCAAGGAGGATCCAGGGAAAGGAGAGAAAAGAAGAGAACTCCTATTGACTGAAGGTCTAAGGTGTGCCACATGCAATATTTGATATTTTCACCTGGGTTTATTCATTCTAACTTTATTCCATACAAATGACCACTCAAATACTCTATAAGAAAAGTTAACCTACTCCTGTGAATTCCTCTGTGCCAGGCTTTTGCTGTCTTCACTTATTTTGACCCTGTAGTTTCTGTATATGAGGCAAGTGAAACCACCGTTTTGGAAGGAGCTAACAAATTCATGGTGAACAAAATGGCAGCACTTTACAATCAGGAGTCAGAGAAGTCACTGTTCCAAGCTGTCTCCTGTCTCCTAGAAATGAGGAATAGGGAGGCATAGGAAGAGCACTGACTTTGAAGTTCAGAATTTCCAGGATAGAAAAGATACTGAATGCAAATTTTGTTGCCACAAATTTGTACCGAGTCAATGCTAGTCTGTTTAACTCTGGATTTTCCCAAAGTTCACACATTATCGCTCACTCTGGAGCACTCTTAGATATCCCAGGATACTCAGACTTGTGTGTGATTCAAACTCATTTATAGTTAAATATAAAGATGTTTTCTACATTTGTATGCAACTTCATAGTTTTCAAAGCATTTTCAAGTGTTCATCTCATTTTATTCACATAAATATGTGATGTTCACTGTCACGTTTTATACATAAAGAAAATGAAGTATAATATAAAAGTTAAATGATTTGGTCTAAATCAGCACCCATAAAATATTAATAGACAACTCTGAGGGAACACACAGTTGTACACAAAAACTTCCAACCCAATAAAATTTTAAGTTTTAACATACATACAGAAAAGTCAAAACAAATCACAAGTGTACAGCTCATGGAATTTTCACAAAAAACTTTTAAAAACACAAACGAGTGTAGCCAATGCACTGATTAAGAAATAGAACATTAACAGCACTTCAGAAGCTTCCCTCATGCCCCTTTCATTTACCACTTAGAGGAATCAATACTAAGCAAATATGTAGGAAAAATGACTATGACTTATAACCTGAGATGATAAAGTTATTATTTATTGCAAAGTTATTTAATGTAGTGAAAAATTACAAACATTATAAATACCCAGTTCTTAAGGAATGGTTAAATAAATCATGGTATACTTATAGACCAGAATAATGTTCACATTTGGCCTCCAATTAAAATATAGAAAGTGAAGAGTGTAGTTCTCACTCTAACAAGAAGAAACCACATAAGCTACAAAGTCATAGTTTTTTAAAAACCTGTCAGAGATCTGAAAATAGAAAAAACTTAAATGAACCAGATTTCAGAAAATGATAGCGTTTTGTAGAAGAGAAGAGACACATAGCTGCTTTCATCCTTAGCACAGAGGTAGGAGGAAGAGGAAACCATTTAAATGGGAATAAGGAGAAACAATCTGTATTTTTTAATAAATGTTTAATAGCTGCATAGGATCTATAAAGAAAAATTAAAATCCTGAAGACGACCAGCCACACAGTGAGTCCATACCTATCTACCACCTCTTTTCTACTAGCCTTCTCAAAGTGAAAGGTTTAGTACACTGATGGATGGAGGCAGACTGAGAGAAATCCCTCATGAAGCATGTGGGAAGTTCCTCAAGTCCAAGTCTAGAGACAGAACTGAGAGAAGTCCTTCAAGTTGTTCCAGTAGGCAGTCCACACTCTCACCTAATACACTGAAGCTATCCTCCTAAAGCTAGGAACAAAGCAGAAGGAAAGAGAGAACTTACTAAGTTCAGAAAGCCAAGAAAACAAACTCTCTGTGACCCAAAAATCTAGCATCCCGGCAGGAATGCAAAGAAATCAATCACAGTTTGATTGAATCTGGTGACTATCTTCTGAAACAGAGACAAAATCTCAAGAATCTCACAGATTACTCAGATCTCGTAACCTGCTAATGGGAAAGTCCTAATCCCTTCCTCAAAACATTTGAAGTAGATAGGGAACGGAATCTAGCATTGCAACAAAACCCAGCACCACTTGCACAACTACTGAGTAGCTTCCCTTACTAGCATCTGATAGATCTTATACCAGATCCCATACCAAACAACTGACAGAAGAAGGAATATGTCCTTTTTTAAGGGTAAAAGTTATTTAATTCAGTCTCCACCCTTTTTTTGGTGGTGGGGGGGAGGGCACACAATCTCAGCATACAATTAAAGGTTAGAAGATATGTAAAGGTGATCCAAGCTTAAGAGAAGAAATATTCAATAAAGGCAGGTCCCCAAATAATTCCAACTTGGAAGTACAAGAAAAGAACTTTGTTATTTTTTTAAAAAAAATTTTATACGTTTGGGGGTCCATGTGTTTGTTACATAGGTAAACACGTGTCATGGCAGTTTGTCGTACATATTATTTCTTTACCCAGGTATTAAGCCCAGTACCCAATAGTTATCTTTTTAGCTCCTCTCCCCTCCTCCCACCCTTCACCCTCGAGTAGACCCCAGTGTCTGTTGTTTCTGTCTTTGTGTTCATAAGTTCTTATCATTGAGCTCCCACTTATAAGTGAAAACACGTGGTATTTAGTTTTCTATTCCTGCATTAGTTTGCTATGGATAATAGCCTCCAGCTTCATCCATGTTCCTGCAAAAGATATGATCTCATTCTTTTTTATGGCTACATAGTATTCCATGGTGATATGTACCACACTTTCTTTATCCAACCTTTCATTGATGGGCATTTAGGTTGATTCCATTTCTTTGCTATTGTGACTAGTGCTGCAATAGGCATCCGCAAGCATGTGTCTTCATGATAGAATCATTTATATTCCTCTGGGTGTATACCCAGTAATGGGATTGCTGGATCAAATGGTGGTTCTGCTTTTAGCTCTCTGAAGAATTTCCATGCTGCTTGTATAAGCGTTCCTTTTTCTCTACAACCTCACCAGCATCTATTATTTTTTGACTTTTTAATAACAGCCATTCTGACTGGTGTGAGATGGTATCTTAGTATGGTTTTAATTTGCATTTCTCTAATGATCAGTGATAGAGCTTTCTTCATATGCTTTTTGGCCGCATGTATGTCTTCTTTTGAGAATTGTCTGTTCATGCCCTTTGTACACTTTTTAATGGGGTTGTTCTTCTCTTGTAAATCTGCTTAAGTTCATCATAGAAGCTGGATATTAGACCTTTGTCAGATGCATAGTTTACAAATATTTTCCCCTATTCTGTAGGTTGTCTGTTTTTTCTGTTGATAGTTTCTTTTGCTATGGAGAAGCTCTTAAGTTTCGTTATAACCCACTTGTCAATTTTTGCTTTTATTGTGATTGCTTTCAGTGTTTTTGCCATGAATCTTTGCCTGTTCCTATGTCCAGGATGGTATTGCCTAGGCTGTCTTCCAGGGTTTTTATAGTTTTGAATTTCTTACGTTTTTAATCTATCTTGAGTTGATTTTTGTATATGGTGTAAAGAAGGGGTCCAGCTTCAATCTTCTGCATATGGTTAGCCAGTTGTCCCAGCTATCTATCATTTATAGACCAGGGAGTCTTTTCCCCATTGCTTGTTCTTGGTCAACTTTGTGAAAGATCAGATAGCTGTAGGTGTGCAGCCTTATTTCTGGGCTCTCAATTCTGTTCCATTGGTCTATGTGTATATTTTTGTACCAGTACCATACTGTTTTGGTTACTGTAGTCTTCTAGTATAGTTTGAAGTCAGGTAACATGATGCCTGCAGTTTTGTCCTTTTTGCTCAGGATTGCCTTGGTTATTCAGGCTCTTTTTTGGTTCCATATTAATTTTAAAATAGCTTTTTCTAAGTCTATGGAGAATGTCAGTGGTAGTTTGATAAGAATAGTATTGAATCTTTAAGTTGCTTTGGGCAGTATAGCCATTTTAATGACATTAATTCTTCCTATCCATCAGCAGGGGATGTTTTTCCATTTGTTTGTCTTCTCCAATTTCTTTGAGCAGTGTTTTGTAATTCTTAAGGTAGAGATCTTTTATCTCCCTGGTTAGTTGTATTCCTAGGTATTTTATTCTTTTTGTGGCAATTGTGAATGGGATTGCCTTTCTGATTTAGCTCTTGGTTTGACTGTTACTGGTGTATAGGAATGCTAGTGATATTTGTACATTGATTTTGTATCCTGTAACTTTACTGAAGTTTTTTTATCAGCTGAAGGAGCTTTTGGGCCAAGACTATGGAGTTTTCTAGATATAGAATCATGTAATCTGCAAACAGAGATAGTTTGACTTACTCTCTTCCTATTTGGATGCGCTTTACTTTTTTCTTTTGCCTGATTGCTCTGGCTAGGACTTCCAATACTATGTTGAATAGAAGTGGTGAGAGAGGGCAACCTTGTGCCAGTTTTCAAGAAGAATGCTTCCAACTTTTGCCCATTCAGTATAATGTTGGCTGTGGGTTTGTCCTAGATGGCTGTTATTATTTTGAGGTATGTTCCTTCAATACCTAGTTTATTGGGAGATTTTGAAGGGGGTTGAATTTTATTAAGAAAATAACTTTAAAATAAATGATGTAATAAAGACTTGTGGAAAAATGCATTCCAAGATGGGAATTTCAGAAGGGAAATTAAGATTATAAAGGCAACCAATGAAAATTTCCAAAATGAAAAAGTATAAAACCAAAATGAAAACTTATTCTAAGAGTGAAATAGCAGATAGAACACAGGAGAGGAATCAGTGCACTTAAATATAGATTGATAAAAAGTATCTAAATTGAAATTCTGGGGGGAAAAAAGTAGAAAAAATAGACCAAGCATCTGAGAACTGTCAGAGAATATCAAGCCATCTAACTAACTGATAAATTATCAGTTACCATCTAACTGATAAATATGTAGAAGATGACAGAGGATGCACAAAGAATATGGAACAAAAACTCATGTCACAATTCTGAAACTCCCCATCACATCTAGGACATATAAAAGAATTGTGAATGGAGGATTGAAACAGAGGAAGATGGAAGAAAGAATTATTTGGGATACTGTGTTTTTAGGAGAGGATGATACTGTGTGGCCCACATTGTCTCCCAGTCTGTGAGAGGTAGATACAAGAGAGTGTTGCATCCTAACTCTAAGCCTCATGGAAAAGGCTTCACCAAAACCACACAGAAAATTTTTTTAAAGAGGTAATTTAATGGGCTGTATTCCTGCTACCCACAGCCAAAGGCAGGGTGTAAGGGATGCCTGCCCCTACCTCAAGAGAAACGGGCTTTGTAATTTGGAATACAGAATGAACTGTTCCTAACAACTGGCTGGAAATTCCAAAGGACCAACAATGGGGGGCCGAGCTGCTTTGCTGGAGGTGAAGAGGCTGGCTGGGCATCCTGTACTTCCAGGGTGAATAACAGTAGGGTGCTCCTGGAAGAGGGGCAAAGAGAGCTTTTCATCATAATTGCTATAGCAACATTAAATAGTTGTTATTAGCTCAGAATATTCCATAAAGAGTTGCCTTATTTTAAAGCAGGTGAACTCTGTGCCTGTCCAATTTGGAGTGTGGGTGTATATCATTTAGCAGAATTGGCTGTCATTTCTAGCGGACTCCCTTGGGTTGTGTCAGACAAACTGAGCTGTCTATAAGTGGCTCTTAGGAAAGCCACCAGACAAAATCAGCTTAGGCATCAAAGGAGAGTAATAATCATCTTTTAGATTCATTTTTTCAGCAAATATATATTGGGGCCCTGCTATCTCTGATGTAAAATGCTGAATATTCTGGGGGACACAGGGGCATGGATATTGTTCTCAATGAGCAAAATAATACATGATCAAATGTGATTAGTATCACAAAGTAAACATCATGTTCTCCAGATATTTAGGAAAACAAAAGACTATTCAGAGACTATTTTAGAAGTGTGGTAATTGGTTGGGGGATGGGATGGGGAACATGGAGGAAATCAGGAAAACTCTTAATAGAAGAGTTGATATTTGTTCTAAATTAGAAGACTGATAGATGTGTAAGAATGCAGTGGATTAGGGGAAAGGTATTCCTAGCAAAGGGCAGAGGGAGGCAGTCAGGTGTCTTGGAGATAGAGTGAACTGTGGTATCAAACTTCAAATCCCTACACCACTACTTTATGCTGTATAACCTGGACAAAATATCTTACTCCTCTAATCTCAACTTATCATTGGTAACATGGGACTAATAGCTCCAATTCTCAAGCTTGGCACATAAGCACCTAGTAATACTAGTTGTGATTGCTGTTAGTCCTGAATAAAGTCATAGATGCGAGGATATGAATAAAGTCATAGATGCGGGGATATGCAGGGGTATGTAGAAGGGATCATAAATAATGACAACTAGCAGAGGAACAAAGGAAATGAACAAACCAGTTGTATCCAGACCATGGAGCATGTTAAAGGCCTGGCAAAAATAAAGAATCTGGAGTCTTATTCCTTAGGCAATGGAGGCATTTGGAGAGTTTTCAGCAGGATCAGAGCTGTGCTTCAAAAGAACTAATCAGAGCTATGCTTCCAAAGAACTAATCTGTAACTTTTTAATTATTGTGCAGAAGAGTTTAGCTGCTTTCTGTCTAAAACCAGAATCCAAACTCATATTCTTACAAGGCCAAGGCAGATAACAAAAACCAGTACGGTAACACTCCAACCAAAAGAGAGCAACTCCTACTTAGCACCCAGGTTTCCATGTGAGAACACCAGGATATGCATCAGATTTTCTGATTTTTCAAGAAAAATATGGAGCCTTAGATGACATCTCCTAATTTTTATGTACTGCATACTTGTTTGTAAATATCATTAACGAATCAAAGATATGGATGGGGGTGATCAGGCTGGCAGCCACCTCTCTGAGAACGCTGGCCTGGCACCTCCACATATCTGAAAAAGATCTTTGATTTACCTTTGCACAGTCAAGTTCCAGGAGAGGGCTTTCTTTATTGTTTTGGTAGTTGGTGTTTCCTCAGAACAAGGAAGAAATCTGCCCTCAAAGGTGAATTCAAGTCTACACCTCCAGAGATACAGAAAAATTGCTGACACCTTCAGAATGGAAGTTTCCCCTACCCCCCGCCCCCCGCCCACTTCTAGCCATCATTTGAAAATAATATTGGGCTTTAGGCTTAATCAGAAAATTCCATTGTAAATATCAACATTGCTTTCTCGGATAGTTTTATGGCCTGGAATAGCCAGATTTCAGGCCATAATATGGAGGTTTTGGCCAGAATATGGATTTATTATTATTATTTGACTCCATAGGATTATGTTTTGGAAGTTTTTGAGAAAGGGTAATCCTAGAATGACTTCAAAATTCATCAGGACTTCAGAACATCATCATCTGTTGTCACAGTTTTGTCTCCCTTATCCCCAAGATGTATAGAACAGAGGTAGCATCACTGATGCCAAGCCCTTTATGCGCACTAATGACAATCCCCACAGTTACCCTGAAGAAAGCATTATTTTAAGTCCCATTTTAAAGATGAACAAACAGTGGCCCAAACAAATTAACTTGCTCAAAGCCTTATACTAGTTAAGTGTTCAAATGGGATTCCAGAATTAAAACCCTTTCTACTACCCCATGATATATCACTTACAGAAGCCACACATGTAACAGGGCATTAAAGTGGAAATGTTCCTGAAGCCAGAGAATTTAAGAGCGATTACATTCCAAAATGAGGTGTACCAAGGTACAAGTTTTTTTAAAAGGTATGATAGATTATATTATTGTTCACAAATATTTACTGGTTCATCCTGGGATGAGAAGGAAATATACTCAGCCTCATTGACATTAGATTGTCCATGTAGTTTGCTCTGGTCAACAAAATGTAGGCAGAAGAATCCAGACAGCAGCCTTCAAAATCAGTAAGTGCTTTGCCATACTCATGTTTACCCTATGTCACAATAACTAATGTTTCAGAGAGAGACTGCACTGTCAGCCCGAGTCTTGGGGTAGAGACATTGAGGAGCAAAACACAGCTGACCCTGAAAGATATGTAGTGTGAGAAATAAGCCTTTTTGTCATGAGCCAGTGAAAAATGGGGATCATTTGTTATCGCAGCACAACCTACCCTACCCTGACTGATATGGAAGATAATAAAAAACCTGTCAAACAATTCAAGCTTTTTGTCTACGTCAAGGGGTACAAATAGTCAAAATTGAAGATTAAGACAGCATTTGTGGAGAGGATTTTTACAAAGGACAATTGGTGTGCTATGAGTTTTTCCTTCATGAAGAAAGGGTACCTGCCCTTTATCTTAAACCTCCTGAGAAGGGCTTCAACAGAACCACTCAGTTAGCTGACTAATGTGTTACTCACACTGAAGAATCTAAAAATCAAGAGATGGGTTAGCCAACTGTCCTAATGGTGGGAGCACAGGAAAGGTGGCAACTATGTGGATATCATCCTGCAACTCCCAAAGACACTAAGGTAAAGCATGCAAAATGTGTCAGGATCAGAGATGGCTAGTATGAAGATAACTAATATCTCACAAAATGAAAGTTTCTTCACAGCGAGAAGCTGAGGGTAAAATACTGTTCCATGGGCTGAAGAGGCAATTGCAAGGAATGAGCTAGAATAGAGGTCATCTTCTGCACCAGGGAGACTACAGGTGAGAAAACCCTAGAAATATAGATTCCTGAAGAATCTACAAAGTACCTCTTAAGCAAAAGAATCCTCTTTTAAAACTTACCAGAACCAAATAATGACATCAGTTCACAACCATCTCGACTAAGTAAAAACTTTCCTGTTCTCATCTCTCTCCATACTTCCTAGTCCCATCCACTAATCCTGGAGAGATTAGAAGTGTTGTTTAGCATGATGGGGGAGGGAAGAAGCAGAACCTGAAAGCAGGATAAGGGAAAAGAGGCTATCTCCTTCTCCCACAAGAGGTGGGTGTCCTGCTGCAAGGTCTCCCAAAGAGAGAGGGAAAGTTTTACCTTTAAATCAAGTTAGAAATTTGGATTACATGGAGCTAGGAATTTTCGTATCTGGCTAAGACTATTGGTAATACCTAAAGTATCTAGAAAATTTGTGGGGATGCCTGAGTTTGTATCCACAGAAGGAAAAGAAATAAACCAAGAGAAGTGAGTTAAATGGACTTTGGGAGATAACAAAGCTGCTTGATCACATCCCACAAGCAAAACTTGTTCAAGACATGGGTTGGGTCAACTATATTGCGATAACTGGATGTTATAAATGAAATCCTAAAAATTTAAGATGGGGACAGATCCACGATTCTGAAACAAAGGCTATATGATCCCAATTCTACATGGAGGAGAGAAATAGAAGCCTTAATCTTGCTGGGAATCACACTTTCACTTCCTCAGAAGCACACAGATGTGAGCAATAGTGAAAATAGAAAGAATTAATCAAGGGAAAATGAAACTCTGTCTGATCTGAATTTTCTATGTAGATATGTGAACAGAAGTCATTATAGACTTCATCTTACTTCTTTTGAGGAATATATTAGTCCATTTTCACAATGCTATAAAGAAATACTAGAGACTGTATAATCTATAAGCAAAGAAGGTTTCATTGACTCACAGTTCCACATGGGAAGGCATGGGAAGGCATCAGGAAACTTACAATCAGGGCAGAAGGCAAAGGGGAAGCAGTCACCTTCTTCATTAGGTGGCAGGAGGGAGGGAGTGCAGGCAGGAGAAATGTCAGATGCTTATAAAACCATCAGATCTCATGAGAACTCACTATCACAAGAATAGCATGGGGTAAACCACCCCCATGATCCAATCACTTCCCTCCCTCAATACATGGGGACAATTCCAGATGAGATTTGGGTGGAGACACAAAGCTAAACCATATCAAGGAAATTTAGAACTAAAATTCTATCATGTCTCAAGATTCTTAAGGTCATATATCATATTAAATGCAGACACACAGAGGCACATAGACACACACAATCTCAGCTTCATGTATGTGGAAGACATCTTGTTGGAGACAGACTGTCTAGGATTCAGGCTCAGGCCCCACCCCCAACTTGAGGGATCTAGGAACCCACCAACAGTTAGCTGCTTCATTCTGACTATCTTAAGAATCTGACCTTCAACCATCTATGATGAATGCAGCTCAGGCTGAAAGGCAGGACCCAGCTGAGGCATTTATTCCCAGAGAGATACTCTAATGTTGCAGCCCAGCGGTCTTGGAAAGCAGGCCTTGGGCTATCTCAGTAACCATACAACTTAGAAGGGAGGACAGGATATGTGATGGCTGAACCCTTGGGAGACACGCACAGGCCACACATGTTCCATCAGCCCCTTCTGTGTAACCCTGTTTAGCTTTCCCTCCATAATACCCCTGGTAATCACTTTTTTCCACCTAAGATGGTGAGAAGGAATTATAATTGAAAAATGAGGTTGTAATATGCTCTGAGGTCACTAAAAGTACATTTGCTACAGGTCAGCTCCAGCCACAACACAAGGGGCCATGAGTACCACAGAATCCTCTTTTGTGCTACAACTACTTGGTTTCAAGCCTGAAAAAATATCATCTGATTCTGTTGCTCTGCTTTTGGAATTGCAGGAAGGGTCACTCAGTGAATGCCTGGAATCTTTAAGCCAACTGAAGCAAAATCACATCTTGATCCATTAGTGTCCTGGGAATTAAAATGCTTTATCTCCCATGTGTCAGACAATGAGGAACCAGACACATGGAGAATGAAAGACTTCCATCCCTGACTGTCCACTTAACTGTCAGTCAACATTCATTTATTCAGCATATACTAGTGCCAGTCAGTGTGATAAATGCAAAGACAAAGACAACATACCCCCAGAGAGCTCATAGTCTAGTAGAAAAAATAAAACAAATCCCAAAAAATTACCGTGCAAGGGAGAATATGTTCTACATCTTTAGAGAAGGATAGATTGTGAGGTTTTCAAAGATAAATGGATTCTTGATCCACAGATATAAAAGGAAGTATTCCAGGCAGAGGGAACAACTCTGGTGGAGATGGAAAAGCACAGGATTTGTGCAGAGGACAGTCTGTAGCCCCGTGTGTGGAGCTAGGGTTGCAAAGGAAAGATCGAGTTCCCCTAAAAGCAGACCAGAGACAAGAATTTGGGCTCATATAGCTTATTTTGGAGTGATTCCAGGAAACTAGTAGAGGAAATAGCAAAATCATCCAGAGAAAGAAGGGAAAGTCAATGAAGGGTGTGTTAATGGGTGGGTTACCACTGTGGGTAAGAGGAACACATTCCCACTGGAGACCTACTGAAAGACTGCATGAAACACAATTCAGAATTGCCCTCCCAAGGGACAAGGAAGCTGGGTTGTTACCCACCAACTCCCATCTGTCTTTGGCTGAGGGTTGCTGCTTCCTGGGGCATAATTCCAATGCACTTTCAGCTGAGCCTGCACCTTCAGCCAGAGGAAGCCATCAAGCAAAGAGACACAGGCACTTGAGGCAGGAAGTCCTTTAGGTGTACAAACAACTGTCTACTGAAGCTGCAGGTGACTTCTCAGAGACAAGCCATAGACAGCATCTGCTACAGGGGGAAAAACTAAAATACCAGATGATGAGATGATATCAAAGACCTTGCATTCCCTTCATTTGAATTCCTATCAGTAGATATTTTAGAGTCCTAGGCACCCCGAAAGTAAAAATGTGAATTAAATATTTTTTTTTCCTTCAAGAGGCATCTAGTCCTTGAGTAAAGAACCTGGACTTGATTGTCTAGTGAGTGGCCACTAAAGATTTACGAGGAGGTAAGGAGGCTGATCGGACCTAGTCTCATAGTGGTGAGTGCCCCAAACTGGCAGAAACAGATATTTGAGATTGGAAGGTATCAAGAAACTCAACTGAGTTATTGAATTTTGGTAAAGGTCAGAGCTAGAGTGGGTGACAATGGAATGGAAAGACATGGGATGTGAGTGTGTGTGTGTCTGTGTGCACGTGACATGGAGACTTAAGGAAAATTGACAGAATAAGTGAAACTGGAAAAATGTGACTGATGATTGGCTATAAATGATGAAAGATGAAGGAGGATGGAGAAAATTCAGATTTTTAGTCTTGGAGAAATGCTGGTAGCATAAACAAAAAAGAAATTAAAGAAGGTAATATATGGGGAAAAAGTAAATTTCTTTTCCTATTTGAACATGAACCCACAGTACAACTCTCTCCCTTTTCTCTCTCAGCATTCCAGGCACTTCCCCTAGGTCTGGGCTGTGTGCTGCTAGCAGTTTACAAACCATTATAACCACTTCCAGGTCTTTCCAGGTACTCTGAGCCCAGAGAAACAAAGCTGAGGGTTTAAACCAATCTATTATTATCAGCTCACAATAAACTCCAGTCTGTTTTGTGCTTTGTTTTGTTTTTACCAGGGTGGGCTTTCAAGTACAAGTCTGTTACCACCAGTGAGGCCAATCTGGTCTGGGCAGAACATAAGCCTTCTTTCCAAGCAGAGGTTAATGGGAAAGCAAGGAAGAACACCTGGCTTTAATGACCCTGGAAGCTGGGAGCCTTCCTTCCAAAATGACACCACAGGCTGCTCCCACATGTGCATCTGTCAATACAAAAATATCCTCAATCCTTGTCAGAACATTTATAGCATTCCTTGCTTCTATTTGAACCACAAATGCAGCTGAAAGAATTGCGTGGTTTCTCCCCCACCTCTCCTATCTCGAGTTTCGTGTTTTTTATTTATTTGTTAATGAGAAGTAAAAGGAGAGGTGGAGAACTACCCACTAAAGGCATGTTTCAGAAACTCCACTAAGTCACCAATGGTTTTAAGGGGTATGGATTCATAGCTATTGTGCTTTTCAACTTTTTTTCTCCAGCAGGGAGATGTATCCAGGGGATTACACCCCAGCAGTAGGATCTCCTTGGAAGCCAAAAGCACAGTGCGGAGCACTGGAACACCTAGGATTCCCACCATGGGGGAGAGCTTAATACTTAGGCCCTAAGGCCACAAGAACATAAACCGTTGATTGCTTAGAAATTGGGAGTGAAGAGGCTATACGGGTGAATGAGTGAATCTCCAACCACCAGACAGTGGGTGAAGGGAGTTAGGGTTAGCCTGAGGGAATACCTATGAGTTGAAAGGACTCCCTCCAGGTGCCAAAGGGATATTGAATCTTACTTTGGGCTCCCTATCCTAGAGCCAACAGACTGAAGTCAGCATCCATCTGTACTTCCTCCACAGCCAGCTCACATTCCTGTTGGTAGACCTGTGATCAGAGCTAAGAGTGCCACCTATAGACACTTTAGTGCTAACTATTTACTGGACATATCTAAAGAAAGCCATTAGCAATCAATTGTACAAGATTCTAGGAGATTTTCGAATGTCACTGGAAAAGAAGGCTGTGTGTGTGTGTGTGTGTGTGTGTGTGTTTTGGAAAGGGGATGGGTGATAGAGCAATGAAAATTTAAAACGACGAATATTCTGGACACAAGGGTAAATGGGAGGCTTCTGGAGGCATAAACAGGCATAACAAATTCAAAAGGGGGCTCTGGGAGTGAGGACACATTCATCCCTAACCTCCTCTTTCTGTCTGTCTCTATCGCATGCTCGCATGCACACACACACACACACACACACACACTGAACATAAGCTGCTAGCCAGACTCCCTCTCCCCATTTTCTGCCAACGTTTCAGATACTTCCTTGAGGTCTATTCTCAGAGCTCCTGACAATTTGTGGTGTGTAGTGACAGAACTGTTACTTTCACATTTCTTGCTATTTTATTAAGACTATCTGTAGTGGAGAAAAGTGACATGGTGGCTGGTCCCCTCCCTGGCTCACTGCTGGTCAGCATTGCCCTTCCTACTTCCAGCTTGCCCTGAATATTCCCATCTCTGCACGATAGTAACTACTGAGTTTCTCAAGATTTGGAGGATATGAAATTTACTCGTCCTAGAAGAGAACCGGACATTGTAAATCACAAAAAGTGGAGGCAAATCTCAATCAATTTTGAGGTTTATTTTGCAAAGATTAAAGACACTCCTGGTGGGGGGGTGGAATAACTCACAAGAGCCTGTGTGATCTGTGCCTGTGTGCCTTTTCCAAAGAGGGTTTTGAGGACTTCTGTATTTAAAGAGGAGAGAGGGTGGGGGGGAGGAGGGAAAAAAAAGGGAGGGTAGGCTTTGAGGCAACTGGTTTTATTCTTATAAGGCTATGATTAGCACTCACTGAATTCACATTTTACATATGAAACAAAGGAGTAGGGGAACAGTCAATTATGCATTCATCTTGTGCTCAGTAGATCTACATTTTACATAAGATAAAGTAAACACAGAGTAAAAGAAGTCAATTATGCATTTGCCTGGGGTGGGACGAAGGATGATTTCTAGTCTTGTTTTTGTCTAGTTATCTGTGAAGATAAGATATTAATTTACATTATCAGGGTAAGATTCAACAGAACTCTATTTTAGGGTGAGGTTATAGGGGGCACGTGTATTCTGAAAGATCTGGGGTCCAACAGGAATTTTTACTTGTGAGCAATTTGTGAGGGAGGCCACTTGGGGAAATCTGTGGCCTTCTATGTTGCAGCTATCTAGAAACAAAAGGAAGGCAATTTTTGTTTGTTTGTTACACATGACTCAGTTACCAAGCTTAAGCCACCCTTTAGCATAGGGAATTTGGGATCCTGAGATTCTGTTTTTCTTTCGCAACACCATACCTTAAAACATTGGGGTTTTACTATGTGTTTTGTCTTCCAGGTATTTTAAACAGTCAACATGTAACCCAAAGGAATACAACTTTAATGGTAAAATTTTTAACTGTGATATGGTTTAGCCCTGTGTCCCTACCCAAATCCCATGTTGAGGTGTGATCATGAGTGTTGGAGGTGGGTCCTGGTGGAAGGTGATTGGATCATGGGGGGTGGTTTCTACTGGTTCAGCACCATCCCCCTAATGCTGTCTCATGATACAGTTCTTAGGAGATCTGCTTGTTTAAAAGTACATAGCACCTCCCCCTTCTCTTTTCCTCCTGCTCCAGCCATGTAGGACATGCCTCCTTCCTCTTTGCCTTCTGCCATGATAGTAAGTTTCCTGAGGACTCCCAGCCATGCCTCCTGTACAGCCTGGGAACTGTGAGTCAATTAAACCTCTTTTCTTTACAAATTACCCAGTCTTAGGTAGTTCTTTATAGCAATGCAAGAACTAATACAGGCTGGATATAGAAGTTATTTCTATATCCACTGCATTTCCATATGCAATGGATCCTCCTCTGCATTCTCAAATTACATAAAATAAAATTTGCCTATATATGTTTACTTTTATCACAAATACTAAAATTAACACTTGGCCCTTTTGTATGGTATAATGGTAACCCATCAGACAGAACCCAGTATGAAGCTCAGCTTTACCCTCTTCCAGGCTATGGCAAATCATTGCACTGATTTGAGCCTCAGTTTCTGAGTCTGTAAAATGAAGGGAAAAAAAAACTCCCACCAGAGTGAGTTATAGATCTAAATGTTTTAATGTCCTTAAAATAAATGCAATGGCTTACACATAGTGGGTGCTCTATAAATGTTAGTTCTCTTCCCTTGATTCTTCTTTTTCCAGGTGCAATAAGCACAACGATCAGTCATTTCTGAGCCAGCTTATTTACTTGCTATCACTACATTGTAGGTTGTCTTTTCCAATGTACCCCAGGTTATTTTCCCCTACTAATAGAAAGTCATTACATTAACTAAATACTTTCTTATGCTTGTCAATGACATCTTACTTTAAATCCAAGCTCTTCCTACTTCACAGAGCTTCCAGTAAAACAGATGAGAGGAAATCATAGTCCTCTGATCACAGGGCCACCATTTCAGTGGGTACCAGCTATTCTTAATGAAAATAGTACCAAGACAATGCACAGAAGGAAAAACATTTATGAGAAGCTCTAAAATGCACAAGAGGTATTAAGGGGAAAGTGAGTTATAATCATGCTGTTAGATTCTTTTTCCATTTTATTTCTCTTGAGAGTGGAATTCATTTTCCTGGCTCCCAATACAATGACACCATATTAGACACATATTTTTAGAAAAGGTATATTATTGTTGACCTACTATATGTGCTGCTCTTAATCATCCGAGTAATGCCTGGGTGATGGGCCTGACACAACAGGGAGGCAATGGCTAGACAAAGAGCTATTCCCTGAAATGTGCAAGAAAATAATCAAACAAGGAGATTATCCAAAGTTCCACCGCTGTGTACAATACTTATCTTCTTGAGTCAGGAAGAAGGGGACAGTCTTCAGTTTATTTCTTACTGAACTGAGCCTTTGTTTCCCTCCCCCTACTCACTACAGAATCTAAATTAGAGTGATTTCCTCCCCCAGAAAAGTCAGGCCATCCATCTTGACATATGCAGATTTGAAGATGATGTGGGAGGAAAGAAAGGGCGAGGAAATTTATGTTCTACCCTCAGAAGCTGACTCACAGACCAAGCAGGTAGAATCAAGGTGAGGGTGAAGGAAACATCATTCTTACCATCTCCTAATTCAGAGCCGAGGCTCATTTTCACCGATCACACAAGTGTGACTGAAAACAAAGTGTAACCCTCACTGCTTTCTGTAAAGACCTTTACCTTCAGCCTTTCAACATGGGCAGCTGTGGTCAGGAGATGAGGGCGGAACTGCTAAAGCTGATTCAAAGGAGAGAATTGATTAAAAAACAAAATCACTGCTTGAAGTAGTGATGTATTGCCATCATAGCCATGAGCCTGAAATGTTGTGGCAACCAATACAAGGGACCACCAACTTACTTACTCTGAGTATCTCCAGATATGGTCAGTGGGATGCTGCCACGGGGAAGGAAATGTTTTATAAGTGATCCAGGTAACCTGTGATTCACAGAAAGTTTGAGACTGAAATTAAACCACTTTGAGGTTAGCAAGGACCTTATAGGCACACAATTAGTCCCAAGCTATGTTCCTAACACTAATTTGCTGAGAACTGAGCATGTTTCTCTATGGAAACAGGATTACTGTGATGGTTAGTACCGCATCCATCCTCATAATTCACACTGTCTTGAGAAGCAGGAGCAGCAGCAGGACTCCATCATTCCCTAACTGGGTGCTATAATCTGAATGTTTGTGTCCCCCCAAAATTCATATGTTAAAACTGAATCACCAGCAATAGTATTAAGAGGTGGGGGCTTTGGCAGGTGATTAGGCTGGGAGGGCAGGGCCCTCATGAATGGGATTTATGTCCTTATACAAGAGGCTGGAGGTAGCTAGTTCACCCCTTCTGCCATGTGAGGACACATAGAAGGCACCAAATATGAAAAACAGGCCTTTATCTGACACTGAATCTGCTGGTGCCTTTATCTTGGGCTTCCCAGCCTCCAGAACTGTGAGCAATACATTTCTGTTGCTTATAAATTACCCGGTCTAAAATATTTTGCTTAACAGCCCAAACAGACTAAGACACTGGGATATTCTGTAACATAGGCATAAGCCATAATGCACCATATGCCACAGTCACAGGATACACACAGTGTGTCTTCCTGGTGTCAGTTGTTCTTAATAAGTCATTTTAAACATAACTTGTATATGAGTGTATGGAATGGAAAGCTAAATTCACATGAATCTTTAAAATAAAACCCAGATGTGTACAGAAACTAAATGGCAGTTAACCCTGTGATCACTTCACATAAATTTGCATTGTTTGAGTTGCCTTTTTCCAACAACTGTGACTACATTTGAAGAGAAAATTTGTTTTTTAAATCAATAAAGCATAGATGCTCTAAGAAATCTGTCACTGGGTAAATTCAGTCTGTGTCCCCAGACACAGTTGATTCACTGACTCTCCTCTCACACAGAGGTCTTTCCATGGCAAACCTGGGAGATACTGAGATAAAAATATCTCTGGACTGGACCCAAGATTCAGAAGCACTGCGTTCAAGCCCCAGCTTCACCAAAATACCATGCAAGACTGAATTTACTATGTCTATTGATTGTTCATTCATCTAATAAACATTTATTAACCATTTACTTTGTGCTAGATCCTGTGAGATAGGGATGTTTCTTATCTGTAAAATGAGGATAGTAATACTAGCATACAGAATTAAGGTCAAATAAGATACTAAACATAATCATGTGATAACTATGGTTCTGTACGAATATAGGATACTTTCAGACGTTAGGCTTGTTACTGATTAAAAAGAATTTCTGTGTTAACCTTTGAACCTAATCATTATTTATAGGATTGTTTCCATGCAGGACACACTATGTTAGAGCACTGGGAAACATATCTGCTTCTCCTAGTCTCTTCCTCTAGCCACTCTGCCTCACCTCCTATAGAACCTATGGTGTTGGCCAGCCAAGGATAAAATGAAGCCACATCACAAATAACTTTCCCTTTCCCATTTAAGACCCAACGATCACTGATCAACTTTTAGAATGAAAAAGAGAATATATCGGTTTAAAAGACCCTTCTGATCCTCTAGGGCCCCATGATAAATCCAATACTCTTAATGTATCACAAATGAAGTCTTTGATTATATAGACATGAATGTGCCAGCAACTGAAAGTCACTACATGAGGAACTCTGAAGAAGAAAGAAGCTTAAACAGATAGAAGCAAATATTTTCCACAAGTGTGCCATTGCCTTCTGGAGCTAAGGCAGTGCTGAGTTCTGCAGGGAGTTCTACTGGCTACTGAGGCCCATGTCCCAGGACAACGCAAAGTGTACAGTCTTCCTGAAGGAGCTCAGACTTTGGGGCCACCATGCCAAAGAAAAGCCATTCTGCAATAAGAATAAAAAGGGGATAAAGAGGCAAAAAGAAAGCAACCTCTAACCGAAGAAAGGAGTAGTTTTCATCTCAAAGAAAGCTCTTTCAGAAACTGGAGGCTAGAGCCACACTGCGAGTTACTATTGTAAAGGATGGAAATGCTGCCAAGGTATCTGGTTGAAACCCGCCATTC
Source organism: Macaca thibetana thibetana (assembly GCF_024542745.1). NCBI lineage: Eukaryota > Metazoa > Chordata > Mammalia > Primates > Cercopithecidae > Macaca > Macaca thibetana. Next base: position 73,321,346 of record NC_065592.1, read on the forward strand.
AAAAGGGTTGAATGCAGATAATATTCCTTCAGGCCAAACAAAGTCAGAGACTTTTGATTTTTTTTCTTTTTGTTTTAAGCCTTAGAAGAGTTATAGGCTAATTGAAAAATAATTTTGTCAAAAGCATCTAGAAGCAAAGGAATCAATGTCATGGTTTATAAGCTTATTCACAAGAGAATGAAGAATCTACTTCCTGGCCACATCTGCACATGACCATAAAAATAAGCCATTTTTTTTAAGTGAACACACAGGTACTAAGTGCCGTATGTTTGAAATGCTGGAAAGGTGCTCAGGGAACTGAATGGACTGATAACCTCAAGTTCCATTTGCTTACTATCTATCTGGAAAACAAACACCTACACAGACTCCCTTATGCAAAGCCTACTGAAAGAGCTTTGCAGAAGGGACTCTATGTCAAAAGGTACCAAACCATGCTGTGAAAATACGGGGGAGACAGACATTAATTCTGCAAAAAGATCTGAGAGAGCAAATTGAAGGAGAAATATTTAAAGATAACAACATGAAAGTATAATATAAGTAGGCAGAATTTGCAGAGGTTAGTAGTTTGGTAAATAAAGCAGGAATAATAAGTCAAAATGTCCAGCCACAAAGAACAAAGAAAGAGGTAAGAAAATACAATCAACAATATATGCTAATACCAATTTTTGCACCATCCTTATTTTGTATCTTCCCAGTTTCCCTTAGGTTACCTAGCTAAGTTCAATGAAAGCAGTTCAGCAGATACTATTGGTTACTTAAACATCCATTGTTTTTCTTCTCCTTTTGTTCAAGTGGCTACTCTGTATATGGCGTTTGACTTTAAGACCGACTAACCCCACAAGGGTGAGTCCTCACTGGGCCATGCCTATCATGGTGCCCTTAAACCTCCTCCTGACAGCAGCTGGTTTGGGAGTGAGCATGCAAAAACATTTTGGCCAATGATGCTGGAAGACTTCGAGGAAAGATTTCCTCGATCTCAAAAGTGAACCCAAGGAAAACACCTGGGCTTTTGTTATTGTTGTTTGTTTTCTTACTTCTCTGTCAGGATATTTTCCTGTCTGGATGTGGTGCCTGGAACTGCTGGTACCACGTTAGGATGGTAGAGTGGGAAAATGGAAGAAGGCTGATTCCTAATGACTACACCACTGAACTCACCAGTCCTGAAGCTCCTACTCCTCCACTTCAGGCACATGAGAAAATAAATGTTCTCACTGCTTTAACCAGATGTTTCAGGTTTCTGTTAGTTGTGCTGGGGGAATACTAACTGACACCAGGAGGTACCATATCTTCGCTCTGCTCTGGCTGGGAAACAGGCACAGGCATGGGCCCTAGGAGATGGTTCATTGCCATTGAGTGTTGCATGAAGAAAAATGTAGTAAAACTTCCTGTAAAACTCCTCACTGAAGCTCAAATTTGATTCTGATTAGAGGCCCCTCCACTCATCTCTGTGGGCTCCCTAACATGGCTTGCCTATTGAGGGACCTGTCAGGCTCTCACATTAGATTCAGCTGGCCCTGAGATTAGACAAAGAGGAGCCACCATATGGGATAATTTTGAGAAAAAGAGAGGGGAGGGTGACCAGAGTTATTACAAAAGCTGATCAACAAAACTGCAGTACCTGCACCAGCAATGCCTTCTCCCTGTATGTGGGAGGAATATCTTACACTTCTCTGGCACTTTCTATTTCCAAATACCTTACAAACAATGTACCACATATATTTTATCCTCAAGAAAACATAAGGGGGTAGTAAAACAGGTATTTCTGCCTTTATTTAACAGATAGGCAAACTAACATCCAGAAAGATTAAATAACCTTTGTAAAGCCACACATTGGTGTTAGAGAAGGTACTCTGACTTTGGCTTTCATGCCCTAAGAAGATGGAAAATATAGAAATATGAATATATTTAAATGCATTTGTTTATATTAATATAACTATGTTATTTTGTAAATATATTAGATACAAATTATATATAATTAAATAGAATTATAAAGGATTCAGGCCACGGGGAGCTTATACATAATAGGAGGGTTCACAAAAAATTTTGAGGGAGATTTTGAGGAGAGAGTTTTACTCCCATGTTTTCTGATTTGCAATCCAAGGAATTTTCACCATATCATACTCAATATAATTCAACAGGCTTTTAATTTCTATTTACTTATTCTTTAGCCTCTGCTACACAGAAGGTGCGCCTTGGGCTAAGTCTTAAAGGAGAGGTAGAAGAGGGACAGGGAAGCCGCAAGGCAGGAAGCAAACCCCTAGCAGAGAGAACAGTCTATGCTACCATGACAAAGAGGCATTAATCAGCTTGGTGCTGGGTAACTTCAAGCGACTTCATATTGCTGGAGCATTGGATACAACAAATACCAAGGACAAAGCACAGGAGGGGAGCACAATAAAACTACTGTCTGCCTAAGACTCGGTCCTGTCCGCCACAGAGCCCTTTGAAAGCCTAGCTGAGTTTGGGTTTTCTTCTGTAAGTCTGCGATCTTTAAACTTACTCTGTTCATTGCCCCCTAAGTAACTGAAAATCTAACTGTCTGATGTCTGCAACTTACTGAACTGCATGGAAAAACAAGGTGGGTTTATGGATATGTACATGAATAGCTAGGTAAATGATATGCAATAAGGCAAATATATTGAAACATTTAGCCAGGCACTGTGGCTCACACCCGTAATCCCAGCACTTTGGGAAGCTGAGGCAAGCAGATCACCTGAGGTCAGGAGTTCGAGACCAGCCTGACCAACATGGAGAAACCCCGTCTCTACTAAAAATGCAAAATTAGCCTGGTGTGGTGATGCATACCTGTAATCCCAGCTACTCGGGAGGCTGTGGCAGGAGAATTGCTTGCACCTAGGAGGCAGAGGTTGCAGTGAGCCAAGATCGCGCCATTGCACTCCAGCCTGGGCAACAAGAGCAAAACTCCATCTCAAAAAGAAAAGTTTATAGACTCTCAATGGTGCATATGTGAATGTTCACCACAATTCTTTGATCCTCTCCATACGTTTAAAATTTTTTTCATCATAAAAATGTTATGGGAAAAAAAACTATATACCCTTTATCTATTTAAGGTTTTTCATCATAGGTTTATTTTTTTTTAAACAAAAGGACACAGAAAATGTTAAACATTTTATAAAATGGAATGAGAATTGACTATTTAAGAAACAAGTATTGTATTTTAGGTATTAATAAATCAATTTTTAACTACCTTGCTATAAAGCACACTGAATCTGAGAGAAATCATATAAATTATTTATCCTTAGTTTTTATACAATTATCTTGAAAATGTGATAGTCTTCCAGAACATTCCAGTTACATTTAAAAGAACCATAATCATTAAGCTTTACCATTCCATCTGTTCTGAATTCAGACCATCCCAACTCCAACCAAATCCAAGCTCTACCCTTAACAGAGAGATGTATAAGATAGGAAACACAGGAAGCCCAATGGGATCAAGGTGTCATGAAAACAAGAAAACTTCCCTAAACAACAAGATTTCTGGCCAGGTGTGGTGGCTCACACCTGTAATTCCAGCACTTTGGGAGACTGAGGTGGGCAAATCACCTGAGGTCAGGAGTTCGAGACCAGCCTGGCCAACATGGTGAAACCCCCGTCTCTACTAAAAATACAAAATTAGCTGGGCATGGTGGTACATGCCTGTAATCCCAGCTACTCCGGAGGCTGAGGCAGGACAATCACTTAGAACCCGGGAGGTGGAGTGAGCAGAGATCACGCTACTGTGCTCCAGCCTGGGTGACAGAGCGAGTCTCTGTCTCAAAAAAATAAATAAAATAAAACCAAGATTTCCATGCATCCCTTCTTTTGGTACTCTGAGGATTTTATATCTTAGGGCGATGCACAAAGTAAGATTTAGGATGGTTAAAAAGCCTACCTTTCTTTTGCAAGGGGTACAGAAATCTTGTGATTGCTAGCTCATTCAGATATTGAAGATCTGGACACAGATTTTTAAAAATTTATCCGTGCACATGTACCCCCTAGAAAGTCTGTGTTTAGCCCAGTTTGGAGACCATTCTCTAAATGAGGAGAAGTTATTACCTATAAAATGTGCTGAGGAAGGACAGGATCCGTTTTAGACCATTACCCTGGAATGAGTGTGGAAGACAGATTTGTGGGTGTCAGGAGTGCAGGGCACAGAGATACCAGCTAAGAAGTGATCGCAGTCATTGGGATCTGAAACAGGAGAGATTTTACAGCAGATACTGGGTAAAGAATTTGAGAAACGCTTCCAAGAGGCAGTGTTCAGCAGGACTGATGACCCACCAGATTCAGAGAGAAAAGGAAAGTAAGTAAAAAGTGACTATGACCCATTATAGTAAGGAATAAATATGCCCTTTAGAAATTTAATATGTAAGCAGCCTTCAAGGATAACACATTACAAAGTTATAAAAATTTCTGCAACCTTCAATTTTACCCTCTTTTAGCTGAACCTGACAGTTCAGCCTAGAGACTGTCCCTAAGTACTGTGGCTTCTGTTCCATCACAAGAGACCACACAATCCATGCATTTGCTGGGTCATGGGGGTGGCTATTTCATCCTAAGCTACAGTCAGGGCAAGTGAGAGAAAGAACAGTAAGGATTAGGAGGTACAGAGTCTAGGCCCAGCTCTGCCTCTACTTTCCTGTGTGACTTTGGACAAAACATTTAACCTCTCTGACCTTTACTTTTTGCATCTGGAAAACAGAAGATATCAATGAGATGATCTGCAAGGTTCCTCGCCTCCCTTGCCTTATTATAAGGCTCAAAAATCAATTGACTTTGGATAGGCCAACTCTGTAAGAGGAGTGAGAGAGTTAAGAAGTTGAGTGAAGAAGGTGACAGATTATGAAGACGAAATAGCTGCAGGGAGAGTCATAGGTGTAAATTGCTATAGGCTTGGGGGCTTTCTGCAACCCCTTGTTAGCACCTGGAGGAGGAAGGTGCTAATGATACTATGGGGACAAAACTGCAGATTATTATTAAGCAGTAGGCAATGGAAAACCCAAATTTACACTAATGTGATCTGAATCAATGCCAATGTCAATCCTGATGAAGGTCTTTGGGGGTGGGTGACAGCACTCTGAGAAGTTGAAAATGATGGCTAATAATAAAGCATGGAGTCAAACTAATATATACATTTCTCATTCTGTTCTTTATAAAAAGACTGCTATATTATCAAGTGCCTCTTTCCAGCTAAGGAATAGTGTGAATTATTTCCAAACAGTCTATAAACTAATGGACCATCTTCTTTTTCAGCAAGGAAAAGAAAGAGCATTGGTAGAGGTCTTTTGCATGCTCTACCTAGGCTGACATTCAGACTTAAGGGAGGGTTAGCTGACACAGAGCAAGAGGCTGGATTATTCAATAAAAGAGAAACAGAGGCATAGAGCCAGTAAACTGAGGCTGGAATCCCAGATACCTAAATAACAGTTCAATAGGACTGGTCTTCTAGACAGAGAATCCATGAATTCAGAGTAAAAGAGCCAGACGAACTGATTGCCTGACTCCACTGGGGGTAGGCAGAGCAGTTATTTTTTTCCACTTTTTCAAGTTCTGTAGTCTCACTTAGCAAAGCTCTGTGATCTCCAACCTAACCAATTCCGTTCCCAATCAGATACTGCATGTGAATGTGGTTGAAAAACAGATGTACTTTATTTCTCTAAGTGGATTATTCCTATTTGTCCCACGTGGAGCCCTTTGAAACAGCATGGACAACATTCCTCATACCCTTCTTCTCCTGTCCATCTGGAATGTTCTCGCCTCTCAATCCAAATTCCCCTTCCTACTTCATATTTTGAATCTCAATGTCGTTTTGAAACTACCCATCTCAACAAAAGTTTTGTAATTGTAATTGTTTATATTCCTGCAGCTGAGGGACATCTCCTACCCTTCGTTTTAATCCCCTGTAATCCAAAGGACAGTTTGAGACACTTGTAGACACTCTTAGATCTGATTGGTTGATTGAAGAATATCCTATACAGATAGCCTCAGGACCCAGTTTACCAGGATTCAGAAGTGGCAAACTTATTTTTCCCATCCTTCATCCAGACCCAAATGCTGATACAGCAGCTCCAAGAGCAGAAGTAGCTTTCCCCCAGCATCAACCTGTTCTGCTACCACACCAGCCATCACCTAGTGTGGCCTCAGCTCCCAGCGTCTGACCCCAGTCAGGATGTACCAGAGAAAGTTCTCAAAAATTCCTCCTGGCAAGAGCCACGGGAGACAAAGCAAGACTCCAGTGTGTGTAGGAGAGGGTGGCCCTCATGAAGGAAGAAGAGGAAGAAGATGGTGACTGAGAATAAGGAGACGAGGACATGTTCGCACCGTGCGTGAGTCCTGCAGGGTAGGGTGACAGCCTGCAAGGCTGCCGAGAAAGTGCCTCATGATTCAAGGCACCTCGGGAAGAGGAGATATCACAGTTTGAACACCAGAAAAATGGAAACGTAGAATCAATCACAACTCAGGCCTCAGGAATTTAAGCACAGTCACCAGCAAAACCATGAACTAGAACATGTCTCATCCTCAGTCATCTCAACCGAAGTCACTCCCTTAAACACATCAGAGTGTGATAGAGTCCAGGTGTGAACAGCAAATTCCCCAGAATCATGTAGCAGTCACTGAGTTCATCTGAATAATGTGTGCTTTTCATAGGTTTTAATATATAAACACCATCTGGCACCAGCAATGCCTCCAAAGTAGTTGTGGGAAGAGAATACAGTCCATGTATTATAACAAATACCTGTCTTTATGTGATGCATGGCAAGTGGAGTGGGATACTTACAAAGGTCATTATAACTTAGTAGCCCACACATATATAAAGCCAACTTCAACATGTGAAGTTACTATGTGCCAAGCACTGTTTTAAATCATTTGCCAATATGGCCTCTTTTAACTCTCACACCTACTTTTATTAAATATTATCCCCAAATGAGAAATTCAAGTCGCAGGCAACCTATTGTCTTTCCAAAGGTCACCCTTTCATAAGGTCAGCTAAGGTGGAGTTATGATTTGATCCCAGAGTATTTGACTTCAAGGTGCATGATCTTAGCTGCCTTGCCCCACCCCTATGTCATCGTGCCTTTTAAGGAACAGGTGACAGAGATGACAGCAGCAGCAGCAGCAATTTCTCATCTGTCTTGTAGCTCCCTCTCAATCCCTTTCATCCAGAGCCTAGCTCCCCAGATCCTCCCAGCTTGGAACTCCTTAATCAACCTTATGCTCCTACTCTCAGAAAGCAAAATTGGAAGAAATATTTATAGGCTTATTGGTCTATTGTACATAAATGATCGATAACAATCTATCTGCCAACTGTCTCTGAAATCATAATTACCGCTAATAGAGATTCTTTTACTGACAATGAAATAGCATGTTCCTTCCTCCTCTTTGGAGGCCAGCTGGCATAGGTTTCATTTCCCACTCCCACCAAGCCAGGGACTGCCACAGTCTCTCAGTCTCTCAGAAAAGCAAGGGTCATCCTTCCTGGCTGACATCCTGAAAATCTAACATCTGCTCATTGATCTGCTGCCCACGCAAAAGTCAGCAAAAATGTAAACGTTTTCCAGAACTCTCTCAATATCAAATACTTTTCCATATCCACAAATGAGGGGTGGAAGGGGGAGAATCTACAAAGCTTATATCCAAATTTTGTCTTACTTTTCATAAATGGATATTATGAACATGCCATTTTTCCTAATTTGTGATCATCAGGAGAAAAATCATCTCAGGCTGCTGGAGCTTCAGGAGGATAATGCCTCTATTTCCCCATTGCTTGTTTTCTGGACTTGTACCCATGACAGCCTCCTTTGCCGCCCCTTGCAGCCCTCCTCCTATTCCTGATGTTCTTTCCTTCCTTCTCTCTCCCCCCTAGACTGGAGGCGTCCGGAGCTGACTGTGTCCTCCTTAGTTGCTCTCCCTTGCCTTAATGGATACAATGCCACTTCAGGTGCATTTGAATAGACACTCAGTCTATGTTATTCACTTTGTTAAATATGAAATAGACTCTCCTGGATTGGGGGTAAAAATATGCTTTTGAAGAAGGAGTCAGTGGAGGCCCATATTTACAGGACATTTATTGCTGCCACTTTATGGGGAAAATTAGTCTTTTATGCTTTCAGTAATGATTCCCTAGGCCCTCTTTTCACACCAGCATGCTCATAAATTCCTTGTTTTTACAGCAGGGCAAAAATTTCTAAAGTGTTCTCTTCCTCACTTACCAGGATCACCTGCAGAGGATGGAGAGCCATCCCAGGAAGAGGATAGTGTGCTGGCCAGGGCCACGATGCCAACAGGCCTCTGGGTCCCCTCTGGACACTATTTCCAGGGATGAAGGGAATGTTGTGTAACTGAGGAAGCCCTTCTGGAGAGCACACATTCACTAGAAACACAGCTGGCTCTTTAAACAAGAGAAAGCCCAGGCATTGAGCAGGAAACGCCTGCACGAGCTCTCTAGGGGCTTTGCTGGAGTTGAATGATGCTAGCCACACACATGCTGTTGAAAAGGTTCTCCTCATTCAGGGCATCTGGCCTCAGCATATCTCATCTCAAAGTGAGCCAGAAGTAACTGCTTTGAAACCTGGACAAGGTGCTCAGAGAAACCAGGCTATGCATCCTGTAGCACCTAAGATGTGCTTTCCAGGACCAGGGGACTTTCTATTGCCGTGCCCGGTGGCTGGTCCCCCTTTCCTCCTGGCTTAGCACTACTGGCTGAGCTGCCTTTACCACCTCACCCAAACTTAGTCATTTTAGACTCCCCAAAACATTACTCAAAGATGCCAGCAAGTGAAAATAAAACAAGAACTCTTTATGTCTGCTAGTAAGTCAATTCCTATTTACTTAAAAGGGGAAGAGGGCCATGTTGAGTTGGAAAGCTACTACATTCTTACTTATGGTCAGCCTTGTGCTTTCAGGTTAATATAATGCTACAAATGTGGGAGGTCACGTCACCTAAGAATCAACTCTTCTCAGAGAAGAATATATATTCAAATTACATGACAGTCATGCTAAACTGTAGATTTGGATTCAGTGGGTCTGGTGTGAGATAAGAGATTCTACATTTCTGACAAACTCCTCATAGCAGCCCACACTCCTAGTTCACGTACTATTCGTTGAGTAGCAAGGTCTCAGGTAGAGAGCTATAGCATTGGATTGGACACATTCGAGCTTGAATTCAGCTACTTATTATCCTCAGCATATTGGGTAAATTCTTTAAGTTCTGAGCTTCTATTTCTTCAACATGAAAAGTAAAACAAATAGTAATAATACTCATCCATCCTTCTTCCACTAGTTGATAGAGTTTTGGGTAAAAACATATGTGGAGGAGTCCTGAAGGCCCTAAAAATAGCTTATACAAATGTTAGTTATTGCTATTGACTCCTTTCAGCGATACTCACTGTTTTATGCGCTGAGTTACTCCCAGAGTTTGCTTAGCAATAGAAAGAAATGCTTTTTGCAATATAATCATATTGCAGAGATAGAATAAATGAGGAAGAAATTCCAAGAGGCTGCTTTTCTTCCATTGCCCCTTCAAAAGCCAGTGATAAAACAGACAGAGACAAATTACCTGTCCAGCTTTTAGAGCATTCTAGGGGAGGGAGATTCTACTACGTTCCTTGGCGGGCTGTTTAATTTCAAGTAGAAGAAAGAATTTCATGGTCGAATCATTACTGGGTCTATATCATCCCTATAACCAGTTGATTCAACAAAATCATCTGTTGTGTCTTGGATTTGGTATGAAGTCAACAAAATGGCAAATAGATGGGTTACATTTTTTTTCTAATCTCATTCAATGTATGTTGTTCAATTAAGCAGAAAAGGCATGGGCTTTAGGGTCAAATACGCCAAGTTTAATTCTGGAGTCCACAGCTTACTAATTATGTTGACTCTAAACAAATTGCTTGACCTCTCTGAGTCTTAATTTGCTCATCTGTAAAATGGGACTAAGAATATCCATCGTATAATATTCTGGGAAGTATTAGAAGAAATAATATGTAAAGTTCCTGACACCTGAAAGGTGGCCAGTAAATGTTAGATTCCTCCCTCTTTGTTCTGATTCTGTAACAAAAACAAAGAACAATTATAGAAATATTAAGTCAGCCAAGTTTTTAATACTCTAGCATTTTTAAAAGAATTTCTCATCTAACCCTCATGACAAGCCTTTTACTATTACTATCCCCATGTTAGAGAAGAGAAAACTGAGTTGCAGAGAAGTATCTTAGTCTGGCCCCACAGCCAGTAAGTACAATTTTGGAACAAGGTCCAAGGGGAACTCTAAGATGTTCCCCCTTATCCATGCATACTGATTCCCAGTCACCCCTTGAAAATAAACCTTCTATGAAAGCAGCATGCAATTCAGTTTTTCCCACTCTCAAAAGACTCTCTCATTTACTGTTTGTCTTGCAAGATTGTATAAAAGATGGTATAAAAGATGATCCTATAGAGTGTTGTTGACCATTAGCGCAATTTTGTGGAAAAGCCACAGGCCAAGGGCCGTTTAAATACAGCAAACAAAACAACAAACCTGTAAAGCAGAAAAATGACCAGTATGTCAATACATCTCATTTTGCATCCCTCTATAAATAGTAAACTTTAAATACATTGTGCTGTTTAGCTAGATAGATGGAAACAAGTTCATTATATTTTATATAGTTAGTGAAAGAACCCATAGCTTTAAAATGGATAGAAACTAGCCATTGTGTTTTATATAGTTGGGCAGTTTCCTTTATTTGGTTTTCTATTTTAAAGTTATAGGTTTTATTTTTAAATAAATTGCCAAATTCTTTGGATCTTCCTGCCTCCTACGAAAACTACTTCACCCTAACTTCTCTTTCTTCAAAAGACAGTTAAGAAGAAGGTAAGTGAAAGTTGGTGTTTAAAGAGTTCATTTTTACCATCACATATATGCAGAAACTGATGGAGAAGTAGGTTAATTTGACATCACGGGAGGTCTCAAAACTATGTGATCAGAAGCACAGAGATGAGTTGTTGTGTACCTGAACTCAGAATTCCAATTCCTGACTGATAGATGGATTGGTTGATTGATTGACTGACTGATTATACTAACATTTATTGGGAGTCAATGATGTACAATTTGCTGCACAAAGGACTTAACATATTTTACTTTACTTAATCCTTCATAAAATGTTATGAGCTAAATGTTATTATCCCAATTTACAGATGAGGAAACTAAGTGTCAGAGAGTTTAGGCAACTTGCATCTATCTCTGACTGATTCTGAAGGCTCAGCTTTTAGCCACTCTGTGATAACTGCCCTTAGACTTTTTTATCCTTCTCTTTTCTTAAGCATACAGGTCTATAACACACACATGTACAAATGTACACACACACACATACTCCACAAAATAATCAGTCACTAATTCAGACTCAAAAGAACATAGTAAGATTTACTCTCACACTTGTCCTGTTGCTAGAGGTGGATCATATAACTGCTTTCTACTAACTCCCTCAACTACTGAAGTCTATAAACCCACCAACAATGAAGCACAAGTTGAATCCAGGAGTTGCTCGAATAAATTAAACAACTGTTATTTTTATAACTTTAACACATCAAAGCTAAATCCAATACACAGGAGCTTTCCTAGAACAGTCTCTTCTCTGCATGTTAAGCAAAGGTAAGAGGTAACTCTTATGCAACCCTGGAAAAAGACACAGACATGAAAATGTTAGACTGTCGCTGAGTATCCAAGACACTTGGCTGAGTTCTCCAAAGACAATTTGCAGCTGAAATTCTGTCCCCAGTGTAAATCAAACCCAAAATACTCCATAAGTCTTACTACCCAGCCTCATTTCATTGTACTTTGACACGCTTCCATCAAGTTAAAGTCTAAAAGTTAAATGAATTTTATCCTCTTCTATTCACCATATTTCTGATCCCTCACCAAGAGAAATGAAATGGAAAGCCCTTATTACAGAGCCAGGCATATAGAAAAATGTGAAATTGAAACTTGGCTGTGATACTTTTTTAGGGTGATACGGTGGTTTGAAACAAACAGACTTTAAACCAACAAAGATCAAGAGACACAAAGGCGGCCATTACATAATGGTAAAGGGATCAATTCAACAAGAAGAGCTAACTATCCTAAACATATATGCACCCAATACAGAAGCACCCAGATTCACAAAGCAAGTCCTTAGAGACTTACAAAGAGACTTAGACTCCCACACAATAATAATGGGAGAATTTAACAACCCACTGTCAACATTAGACAGAGCAACAGGACAGAAAGTTAACAAGGATATCCAGGAATTGAACTCAGCTCTGCAAAAAGTGGACCTTATAGACATCTACAGAACTCTCCACCCCAAATCAACAGAATTTACATTCTTCACAGCACCACATCACACTTATTCTAAAATTGACCACATAGTTGGAAGTAAAGCACTCCTCAGCAAACGTAAAAGAACAGAAATTATAACAAACTGTCTCTCAGACCACAGTGCAATCAAACTAGAACTCAGGATTAAGAAACTCACTCAGCACCACTCAACTACATGGAAGCTGAACAACCCACTCCTGAATGACTACTGGGTACACATAACGAAATGAAGGCAGAAATAAAGATGTTCTTTGAAACCAATGAGAACAAAGATACAACACACCAGAATCTCTGGGACACACTTAAAGTAGTGTGTAGAGGGAAATTTATAGCACTAAATGCCCACAAGAGAAAGCAGGAAAGATCTAAAATTGACACCCTAACATCACAATTAAAGAACTAGAGAAGCAAGAGCAAACACATTCAAAAGCTAGCAGAAGCCAAGAAATAACTAATATCAGAGCAGAACTGAAGGAGATAGAGACACAAAAAACCCTTCAGAAAAATCAATGAATCCAGGAGCTGGTTTTTTGAAAAGATCGACAAAACTGATAGACCGCTAGCAAGACTAATAAAGAAGAAAAGAGAGAAGAATCAAGTAGATGCAATAAAAAATGATAAAGGGGATATCACCACCGACCCCACAGAAATACAAACTACCATCAGAGAATACTATAAACACCTCTACACAAATAAACTAGAAAATCTGGAAGAAATGGATAAATTCCTGGACACATACACTCTCCCAAGACTATACCAGGAAGAAGTTGAATCCCCGAATAGACCAATAACAGGCTCTGAAATTGAGGCAATAATTAATAGCCTACCAACAAAAAAAAGTCCAGAACCAGATGGATTCACAGCCGAATTCTATCAGAGGTACAAGGAGGAGCTGGTACTTTTTCCTTCTGAAACTATTCCGATCAATAGAAAAAGAAGGAATCCTCCCTAACTCATTTTATGAGGCCAACATCATCCTGATACCAAAGCCTGGCAGAGACACAACAAAAAAAGAGAATTTTAGACCAATATCCCTGATGAACATAGATGCAAAAATCTTCAACAAAATGCTGGCAAACCGAATCCAGCATGACATCAAAAAGCTTATCCACCATGATCAACTGGGCTTCATCCCTGGGATGCAAGGCTGGTTCAATATATGCAAATCAATAAACACAATCCAGCATATACATAGAACCAAAGACAAAAACCATATGACTGTCTCAATAGATGCAGAAAAGGCCTGTGACAAAATTCAACAGCCCTTCATGCTAAAAACTCTCAATAAATTTGGTATTGACAGAACGTATCTCAAAATAATAAGAGCTATTTATGACAAACCCACAGCTAATATCATACTGAATGGCAAAAACTGGAAGCATTCCCTTTGAAAACTGGCACAAGACAGGGATGCCCTCTCTCACCACTCCTGTTCAACACAGTGTTGGAAGTTCTGGCCAGGGCAATCAGGCAGGAGAAAGAAATAAAGGGTATTCAATTAGGAGAAGAGGAAGTCAAATTGTCCCTGTTTGCAGATGACATAATTGTATATTTAGAAAACCCCATCATCTCAGCCCAAAATCTCCTTCAGCTGATAAGCAACTTCAGCAAAGTCTCAGGATACAAAATCAACGTGCAAAAATCACAAGCATTCTTATACACCAAAAACAGACAAACAGAGAGCCAAGTCATGAGTGAAGTCCCATTCACAATTGCTTCAGAGAATAAAAGACCTAGGAATCCAACTTAGAAGGGATGTAAAGGATCTCTTCAAGGAGAACTACAAACCACTGCTCAGTGAAATAAAAGAGGACACAAACAAATGAAAGAACATTCCATGCTCTTTCATGGATAGGAAGAATCAATATTGTGAAAATGACTATACTGCCCAAGGTAATTTATAGATTCAATGCCATCCCCATTAAGCTACCAATGACTTTCTTCACAGAATTGGAAAAAACTACTTTAAAGTTCATATGGAACCAAAAAAGAGCCCACATTGCCAAGACAATCCTAAGCCAAAAGAACAAAGCTGGAGGCATCACACTACCTGATTCCAAACTATACTACAAGGCTACAGTAACAAAAACATCATGGTACTGGTACCAAAACAGATATATAGACCAATGGAACAGAACAGAGCCCTCAGAAATAATACTACACATCTACAACCATCTGATCTTGACAAACCTGACAAAAACAAGAAATGAGGAAAGAATTCCCTATTTAATAAACGGTGCTGGGAAAACTGGCTAGCTATATGTAGAAAGCTGAAACTGGATCCCTTCCTTACACCTTATACAAAATTTAATTCAAAATGGATTAGACACTTAAATGTTAGACCTAAAACCATAAAAACCCTAGAAGAAAACCTAGGTAATACCATTCAGGACATAGGCATGGGCAAGGACCTCATGTCTAAAACACCAAAAGCAATGGCAACAAAAGCCAAAATTGACAAATGGGATCTAATAAAATTAAAGAGCTTCTGCACAGCAAAAGAAACTACCATCAGAGTGAACAGGCAACCTACAAAATGGGAGAAAATTTTTGCAATCTACTCATCTGACAAAGGGCTAATATCCAGAACCTACAAAGAACTCAATCAAATTTACAAGAAAAATACAACCCCATCAAAAAGTGGCCAAAGGATATGAAAAGACATTTCTCAAAAGAAGACATTCATACAGCCAACAGACACATGAAAAAATGCTCATCATCACTGGCCATCAGAGAAATGCAAATCAAAACCACAATGAGATACCATCTCACACCAGTTAGAATGGCAATCATTAAAAAGTCAGGAAACAACAGGTGCTGGAGAGGATGTGGAGAAATAGGAACACTTTTACACTGTTGATGGGAGTGTAAACTAGTTCAACCACTGTGGAAGACAGTGTGGTGATTCCTCAAGAATCTAGAACTAGAAATACCGTTTGACCCAGGCATCCCATCACTGGGTATATTCCCAAAGGATTATAAATCATGCTGCTATAAAGACAGATGCGGGGCGACGCACCCGCTTCCAAAATGGCGACGGCGGCGGCCGTGTCTGGTGCGCTTGGCCGGGCCGGCTGGAAGCTCCTGCAGTTGCGGTGCCTGCCTGTGACCCGTTGCCGTCCAGCCCTGGTGCCACATGCCTTCCATGCTTCAGCTGTGGGGCTAAGGTCTTCCGATGAGCAGAAGCAGCAGCCTCCCCCTTCATTTTCTCAGCAGCGTTCTGAGACACAGGGGGCAGGAAAACCTGATCCAGAGTCTTCTCATCCACCCCCCAGGTATACAGACCAGGGCGGCGAGGAGGAGGAAGGCTATGAAAGTGAGGAGCAGCTGCAGGGCCGCATCCTGACGGCAGCCCTGGAGTTCGTGCCCACCCACGGGTGGACAGCAGAGGCGATTGCAGAAGGAGCCCAGTCTCTAGGTCTGTCCAGTGCAGCAGCCAGCGTGTTTGGGAAGGATGGCAGTGAACTAATACTGCATTTTGTGACCGAGTGCAATGCCCGGCTCACACGCGTGCTGGAAGAGGAGCAGAAGCTGGTGTAGCTGGGCCAGGCCGAGAAGAAGAAGACAGACCAGTTCCTGAGGGATGCAGTGGAAACCAGACTGAGAATGCCGATCCCATACATTGAGCACTGGCCCCGGGCCCTCAGCGTCCTCATGCTCCCTCACAACATCCCATCCAGCCTGAGCCTGCTCACCAGCATGGTGGATGACATGTGGCATTACGCTGGGGACCAGTCCACTGATTTTAACTGGTACACCCGCCGAGCCATGCTGGCTGGCATCTACAACACGACAGAGCTGGTGATGATGCAGGACTCCTCTCCAGACTTTGAGGACACTTGGCGCTTCCTGGAAAACCGGATTAATGATGCAATGAACATGGGCCACACTGCCAAGCAGGTAAAGTCCACAGGAGAGGCACTGGTGCAAGGACTCATGGGTGCAGCGGTGACGCTCAAGAACTTGACAGGTCTAAACCAGCGTCGGTGAGAGGAAAGGGTGTAAGCTACAATGCCTAGAAGAGAATGAGTGGACAGATTGAAAGAGCTTTGAAAAGTATGAGGTGCCATCCGTGTAACGTGGTGTTCATGAGAACACACTAAAGGACTCCTGAGACACTACCACAGCCACCTGAAAACCACAAGGCATTTGATGCTACCGTTCCGGTCAGGGATTGGGCCGCTTCTTCAGTTCCTAATACCAGACCAAGCCTCCTGATGCCTTTCTGCACTGCAATTGTGTGATTGAAAAATGAGATGTTCATCCAAGCAGTCAAGCCACAGAAACCCAGCATGTCCCTGTCACGATCTCATGGGCACCTTGATCATGTCTTAACCTTCCATTAACCTTGGGGCTCCCAAGCCAGAGTCAAGGTGACGCATGCCTCATGCCACCTCAAGGTGACAGCTCATCCCCAGCACAGCACAGGCGTGTGCACACAGAGGTGTTCCTTGCACCCCCCTTCCCTCTCAGGTGTCCTGAGATGCTACTCCTGGGAAACCCCTCAGAAAACTTCCTCACCTGAGACAAGTGCCTGCTGGACAGAGGTGTGATCCCAGGCCTGGTGTCATATGACACCAGCATGCATCGCAGGATTAGTGTATTTTGAGTCTAAAAATAATAAATATGTTTGAAGTAGAAAAAAAAAAAAGACAGATGCACACATATGTTTATTGCGGCACTATTCACAATAGCAAAGACTTGGAACCAACCCAAATGTCCATCAATGGCAGACTGGATTAAGAAAATGTGGCACATATACACCATGGAATACTATGCAGCCATAAAAATGGATGAGTTCATGTCCTTTGTAGGGACATGGATGCAGCTGGAAACCATCATTCTCAGCAAACTAACACAAGAACAGAAAACCAAACACTGCATGTTCTCACTCATAGGTGGGAATTGAACAATGAGAACACTTGGACACAGGAAGGGGAACATCATACACCAGGGCCTATTGTGGGGTTGGGGGAGTGGGGGAGAGATAGCATTAGGAGATATACCTAATGTAAATGACGAGTTAATGGATGCAGCACAACAACGTGGCACATGTATACATATGTAACAAACCTGCACGTTGTGCACATGTACCCTAGAACAAAAAGTATTAAAAATAATAAAGTATTTCAAAACACAGAAAAAATAAAAATAAAAAAATAAAACAAAACATGTCTGAAAATTTGACACTCCTTCCATTACTAGATAGAGGCTATGACCCTCCCCCTTGAACCTGCAGTTTTCTCAATGAATAGAACACGGGGGAAGTAATGCTGCATGATGTCCAAATCTATGTTAGCATGGGGTATGCAGTTTCCAATAGTTTCTCTTGCAACAATCATTCTGGGATCCTTTGGATTCCATGGAAGCAGTTTAGCTAACCGGAGGTAGTTTAGCTACCTCCTGAGAGAGAGGGGGAGAGACAGCTGCTTCATCAAGTTATTGGAAGTAAGCTGTGGGTTTGGGGCAGTTTGTTATATAACAATGAATAACCAGAACAAGTAATGCATGTAGCCCATCTGTGTCCTCTTGAAGTTAAAAAGGTTCAGAAACACTAAGAAAAATCTTAGTCCTTTTAGTACATCTTTCTTTAGAAATTCCTTCAAATAGAGAAATATCTGTCCACAATTGGAGAGAAGTCAACAAATGAGAATGTCCCTGAGAAAACTGATTTGAAAAGAGCACTGGATGAAGAGAGTCAGAATAACTCCTGCTCTGGCATTAATTCACTGAGTGAATTTATGCTAAGTAATTTTCCTCTTTGGACCTGGACTTTCTCACCTTCCAAATGAGTGGATGGATTTGATTTCTTTGCACTCTAATGTTATACCATCTAACTTCATACTAAAGTGTGAATGACTGATATCAGATACTTTCCCTGAAAGCAGACTTTGACCAGGGTAAGGATTGGAAAGGTGGAAACAAAGTAGAGGCTGAGGGAGCTGACAATCGAGTTGTCCCTTGTGACATTTTGGCCAGTTCCTTGATCTCCCTGGACACTTGCTGCTTGGATTCTGGACATGAAGCAGGTAGTGTATTGAAGATCAGAGGCCCCTAAGCCTGGCCAAGTCAGCAGCGGAAAAGAAAAGAAACTTCCCTGCTTACCTCTTCGTTGAGACAATGTCCAAGTGAGAAGTTCTGTGCGCCCAGGGAAGAATATTCACCCTTTCTGGATGTTAGCATCTTCACCTCTAAAATGGGATGATAAATTCCAAACTAGCTTATGGCAAAGGATTGTGGGGGAGAATCTAGTGAAACAGTAGATACGAACATGCTCTGAAAGCTCTAAGGGCTGCACAACAGTAAGACTGGCTGGGATTTATTAAACCCTTACTATGGAGCAGGTACTGCACTAAGAAACTAAGTAAAATTGCTTCCTGAATCCTCCCAACACTTTAAGGCAGAATTTACTACAGGTGAGGAAGCTGAAGGCCAGAGTGCTAAAGTAACCTCCCTAGGACTCGCAGCTAGAAAACTGGAATTCAAGCCCATGTTTGTTGTACCACATAACACTTGTCTCAGGAATAACCACTTAAATCCTGCAAAAAAAATTAAAAAAAAAAGAAAGAAAGAAAAAGGACTGGGGGAGGGGGTAGTGGAAAGTTTCCATTTCTACTGCCTGCTTGTTCTGAGGCAAGGCTGGTTCATGTAGAGTTTAGGGGCTTGAGCTACAGTGATTCTCAATCTTGCATGCACATTGGAACCATCTGGGCAGCTTTCAAAAATACTGACACCCGGGTTCCTCCCCGAGTGTCTAATTTAATTGGTTTCATGTGTGACCTGGGCACTGGGATTTTTAAAAGCTCCCAGGTGATTCCAATGTACAGCCAGGGTGGTAAGCCACTGCCCATCCCTGGCAGAGCCCTACAGAGAAAAACTACCAGCATGCTCAGATCTCAGCTCCAAGTGGTCCCTTCCCATGTGAGAAGCAAGACGACACGTAGGGTGGGGGAAGGGAGAAATGGCTAAGGATTGATGGAATCCAGTATTCATTGCTGCATTCTGAATGGCGACTTTCCTGGCAGATACATTACCAGTCATGTCTCAGCCATAAAACATAGAGCTCTCATTTCCTCAGCGGCCTTATATACTCTGAGTGCTTTTCAGCATTATTAACCTCCATGATCAAAATAGATAGGGAGGCTGAAAGCCAGGGAAAACCTCTTTACATCTTCTGAATTGCATAGCCAAGCCACACAGTGAGAAAGAAGTCAGCTTGCATGTGAGCATTCTCGCTGCAGTCAGACAAACCCAGACCATGGACAAATTCACTTTGTGTAAATAACAGGTTCAGGAGGGCCATGGATTTTGAAACATAAATGTCATAATTAGAATCATTGACATTAGTGTAACAGCATGCGTTGTTTGAACAGTGTTCCATTCAAATGAGGCTATCTCAGCTTCCTTTAGGCACATTTCTATGCTAAAACTAGGTGTCTACAGGAAACATCCATCACTTAGTTCTGCCCAGTCTCTAAACGCCCCTCCGGATTTGGGCAAATCACAGAAACGGTAGGAGACCAAGTTCACTTCCTACTGGGGGAGTCAGAAAAAGACAGATGGTCCCTCTCCCTCCTCCCAAGAAGGCAGAGTGTGGCCCTGTGACAGCGTAGCCACTCAGATGCTCCCACCCGGACCACAGATCTTTGAGGGAAGGATGTGGAATCGGTCAGAGATTTCTCATGATAGCTTTGGTGCAGTAGAGGACCCAGAGGCAGGGCAGCAAATGTCCAAGGCAAACAGAGCCCAGCAGCATGTGGAGAGTCTGCTGGCCAGGGCCAGCAGGGGTGGGGTCTCCAGCTGGCAATGAATGTGTCCTCAGCAGAACTCTCCTGGGACTCTGCCTCATCCATGCCTTGCCTCCCTCGATTACTTCCTAAACCTGTTGTTCAACCTTCCTCAATTTCACGAGCTACCCCATTACTTTCTAAGAAATTCATTTTTCCCTTAAATTGACCAGAGTAGGCTTTGGTTGTTTCCAACCAAGAACTCTATTAGTGCAGGGTAACATAAGGGGATCTTATCACTCCTCCTTTAATTATTGGTGACCTGGTAATACCCACGTGGTCTTCCACCTACAGGTATTTATAAAATGGCAGTGTCTAAATATAAACCCTTCTCCAGCAGGGTTTGTATCTCTCACTTGAAAAAAATTTACGTATGTGCAGATTTACTTCTGTATTCTCCACCATGGTGAGAATTTTGGGTTGAGGACACAAGAAGGATAAGTCATTTCATTATTATTTGAGAAGAAAAAGCTAATGTCTTAGTCTGAAGAATGGAAATCAATATAGGGCACAGTCTCACTCAGAGGTCATAATAAGAGTTAAGTAGCATGAAGCAAGTTGTTAAAGTGCCAACATTTAATTCAGTAGAACCCCCTTATCCAGGGAGATACATTCTAAGATGGCCAGTGGATGCTTGAAACTACAGAAAGCACCCTATCTATACTACATTTTTTCCCATATCCATACCTAGGATAAAGTCTAATTTATAAATTGGGCACAGTAAAAGATTAGCACAACATATAAAATACAGTAACAATATGCCAGCTTAAATACTCTTGTGCTTCGGGGTCATTAAGTAAAACAAGGATTACTAGAACACAAACAGTGAGATATCCCAACAGTCAACGTGATAACCAATATGGCTGCTAAGTGACTAATGGGCAATAGTCTATACAGGGTAGATGATGCCAGACAAAGGAATGTTTCACGCCCTGGGTAGGACAAAGTGGAATGGCAGGAGATTTCACCACTCTACTCAGAATGGCGTGCAATTTAAAACTTACATATTTTTTATTTCTGGAATTTTTCATTTCATAATCTTGGACTGCAGTTGATCACAACTAACAAACTGCAGAAAGCAAAACTTCAAAGAAATGGCGTCTACTGTATTCCATTTTTGACTTATAGGTAATCCTAAACCACACCTGTCAAATTTGGTCTTTGGATGCAGTACTCAGGTGCACCACATCCAAGAGTATCTCTAAATATTTTTGTTTGACATTTTTCCTGGAGATAGGGAGATAAAGTGTTTTGATCTGATAGATCTTTTTGTGGTAACTGAATTGAGGGTGGGATAGGAAAAGAAATCCAAACTCATTTTTCAGCTTTCTGCTGTACTGCATAAGTGTGTCAAACTGCATTTCAGATTAGGAGTTGATAGAAAAGGTTATCATAGATCAGACAGGGTGCCAACATAAATGTCACCAAAGGAATCTAATAGAGAGAATGTACTGTCACCTAAACCAGTAATTCCCAAGCTAAAGACCATCTACCCAGCCCCTGATGATCTCTCACTCCCAGAATACTTAGTGTCTCTACTCACTCCTCATTCCCATGTAAAAAATGGCCCCGATTTGAAAGGAAATATGGAACAGTTGAAAAATTGTGAGGTTTGGAACCAAAGTGGTTTGAATATTGCTTCTACTGCTATGAGCTCTATGACCTTGAACAAATTCTTTACCCTCTCCATGTTAGTTTCTTCTGCAGAATGTATATATAAAGTTATAGATTGCCTAGCACAATGCTTGGCAAATGGTTCATGAAAATGGTTGACTTCATCTAGATAGGTAATTGAAGAGGTATGAGGAATATCAACATTATCCATTTATACAATAAACACTCATTATGTGTTCATCATGTTTAAGGATATATATATACAAAAATAAATAAAACCCAGAGTCTGACCTCAGAAAACAGATGATTAAAACATTGGCTAGAGTATAAAATCATTAGAAATATCTGAAGCAAGTTCCACTGTTCCCAATCTTTTCAGGAAAAAAAAAAAATCCTACCCTCCTTGCAAAAAAAATTTTAAAACTTTCAAATTCCTCTCCTAAAAAATCCAACAGTGGCTATTTTCTCTAACTGCTTTGCAAGACTCAGCCCAATATTACCTTTCTCTATAACACCTTTCTTTATACCACTTCTTCTTCTACAGTCTTTCCCCACTCCAGGCAGGACTAGGCTAGTGAATGTCTCACGGCTGGTTTTCTGGGGGGAAGAAAAGCCCTCAGTAGTAGTGTTTGCCAATTTCTGTCCTATAGTCTCCTCACGGCTGCTTTTAAGCTAACACCATGATATCGCTGAACACATACTTGGGAAGACATGTGCACAGTCAACTCTCACAAGCTGGTGCAAGCTGACTGCAGCACACCACTCTGGCACCATGTAAAATCAATTCTTCCCACGGAGCCCTGCTGTGCTTCACACTGCTCTACCTTATGTGTTCATTTGGTTAGATGTCCATCCCATCCACCTCTGATAAACTATAAGCTCCTTGAGGGCAGGAACTTCACCAATTCTTTATTGTTATAGTTCCAGCACTTGGCACCCTCCCTGGCCCAGAGTGGTCCTCAGTGAATACCTGTTGAAGAAGCAAAGTCACAGGAAGCTTTCCATTCTCTTTGGCATTGCTGCCTCTCTGGAGATATTGTGAACAGGTCTTATAAAGTTCGTGAGGTTTGTCATCAGCTTCCCAAATTCCTTTTTGGCTTCTTATCGTCCTCTCTTTTCCTTTCCCATCAAAGTACAGCCAGGAAAGGTCCTAGTAGCAGTCATTTACATCTCCGAATAATTTAAATATCTTGTTTCCAGAACAGTGCCATGACTTAGCTCTACCTGAGCAATGAATCATTGTCCTTAATTAAGATAATTTCAATGGCAGCAGGCAGGTGTAAAAATTCGAGGGCAGTTAATTACTTTGCATTTATGTAGGAACAGCCTCGTTGTAGAAATACTATTGAAAATGACATTTCAAAATTTGTAAATACTCAAGGTCTGAAAAACTCATTTAGAAGTCTCTAATATTTTGACCTAGACTAAGGCAAACGGACCATTCACTAAGCTCACAAGTCCAGGAAGTCATCAATTCAACTTGTTTTTTAAAGGGAGGTCTTGAAATTCTTGTTTTAACCGTCTCAGTCTAAAAATGAAACTGTCCTTAACCTTGGTTTTCATATAAAAGTTGTATCCCTGACAAATGATAATGACCAAATTAGATATTAAGAGTTCTAAGAGAGGCCGTGTTTAAAGGAACATTAATAAGAATAATGAAGATAATAACATTGTAACTATTTGCAGTATGCCAGTTACTAAGCACTTTTTTTTTTTGAGATGGAATCTCACTCTGTCACCTAGGCTAGAGTGCAGTGACACAATCATGGTTCACTGCAACCTCTGCCTCCCAGATTCAAGTGATTCTCCAGCCTCAGCCTCCCAAATAGCTGGGATTACAGGCACCCACCACCATGTCTGGCTACTTTTTCATTTTTAGTAGACATGGGGTTTCACCATGTTGGCCAGCTTGGTCTCTAACTCCTGACCTCAGGTGATCCACCCCACCTCAGCCTCCCAAAGTGTTGGGAATTACAGGCATGAGCCACCACACCAGGAGCAAACTGCTTTATGTGTGTTCATTCCTTTACAACTTTCTACAATACAACAATCAAAAACACATTGATGTAAACAATTGTCCCCTAAATTTTTCTGTAACTTTGAGGTTTTTTTTTTTTAATTTTGGACTTTCCTAAAGTAATGCTGTCATTTCAGAGCTCTAGTGCAGGTAGACTGATTGCATGCAAGCCTTTGTGTGTTTATAGCAGATATATTTGCCTACTCCACTCTCCAACTAGCAAGAGCCAGGCCAAGCCCCAGGAAGCATTAATTAAAGCATGGCATGAAATAATATCCACATGAATGGATTATCTCATATTCAATCACATTTGTTTCAGTATTTATTTAATTAAAAACACAACTATATTTATAATGGCAGCTTCTGCCTTCCAAGATCTATAGACTTATTTCTTTCTGGAAACACTCACCGAAGAGGAACTTGAAGATTTCTCTTCATAGCTAAATATATCCTATTTTCATTAGTGGTGCCTGGGCACACAGACATTCACCATACTTTTATTGATAATTGCACCTGATTAACCACAAACTCCAATAAAGAGGATTGAATGCTTTTTATTAATTAACATAGTCAAGTCAAGGAACACAGCCTACATGAGGGATAGCTTGTATAAAAATAATTGACTCATTAATCTTAACCATATGAACATGTTCACATTAGCAAGGTCAGTCACTAGAAAGGATTCAAACCAGAATAGTACATTCATGCAAGTATGATTTTGCAGTTCTTTCATTTGGACTAGCGTGGAATTCCTTAGGACAGTGAAGGTTTTCAAAAGGACATAGCCACGAGAAAGGCAAAAGTTTCATAATGGCAATCTTTGCTTCAGTTTTCAAGCTATCAGAGCATTCGGGAGAAAAGCCTGGATTCCAACTTATTTTTTTCCAGCACATAGGCAGTGTTTGCACCCTAAAAGCAATCCCCCATACTTCCTCATGCTGTGATGCTGAAGATACAACCATCAGGCGCACCTCCACAGCAGCAGAAGTGTGCAGGCCAGAGGCTGTGAGCCAGACAGACATTGCTTCCTGGGGATGATAACCAGTTGAGAAGGGGATTTGAGTAGGGGAGCACTTAGGCCATTTAGAATAATAACCAAAGGAAGTACTCCTTCACACAGCAGGTGGTAAACATGTGGAACTTGTTACTCTCCACGAGTTGAACAAGCCAAGAAATGTAAATAGTTTCAAGAAGGGTTTGAAAAAATTTCAAATGCCCCATCTTTTGCCAGTTGCCAGAGAGAGGTTCAGAGTGTTGGGATGAATTCCCAATTTTTGATGTTAACAGAGGCAGCTGCCACCTCCTTTACAAAATCTCTCTGGCTCTGAAGAGTTAAAATGAAATATTTGGTGGGGGTAAACCATTAGATTGACCCAATATGCCGTATCTTTAAGGTGTTCTAGTGTTCTTATGCTGCTGTGGCTTTTTAAAAGCTGTGTGATTGAAGAAAACCCTCTAAACCTCCATGAATTCATCTGTGAAATGAGCTTGATTATAGCTCTCCTCCTACATCATGGTGTTATTGTGAGGATCAAGCTTTCTCAACGGTAAAATGCTGTGCACATGGTGGTGTAGCATTTTTTTCAATAATCCAAATAATCTGCATGCCTCATGGGAAAATTCTAAAAGGGCCACATTCCTCAGAAAACAAAACTCAGCTCTGAAAAAGCTTAAACGGTTATGACACAACTAACATCTAATGGATTCTCTTTTCCTCTCCACAGCGCTGATCTATTCAGCATCACAGCTGCACCAAATCTGCTCTCCCTGGCCCCAAAGCTCCAGATTACCTTTCCCTGTCGCTCTCCAGTTCTCTTTTGGGGCTGTATTTGGGAATCCAGTTGTGTGTCTCTACACATCACCCATACCCCATTGGTAAAATGAAGTCAAGGATCTGAATTAAGTAACAGAAAGGTGTCTTACCTGGGAGTATTTATATGTAAGTAGTTTTGTTCCCTCATGATTATCCCCAGCTTTAGAATGGTGATATATTATAAATTTTCACTGTTTCATCTAAGTTGTATCATACTAGGATTAGGTTTAGAAATCAAACATCTCAAATCAACAAATACTGTCTCAAATATCTGCTTTTCTGCGGACACTGTGGCAGTGGCAAAGATCAGGGAGATCCATGTCATCTTATAAGGGCTTCCATCCCTGGGGGATCACCAAAGCTGACATTCTTTATCAGGTTTGTGCCCCCACAATGATTTGCTTATAAAAAGTTGGCTGTTCAGCAACTATATGTGATTCCTCCGATCACAGTAGAGTGAGTATTCTAATTCAATGGCTTTGGAACAGAAAAAATCATGTTTGAATCTTAGTTCCATCATTTAAAAGCTGTGTGACCTTGAACAAGTCACTTGTCCTCTCTGGGCTACCATTTCTATAAAATGGAAATTCCAAACACACACACACACCTCTCATTGGAATTGTATGACATAATATCACTTAAAATGACATATGGCACTTGAATACATGGCCTGGTATACAATAAGCACACAATAAATGACAAATATGATGCTCACAGAGCCCTCTAAGGTTCCACACAGATCTATAGGGTGCCACAGAAACTGGGAGTAAACTTGGTGGTGTGAAAACAGCAGCTGTTATAAGTTGCACAGTGTCTTCCCCAGTGATGTGGAAGATGACCACCCAGGGAACAACCAGATAGTTGACTCATTTTTCCAGTGTTCCACCTCAGCTGGCTGTTCAAGATACTGGAAAACTGCTTTTGCTCCAGAGGAGACTACAGCCTGGATCTTCCCCTGGAGTCACTGTGGCAGGTGGCGTTTGTCTTGTCTTCCATAAACTGTTGTTCTCTTCAAGGATCATTGCTTGTCTAAGCCACGTATTAATTTTTTAATATTCTGGCATGGTCTCCCCTTCTGATTATTACAGGCTCTCATGTAAGCAGACCACTCCGGGCCTGCTAAATACTGTATTTGCTTAACAGCCAAATAGTCACTGTGTAAACATGCTGTGAAAAGGGACACTTTCAATGAGTTGTATTAGAGATCAGTGTGTAGAGAGTCTCATTAGTTCGTGAGAAACCCATAACTCTCTCACTCCTGCTCCTCACATTTCAGGGAGGTTGGAGAGATGTCACAACAAATACCCTCCATGGGATCCTTTTTCTCAAACCATACAACCCTTAGGTCTTTCAGAAACTAAGCTTTTGCCTTCATTATCTGAATAACTCAGGAATTAGCATCCACTTTTCTCCAAAAGAGAACGATGATTTCCATTGTCCCTAGTACTGTAAAATATTCCATGAAACCAAACAGCCCCATTTTTATCTCAGCAGCAATCAGATGGCATGTAAGGAAAAGAAAGGGGTGAGGGGGGATTAATTTCAGTATCTCACAGCCACTTGTATTGATTTTTCCCAAGTTTGTATAAAAGCAAAGATTTCCCAGCTGAGCTGAGATCAAAAGTGGCACATTTAGCAGGATCTTCAGCATCCAGAAGGCCATCTTGTTTAAATAGCTTTGAGAATCAACAGTATGATTCCTTAAACCTGTGTCTACAAGAGAGCCAAAGGTTATTGAAGAAGGTGGCATGTAAGGGAAGCTGTCTCCTAAAAGGCAAAGCTAGTAAGCCCTGCAAAACCTTTCAGGTAATCAGTGTATGATTGCTACAACTAACCAGTCATAACCCTGTCTCTCTCCTCACTTC
Organism: Macaca thibetana thibetana; assembly: GCF_024542745.1. Lineage (NCBI taxonomy): Eukaryota > Metazoa > Chordata > Mammalia > Primates > Cercopithecidae > Macaca > Macaca thibetana. The sequence goes on from NC_065592.1 coordinate 73,348,770, forward strand.
ACTATATGCTTTCCAAACATCAAGAAGAAAGTGAGAGACTTACGCAACAGGCAGCAGTGTGAAGGCGGCATTATGAGAAAATCCCCACAGCCTAACTCCATGGAAAACAGCTCCATTTTGAGAATTTGGATTAACAATGAGGATAATTTGAGAATGCTACCAAGATCACACTGAGAATAGTTGAAATTATTTTGTGTATTTTTTACATTTGTTTCCTAATTGAGAGGTAACAATCATATTTATGGAGTACAATATGATGTTTTAATCTATGTATGTTTCTGCAATGGTAGAAAGATTAAATTAGCTAATTAACCTAATAAGCACCTCACCAACGATTTTTTTTTCATGGTAACAATGTTAAACATCTATTATTTCAGCGATTTAAAAATATACACACTATTAACTGCAGTCAACATGCCATGAGATATTTCACTTAATATCTGCTTCTAGAACATCAGAAAGTCCTACAACCCCTTAATCAAGAAATAGCATAAATGTCAAAAGATCACAGGGGGAATAGAGACTAGGATATGAGGGGTATAAGTGGTTAAATTTCTCCAAATATTCCAAGTCTGTGCCATATGCAAGTATTTGGTACTTGGAGGCAGAAAAATATAAAAGGTGAAGAAGGCATTAATACTTGCCCCAAAGGAGCTCTAGTGGAAGAAAGACAGTAATTAGGGAAGGAGATATTAAGGCCCACAAGGCAGATTTGTTAACAAATTTGTTAACAGAGGTATAAAAATGTCTTGATTTATTAGTGGAAAACTTTATGGGTGGGGTGAAATTGAAGTTGGGTTTGGAAAGTATTAGAAAAAAAGAAAAGCGGCAGAGGTGAATCTGTGGTTTCTATATTGGTCACTCTGTAGATAGTGATACCATTAACTGGGCTACAGCAATGTGAGTCTTAGTCCTACGGGGCTGCTGTAACAAAATACCATCAACTGGGTGGCTTACAAATGATAGAAATTTATTTCTCACAATTCTGGAGGCTGTGAATGGAATGCCAAGACACCTTGATCCTGGCTGCATGGAATACCAAGATCAAGGTGTCTGGTGAGGACCCACTTCCTCACCGATAGCCACCTTCTCACTGTAACCTCGCATGTAGGAAGGGGTGAGGGACTCTCTCTGGGGACTCTTTTACAAGGGCAGTAATTCCATTACAAACATCCCACTCTTGTGACCTAATCGACTATCAAAAGCCCCACCTTCATATACCCTCACACTGGGGATTAGATTTCAACATACAAATTTTGGGAACACAAATATTCAGACCATAACAGAGAAGCAACTTTGAAAATTTGAAGAAAATTTCAATTTGAGATGAACATAAGATTCCTTCCTTCATCCGTATGACAATGTCGAAAAGATACTTGAAAATTCAGGCCCAACTCTTAAGAAATCTGATTTGCACTCTCTCTCGGGTGCTTTGTGTGTGTAAAGGCCAGAACTATAGCATCTGGCACTGTTGTCTGAACCCACATAATGCAGGTGACTTGGATACTTTTGCTTCTTGTAGCCCAAGCCTTATAGAACCATAGCTTTTAGTCATTATCCTCTGAAGTTAAGATTTATCTTTAGGGAATTTCACATCAAGGACCACATTTACCTTTTCAGAGTTATGGTAGGAAAGACATGAGATCATTTTTATCTTGAAAAAAAACTAAGAACGTAATTCTTGCCCTTCTTCCCAAAACATTGACCTTCTCTGAGTCTATCTTCTAAGTCCTGAGAGGGCAGAGAACTTTCACCATGATTATGGTGGAAAGGGCTACTGTAAGGGTTTCTTAGCCTGTTCTAACAAAGGAAAATACCAACCAATGGGCAAAGGCTCAAGTTTTGCAGCAACTTTGTGGAGTTAAAAGCAATGAAGTTCCCTTCTGAGAACAGAAGACCTTCCAGGAACCACAATGACTCCTGGAGCGCTTCTTTGACTCCAGAGAAAGATAGAAGGGGCCTCCAGAAACATCCATTCTTAACAGTGAGAATAAGTGAAAACTCAGCATTGTCTGTAAATTATAAAATGCTATTCACATGGAAGGCATTGTTACTACTCAATGTCATCTCCTCATTAGAAACTGCACTCAGGGAAGCTTATTTCACACATTCATGTAAGATGGGCATCATACAGCTACAGGGGAATCTAATCATGATGGAGCCCACAGGCAGAAAAATAGGACATGCAGTGATCAAGATCAAGTCATCGTGCAGTCACCATTTTTCATTTCACAATGACGCAAAACATAAATAGACCCTAATTTTAACAATAGCAATGACTATGTATTATATATGTATTATGTAATTAGATATGTAAATACATACATGCATATACATATGTACACACAGACACACATAATCAAATTCATCAACGAAGACCATCAGCCAAAACACACTCTTAATAGCCAAAGACCCTCTTTGTCAGCCTCCCTCTGAAAGCATGACTGGCAAGAAAAGAAGGACTTTGGAAATGGAAGTACCACCTACAAAGCACATAGTATCCTAAAGGCAAAGTGAAAATGTGAAACATAGCCATTAGGGAAGTATAGAGACAAATGTTTCTCTTATACACACACACACACACACACACACACACACACTCACAATCAAATGGCAAGTAGATTTAGAACACAAACTTCGGGACCCTAATCAAAAGACCTGAAACAAAAAGGAAAAAAATAGGTCACCCCGCTGCTTCTAGCATTCCCCAAAGAACTACAAGCCTTCCAACAGCAAGCCTGTCTGCTTCTATTTCTGACTCTTCCTTTAGGAGGCCCCTCAGGGCTTGGCTGCTTCCTTCCAAGAGTATACAACCCAGAACTCTCTGGCAACTTGCTCCAGTTTCTATATTAGACTCAGCATTTGTGTATTGATATTCCTTCTCCCAATCCATTTTCCATCATTAAGAGGCCTGATGCTGGCAGCCAGAAAAATCTGCTGCCCTGGTTCTCTTCCTGCCAAAGTCCATCCGTTCGGTATTTCACTGAGAAAAAGTCATTGAAATGATTACAAAATCTACAAACTTTAGAATGAGTTACATATTCATATAAAGGAAAAAAAGCTTTCACCTTTCCTTTCACACTCAACTCGTCTTGAGTTTGAGAAAGACTCAGAGTTCAGGGTCTTACAATAAAGCCACCCAGTTGTTGTTCCTTTCTATTGGAAAAAGGGTGGACATTCCACTTGAAGAACAAAATAAGAGAGCCCACTGACTGAGGAGGGAGCATTCACCTTCACACAGCTAACACCTGATCTCATATATTAGTCTGTATTTAAGGCTTTGTTCAAGTCTAAATTGATACCAATCTCTCAGCCCATCCATCAAGAAGTTGGGGAGCGGGAATTGTTAAGCCTAGCTCGGGGCTGACTAGGCTGGACAGGCCCAGGAAAAGGACAACGGAAAAATACAGTGGCTGACTGGGTGTAAGCACTGGCTGACGGAGAGGGATTGGCTAGGATGAAAGCGCAAATCCTTTGGATGAGGCCCCAAAGCCTCTCTTCCAACAAGTTTCTCGGGAAAATCGCAGCTGATTTTAAGTTGAAACATTCACTCAACTTCAGGCTTCAGGACCACAGCGAGCCAAACAGACTGAACCAATCTATCTACCTACAGTTACCTTGCTTTCTCCTTTTCTTCTTCCCTTCCTACTTTGTTCCCGCCCCCCACCCCACTCCTTTTTTTTTTTTTTTTTTTTTTTTTTAATACTTACATATTCTTGCTCCCAGAAAGGTCTGCATTGGCCTCTAAGGAAAAAACGAACCCTCTTAGCATATAATAGAACCATTAAAAGAAGGATAAAAAGAACGAGAGATAAGGAATGGAGAGCATGGTGAGGAGACATCACTGCTGCAGAAAATTTAACTAAGTGTATTTATAGCAACTAATTTATAACCGAACTTTGAACTACTCTGCAGACATAATGATTTGCACAACACTCTAATGAAAATAAAGCGTAACTTGTATCAAAGAAAACAAAATTGAATGTTGAGGAAGAGAGTGACCTAGAGATTTGTTATATTCAACTTGAAACTAACAGTTTTGGAACATAACAACAGGCCAGACATCTCCTCACTAAATGCTCACAGTAAGCCTACTGTAGGGTCATTATGCCCATTTTGCAGAGGAAAATATGAGCTCTGAGAGAAGAGTGACCTGGAAATTAAGCAGCTTCATGAACCCTTTATTCAATGACAACCTGATACATGCCACAAAATTGTTCTTCATTTGACCCAAGGCCTGAAAAAGCAAAGTCATCATTAGCAGCACATTCTTCAAGAGGCAGCTGGTGTGACAAGTGAGCAGAACCTCTCCAACCTGGGCAAGGAAGATAGTTCAGCTGGCATCAAGGGACTATTTGAGCTCTACCCACAGGCACAACATGTCACAGAACCAACTTTAGAACAGTACTTTACTACTAACATTTCTACTATTGCATAATCTTATACCCAGGAACAGAATCTATGAGGCTACAGCAGGAAACAAAGTCTGTCAACTTGGATCTTGTCCTAATTTTCTGTTTTGGAGAGGTGATAGGGAGCTGTCAAGGTTCAAGCTCTTGGAGTATGTGCCAGGCTTCCTGGGTCGTCCCAGCAATAATGAAACAAGAGCTCCCGGGCCAGCCATTTTGCTGTCCGTATGTCTCTTTCATGTGAGACTATTTGATCCTCGCGGCAATCCTGGGAGAGATATATGATGGTGAAAACCTCCCGTCATCCCAAATGAAAGTTCCCATCTTGTAGATCAGAAAACCAAGGCCATGAGAAATTAAGGTTTTGTCCAATAACTGTCATAATTATGACAAAACCTGGATCTCCTGGTGCTGAAGCCTGGGCTTTTTGCCCTACATCCCATTCCACTCCCAGTAAGAAATGCTGTCTCGGAGGATAAAGGACAGCATTATATATTGTGCAGAAAATCCAATTTGAATTGACTATGTGTCTGAAGAGCTGTACACCTGCCTGATAATGTGCCTTCTCTTACATAATTTCTGAGCAATAATTTATGGGCTTCAGAAAGTCGATTTATACAACTAAGCTATGAAAAATTCTGCAATTAATTTTACATTTGTGCCATGCTTCCTGCATTTCCACTGTTGTCTGGTTCTGATTTTCTACATCCTGTTCCCAAACTGGGACTCATTCAAAAACAGTCACCTTCTTTGTAGCTTCCACCCAGCTCCCCATTTGCAACCACCTTCAGAGGCCTGAGGAATCGTTGTGCCATTATTGCTGGGAAGTCCCAAGGAGACTGGCACAGAGTCATAGATTGAAACTTGACAGCTACCCCCCATCCCTGCACCCCTCTGAAAGGCAAAATTTAGGACAGGAGCTCAGAGTTTACAGGCTTTGCTTCCTGTTCTAGCCTCAGAGATTCTGCTCCCGGATATAAGATTAAGCAACAGCAGAAATTCCAGAGTTCTGAAAATATACTGTCAGCTGAGATGACAGAAAACAGATGCTTAAAGTTCAGTTTCTTATGGTATCTGGTGAAGAGTTAAAGACTTTACAAAGGATGGGAGTGAGAAAAGCCACAAACTAGCCCCCCTTGAAATCTTGGCTTGGAAGCAACAGTTAGAGAATTGTAGTGTTATCATATTTCCCTGTCCCTGTTAAAAAGAAGTAAAATTTTAAAGTTTAAGGAGTATGCAGAATACCATTTTTCTTTTTAATTCCTTTTTAATGTTGTTGACAATCGACAATTTATAATTATATATATTTGTGGGGTAGAAAGTGATGGTATGATTTATGATTACAATGTAGAATAATTAAATTAAGCTAATTAACATATCCATCACCTCAAATACTTATTTTTCATAGTGAAAACATTTGAAATTTAGTCTCTTAGCAATTTTGAAATGTACAATATACTAATAGTAACTATATTAACCACACCACGCAATAGATCTCAAAAAAAAAAAAAAACAATTATTCCTCCTGTCCAGCTGAGATTTCGTACTGTTCGACAATCTCCCCACTCCCCCCAAACCCAACCTCAGTAACTATCATACTACTCTCCGCTTCCATGAGTGTGATTGTTTTACATTCCACATGTAACTGAGAACATACAGTATTTCTCTTTCTGTGCCTGGCTTCTTTCACTTAGTATAATGTCGTCTAGGTTCATCCATGTTGTCATAAATGAAAGAATTTCCTTTTGTTAAGGCTGAATGGTATTCCATTGTGTATACATAACACATCTTTATTCATCTGTTGATAATACTTAACATTGATTCCATAACTTGAATAGTGCTGTCATGAATATGGGCGTGCAGATATCACTGTGATATACTGATTTAAAATGTTCTGGGTAAATACCCAGAAGTGAGATTGAAGGACCTGGAGTATTAGTTTTCACTGATACCAGGCAGACTGCTGTATTGTGCTGATGTCTGGATTGGAATTGAGGAAACCTGAATTTTCACCGTGTTATTACTGCTCATAACAGATATGAGGGAACCTGGGTTCTAATGTTAAAATTTTTTTAATGTAATAGAAGTGTAGTACTTTTTTTTTTTTTTTTTTTTTTTTTTGAGACAGTGTTTCACTCTGTCACCCAGGCTGGAGTGCAGTGGTGTGACATCGACTCACTGAAGCCTCCATCTCCGGGGTTCAAGTGATTCTCGTGCCTCAGCCTCCTGAGCAGCTAGGACTGCAGGCACGCACCACCACGCCCGGCTAAATTTTTTATTTTTAGTAGAGATGGGGTTTCACTATGTTGGCCAGGCTGGTCTCAAATTCCTGACCTCAGTGATCCACCCGCCTCAGCCTCCCAAAGTGCTGGAATTACAGGCGTGAGCCACCACACCCGGCCCAATATTTACTTTTAAAACAAATTCACCTAGGCTTTATGTACCTGAGAGTATCATAACAGTTACGGTGACAATGCAAACTGAAGTGACATAGACTCCTGCCTTCACGTGCTAATATACAGCCATAGTCCCTCATGAAATAACCCCTATTTTCTCATATATTTCCAGGAATCCCAAGGAACCTTATTATATGTGCTCACAAACCAGTCCATTCCTACCAGGCACCTCTATTTCTACTGAACCCAAACCCTCATAGTGCCAAACCTTGGTCCACGGCGATGGGGAAAAGATGACACTCAGGCCTCTGCTATGTGAGCTAGACCCTCTCAGAGGAGCTAGAAAGCAGCATCGCTTCTGCCCTTCAGCTTTCCAATGTTTTCAGTGGAATAGCTCTGCCACGTTTTACCCACATCCCTTTATTTTCATAGAACCAGGAAGAAATTCCTAAGAGATAGATGTGAGTGGCAGCCTTCACATGGTACCAGGATGTCCCTTCTGACTACCAAGACTTCGTTACAACCGAACCAAGCTCCTCATACCAGTGCCCTTTTCCTAAGCGGGTCCTCAGTACCTCATGAAAACAGACTTCTAGCAACCTACTTCAAACTTACCAGTCACTCAGATGCTTACTGAGTGCCTGCTATGCACCAAAAACAACTGACGTCAACTTTCTAAGGCATTGGCTCTCTAGACCCCAGATAAATCCTAGGTCATCTCCACTCCTGCCAAAATGTAAGCACCACCGGCAGTCACTGGTACCTGGATGGATTTCCAACTATACCACCATCTGAATGCCTGTAATAGTAACCATTCTGCACTCAAATATCTCTTTTCTAAAGAAGTACTCAGGCATAGCTACACTTAGAAAGCTGCTATAGGCAGTTGAGAAAATGAAAAAATCCTGCCAAAAGAAGACTCCTTTACACCAACACAGAAGAAAGAATAGACATCACTGTTAAAGAATAGGCATTATCAGATTTGCACACATGTAAGACAGCACAGAAATGACTACAAAGTCTAAATCAAATTTCACCAAAATTTAGGCAGTAGTGTGAAAGGCACAATGAAAACTTGTCTTATCTCCTTGAGAGATAAATAGATGTACCTTGTAATTGTCTCCTGTGTACCTTGGGAGGAAGTGACTTAGAAGGTATGTATTTACAGCTCTCAATCAGAAAGCCCATCATCTTACACTATAAAATCAAAAGGTCGGGCTTCTCATTGAGCCTATTATGTTTTCAAGGAAACACCCTAAAGAAGAGTCACCTCTTTCCTAAAGAAAATTTCATCATTTTATCCTTCCATGGCTTGAAGGTCCAGATTGTCAAAAGGACTCACACTACCAAGTTAAAGATCACTGAAATTCCTTTTTCTCCTGTGGTTCTGCACAGGATATTTTACATAGGACATACAAAATGTTAAGCTTCCAAGGAGCAAATTTGCCTTAAAAATTTATGTAGTCCACAGGTTCCTCACTATCAAACAAAAGTCAGGCCTAAATGGAAAATGATATCTGGAGGAGGAAAGAGGGCAGACGGGGGCTTACCAAGTCTGGAAAGAAAAGGAATGGCAAAAAATAAAATGGTTTAGAAGAGTACCAAATATAAATTTTGCTGGTTTTATAAATGTATCAAGAATCAACACTATTCAGGAGTGTGCATGCACACACACACCCATGTGCTCAGATATATACCTCATGCATACATTATATCTCATGTATATATCATTTATAAATATTTATACTTTTTAAACATGTTATGATATCATCATTTATTGACCTGACAGTGTTTTGTTTATTTTTATTTTTGTTATGCTAAGATGAGAGAGAATGAGAATGTAACATAAGAATGGAATTTGGTCTCAGCATTTTCCTGTGGTCGAACTTTTTGTCATTTTAGTACCTCTGTAGGACCCACCACAGAATTTGCTTCAAGACAACTTCTTTTCCAGGCTTTTGTATACCTGAGTGGACCTTTACCTCCAAAGCTGCTTGAGTCAGCCAGAAAGTTATCAGTGAAATCATGTTGTGGGGTTAACAACTTCTTAAAGTCAAGCAACTCAGGCGCAGCTGTTTGAGAGAGGAGCTGAGCCCCTGCTAAAGCTGCATTTCCCGTCATGCACCCTGAATTAGCATTGGCACCAGAAGGCAAGGCAAGGCCAAGTACACAGCGTCTGCAAAAATGCAACAGTGCAAGGTATTCAGTTTTGTTTTGATTTTTGGTTTTGGTTATCACTGGAAATAATACCTCAGTAGATTTTAACCCACAGCTTGACTCCTTCTGCTACAATTCAGCTCAACAGAAAATCCACCCTGGTCTTCACAGGAGTGAATAGGCACCACAGCCCAGACACCCCACAAATTAGCGCTACTGACTTGTACTTTCTTTGCTATCAAATGGCAAGCCCTTCAGCTCCAGCTGCAAGGATTATCAGCTGTGCTGATAATAAGACAAGCTGTGCTGGCTAATGAGTTGACTCTGTTGGGTCCCCTCTCACCCAGATACCACTGGCTGAGCTGAAAGGAGTCACCTGGGGACTTCCCCTCACCCCCTCCAGTGTTGAAGGGGAAGCCAGAGCGCGGAATTCTGTAAGAAAAACATTTGTTTAAATCTTTTTTTTTTTTTTTTTAAGAATAAAACTTTCAGGCACTGAAACCTTGTTGATAAATAAACTAGTGTCTAGCAGCCTTGCGTTCCTTTCACTTTCTGTTAGCACAGTTCTTTCCTAGAAATCAGAGCAGATGTATTTGCAGCAAGCTGGCCATACTAGAGTCATTTCTAAACATTAACTTTTGCTTGAAGCATATTGTATTTGGGAGCCCAAAACAGCGGGCAAATTCTCTACCTAACGAAAATTATGCATACCCAAACTCATCTTCAAAACGCAAATCACTTTCGAAACAAAGTATCTCAATTGGCAATGATTAACTTTTCTAACATTTAATATTCTGTCCAAAGAGGACATGGTTATCTGTGATTATATCTGGGTATTGGAATTGTGGATGACAATGTTTTCATATTTTTCTACGTTTTAATCAAATCAATGCATGCATTTTTGTGGGAAGTGTTTTGTTTTGGATTTGGAGATGAATCTTTATGTATTTTTCTTTTTCTTTTAGCTCTCCCAAAGTTCATTGCCCTTTTTATCTTCCATTCTGAGAGGGTCTCAGGCATCACCTGAGCCAGCCAGATTTTTTACGCAGCTGGTTGTAGCACATAGACTAACTTTATTGCCTCGTCCAGCTGTAATTTAGGAGAGACCTGAAATCTGTTGAATCAGATACCCAGGGGCAACTCTGAAGGGGAGGGGCTCACCAGGTTTATTGCGCTAGTCAGAAAGAAAGCAAAATGACTGAGCGCAGCCAAGATACACCAAGGGTGACACTTTTATATAGGGATCAGCAATTTAATTTGTCTTTGCATTTTATGAATTGCAGGCAGAGATGTATTTGCAGAGTAATACATGGGCATTTTTGAAAGCGATTAATTAAGCATGCAATTTATATGAAAACAATTTACTGCAGGACATTATCAGGGCACCCAAAATGCACATGCAATTTCCTTGCCTTCTAATTTGTAGACATAATTTATTTTGATTGTGCAATTAGGAAAAAAAGACCTTTATTAATTTTGGTGCAAGTCTAAAGAACTAAGACCAATTTAGCGGCAAAAGAGTCGGCCTTAATGTAAAAAAGGAAGGTGTGGCCTTGGGCTCTGTCCTAGCGGATAAGTGTTCTGAATCCAAAGCCCTGGAATCACATGTATTTCTGTTCCTTTCTTCAACAGGTCATTTAACCACTCTGAGCTCCAGCTTTTTTATATATACACATGAGACAGAGCTGGAAAGATTCCTCCTCCTGGATTGGCATTTTATGGCAGGTTTGGAGGGTCTGTCCGACCAGTTTGCCTCTTACTCGTGGCAGGCTGCCCCATAATGGGCAACACTATGTGGCCTAGGCCCTCCTCAGCCTCACCTTCAAGTTACAGGCCATTCCATTACCTGCAGCAAATTCTCCATAGTGCACTTGCCCGCGGACCCCCTGACCCCATGCTTGCAGGTGCCCAGAATGAAGGCAGACAAGAGCCTGCATTGGATTTTCATTTTATGAGAAGCAAATTTTCAGGATGGAAATGGAGCCCATGCCCCTATTAGCCTAGTCCTATAACAAACTAAAAAATCAGTCCAAGTCATCAAAATTTTACTAGTTATCTTCAAATCATAAAGCCCCCGAAGGGGTGGGTGATTTTTAGGATTTGGGGAAAACTATCAAATCCTCACAGAAAAATCTTTGGAGGCCCGCCAACAGTGAAGAACGAGCTCGTGGGCTTCTGGTCACCACCCCTTTACCCCACACCCATCAAACGCAGAAAGGGGGTGTATTAGTCCATTTTCACGCTGTTGATAAAGACATACCTGAGACTAGGAAGAAAAAGGGGTTTCATGGACTTACAGTTCCACATGGCTGGGGAGGCCTCACGATCACGGTGGAAGGCAAGGAGGAGCTAGTGACATCTTCCGCGAATGGCGGCAGGCAAACAGAGCTTATGCAGAGGAACTCCTCTTTTTAAAACCATCAGATCTCCTGAGACTTATTCATTATTGCAAGAACAGCATAAGAAACACCTGCCTCCATGATTCAATTACCTCCCACTGGGTCTCTCCCATGACACGTGGAAATTGTGGGATTAAACAATTCTAGAAGAGATTTGGGTGAGGACACAGCCAAACCATATCAAGGGGTAAAGGGACCAAGGAAGTGGATATGCACTAGGCATCACACTAGAGTGCCTCCCTATGTTCTGTCACTCCAGGGCCAGGACAGCCCCATAAAAAGCTGGTATGTTGATCGGCCGTGGTGGCTTACACCTGTAATCCCAGCACTTTGGGAGGCCAAGGTGGGTGGATCACCTGAGGTCGGGAGTGCGAGACCAGCCTGACCAACATGGAGAAACCCATCTCTACTAAAAATACAAAATTAGCCAGGCGTGGTGGTGCATGCCTGTAATCCCAGCTACTTGGGAGGCTGAGACAGGAGAATTGTTTGAACCCGGGAGGCAGAGGTTGTGGTGAGCTGAGATCTTGCCATTGCACTCCAGCCTAGGCAACAAGAGGGAAACTCCGTCTCAAAAAGCTAGTATGTTTATTCCCACTTTGCAAATGAGAAACCGGAGCTCAGAAAGGCTAGCAGGAATCCAGTTCCGATTGACTGCAGAACCTAGGCTCTTTCCACTCCACCACTCAAGCTGTGGGCTCCCCTAGGAATACAGAGAGGCCATGTGGTCCTTTTCCACTTGTGAGCCTTCCTTTTGGGTGACTGAGCCTTAAAAAGCCATTTTACCTATGTTCTGAATTCCCATGACACTTAGCCTGTGTTTGCTAAGTGTTAGCAAACTTAGTGATGGGTTAGTCTTTGACCTGTCCTTGGTGTTTGATAAACCACCATTTATATAATCATATCAGTGGCAGTTGATCATTTCCATAGTACATACACAATAGTTATTTACATATGTAACCCAGACTTTTCCAGTGTGGGTTCACAACATAAAGTTACATTTTTCTTTCATATACAAATTACAATCCCACAAAATCTCCGCTTATCCAGATTAGCAGAAAATCTGAGCATTCCCCTTTTCACATGAAACAGCTCCCTCCTCGGTATGATCAAAACTCCCAAGTGTGCTCACTCAGTCCTCAGATTCAGTCTGGGTTCTCTTGTTTTAAGGGTAAATGTGGATGGTGTGAGCAAGCCACAGGAAGTGCCTCCTTCACGGCCAATGTTGACACTATTACCAAATCAGGAATGTGCCACTGGAAATTGGAAACGGGCACTGGAATAACCTGGGAATGAGAATAATGCCCATTGGCTGCCACTGTTGCTGTTGCTTATGCTGGCATTCTAATGTCATTTACAGTCCATTTTAATGCCTTTCCAGGGGGGACACAATGTCACCACCCAAACCAAAGAGGCTCCCGAAGCTGACACCCTCAATGCCCTCTGCCTGAGTAGCTCCTTGGACCCTACCCCAAGATCACCAATAGAGGGCCCCACCAATCCCAACCTGGAGTTGCAGTTGTTGCATTCTTAGCTCTTTCAGCTCATCCATTGTTTTCCCCAAGGCAGACCATATCCTGGATCAGGATGTCTAGTATCAGCCAGAAACTGTCCCCAGAAACAGTTCACTTGCCCTTGTGTTGTGTTGGGGTCACTCATTCACACTCCTTCCTCCCTTAGGGCAATTTCCTCTCAGAGCTTCTGCTGACCTTCCCTGTTCTCTGACCTAGATAGGTATGTAGGTTTGGTAATTAGGTACCCCAGTTCATCAGAACTTCCAAAGGCTCCTGGGACACCTTGTAAATTCACGGAAAGACATTAAAGTGGAGTGGGGTTTTGCCAGATATGTAAATATCTTAAAGGGGTCACTTAGTGGTCCTTCCCAGAACAAAGTAAGACTGCCCACGAGTGAATAAATGTTGCCCTCTAAAGAAAGAAAATTGCCTATAATTTTAAAATGACATTTGGCCAAGTTATTAAAAAGTCAATAAATAGAGTTAAAGTCCTGTCTGCCTGGGCACCCTATAGATAAACCTTCTTCTGTTTAGGGCTATTTAGAGCACATATTCATCAGGATATAAAAGGTATGTGTCCCCAGTTCTCCTAAGTGTATTATAATACAAATAAGAATTATCCCAATCACAGTAATGATATTACACATGACTCACGGGCTGCCTACAGTTACACTGTACTAGAAGCTATTATCTTATTTAATCATCACAATCACCTTACAAGGCAGGATATTACTATCATTTTCACATTACCAGTGACAAAACTTGAGCTCGAGGAGGTTAAGTGGCAAACTAATAAATGGCAGAGCTGTACCCTGAACCCACAACTGTCAGACCTCATAAGTCTGTTTTCTTGATAATTTGTTAGTTTTGAGTTAGAAACAACCAATTTGGATAGAAACATTTATTGCATCCAAAAGCTGCATGACTTTTGGCAAAATACATTTTCTTTGATCATCTATTTCCTTTATATAACTAATAATGACCAACTTCCAGGGTTTTGTGAGGGGAAAAAAAGTGCAATAATGTGAAAAGAACTACGTAAATCATAAAACGCACAAAATATGACTGATATTTTTAATTTGTCTCTTGGTAACCAGGGCAGCAACATGATGAAAATAGACCCTGGAAATCTTGATGACAGTAGGCGTCACTTTGATGGCAAAGGATGATTGCCTTCATGCCCTGACAACCTGGGGAGACAGGAGGAAGATGCTTCTGACACACCTAAGACATTGTAGTAGATACCCGTCACTTGTGGCTGCCAAGATTTTTGATAATTCTCCAAATGGGGAATCCCACCTTCTCAACATAGACTCAAAAAACCAAAAAAGCTATTTCCTAACCCTCTTTGTTAGAGAACAGACTTGTGATGTAGATACCATCACTCAGACCCACCCAAATGAGACTGATTCTGAAGCAATATGAGAGGAGTGGTGGAAGATGACAGGTCTATTTTGCTGGTACTTTTGGCAAATTTCTGGAGGTGTTGGTGGTTCTGGCAGCATGATTTGGGGGTAAGGGAACGACAAAAACACCCTGATGGCAGCAGATAAACCTGGCTCTGGGGTTGGTGGTGGCGGAGGCCCCTTCTCCAGGCCAGTTCTGCAGTGTGGTTCTGAAATGCAAGCTCAGCCAAGACGCTGTTCAGCCTTCCAGTGATCCTCTGGGCTTTCTAATATGCTCGAATAAATTCATTTCTGCTTGAACCTGCTAAAGAGGATAGTGTTGTCTGCAACTGAGAACTAAAGCAGCACTTATAGCTTCTCCCCTACCAATTATGCAAGGGAAGAGTAATTGTTTGAAGAATACTGACAGGTTTGCTTCATTTGGGATGGGCCAACTCAGCTGCTGCCAAAGGGAGTTCTCTGGCAGGTGATAAAGTTGCTGACAATGTGAGTGAAAACAACAGAAGCTACCTAGTAAGTGCCAATCAATGCACAGATAGGCAACCTGGGCTGGTTGTTGGACACACATTTTCTAATCTATATGGTCATCCTTAAAGATAAGTAATATTACTACCACACTACAGTGAAGAAATCTGGAGCTCAGGGAGGTTAAGTGAATTGTGGAGAAAGAGCCACAGTTAGTATAGAAGCCAGTCTTCACAGAAAGCCCCTCTGGCTGCAAAGACATAAGAATAATACAACGGACTTTGGAGACTCGAGAAAGGGTAGGAGTGGGGTGAGGGATAAAAGTCTATAAATTGGATACAGTGTATACTGCTCGGGTGGTGGGTGTACCACAATTTCAGAAATCACCACTAAAGAACTTATTCGTGTAGCCAAACACCACCTGTTCCCCAAAAAGTTATGGAAATAAAAATAATAAATCAATAAAAAGCCCCTCTGCTTCCAACACACACCATTCTTCCCCTATCACACTCTGGGATGGAGTGTGGATTTAGACCCAAGAATTTCCAGGTGCCTGAGGATCAACTTCCTCCCAAAGAAAGACAGAAACCACCTGCTTTAAAAGATTTATCTACTGTTGTCTAATGACTCTAAAAACAACTAGCTCTCAATATTTTGTTATCCATATAGGACATTTCTCACAAGCAGGTTTATTTAATCTGAAAGAATAAAGATTGATTTTCCTATTACTCGTTCTAGTGATTTTACGTATTTAAATTACAAACTTTTCTAAGAGGTGATTCTATATAATGAAAGGTAAGAGGCATCTATTTAAGGGCCAAAGTATTCAACAGTTAGTGGAGGTGATGTTTAAAAATACCATTTTTTGAGGTTTTTTAAAATTTTTTTCTAATTTTGAGGAAAATGGGAGTGAAAAAGTCAGAAGTGTGTTTTGTTTTACCACGAGCCAGACAACAATGAAAACACAGGGACTCACTAAGTAGAAGACACCAAAGGAGGTTCAGAAAGGAAGTCGGCTCTCCCCAACCCGGCTCCACCCCCCGCCACCCTCTGTGCCACGCCACGGCAATGGCTCTGTGAAAGGTGCAGCCCCCTAGCTTGGTGTCTCCACTTTTATTGCCTTTATTTTGGGAGAAGAAAGTTACTTACTGTTTAATAAGAAAACTTTGCCCAGGTCAAATAAGATATCTTGGGGAAATAAAACCAACCATTCCACAGTACAATCATTTTGACAGGAATCCTCAAAGTAGGTCATCCATTTCTTAAAGTTTAAGAATCTGTAAATCCCACAATATTCATGTAAAAGGGAAGTTTATGAAGTATGTTACATTAATAGGATCCATTGCCTTGATTCTGAGATGTCATACCTTTTCAAATGCTCCATTGTATTATCAACAGCTTCCTAGAGACAAAGCAAAAAAGAAACCGTATTTAAAATGAACATGTCGCTTTTAAGATGTACCCCCAATTTCCTGAAAATAAAACTTATTTTTTAAAAGAAGTCTCTTTTAGATTCAAGGAAATATGATCACTATAACTACATTCATTCCTCGATTTGGGGTTTTATTTCTTTGAAATTCTTATTGGAGATTTTAGCTTTTCTTGTGAAGTTTTATTAACACCATGAAGACTTGTAAGTTGAACTATATATATATATATAGTTCAACTTACTATATATATAAATATATATAGATATATAATATATAAATATATACAGATATATAATATATAAATATACAATATATAAATATATATAAGTATATATATCTATATATAAATATATATCTGTAAATCTATATATCGATATATATCTATATATAGATATATATACACACACTATATATAAATATATATAGATATATATATACACACACACACACATATATATATAACTGGAGGTCCAGATAAATTACCTGGAAACATCCACCCAGACTAAAATGACATTTACAGAGAAAGACTAAAACATTGATGGTGTGTCATTTTTGTGTTTATTCCTATCTATTACTTAAGACTCTTGGGTTACCAGTAACTAATTCAAGCATTAAACCAAAAGGAGTATTTTATTATAAGGATATACAGAGGTGTTTCATTAATCCCAAAGGTAAAAACAGTTCTTAATAAGGAGACAAACCAGTAGCTGGAAAATTGGAGAATCTTAAGAAATACCCTCTCTGATTTTCTTGCCTCTTCTCTTTTTTCATAGCTTCTTAATTCTTGTCTTTCCTTGAAGACAGTCTTTTTTCTTTCTCATCCCTAGGGTGGGGTTTGGCCAGTACTCTAGGGTTTACTTCTCTAGTTTCAAAATTTCTCATTAGCAGGAAAGAGACTTGAATTTGCCTAACGTGAGACAAATGTCCTCCATCCCTTGCAGGGGAAGTGAGTAGAGGAAGCTGGGCCGTGTATAAAGCATTAGTGCCAGGGACCCACCTGTGTGAATGTCATGAGACAGGGGAATATAGTTCTCAAGAAAAGGAGAGCAGCTCACAAGCTGGGCATTCTGTCCCTCAAGCCTATCTCCAGAACTCCCAAACTCCGAGTTCAGAGCCACCTTCTCTGCCCAGCAGCTCACACATTCCTGAAAAACAGCTTGGGATACCAGCAAATCACTGCATGTTTAGGTGACCTCCAGAAGAGGGATGGTGCTTGCGGTAATGGTAAGTTCCAGATACCCAACTTGGGAGACTTTACTATCCCTTTAAGCACATATCCTTTGAATGAATGGTAGTATTTGTAAAACCAAACTTCATGCATTTTTACTATTTCAATTACTTGTAAATCAAGACACACAAGCTTTTGTTTTCCTACTAAAATTCCTGAGATTTTGTCAATAAAACTGGGGTGCCTGAATATAATGTGCATGTGAGATTACAGTCCCCAAAGCTAATGGTCAGCAATTTGCCCCAGAATCAGCACCGCACCTGAGATTCAACACCTGAGATTCAACATGTATGTGTCATGTGATGGGGCACTCAGTTTGGGCTTTTCGCTTTTGTAGCTTTACCTATTTAAAAAAAATAAATAAATAACTGTGACAGACATAGGGCCAAAATTGGCCATTTTAAATAGTCAAGGTAAAAACTGTCTACTTTTAATGTATGACATATTTTGACACATGACTTGTATTATTTCATTATTTGAAAAATATGGTTTTCTGATATGCTTGATGGATTATTTTCATCATCTTTGAAACTTTTTTCAAGGATATTAAAATATCTGTAAAAACATCAATGATGTTAGAATTATGTTGGGAAGAAACCAGCAGATATTCATTGTCTAGAAAGAATTTTTCTCACTGATCTGGTTCAACATGAAGGGTTTTCCCCAAGAGGAATGGCTAGAATGGAGCAGCTGTTGCCTTGGGTTGGCCAGAGGTTTTCACTGCATCTCACCTTCTTCTTTGTACTAGGGAAGTCTCTCAGTTGAAGAACTTTGCTCTGTACTTGGACCTTCATGACCTTGCTTAGGAAAGAAATTAGGAACTTTCTTGAGTCACACACAGTCCTAAATCCTAGGACAAGGACACTGGAAATCCTTGGTGTGGACATTTGCCCTTTGAGTAGGGGTCCTTCTACGGAAATTGGAGGTTGCACTAACAACTGCTTGAGGGTAGGAAAAAGAGGCAGGACCAAGATGGCCTGTAACATGGAAACTGTAGCCAAAGTAATTAAAATGGGAGGATGAAAAACAGAAGAAAAATGAACAGTGGTGTTCTGATGATGAGACTAGATTTGTGCAGCACATCTTGACCCTGTGGGGAAAAAAAAGGTAAAGCTAGATTTGAATAATACCTCAAAGACAGTTTCCTTTGCTGTGGTATCCGCCTTGAGGGTTGAAGTGTTGTGGTCAATGGGTGCAATTTCTCAGCTACAACATGATATGAGGGAGCTGGGGGGCAGAGGATGGCATCGCCAGCTGACTACTTCAAAAGGAGCTTCACAGAGTGGGCTACTTTTATACTACTTTACTTTAGTGAGTTTTCTAGAACCCATTTTTCAGAGCTAAACTCATACTGATTGAGCTCTAAGTCTAATATCTGAAACCAGAATACCTATTTATTTATTCACAGTGAGATAAAATGTCAGAAGCCCCATACACTCAGACCATTGGTCTAGGCGTTCGCTTCCTGTAGGTACATTAACTACCCAGGAAACCAAGCTGTAATTGCAAAGTAACTTGGTGAACATAGAATCAAAATACGAAGAATAAATTTGATGGGTTGAATGTTTAATAGCATCAGGCTGAAATTGCATAATGTATTTATCTCTACAAAAGGATTATTACACTTGACCTTGGACAGGTGCATACTCACACTTGCGCGTGCTCAACTCCTTTCCTCTTCTTTTCCAGAATGGTTTTAATCACCGTCACTCCTGTGATCTCCCTATCCTAGGCTTTCTTTGCTGATCAACATCCCTTCTGATTGATGTAGACTTTTTTTGACCTGTTATCAGTTTCAGTAATTTTTCTGTCTGACTTTATAGACAAGAGAGATATTCTCTTTTGCATAGAAAAAAAAATTAATTGCATGCTTGTTTTGTTTGTTTGTTTGAGAGACAGGGTCCTGCTCTGTCACCCAAGCTGGAGCATAGTGAAATGATCATGGCTCACAGCAGCTTCAACCTCCCTGGCTCAAGCAATCCTCCCACCTCAGCCTCCCAAATAACTGGAATTACAGTTGTGCATCACCATGCCTAGCTAATTTTTTGTTTGTTTGTTTGTTTGTTTGTTTTTGTAGAGATGAGATCCCACTATGTAGCCCAGGCTGGAGTCAAACTCCAAACTCCTGGGCTCAAGCAATCCTCCCACCTTGGCCTCCCAAAGTGCTGGGATTACAGGTGTGAGCCACCACACTCAGCCTACATGCTTGTTTTAAATATTTAACTCTGAGACAACCATCTTGTTTATTTTACTTCCAGATTGTTGGATGATGTCTTATTATGCCTATAGAAACTTGAAATGCTATCCATTTGTGCTACTTGGGCTTTTACAACCCTTGGTATTTTATCTTTCAGGCTTTCTAAGCTTAACACTGTATAGCCAAGAGTGAAAGAAAATTAGTATCACAGCACCAGCCTGTCCTGAGTCTTTGGGATGCAATATGCTCTGATGATCTCACAAGTTTATTTGTGAATCCTATCAGTTTTTCCTGTCGTTTCCAAGAGGTTAGTGGGATGACATACACAGGATAATTGAGTAAACTTCTACATAAACAGCATCTGCAATTGCAGATACAAGAATAAGTTCCATTATGGAAATATAATACGTAGGAGTGCTATACCAATAATTGGAAAGGTAAAGACTCAGGGCTTAAGAAAATCAAAAGAGAATAAAAGAATGAGATAGAAGTCCAGATGGCCTCAATATTCATGCATTCAGTTTTCAAACAACTAACATATGTGTGTGTTTGTGTAATACTATTTCCAAACTTGGATGTTCATATCTCAGGTGAAAAATGAGTGCTCAAAGTCACCTCCCGGCCAATTGTTCCATTTTAGCAGCCTCACTATATTTGTGTGCACTGTACTACTTATCCACTTACTCATTTTTTACACTTTTACCTATTATTTTATAAATAAAAGTAAACAAGAAATATTAAACGTCTGACACTGGCAATAAAATGCATAGCTTTCATACACAATCTACTTGAGTCAAAGAAGGAACTTATCGAGCATGCCAATAGTAGAAAATCATTAGTCTAAATTGAATTCCTGCTGAACATAAGCCAATGAATGAGGCTTATGTGTTCAGTTGTAAAGAAAAATTTAAAAAAGAAAGAACATTTAAATCATGCTGGAAATGTAATCCTGAACATTATATACTGAAGGCAAGATGTAATCAAGACATTTAAAAATTTTTTCCTCTTTATGACTGAGATTCTCTTATCAGGTTTTTTTGTTGTTCGACTTTCATATACTTCACTTCCTTGCATGTTTTCAAGTATATATTAAACTTGAAAGATATTTTTCAGCATTTGCTGAAAAAGCAAAAACAAATTAGTGAAATGCCCAGAGGCCTTGACACTACATTTCTTTAGCGAGGGAAGGGCTGGAATATAGCTGAGCCACATCAAAACTTTCTGTTACATTGTGCTAGCAAAGCTCTGCCTAAGATGAGAAAAGTGGAGGGAAATCTCTATAAAGGAAGATATTTCCCCTTTTGCAATGGTGAGCTAATTGTGTTAATCAAGGTTATACACAGCAGATTGTGCTGTCTCTCTGAAGATGTGAGCACACCAAGAAGCATAAGTCAAACAGTGGGCTTCTTCTTAAAAGCTGGTCTCCTAGCCATCTTTCACTGATTAATGAGTACCTTGGCATCAGAATCTAAAAGTTGAGAGATAATGAAAAAGAGTAGAACTCCTAGAACCAGCATCACCATCTGTCTGAAGCCTACTTTTACACTTCCCCTACATTATGTACCAAAATCCCAAAATTATCATATCTCAGACTTTATTCATTTAAGGAAAAGCATAGCATTGTCATGAATAGCAGTAGTCATGATCAAAGAGAATTCTAGGAAATTAAAGTAAAGAGAGGTCAGATCTAATAGAATTTAGGTGCACTCAGACTCAATATTACCTTTGGCTTTAGTCTGTGTGAGTTTTGAAAAGAAAGAATTCTAATGTTGTATTTTGTGCCACTCAGGGCACAGGTAGTACAACCCATGTTGCTACCACCTAAGATCTGAAGAACATATTATAATACCAAGTACAGGATTAGAGAAGACATGGAGAAATGGCAGCTTCCATACATGGCTAGTATGGGATATAAATTAGTAGAAATACAGGAGAGCAGTTTGACCATATTTATCCAAGGGAATATCCTTAAGAAGTAAAAATAAATGAATTACAGCTAAGTCTATCACCACGCACAGACCTCAAACATTTAATGTTAGAGAAAACTACATATAACAACACTTATCTAAAGTTCAACACATGCAGAACAACTATGCATTTTAATGGATAGATACATGTAAAGTAAAGGCAGACCATTATGGAAGGAAATGATAGAAACTGACTTCAAGGTAGTGGTTATCTTGGTGGAGAAAGAAAGAGAAATGAGACTGAAAGGGGGTTGAAAAAGAGTTTCTCCTGGTTTTGTAAAGTTTTATTTCTTAAGAAATAAAAATCCTAAGGAAATATGACAAAATAAGATTTGTTTAAACTGCATAATGACAGATGGTGAACACAAATTTATTTTCACTCCCTCCCAAACCCCAATAAAATGATAATAAGTGTAATTTTAAGGCAGAAAATCTAAAAAGAGAAAGATAATGGGAAAAGAGACAAGAGAAACAAATTTAAAAGCTGGAAAGCAGATGGGATTTTCTGACTTCGAAGAACTGAGAAATGAAAATCCTGTGCTGACCAGGGAGAAACAAAAAACAGCTTGATTTTCTCTGCGGGCCCCCTAAGAAAGGTGAGACACTAGCAGTACAAAGCACTGGAAGTACAGGTGACAGCCTGACCAAAATAGGAGGATGGGCTGAAAACAGGAGGATGCTGTGGAAGAAGCAGATAAAAAGTACTAATTAATTAAATTTTTTAAAAAATTTAAATGCAGTTAAATCTCAGACTCATACCTCTCTCAGAGCAGCTTGGCGGCTGCCCTTCTCACGTCACTTGAAAACTGTGAGTTGATTCACTGGAGAAAGTAAAGCAGGCCAGGCATGGTGGTTCATGCCTGTAATCCCAGCATTCGGGGAGGCTGAGGCAGGAGGATTGCTTGAGCCCAGAAGGTCAAGGCTCAGTGAGCTATGATTGCACCACTGCATTCCAGCCTGGATGACAGAGTGAGACCCTGACTCAAAAATAAAAATAAAAAATAAAAAGAACGTTAAACAGAGAGTCTCTCAGCTAGGAGACCAAGCACGGCAGAGGAATTATATTAAAAACAGGACTAAAAGGGTTCAAGACCAGCCTGGGCAACATAGTGAGACCATATCTCAAGAAAATTTTTAAAACAAAATTAGCTGGGTGTGGTGGTATACACCTGTAATCCTAGATACCCAGGAGGCTGATGTGGGGGGATTGTTTGCGCTCAGGAGTTTGAAGCTGCAGTGAGCTATGATGGCACCACTGTACTCCAGACTGGGAAATAGTAAGATCTTGTCTCTAAAAAAAAATTTTTTTTAATTATAAAAACAGGGCTAAGGGAATTTTTATATGTTGCATTGCTAAATCCACAGTCCTCTTCCCCCACTTGGTTCCTAGAACAATGGTAGTAATAAGTATATTATCCTTAACACAAGACATTGAAAGCATTTTCTCCAGAGAATTTGACAATCCCACAAAACAACACAAAAAATAAAAATAAAAATAACCCAGAGCCAGATACCTCTGTAGGGACTCTCAGACCTCCCAGGCCCCACCTGGGTACTCAGAGGCTTCCCATCAGGCTGCAGTGTTCCACTCTAAAACATGAACAGGCAACTCAAGGACATCAGACATCTGACAAAAGGCCCTAAACCGAAAGATAGGGATCAAAGCTAATAAGCAGAAAAAAGCAAATTGGAGGAACCAGGATGTATACAAGAAAAAGAAAACTTAAAATATATATACACATATATATATAATGCTCAGAGAGATAAGAGATGATGCATTCATTTAAGAACAGAGAACAAGATGCCATAAAAGAAATTTCAAAGAACAACCAAGATCACTTAGCAATTAAAAAGGAAAGTGAAAATTGAAAGAAAAGAGATAAGAAAATTAGGGTATCAATCCAGAAAGTCTGACATCCAAATAATAAGAGTCCCAGAAAAAAGCAGACAAAAAGGAGAGAGAAAATTATCAAATAGTTCAGGGAAATTGCCCAGTACAGAAGGATCTGAGTTTCCAGACTCGAAGAGCCCAGCAAGGGTTCAGTAAAACAGATGAAAACATGACCATATACAGACAGTTATTGAAAAATTTTAGAACATCGGGTTCAAAGAGAAGACCCTACAAACTCCCAGAAAGGAAGACAAAAAAATCACACAAAGATCAGAAATCAAAATAGTGTCAGTCTATTCCAGGGGGACTACTCCAGCAACATTTTCTGTGAAGGGCCAGATAGAAAGCAATATTTTTAGAGTTTGCAGGCCACATACAATCTGTTGCATTTTCTTTTTTGTTTTGTTTTGGAACTTTTTTTTTTTTTTTTTTTTTGGTTGGTTGGTTGGTTAGTTGGCTGGTTGGTTGGTTGGCTTTTACCATCCTTAAAAATGTAAAAAACATTTTTATCTCACAGGCCATACAAAAATAGGCCACAGGTGAGGTAGCAGGTGAGACTCAACTCTACAGGTGGGGCTCAGACAGTGTACTAGATTCAAGACTAGCTGAAACAGAGACAGCGCAGAAGCAGCTTTCAATCAGACATGCCCACCAACGTGCCATGTCAATTTACCATTGCCATGGCAACACCTGGGAGTCACTGCCCTTTTCCATAGCAATGACCCAATGATCCAAAAATTTCTACCCCTTTCCTAGAAATTTCAGCATAAACTGCCCCTTATTCTGCATGCAATTTAAAGCAGGTATAAATATGACTGCAAAACTGCCCTGAGCTGCTACTCTCTGCCTACCGGTTAGCCCTGCTTTGCAAGAGCAGTCACAGAGCTGTAATACCACCAGAGCTGTAACACTGCCTGTTCAATAAAGCTGTTTTTCTTCTACCTCTGGCTTGCCCTTGAATTATTTTCTGGGCAAAGCCAAGAACCCTCATAGGCTAAACTCCACTTCAGGCTCGCCTGCCCTGCATCACAGGGATGTAGTTTGCTGACTTCAGTCTAGTCAACAGCAACACTGGATTCCAGATGACAGTGGAGCAATGCATGCAGTAGCCTGAGGAAAAATTATTTCCAACCTCTGGCTCTATACCCAGCCAAACTATCCATTAATCTCACAGTAAAAAGACACATTTAGTCATATAAGTTCTCCAAAAATATTTCATCTAAGCACCATCTTTCAGAACACTACTGAGGCATATGTGTTACCAAAAGGAGAACATAAGTTGAAAAGAGAAAGAAAATGCCATTACAAAATCTGGGACCAAATAAGAGAAAGATCAAGGAAATCCACAGTGTGGTCCTGAAGACAGCTCTCAGATAGGAATCCATGCCAGATTAGAGCAGGTTCAAAACTTCAGAAGAAATTTCTTCCAAAAGATGGAATTCATAGAATGCCTAATACAACTAAATATATTGAAAGGAGATTTAGACAAATGGCCAAAAGTTCAGGAGGAATTACAGATAAATGTAACAAAAACTTAGAAAATAAAAGATAATTATTAACCTCAGAGGAAAGAAAAGTTGTGCAAGAAAGTTTAAAAAAATCACAGAATACCAAATATCTCAGATGTGGACAGCATTTACATGGTCATAATATAAGCAATGGCTACCTAATCTCGAAAATTACAATGTATTAGGATGACAGAGGAATGTGACAGAAAAGGAAAGTAAAAGGAAGCCACATCCTTATATAGCAGGAAGTCCATATGTATGTTTCAAAAAATTAAAATAGCCGTATTTTATATATTTTATATAACAATATGCAATACTAAATTAAATTAGTCGGTGAAAGCCATTGAAATGGTTACCTTTGAATTTAGGGAAATGGAGGCAGTTATTTAAACATTTAAAACTAAATGATAAATAGTGTTCCCTACACTGACTTGTCTATATTTAAACACTTTCTATTTTAAAACTTTTATTTTTAAGGAGCATTCTTCACATATCAGTACAAAGTGTTGTCAAATACAGTTTGCCTACATCTTCAAAGTTGTATCATAAAGAATATTAAAATATTTTGAGATTTTTTTACATTAGTAGAAATATTTAAAGAGATATTGTTAATCAACTTCTTAAACAATCAGAAGTCCCAGAATCTTGCTTCACTGATATCACCCTCCTATTTTCCTCCAATACGCTTTACTCGTCTGTAAAATCCAGCTGGTCTGGTTTCTTGGGGTCACAAGGAAAAGACACACACAGATTCTTCACAACAGGAATTTGTTGCAAGAATAAACAGGAACATAAGGAAGAAGCAGAAAGTGCCTCATCAGCACAATCACCCTGTGTATTGGATATTTGTCATATTTTGGCCACCAAGCATCTGAAACACATCCTATATTGGTAAAACTTTTATTTTTATGGAGAGTCAATAGAACACAAAAGCTGCCTCCACTGTAGCCTGAAAATACCACATACAGTTGACCTTGGACAACCGGGCTTAGGGGTACTGACTGCCCCGTACACACTCAAAAATCCACATCTAACTTTTGACTCCCCCACAACGTAATTACTAATAGCTTACTGTTAACCAGAAGCCTTACCAGTAACATAAACAGTCTATTAACAAATATTTTTATGGTATGTGTAATATATGTATATATAAAATATATATTTTTTCTTTTCTCTAGCTTACTTTATTGTAAGAGTATTCTCTCTCTAATATATATAATATATACATAATATATGATATATAATATTATATATTATTTATATATCTAATATATAAGATATCTTATATCTAATATATCTAATAAATATTAGATATAATATATATTATGTATATATCATATATATATTAGAGAGAGAGAGCACTCTTACAATAAAGTACGCTAGAGAAAAGAAAATATTATTAAGAAAACCATAAGAAAGAGAAAATGTATTTACTGTTCATTAGGTGGAAGTGGATCACCATAAGGGTCTTCATCCTCATCATCTTCACATTGAGATGGCTAAGGAAGTGGAGGAGGAGAGGCTGGTATTGCTGTCTCGGGGGTGGCCGAGGCTGAATAAAACCCACGTGTAAGTGGACCCATGGAGTTCAAATTCACATTGTTCAAAACATGTTGTTCAAGGCTCAACTGTACACACCTTCCCAGACTCCCTTGCACAGCTCTCTAATCCTCAAAACAATTGTTAGAGCTCCCCAATACCTCTTGAATGCAACCCTCTTCTGTGTAAATAAGCCAGAATTGATTTTCATCACTTCCGCTTTAGAAGTCTATTGTATTCATTTCTGGAACTTGGAAGTTGACATCAGTCTGTTCTTAAATGTAGAATCAGCTGATTGAACGATGGAGGATGGAGGAGAAGGATGGAGGGATTTGAGGATCCCTGTCTCTCCAGAGGGTTAGTTTATAACCCTTGTCACATACTAAGGTTTTCTTTTTTTTAATGGGAAATTTTCAGATCTTGGCATGTTTTGGCAATCTCTTGCAGCTTTTGGTGAGGTACTATAAGAAAGAGATAAGTTTAATATCCAATATAAGAGAGTAAAGAAAATACAACTTTGCTAATAAAGGCCCTTTCAGTTACCCAAAAGTCCAATAATTTTGAGTCTTTCAAATTTCAAGAAACCAAATTCTCTACCCCAGGCCAATGGTAGCCCAGCAGAGATATTGAAACTAAACCTTAGAAGGAGTAAAGATCACAGTTACAGGGAAGATTCAGTGCTCAGGCCTCAGCTCAACAAACACGGAACTTTCTCTGTAAAAAATACAGCCAGGGGACAAAGATATGAACTGATCTAGTGCTTCTTCATCTAAGGCCATTGCTTTTAATTGCATCAGGGTGGAGCTCATTAAGTTGAGAATCACAAAAGTGAGCAGATCAGAGTTCTGTAGAACCCAAGGCATCACAGTTAAAAAGGGATCCGCACCACATTTACTTTCTGTTTGATCCTCTCTTCCCCCAAAGTCTTGTCTTTTTCTCCACGTGTTGGCTTTATTTTTTTCTCACTACAAAAGGATCTCCTCCTCACACTTTTTCAATTAATATTCAAAAAATCCTGGAGGAAGGCTATGATTGGCCCAGGTTGGGCCACACCCAGTGCTCACACTTGGACTGATTAATTTTAGCCAGATGTCCTGGAAACTGCAATTGGTCCAATCTTTGACTGTGGTGGGGGCGGACTAGAAGAGGCCATCACTGGAAAGGAGGATGGTGAAAGCAATATCAGATGGTCTCAGTTAATTCTGAAAACAACCCTACAAGGTATGTACCACTTTTTCTTGGTAACTTATATTGTTATATCTGTTGTAAAGAAGAATGTTACACTTATAAAAGTCAAACTCCTCATGAATGTAGACGTAGTAAAATGAAGAGCGAGGACTCAGACCCAAATCTATCTAATACCACAGTTCATGTTCTTAAACTTCTTCTTTACCAGTTTATCTTAGGGTTGTGTTATTGTTGCAAAACATGTTTCAAAAATAAATTTCAATAAATGATGATGGAAGTCTACTCTCACTAATGACAAGATTTTTTGCAATTCCCCTGGGCTTTTTCTTCTGTTATGATATGCAATGGAAAAGGAAACATCTAATTAAATTGAATCTATAAGAAGCCATGAGAGGAGAGAAAAGAGAAAGGTAAGAAAATATTTTATTGGAAGAGTCTGTGTCGTCTACAGCAAAGATGAAGGCAGCCCTACTAAAAAATAAAGATAAAGTAAAATAATTTTTAAAAGAGAAAACATCGAAGAAAAAAAAGCCTTATAAAGTTTTATGAAATAATGACGTTTCAAATAACAGTAATATTTATTGAGCACTTATTATGTGTTCAGCCTTGTTCTAAGTATTTTACATGTATCATCTCTTTTACACCTCATAGCTTATTAAAATAAATAATCTAACATCTTAGAGACCTTTGTAAAAAAATGTCTAATTCTGATCTCCTTCCACCCTTTAACAATGTAACTTTTATATTCCTTGTTTTTTCTCCATTGGCCATATTGCACTGTTCCCATGTAGCATGAGCAGCAGCAGCCAATGATTAGCTCAAGCAATCCTCAAAACCCTCTGCGAATGCAGCTCTGGTGTATCCTGTACCTCAATAACTTGGTTATCTCCATCCCTCCAGGTTATCTCCATCCCTTGTGATACCTGCTGCCGCCAGATTGCTACTTCTTTGACTTGTGGTGAACACTGTTCTCTATCACATCACACAGCTCCCATCCCTCCCTTTCTCTCTCCACCTTCCCCCTTGACTTCCCAGGATCTCGACACAGTTCTATGATCAATCATTTCTCTTTCCAAGTCACCCTTATCTGTAAGTCCTACCCTCCTTCCTCCACCCCTCCCTGGCTGTGCCCCTGCCCTCCCTGAGGGCTGCCTGACCTATCTCACACAACTCTCTGGTTCAAACTGGAAGACTCCTCTCATCTGTCCTTGAATTTCCTCTATTCTTACTCTATTATCTTCACCTTTGTTTTTGTTTGGTTTGTTTGTCTCCTCTTTATGTGTCCTCTTGGTATTTCTGCTACATTCAGAATATCTATTTTACTCCTTAAAGTCGCTGAGTCTACCCCTCACCTTGAAAGCTTCCTTGGAATACTTTCATAAAATGTCCCATCATGTGGATAGCTGAAAACAGAATCAGGGCTGCTCCTTCAGCCTCCATAATGTCTCAGTTTTCATTTCTTCCTTTTCAAACAAGAAATTCTTGATTTCAAATAAGAAATTCATAAATATAAATAAGAAATTGTTCATATGTATGGATTTCTGCCAGATCTCCCAACTTCTGAGAAATTAATTTTAGTAATTAGCACAATTGTAAAAGATATAATATTTCACTTTCCATTTCACCACTTCCCTTCTTTTCAAAGGGTAAATTTTCTTAATTTTAATTTGTATAATTCTGACTCAGATTATTAATGTACATTTTAAAAACAAATTATTTCACACATTCTTATATGTTTACTAAATGTTTAAAGACACAAGCAACTTTCTGGTATTTCCAAGTCTATTATCTTTCATGAACTACAGTGGAAAAATCCCTTTGTAATGTAATCTTTTTTTGCTACATATTTTTTCTTTCACGTTTCTTCTGTGGAACTATAAACTCCCAAATCAATATTTTCTCCTCCATAATTGACATCCATGATCATATACCTTCCAACTCAGCCATATTGTAAACTATGAATTATTGACCTCATACAAAAGCTTCAACCCCAATTATTTGCAAGAAATAAATTGTCTTTGTCAATATTTAGCTTTAATTCTTACATGAAAATTGAAAAATTGAATCTAGTAAGAATTGCTGTATCTTCTCTTTGATGCATTTTGACGTTAACTGATTTACCTTATTATGATCAGTTTTGCCCAAATGTGTGAAGAATGGCAGAGTCCTTCAAGCCACTCTCACATGCTCTTCTTTCTCCCTTTTCTTGTGCAAAAGGAGAATTTAGAACTGGGGGCAAGGGCTGGGGCAGTATTGGTTGACTCTTATTTGAGATTCTTTTTTAAATACTACCTCATTTCTCTTATCTCACACTCATTCTGGAATTTGAAGTCCATATGTAATAGCCTGAGGTTTTTGTCCTCTTTAGTATTATCCTTCATTAATTTGGCTAAGAGTCATAAGTGCAGTTAGCCAAGGCCCCATGCCCATACATCTGTCTGCATCTGAAGTTTATATGGAACACAAAGAGAGGAAGCAGAAACCAGAACCCCTTCTTTTTAAGGTTCAAATTATTACAATATGACTGATGGCCTAGGGTGACCCAGACCAAAGCCATCTCTCGAGAGAGGTCAATAGAGGGCCTTCCAGAAGAAATTCCTAAAAGAAATACCTAAAAGTTCTTGTACTTAACAAGAGAAGAACGGGCTTTTCACAAACCAGTGGATGAGATTCACTGATTTTCTTCTTTTTGTTTTAAAGAGACTTTATTTTGTACTCTATGCACTCTGTGACTGAAGCAGGAACCTATGTACATACAACAATGGAGTATTTTGCAATCCCACTTTAGTCCATTCACGGTGATAACTGGAGTCCTTTATCCCTCCGTGCCCCTAAGCAGTCATTCTCGTTCACTTTACAGAAGAATTGCTCTAGCTATATCATGTACAGAAAATCACTTAATCCATGTGGGTGAAGTGTCTTTGGTTGTCCCCTGCACTGGTTAAAACCCTGTGTTATGCATAAATGAAAGGCATTTGGCAGATGATTAACCTCATCTGTTCACCACCAGAGTCCTCTTACACACTTCTTAGAAAGAATGCTAAATTCAAGCACTACATTCATTAGAATAGTAATCAAGTCACAGCTCCTTCATGTGCCCCCTATTCTTAAAGAGAATAAATGGGTTATTTAGATCATTAGCCCAAGTAACATTTTCACAGTATTCCCTCAACGGTTAATCTTTCTTGTGAGAGATTCTGAAAATAAACTGCTTCTCTGCTAAATTAAAGCTCACCCCAAATTCCTTGTTGCATCAATATAGACTCATGCATTTATATTTCATGGGTTCAGCATAGCCTCTTCCTGAAAAACTATAAAACCATTTTTTCATTTCAACAAATACCTCACTTTCTGCCTCCAGCTCCCTCTTCTGGACCCAAAGAGCCACAGAGGATGTCTCAGCTCCTCTTTCCTCTCTGCTCATTTGTTCTCATTGTCCTCTCCCTCTTCTTCCTCTTTTTGTCCTCCCTCTGTTCCACTTTGATCCAGTCTTTCAGCTTGGCCCTCCCTTTTGTCTCTTTCAAAGTTCCCTTCCAATGAACTGGCCTAGGTCTCCGAGTGTAAAATGACCATAATCTGTCTTTTCTGGGCTGTCCTCAGTGTCTTTCTATCATGGCTATATTCTGGAAGGCTGAAGACTTTCTTTACTGCCTTGTTCTGTTCTTCATTTTCCCACTCCTTTCCTTTCTTTTGTCTTTGTTCACTATATACTCAGTCAGCTCTAATTGATCCTATGGCAACTAATTCTCTGCCTCCATGAATTAAGTTAGTAGCGATTACTCACGGGCAAAGTTTTTTAGCCATCCCAATGGATCAATGAGATTGTTATTATTATTATCACCCAATTTTAGAGAAAAGGACATTAAAGCACAGAGAGGCTAAATAGAACTTTTCCAAGCTAACAAAGCTAGTAAGTTGCAAAGCCAAGTTTCAAATCTATCTACCTAACTCCAAAACCCATGATTTTTCAACCTCACCATGCTGCCTTTGTATGCAAGTGTGCCATGCCTTCCTGTGGTTAGCACTGTCCCTTATTACTAAGCTTCATGAGAATTTTGGTTTAAGATACATTTAAATTAAAAAGCACCTATATTGCCCTAGAATAAGGAAAGTAGTTGAAAAATAAAGATAAAAATGCAGAGGCTTTATTTGAATGTGGCTTTTGTTGCAAACATTTTTTAAGATAAAAAAATTAAAAATAACAATAAAAATATAGAAGTGTTTTGGAGGATATTAAGTACAAGCCTATATTGTTGGGGGGGAATCATGTTGTATTCCCAAGGGTAAAGAACATAATTGTAACTACACATGCATCCCCCCAAAAAACTAGATCTTCGCCTGTTGCCTTTCTCACGCCCATACAGAAACCTATTACAGTTCCTGTGAATTACCCTAGGGGAGCAAACCAATGTTGGTATTAGAAAAGAGACATATTTTTGTCTTTTTTTAAATAAAAGGGATTCAATTCAGAAATCAAGAATTTCTCACCGATGAAGAAAACTTAGGAAAACTTATCTAGTAGGGGCAAAGGAAAGAGTAAATGTAAGAACAGAAACAGCAACATAGCATAACCATGGAGAGTGAGGCCAGGAGGCACAGATGAATGAACAAGAAGAACGTCGACACGGCAGCAGGTGCGGCGCACGAATGCAACACAGAGCACAGGCTCAGAATGATGAGGCGCATGAGGAAGAGCACAGCAGTCTGCCACACACACACAGGCACTCGAGGACCTGGAGGCAGCCGAGCAGACCTACAGAGGGAGGCCGAGAACCTGTGAAGGTGGTGAAATGCTCACTTGCCCAAGAAGTGACCATTTTACCCGGGATTCAAGGGGAGTCCCAACAGAAATCATTGGAAGTCTCCAGCTTGAAAACAACTCTCGATGAAAAGCTGTAATAAAATCAGAGAATTTTAAATCAGAAAAGGAACTTAGAGATTATCTCATTCAATGCTCTAATTTTATCATACTACATATGCTGCCTGGTAAAGAATGCTGCATTTGGTATCAGAAGATCTAGAGAAAAGATAAATGTTAAATAATGTAATGAACAGTGAATAACTATACAAAAGTGGTTTCATCATCATTGTCATCTTGTATAATCTTCATATTTGACCATAGTGTAGAAAGCGCAAACATTGGTGTCCCAATTTTACCAATGACAGATTTTAAAAGATTTAGTAAATTATATTCACCAGCAAGTGATAGAGAAATAACACTGTAGAAGCTGTCTTATTTCTAGTTGTAATATATTTTACTATGTTTTCTTTGAAGATTAATGTATGAGTACAATGGAGGGTTTGGTGAGAAAAGAAGTGAAACTTGAAAAGGTTTCAGCTAAAAGAGAAAACTAGACCACTATCATTTTAAAAGGGCAATAAAATAGAATAATCAGATACTATCTTTAAGTTGGTAAGCCTAATTTAAAAAGGATTAAACTACTTTCCTGGAAAATTACTTTCTCCCGAGAAGCTTCTTTCCCTCAAACTGCTTTTTATTTATTTATTGCCTGAAGAGTTTAAATAAAGATAATAAATTGCATGATCAATAGAAACAACAAAGTTGCTTTGCTTAGAGCTGATAACAGAGTGTATAGATTTTCCATGAATAATTGAAAAGGCCCGACAAAGACGTTTAAACTCTCCTGTCTCTATGCCTCTCTTTCTCTCCATTTTTCACAGAGCCAATTCCTAAGTCTCCCTACAGAAAGAAATCAAATGCAACCAAGTCAACCATTCCCATATGCAGGAGGGTTTATTTATTGCCTGCAGGGAGCCACAGCCAGTCATGTGGCAGTAAGTGCTCGGAAAGATCAGCAGCTCATGGCTGCATGAAGTTATCCGCAGGCCTAGGAGAGGGAACCTGGCACTCACTCCTTAGGCAAGGCCCAAGAAATAAACGTGTGTAGCCAGGCAATTTTTTTTGCTTCACTTTGCACTAACTCTAGCACCCTCAAGCCTGCCATTCTTCAATGGGCATCTTCAATGGGCTCTCCCTAAGATGAACCTTGGTATAGTTTAGGGACATCTCTCACACTTTCACTCTACCAACAATGATCCTAGAGAAGCTTTTCTAGACACATGGCTCAATTCCCCAGGATGCTAGCAGAAAAAGTTTATGAAAACTTAAGGCTGCTGTAGTTCAGTGTCTGGTTCAGGCTGCCAAAATTTGGTCATTTTCATGCCCACAGCCTAGGCTGTGGGGGCTTCTTCTCCCCTTCACTCTCTCTCATTCTCCCCAGCAGTAGCTGAAAAAGCAATGAGCTAGAAGGTGGAAGACTGATACCCAAGCCTGCTCTTCTAAGGGCTGGAGGCCAAGGAGCAAGTCGTCTCTACTGTCCCAGTACCCCGCACAGACTATGGCACATAGTAAGTGCTTTAAAAACGTTCATTAAATGAACTGATAAATGAATTTAATATCAAGGGGTCTCCATTTCTTCATTAGTAAATAGGAAAGTTACACTAGGTCCCTTCAAAAATCTCCAGCTCTGAGATTTTAAAATATTTTGGACTAGCTTTCAGGATAGCATAATTATACTAAGATAAGACAGTGCTCCCCTTCTGACATGATGGAATAAACTGATAGATCAACTCTCACACAGATAGCGACTACTTAGAGGCTCTGCAGAGGGAACAAAGAAAATGGCTGTGTGTTTGGGTGCAAAATGGTACAATCACTTAGGAAAACAGTTTGGCAGTTACTTATGAATGCAAATATATATTTACCATAACATGCATCAAATCTACTCCTAGGTATTTACCCAAGAGAAATGAAAACATACGCTCACCTAAAAACTTACCCTGCACGTTTATCATGGCTTTAGCCTTAATCATTTAGACTGAAAACAAACCATATGTCTTTGAACTAATGAATAGATTAGCAAATTGTGGTACATTCATGCAGTGAAATAACACTCAACAATAAAAGGGAACAAACAACTAATACATGTAACAACATAAATGAATCTCGAATGCATTATGCTACATGAAATCAGCCAGACTCAAAAGGCCAGAGGCTGTGTGATTTCGTTTATATGATATTCTGGAAAAGGCAAAACTATAGGAACAGAGAATTGAATGTTGGTTATCAGGGACCAGGTTTAGAGGAGGGGGTGACAGCAGGAAGGCATGAGGACTTTTGGAAGGAAATGAAACTGTTGTACATCTAGGCTTCTAATCTGTGATGGTACTTACACAATTGTGTGTGTTTGTCAAAACTCACAGAATTGTACATTAAAGAGTAAGCTTTTAAGTATTTTTATAATTATGTAGATTATACCTCAATAAACTTGACCTTAAAATAAAGCAAAACAAAGGAAAGAAATGGGGGGCTTCTAAATCAGGGAAGACTAAGAAGACATAACTGCCAAAGGCAATGCATGAGCCTGGATTAATTCCTGGATTGGGAGTGGAGGTGGGGAAACCCAGCCACTTAGGAACAATTGGGGAAATTTGAATTTCCACTCTGTTAATAATGCAATTGAGATAGTAATTTTTTCTCAGGTGCAGTCATGAGCTGTAGTCTCATAATCTGCCCCTGTTCTTGACAGGTATGCACGGTTGTACTTAGGGGTAACTTGTGATGTCTGTGAACTTATTTTGGATATTTTGGCAAAAGAGAAGTGAATATGTATATTCAGAAAGAAAGATGAAATAGGAATCTCTTCTGAAATTTCAAAAGAGATTTGAAAGGGTTTGAAACATTTCAAAATAAAAATGAATGCATTTTGTTAAACCCCCATCATGTGCACCTGCAACCCCCTTCTCCTGATCTTTTGCTGGATGCTGTGGTTTCACTGGCCCATCTCCATTTTCCTCCAGTTCTGTTTTAGGAGTTTCTACCCTTTGCAGTTGTCTGCTTCATTTCTTATTCTCTGATCATGCCTTTCAGCTGCCTGGAAAGCATTTGTTTCCAAGGTTGTTGATCTCCGGCATTGCCCTTCTCTTTCCTCTCCCCTGAGCCAAAGCCTGACCTGTACAGCTTTGCTATTTTTAAGTATAATCTATATTCTCCAAGTATCCTTAACAGAGTCAAGCGGTATTTAGGCCTCTCCAAGACCATCTACCTTCTATTTTAAAAGCTCCCCATTCAGCTTTCTGCCCTCCCTGTTGAACTGGAAGAACATTCACCATCTTTTCCCCCGTTAAGCTCACAGCCTCTCCTACCCAGCCAGCTGGGTCAGGGAGGGTTTTGCTTCTCACATCTCATACACTTCCTTATATTACCCTCCTCCATTGCTCTGTCTCACCTAAAATTTAGCTGTGAATTCCCCTCCTTTCCTCTTGCCTTTTCTCTCTCAGGAATACAGACATACCAAATGTGATCCTTTCTCATCAGGGCACCACTGTAGGTGTGGTCTAGGTGAACAGAAGCCTCCAGTGGGGAGAACTGAGGGAGCCACAGGAATATCCTGCAGCCTGACGCAGGTACAGATATCTTGGGATGGCATAACACAGGCATAGGCAAGCCTTTTCTGTAAAAGACCAGAGAGTAAATATTCTAGGCTTTGCAGCCAAAAGGCAAAATGAAGCAGCTGTTCTTACCAAAAGGCTAATAGTCCTTTACATTTTACACTTAAAAATGTAAAAAAGAAAAAAGTATTTGCTCTCAGGACACAGTTGGTAGTTTGTCAACTCCAGGGAAAATACACTGGGTGAACTTCTGGTTTAACTTTAGAAGAGTTAGAAATTGCTTTATTCACCTTCTCTGTTTCACCGACATAAGGGCAGTATCAATAAAAAGAGCTTGGGCTCAGGAGTTATTACACCTCCTGGCCCCAGCTGCTCTACCGTAGTTCTCAGACAACATCATGACGTCAACCAATACCCAATCCCTACAGAGGCCTGTGACTTCCTCAGGATTCTGAAGATAAACAAGTTGCCTAATGTCTGTTTTCTTCCTTGATATCTTGTGGCAGCTGTCAGGAGTGACACTTGCCTTTCAAAGCCCTTAGAAAAACATCGTCTTGCTTCCTTTAGAGAATGAAGGCAAGGAGCACCATCTCTTCAATATATTCCTCCCACTGAAAAGTTAATTATAATTGTTATGTCAATTTTGTGAATGAAATTGTCTGCTGACAAGTGGCTTTTAGGACCGAGCATAGGCTGTTTTCCATAGTTTCCATGTATGACCCATTAAACGTGGCCAGATAGTCTGGCAGGTTTTGTATCCAGCACCTCCCGTGCCTTTCTCATCACTATTGCAAAGATGATGATGCTCAGTTATTCTAAATCTCACCCTAATAAGATCCTGATATGAACTTCCTAGCGACTGGAAGCTCACTGGACTTCTGCTTTTTTTCTCATAAGTATTTCTCTGCTTTATTCATCTGGATATCTTCAGATGGGTTTGATCCCACTTGGCAGGTAAATTTGGGATATTTGATCTCAAATAAGTAGGCATGTGATTTATTTGATCATGCAAATGAAACATCACTTCCTTGAGGCAGATCTGCTTTCTCCACCATGATCAATAACCTTCTTTTTTCAGCAGAGCCACATGGATACATATCCATTCAAATAAATTAACATTCCAATTCTGGAAAGCTGATTTCAGAAGAATGAATTGGTAAAATGCTAATAGCAGGTAAAGTGGAGTTCAAACTCACTAATCAAAGAGACATAAATTTAAAACAATTAAGAGCAATTTTTTAGCCATTGAAACTGCAAATCCTTTTGTAAAGAATAATGTTGTGTCAGCTTCAAGGCAGTGATGTGGGAATGCCTGCCTAAGCCACACGGCTGGGGCAGTGAAGGCAGAGCGTCTGACTTCAGATTCTGAATACCGGCAGTATCCTATTCCATCCCATAAGATAAATAGATCATAGTATGATTGTAAAAAAGACCATTTATTAAAATTCATGCTCTGTGTTAGTCCGTTTTCACACTACTGATAAAGACTTACCCGAGACTGGGTAATTTATAAAGAAAAAGAGGTTTAATGAACTCACAGTTCCACGTGGCTGGGGAAGCCTCACAATCATGGTGGAAAACAAAAGGCACGTCTTACATGGTGGGGGTAAGAGAGAACTGAGGATCAAACAAAAGGGGGAACCCCCTTAAAACACCATCAGATCTCATGAGATGATTTATTCACCACGATAAGAACAGCACGTAGGATTCAATTATCTCCCACATGGTCCCTCCCACAACATGTGGGAATTATAGGAGCTACAATTCAAGATGAGATTTGATTGAGGACACAGCCAAACCATATCAGTCTCTAAGAACACTTAATGATATAGGGAAACGTTCATGGCATTACACTAAGTGAAGGAATTAGTATACAAAGCTGGATACAAAGTATGATCCCAATTTATTTTAAAATATGAATACAAAATACAGGAGTAGATTTTTGTGTGTTGAATGGCATGTCAAGTGAAGATTCCCTGGATTTACATGTTGAACTAAATTGGCTTAAGCTGCTAATTCCATGCCATATGACAAAGCAAACCTCTTTCTAAGATTTCCTGAGGGATGATATATTCATGGTCATCTCAGCTCCACAATCCTCTTTTTGGTCCTGCATCAGTCCAAATTTTAGAGTGTTAGCTCAGCTCCTTCCTCAATTTCTTTAGGTTTTTATTTCTTAGCCCAAACCCCACTATTCAATTTCTACCAAGAAAATAATTACATAAAGCAGTCAAGAGTATAATAGAATCAAGCATTTGGAAGAAAGTTGCAGGAAAAGTTCATATAACAATATGCAAATCATTACAAATTGAACATTATCATTTTCAAAAATTATGTTAGCTACCTCACCACAGGAAAACTTCCAATGGCTCATTTGCACATTAAGTCACTCAGTTTCATATTTCATGAGCACATCTTTCCTCATCCTCTCTTCTCTACCTCTCCTCCTTTCAAGCAATAAAATAAATCCTCTCATTTTCCTATGCAAAGCCACTAGACATTCTCTTTTGTCACTGAGATTCCTGGACAACAGTTCTCTCTAAATTCTGCCTTCTATCCTAGGCTGCTGAACTAGGTATTTCCCAAAGTCAGTTCCCACTGCAAGAGTAATCTAGTACACCAATTATTAAAATGGTGGTCCTCAAATCAGCCTGCTTATTGGAATTTGAGAAGTTTTTTTGGTCTTATTTTTTATATATATATTAGTTCCTAGGCCCCTCTAGAAGGTCTGAGGGTGTGGCTTTGTTATAGATTTATCTTTAAAATCCATGCAACCCTAGTGTACAACAGAGTTGAAAAAAAAATGCTGAAATAAAAAGACATTCACATTGTTACACATATACCATATATCTTTGATTCTATGATGCATTTTTTACCTCTTGATTTTTTTAAAATTAGGATGCATTTAATAATTTATATCAAAAAGAACTTGCAAGCTGCCAAATAGATTAAGTTGTGACATACTTGTCATTTCTTGCAATGCATATGGGAACGGTGCCCAGTCCCTCCAAGTATATCATGAAATCTTAAAAGCTTGGAGAGTTTGGTGTGACTGATTCATGCATTATGAAGGACTGTTATTTGGGCACTGAAAAATCCATGAGTAAAAGCTTCTGGCTAAATTTCAAGAGAGACTTGTGATGTGTAATTCAATAGAAGAAAAAATTATGAGTTTAACAAAATAGGGAATGTGGATAAAATCCCATTACAGTTGACCCTTGAACAATGTGGGGGTTACTGTCTCGGGGTGGCAGAGGTAGAAGAGGTAAAGGAGCTGGGAGGGGAGGCAGGAGAGGCAGGCACTCTTGGTGTAATTTTTACTGAAAAAAAAATCCACATATAAGTTGACCCATGCAGTTCAAACTTGTGTTGTTCAAGGGTCAACTGCATTGTTTACTATATTTTGACGTTAGGCTATAGATATCAAAGAAATCAAAATTTGAAGCACACATTACAGGAGCAACACAAAACAGAG
The DNA here is from genome assembly GCF_024542745.1 of Macaca thibetana thibetana. NCBI lineage: Eukaryota > Metazoa > Chordata > Mammalia > Primates > Cercopithecidae > Macaca > Macaca thibetana. Next base: position 73,388,351 of record NC_065592.1, read on the forward strand.
ATGATATGCAGAATTAAGACTGGCCCAAAGTGATTTAGAAGAAACTTTAAACTCATAATGGGAAGGAAACTCATTCTCAAGTTTTGTGCAGAGAAAATGGTACCCAATTGCCATTTTTTTAGGAAAAAAGAAATATACTTTTAACTTTGTTTTTCTTGAAATGTAATACATAGGCTAGGCACAGTGGCTCACACATGTAATCCCAGAACTTTGGGAGGCCGAGGCAGATTGCTTGAGTCCAGGAGTTCCAGACCAGCCTGGGCAACACGGCAAAACCCTGTCTCCATAAAAAATATAAAAATTAGCTGGTCATGGTGGTGCGCGCCTGTAGTCCCAGCTACTTGGGGGGCTGAGGCAGAAGGATTACTTGATCTCAGGAAGTTGAGACAGCAGTGAGCCAGGATTGCACTATTCCACTCCAGCCTGGGTGAAAGTGAGACCCTGTGAAAGAAAGAGAGGGAGGGAGGGAGGGAAAGAGGGAGGCAGAGAGAGAAAGAGAAAGGAGGGAGGGAGGGAGGGAAGGAAGGAAGGAACGAGGGAAGGGAAGGAAAGGGAAGGAAAAGTAATAAATAAACAAATATCCCATTTTATAACAGATATTATCTTAGAATTGAAGAACTATACCACATATAGATATTCATAATCATAGAAAAACAACTGGAATGCAATGCATAAATATATTAGCAGTTGTTAAGAAATAGACTCACAATAATTTTTATTATCTTCTTTACTTTGTTTTACTTTCCAAATGTTCTAAGGAATCTAAGTAACTTTTGTAATCAGGAAAATCAGGGAATGTTACTAAAACAAATATGGGAGCACAGGCGTGTCCCTTTCTCTCTTACTTCCCCTAAAAAAAAAAAATCGTTGGGCAAAAATACAAATATCAAAATAAAAGAGATAAAAAAGCCAAAATTAAATTTCTGAGGACTTAAGCTGTAAGCCTTTTAACAATGACATTTTTGTTTTTTGAGTAAAGTCCAAAATGTAAATGATTGTTAAGACTGTCTCCATACTCTTTCTCCATACCCCAAACAATCTTTAATCAAACCGAGAGCCCGATTTACTGGAATGTCGTTAAATATGCCAGAAAAAAAGAGGCTAAGAAGCTGTCCACCTTCTCCCTTTCCAGCATCTCTCATCCAAATGGCAGGCTGTGAAACACACACTTAATTTGATCGGTATTAATGCGTGCACATAGGTTCCAAAATGTCAGCAAGATGCATTTGCTTTCAAGTTATATTAATTCTGCTGGTTACAAAGAGTTGGGTAAATAAATCTTAGTTATACACCAAATATGTTTTAAGGCCCTATCAGATAGATGCCTACATTTTTTTTTCTCTACTGCCTCAGTTTCATTTATGCAGGTATACATTTGACAAAAACTGTGCACCAGGCACTATTCTAGGCCCTGGGAAAACAGTAATGAATGAAACAAGCAAGGTCCCTGCCTTCAATCAGCTTATATGAGGCTGGGGTGAGAGAACAAACCAGAAACAAATAAGCTCATTGAATATATATTTTTTAAAAATTTTTTTAATAAAAAAAAAAAAAAAGAACACCTGGATGGGAAATGCCTGGGACCAGGCAGGGACAGAGGAGCAAGGACAGGTAGTTTAGTTAGAATGGTCAGGAACTTCCTTTGAAGAAGTCACATTTGGGCTGAGACTGGAATGATGACAAGGAGGTAGCCTGCAAAGGATCTGAAGAAGAGCATTCCATGCAGGAAAACAGCAAGGACAAAGGCTAACCATGAAGTGGGATTAGCTTGGTGTATGCACAGAACAGAGTGAGAGAGGGGGAAGGGCCAGAAGGTGAGATGAAAGATTTAAGCAGGAGACAGCTCATGTAGGGCAGGGCAGGCCATAGGATAGAGCTAGAATCTTATTCTACTTGTTACATGAAACCTTCAGAGTAACATGATGTGATTGATGTGCCTTTTAAAAATTTATAACACAATAAGGAGATAAACTTTATTCCTCCTCTGATCTGTTCACACCTTCAGAGATAAACTGGAATGAGACTATTTTATAACAAAGTCAGAAAACCTGGGATCAAGACCTATGTCTTCCATCTAGACGCTGCATTACCTCAATCAAGATATTTAGTCCTCCGGCCTCAGTTTTCTCATTTGTAAAATGGAAATACTACATCGTAGTATTGAAATGAGATGAAGGATTTAAAATCACCCATATAGTGTTGGTCAGAATGTCAAGTCCCTCTTTCTTTCCCTCATTCGTATGAAGAACAGGAGACAGGTACACGGATGAGGGAATCTGAGGAACCTGCAGAGCTGATGGGAGAAGGGAAGCAATGGGAGCATATCCTTTGCTGTAGATTGGCTTCCTCCAAAGCAAACTCTGAAACAAGGATATGAGTTGGAGTAGTTTGCTTGGGAGATATCCCAAGGAGCATCATTAAGGAAGTAGAGAACTAAGAGAGGAAAGGGAAAGAAGCCAGTCTAGAGAATATTATGAAGCATGATACCACTATGGGCAAATGGAGGCTCAATCACATGGGAGAAGACAGGAAGGCAGTGTAGAACACATCTTGAATTTTTCCCACATGGAGAGCAAGGGGGCTTGGTGTTTACCTGTCAAGTCCCTCGGTCCCAAGGGCTGTACTTCCTCTGTGCTTAGCCTTACTTCCAACCTGCCCTGCCCTTGGGCTAAGAGATCTTCCACAGTCAGAGAAAACTCTAAGCAAAGAGTCAAAGTCCTTGCAGATAGAAGCCATAGGATAGGCAGGCACAGGAGTAATGGGTGCCCAGGAGATGTGGCTGGGCTCTGGCAGCATCTGCCATAACCTCAGTCCCTTCTCAAGCATACCGTGAGGCCCCTTGGATAGGAAAGACCTTATCATTGTCTGAACTGCAAGGTGATTTTCTCCAGTCTGTGACAACCCCTGGGAATGCTACATGTGATAATGCCTGCTGACTACATCACCAGGGGCCCCATAAAAAGATCCTTCCAGAAGGGCAAAAAGTGTGAGCACAACACCTCTACTCACACCTGCAAGACAACTCATAGTCCTGGCCTCCTTTTGGACCAGGTTCATGGTTTTTAAACACAAAATAGTTTGAAACTGTTAGGAATTCAACCTCTAGGGAAATTTTCCATAAACAGCCTTTCTGCTTAAGAAAAAGTTGAAATCAATATGCTTTGAAAATAACCAGGCTTTGCTGTTTGGTCATTGGGTGGTATTTATTATTTTGCTATATCAAGTGACAAGACCAAGAGCCAGCATTTATTGAGAGACTTTTCCATACATCAGGAAAGAGAGGCACATAGCTAACACTGTATAAATAAGAACTATGAATTGGCCTGTAATGCAATCAAATAGAACATGATAGAGCCAAATGTCATCTAATGGAACTCTACTGCATTTGAAATGACATAATGTAGCCCAAGGAAGGGCATGCCTAGTATCTTTGAGGATTAACAATACAAGCCTTGTGCAGTGAACTATGGTCGTGCCACTGCACTGCAGTCTGGGTGATAGAGCAAGACCCTGTCTCAAAATAATAAAAATAATTTAAAAACTTTCATTTATTGAGCATTTAGTATAAGCCAAGCACAGTGCTACACTCTTTATCTACTTTAGCACATTTAAACCTCACGATAACATTGAGATAAGTATTCCCATTTAAGAGATGAAGAAACTAGGAGAGAAATTAGAGAGCTCACATTTAACCTGCTTTTAAATTCCCCGAGCTATAATCAAGGCTATAACTTGCCCTGGGTGCTGTTATTGAGAGATGCTCCTGCAAATGTCAATAACCAGCTCTGGCATTACATACTGGAAAACCAACAAAGTATCCCTGAGCCCTGTCCTATCAACAGATGCCAGATGAGTGAAGCCTGAAGTAATGTCATCTATCAAGCATCTTAGGTCCTCTTTTTCTTATGCGCTGATGGAAGCTCAATCACACTTTTGGTTTTACTTTTTAACTGTCAGTTATACTCATTCTGGGTGTCTAAAAATGACTTCATTAAGGGAAGGCTGTTCAAATATTTCTAAAATCAAATGAAACATAAGACCAAGTATCATTTCAAATTAAAATCATTCTTAATTATTTACCCCCTCAATTGATTTCAAGAGGAGAATAGAAGATATTTGCCTGACAGCAGAAAACCCAGATGTCTTTGATTCCTCTTTTTCACAGAATAAAGCAAGTAAACAAAAATCATCTTTTAAGTGCTTTCTTTGATGTATCTTTTAAATAGAATTCTCTAAGTTGGGTTCTCTATGGATTGGCTCAAAATTAACTGCACCTCATTTTCCTTCACTAGGGACCAAAAAGTGTGAAAAATATCCACTAGCAACACCCCCACAGTGTCATAGGACAACTTGCTAGTGAAGATGAGAAGAGGTTTTTAAACACAGCAAGATACTAAGTAGTGAATTCTTTCATTTTACAAATCTATTCTCTAGGTAAAAATCTTTGCTACAAGAGAAAGCTACACTTGTCAATTCTAGTAAATTCCACCTTTTGGCTCCTTCCCTCTGTCGCTTTTTCCTTTTCTCCTTCTTTATCGCCCTCTAAAACCAGAGGACCTACTTGTCCCTTCACTTACTCCTTAAGTCTAAAACCCTTGCGCTCACTCTCTGTCAATAGATACAACTCTACTACACATGCCCTCAGTACAGTGACTTTGACAGGTGAGGCCTAGACACAGACCTCCCATCGGATTACTTATCTATTGCTGCACAGAAAATTATTCCAAAACTCAGTGGCTGCCAGCAGACAAGTCTCCATTGGATGCCTTGTGTGTGTTGTGAGCAGAGACACTGACAGCTTTTGGTCCAGACTCTTTTCCAGAATATTTACACAGCAAACAATGTTGGAAGATAGACTGGGTGTATTCCTTTGGGACAGAGGCCAGATTTGTTTGCCATCCAGTATAATAAAGTTAATGTCTACTGCCAGGACAATGTTTGAGCAGGTTTTCTTGAAGTACTTTTATAGAAGATTGGGATTTCCTATGATGAAGGTCTTTAGTTGGGAGGCAAACCAACTGTGTGTACAGCATCCACCTGTGCCCACCCCCCACATCACCCTTTCAGGGTTTAGGGTTTAGGGGGCAAGAGAAACCAATGTAAACATGAGCTCATGCTAACTGCTGTGCTGTAAATAATACAAGTCTTTTTCTCTGACTTAGGAGTCATGACTTCTACTGATATTCATAAAACTGTTTTGAATAGAAAATAAAAATTTGTTGGTGTGCAAAGAGGGTAAAATCTCAGATCCTTCTCAGTTTTTGACAGGATTTCAAACAATAAACATTTATTTTCCTGTTTCTGAGAGTCAGGAATCTGGAATTGACTTACGCAGGTGGCTCTGGCTCAGGGTCTCTCATTAGTTTGCTGTGAAAACTGTCAGCTGGGGCTGCAGTCACCTGAAGACCTGATTGGGCTGGAAGACCCACTTCCATGAAGGTTTATTCACATGGCTATTGCCTGAAGGCCTCAGTTTCTCACCACATGGGCTTCTCCACAGAGCTTCTGGAGGATCCTCAACACATGGCAGCAGGCTTCCCTTAGAGCAAGTGATGCAAGAAAGATGTGATCAAAATAGAAACTGCAGTATCTTTTTATAATCTTAAAAATGACATACCATCACTTCTCCCATATTCTGTTGGTTACACAAACCACAGCACATTGTGGAAGAGAACTACTCAAGTATGTGCATATCATGAGGCAAGGGTCTTTGGGACCATCCTGGAGGCTGTCTACCATGCCCATGTTGTTGGGTAAGCACCATGCTAACCCATAGAAATTTAGCTGGCTTTACCAGATGCCTTACAGCTAGGAGATGGTAAAACTGATGTAAGAATGGCTAGTAAAAAAAACAGTGAACAAGGTCGTGAAATTTAGAAGTGATTCCTGAAGAGATTATTTCAGCAAGGATATAAACCTTTGGAAGAGCCTAGCAAAGAGAGGACCAATTTACTGTATTTTCCCTATGAAGGGCAGTGGAACAGAGGGATTTGCTTTGATTTTCTTTCTGAGACAGTTGACACCCAAAACTCAGTTTCAAGGAAAATAAAAACTCACCCATTGCCACCTATTCTCCCTTCTTTCTTCCTGAGGAAAGCAGCTACTCCCCCAACAGCTCTCCCATTTTCTCGTTTGACCTGCCTATAAAGGTAGGAGCATTTTTCTCATTTTGCATAAGGGTTTGCCAATGCCACCCAACACGCACATTACTGTGCTGTATCCAAGTGGACACTTTTACTATGTCTGATTCCAGAAGAAGCATGTCTAACAATGAAAAACATGTACAATGAGGACATCTGAAAAGGAAGACATGGGGTAACAAAATGGAAAGGGTATGCGTCTGTGTGTGCGCATGTGAAAGGTGGTTCTACTAGCAGTCAGGGAAGAATTAGCAATACACAATGCAATTCTAATTCATATTTCTCTTGTTCTATGCTATGGAGGAGGACAGGGCAGGAGAAGAAATGTGAGAAAAATTTAACTTAATGCTGACTGCAACTTGCAAGTAGTAACACATAATATGGAAATGTTTGCCTGGAAAAAAAAAAAAAACAGAAATATTGTGTGTGTATGTGCAGCATGTTGTGTGTGATAAGGGAGGACTCTGGGGACTTTCAAAAGTAAAAAGCAATGGTCTTCATTTTAGCAATCAAACATTTTTGAGCATCTTCCATAAGTCAGACTCTGTGCTAATTCCATTCACATTGAATTTTCATTCAGGACAGCCTTGTGAGGCAGGCATGATCATCCCATTTGACAGGTGAGAAAGGAAAATGTGGCTTGGAGAGAACGTGACTTGCCCTACGTGACAGTTAGTGACACACACAAGATTCAGAAGTACATGCTCTTGTACATCTCACTAGCTCTTTGACAAAACAGGGATGTCTGTTACTTGAAATGGTGAAGAAGGGAGATGCCCGAGTCTGAAATCTTTATTGAGACCACAGGTATTTCCATAACTGGGAGAGAATGAAATAAACAAAAGAAGTGAAGGTGAAGATAATTATACCTTTTCCTAAAAGAGGCCGAATGCACATCAGTTTACATAATCTTTGTCTTCAGCAAAGTGTTCCATAGGGCTTCCTCCTCTAACAGTTCAGTGCCTTTGAGTCCTTGAAAGAGGGCTGGTAACTAGCCAAACATGCATGAAGAAAAGGAAGCTCCAAACCCCCACAAAAAGACCCGAGACACCTTGGCCAGAATCCTACTTCCTAGGTTCTTCCCTGGAGTGTGCCCAGCTCTGGATGTTGGCCAAGCACATTCATCCTGGATGGGGCTTGCTGTCAGGAAATACATTAGAGGACTCCACTCTGACATCTAAACAGTCTTGTGGAGCATTCGCCAGCACTCTTACCTCTGTGGGTATGCCAAGAAAAATGCTAGTAATGACAACGAACTTTCCACAAGTGAGCCTTCAATTTAATTTTTACAGTCACAGTGATACAGAAGAGACTCTGGAACATTGATCTAGACAGGGATATAAGATGCCCAGTTCCATCTTTTGCAAACCATCTGTGGCCAATCGGAGTCTACTACTTTCTCTCAGTCTCTCCCACTCATTTCACTTAATAGGTTGATCACCTATTGGGTACAGAGTCCTTCTTGGATGTTCAGAGACCACTTGCTTTCAGAGGCACATTAAACATGGCTCATGAGTGGAAAGGCATCTCTCATCTGAGCAATAATATTTTAATTGTTACCGAAGAGAAATGACCTGGCTCAGAAATAGCCAAGTACACATGTAGTGGAGGGTGAGAATGGGGTAGTATTGCGCATAATGCTGTTCTTGTGAAAATCATTAGAAGACTCTAAAATTTTTTTCTTTGAGACTTTTCTCCAATGGAGGAAATTAAATGAGAAATCCAAATTCTTAAAATACCATGCAAAGTCTATAATGCATGGTCCTTTGGTGTCTAGCTGGTGAGATTTCACACACACAATAGATTGTCTCCATTTCACACACACAATAGATTGTCTCCTTGGGAGGAGCATGGTACAAGTGGAAAGAGCATGAACTGTGGAGTTGGACAGCCCTGGATTTGCATTTTAGCTCCATACTAATAAACTGTGTGGCCTGGGAAATTTATATAAAATCTCTGAGACTGTTTCCTTCTTAATACAACTAGAATGATAATTCCTACTTTCTATAACTTTGGTAATACCTACCCATGAGAGAGCATCTAATACGGGTAAACTATCTAATACAGAATCTTGTATATGCTGGGTCCTCTATAAATCATAGCAATGAATTTCCTCCATTCATTTTCCAAGTCCCTAAGTACAAAACTTTGGGGTACACATTCAATAAAGCGCCTTTAAGATTTTGAAACCACAGGCAAAATACGTTTCCAAAGAATCACATCTTTCAAATTGAATTAGATAAGTCATAGGGTATTTAACAGGGTGCTGGTCTTGAAGAGAATAGAAGATTTAATTTGGTTTAGTTCCTTTGGCATTTGCAGGTGAAAACCACCACAAATTAATTAGCATGTCTTCATTTGCTTGAGGATGATTAATAATACTCAGGGAAACAGGTTTTACATAATTTATCAGTCTGACACAGTCCAACACCTCTAAAGTTCCAAGAACTTCCAATTCCAGCTGGTCTGTGACACTTTAAAACTAACTGCAAAATGGCACTTTTCTTGTAGACAGTACATTTGCTGTTGTTCTGAAGTGAGGGGAGGGAAATATAGTTACAAACTTCCAGGCTACTTTCTTTCTAGTTTGGGAAACCGGTACAAACAAACCCTTTCGACATAAAACAGCTATGACTTGATCACAAGTAATTCACTCATTTCACTTAATAGGTTGATCACCTATTGGGTACAGGTATCTAGATGCTACTTCTTCTTCTTTCCACCAAAAGTCTGTGTTGGCTTCCAACTAGCAGGGCTCACTCTTTTGACACAAGCAGCACCTGTGTGAGGTAAGTCTTTCCGTATTGTCGAAAATGTCCTTGCCTTAAACACTCAGTGGACTACAATGCACTGAAAAAGATATGAAATGAGGCAGTTTGTAAGCATGATTCATCAACAGACAACCAGGAAACCAAAAGCAAATTTCATTAGTATTTTTGAATCCAAATTGGAATGCTGCTGGCAAAAATATCTTCATTATCTATGGATGGCCCCAGAAGTGAATGAGAAGGAGGAATCCCAAGAGCAACAACTGTCTTGAAATATTTGGAAGAAGATTTGTGGGGAGAAATGTGAAATTTAATATAGAAAATAACATTTGTCTTCCCAGGCCTGTGTAGAGCCTGAATTAAAACAACTGACATAATCAGAGGCCAGATGGACTAACTCTGAATTTAAGAGAGAGGCCTTCCACCCTGTGTGAAAAGTTGAACAAAATGAACTATATAACCTCTAAGATTCATTCCCAATCTAAGACTCTAGGAATCTGACTAGACCTCAAAACAAAGAAGTGATTCCACCTTCCTTGAAACCTATCTTCAGATTGACTGTCTCCACTCTCAATTCCAGTTATTCACCTGGCATTATAAAGCTCAATATTTATGACAATTGCCACTTGGAATTCTTTCAGGCTGCCAACTCAGATGGGTTTCCTAACCAAGATCATCCAGTGCTATCTCAGTTAAGACTTTCTCTCTCTTTCTCTCTCTCTCTCTCTCTCTCTCTTTGAGACAGGTTCTTGCTCTGTCACTTGGGCTGGAGTACAGTGGTGCAATCATGACTCACTACAGCCTTGAACTCATGGGCTCCAGTGATACTCCCACCTCAGCCTCCTGAGTAGCTGAGACTACAGGCATGTGCCATCATACTTGGCTAATTTTTTTATTTTTTGTAGACACAGGGTCCCATCATGTCAGCCAGGCTAATCTTGAACTCCTGAGCTCAAGTGATGCTCCTGTCTCAGTCTCCCAACATACTGGGATTATAGGCATGAGCCAATACACCCAGCCGGAGACTCTCTAGATTGTAATATCGTAAACCAACTTAATCTGCCTTTAACCTAAGGGGGAATTAAATGGAAATTGAAATTCTCATGGTTTTTAAGCATAGAAAAGTATAGTATAGTAAAAGGGCAGAAACTGAGGCCTGGGCCATCTAGGAAAGTGAGTTTAACTAGGTAGTGGCCTTTCTGTGTCTGTCATCTTGGTCTTTCCAAGAATCAGCCTTATTTTTATTTATGTATTTGCTTATTCTTTCTGTAGGCTCAGTTTCTCTAATTCCATGTCTACATGGCAAGAAATATCATGACTCCCATATTAGCATCATGTCAGATTCGGCATCAATTGAGGAGATCTTATTGGCCCAGAATGAATCACCTCTGACCACATCAGCTCTGGCCAAGGGGTGGGATGATGTACTACAAACACCGCTGGTGAGGGCCCATCCCAGCGGAAGATGCAAAATGACATGGAAAAGAAAGGTGGTCCTCAAGAAAGGAAACACCGGGAGCTGCAAAAAAAAAAAAAAATTCCTAACAGAAGTTCACTACAAGTATATCCAACTAAAACAGTAAAATATTTCAAGGTCTTATTTATTTTTTTCTTCAATCTGGTAAATAATGAAGGTTGCTGTGGCTTCTATTTGTATCATATCTAAAGTAACTATGTCAATTTTACAGTTACATCGATTTCTTATATTTTAAAATGACATTTGAAGCGTGATTTAAAACTTCAAGTTACAAATAATCAATATTTGCCCTGAGGAAATCCTCAGGCTGTTTTAAAAACCAGAATTCTATAATCCTCTGGTGTCTTATAGCTCTAGGAAAAACAAGTTACCCTCTTAAAGAAGCGGCTATGGTTGTTTCTTCTCCTATAAAGAAGAACTTGGCTTAATGACCCCATTTTACTGGATGGGGTAGGCTCTTCCAGGGGGAATGGAAGTAGTTATTTTTTATTTCCAAAGACATCCAGAAAAATGCTCCATATATAGTTTTCTGCTGTCTGACTTAGAGAAAATGTGGCTCTATTCACACTAAATGTTGATCTCAATATATTTCAGGTGGCTAAAGGCTTTGTGGGGTAGAGGAGAGTATAGATAACAGCTGAAAACAGCAACCTAACCAAAAAAATTTAAAACACTACTTTTCTATCAAATTAACAATTTGCTTTCAAATGGGTAAAAGATGTATAGAAACTCCATCAAAAATAATTTACATATGGCAAATAATGCAAAGACACTCAAAATCAACAGTCTCTACAGAAATACATATTAAAACGATGATGATATACCAATAGACATCTATAATAATGATTAAATTAAAATCGATAATATTAAGTGCTGTCAAAAATGTGGAGCACTGAAAATCTCATCCATTTCTGGTGAAAATTTAAAAATGTACACTTACTTTGGAAAACAGTGCAGCAGCTTCTTAGAAGGTGAAGCATGCACTTACCACACAGATTGGCCTCCTACTTGGTATTGACCCAAGTGAAATGAAAACTATGGTCACTTGAAAACCTGTACAGAGGTGACTTTATATATAATTGCCAAAAACTGGAAACAATCCACACATCTCCCTATTAAGAACTGAATAAACAAATTTCAGCGCATCTATACAATACTTAGCAGTAAAAAAGAAACAAAGTGGCTGATACACACCACAACGTAGATGAATGTCAAATGCAATATGGTAAGTGAAAGCAGCCAGACCAAAAAGGCTACATATGATTCCATTTATAGGACATTTTGGAAAAGGCAAAACTACAGACACAGAAAACAGATCAGTGGTTTTCAGGGACTGAGAAATTGAATATAAAGGGACACGCACATTTGGAGGGTGGGGATGAGACTGTTGTATATTTTGATTGGGTGTGGGTTATATGACTGTACACCTTTATCAAAACTCACAGAACTGTACATTAGGTAGATTTAATAATATTAAATTATCACCTTAACAAAAAGGTTAAAAAGTAAGATTTTTGCTATGAAACTTTAGACTACTTTTAAAGGAAAACCTCCAATGTGAACAAGAGTGAGTTAAACAGGAATTAATACTTAATATGCTTTATCTGTTGATAAGCCTGTAAATTGTGGCCCTTTCAACTGTTTTAAACTCAAAAGTCCAAGGCACCAGCATAAATGCCACTTCCACGTATTTATGAAGTAAAAAATGAAAGCCCTTCCTTTGGCTTGAAAGTGTTCACCTCTACAGCCTTCTTTTTGAGACAAGCGCTCTTTTGTCTTGATGGGTTTACCACCTAAATGGAGAGAGGCCATGCATTTCTCATTGGCAATGCCAAAGCTGAAGGTTCTCTTCTCAATGTTAAACTCCTCACTTAACAACAGGGAAAACCTGCCTCTTACTTTCTCTGCCAGATAACTTCTCCCCAACCTGCACTTGAATTCAAGCGTCTAAAGTCCAAGCAGCTGAAGATGATGCAGGGCTGTTCCAATCCGCATTGTTCTGCACCACCTCCGGAAAGAATCATGATCCAGCTACTGTAGAGCAGGAGGGCCAGCCCATCAGCCATCTTCTGGATGACATATATGTGCTCTATTAATATCACAAGATGCTTCCCCTCAGCATTCACCTCTTAGTGCATTTTAATCCCAATAAATATTCACAGCTGACACCTTCCATATGCCACCTAGGCTAAAATGGAACGAACGAGTGCTTCGGAGATGATGTTTTAAAATGATGCACTGCGTAGGAGCTCCTACAAATCTCTGCTTTATTACAGGAACCAGAGGTTAGCATTAAGAAGACTGCCATTCGCTTCTCCAATTTGTAATGCTATTAATTATTCTTGCTTTTTAATCCGCTCTACACTTAGTAGCATCGCAAAGCTACAATACAGGGATTTGGTAAGCGAAGACTTCAGATAAACCCATGCTCTCTAGAAGCACTGGTTTTAATTCCATCAAAGAAGGCAGAGCTCAGAAACTAGACTCTGCACCTCTCAGGCGTACTTGTTTAAATTGGTATGGAGTGGGGATGGAGTACGAAGTTGGGATGGGGAAAACAAAGACCAAAGTTCATGACGTAAATGTCACTGAAAAAAAAAAAGTAACTGTGAATGTTCTGCAAGTTTGGCAAGACTGTCCATCTGGGTCCCTCTGGCTGTGCTCAACTAACCACAACCCTGATCAAACGTAAGTGCCAGCCTACCGCCAGCCACAGCATGTCAGATCTGACATCAGAATCCTTCTGTCCTCTGACCTACAGGGATGCTGTGAGCAGTAATTAATGTCCATTAAGTGGCGAGTCATCCTTACTCAGCTGCGTTCTGTCAAGTCCTAAGCAGACAGCTGCATAACCCATGACTCAGAGCACCTCAGACCATTTCTGCTCTGAGGAAAAGAGATGACCTCAGCTCCAGTGGTCCACAGTGCAAAGGCCATGACACTGAAGGGCTTCTTGCCACCGTAAATGGTATCTCCAAGATGAATCTGAGCCCTGGTTAGAGGTGCCAGGACTGGGCAAGCTGGGCGGAAATGGCTGTTGCTTAATAGAAGGCTTCAGAGTTCAGAACAATTAAGTAAGTGCAGACAGGTCTGAAGGATAGAAATACTGCCAGAACATTCTTAATGCAAGCCAGAGAGTGAGTGACGATCTACAATGACTTTCTCCTGCTTTCCAAAGAGCCAACCCTATTCCCCTATGCCGAGGCTCTGAATTCATGCGGCCCTGACTAGGACTATTGAATACTAAAAGAGCTAAAATCCTCTGAAGGAGAAACTACCATTTGTTAACTTCTGTGTAGTGCCAAGTTCTTTAATGACATCCATAGCATAGCACCTGACACATGATAGGTGCCAAAAAATCCAAAGCTTAAATAACACTTGTCGAATAAATGGGGTGAATGAATTCCCATTAAATTTTGCAACAATTCCAAGTAACAATTTACACATGGGGAAACTAAGGCCGGTAGACATTACAGAGCTCCTCATAGTCACAAAGCTATTAAGGTTGGAAAAGCTTAAATAGAAATGGATTTTTCTGACTCTAAAATTCACACTAATTCCTATCTCTGGTAGTTTATCCTGTTAATGCTGACATTACCCTAAATGATGTCACCTGCTGTTAAGAGACCAGGAGTTAGACTCCTCACCAAGATTGTTTGGGTCAAAATGTCCACAGCATCCTCTTCCCAGGTCTCTTCTACCAATGATTGATCGTAAAATTTCCTTCACATGTAATTATACGGTGATGAGAGGGTAATAATGCCCCACAGTTCTTGTTTGGGGCACTTATTCCACCCTCTCTAGATCTACATAGATTCCGTTTATATGTCCCTGTCTATGGAAGGTAGTGAGAGACAGACACACTTTGTGGTTTCTTTCTCCTCCCTTCATTCACACATCCCCTCAAAAGAGTTACCTGGGATTGCAGAGCCCAATCCATCAAGCCACATACTGGTATGGGGAAGAAACAAAAGTGACATATCATTTCCATTTCCTCTGTCTACGCCACCTCCTGCATGCTGCAGTAAGGATTTCCAGGGTTCCTTCTTGGTTTTCCAGAAGTGGCAAGCTCACTATCTGGTACATGAAAGTCCTCCACAGCCTTTCTACCTTCCCTGCAGCTCTTGACACTGCCAGCACCAGACATTGGGAGGAGAGCAGTGGTTCTCCCTGCAGCAAGTCGGGATAGATCAGTCTGCTCAGCTGATCCAGCTCACACACAAGAGGAAGCATTTGTCTAGATTCAACCCTGGCAGTAGGTCCTCATTGCATTCTCTGACCTGGCTTTACCCTGGCCTTTGGCAACTAAGGGGCTCCCATTAATAAACCTAATATTTTTATCTGGCTCTCTAGAGCATACCTAAGCCCGAGGGCCGAAGGTTAGGAGTTAGAGGCAGGTGCTAATCAATCACTACTCTTCCTCCCAAGATTCCTATCAGTTGACATTGTACATGAGTCCCTTGATATGAGCTTTAAAGGCTGAGAACCCAGACTGCAATATTTTCCTCATCTCTCTTAAAATATGATTATGTAAATTTTAGATTTTTTTTTCCTTTCTACATTGCCTCATAGATCCTGTTTTTGGTTTTGGTTCCTTTACTATACATTGGAAGAGTTCTTCAAATGTCTTGTGTTTCTTGCTTGGTCATTTAGATTTAGAAACAAATTATTAAAAGTTGATTGGCTATACTGTGTATGTATATGAGACTTGTCAACGTGTGATTCTTAACACAGGGTGAACATCTTAAAAACTGGCTCTTATATTTGGTGTCATCCCAAATTCTTTCAGAGAAGAATTATCCAATCCACTGCTGTACCTATGCCTATACATAAGATATCTGCAAGCTCTGTAAGAAAGAGCAGGCAGGGGTGAGAGGTGGTGGTGTTCTATTCAGTGTGTATATTTTTATTAAATATTTCCCATTTACAGCTTTGTGTTTTATCGCTAACACCCTGCCTCTCTGTACCTCATGGCCAGTGCAGTGATGGCCTAGCTGGGTGAGGGGAGAAGAGTACTGGGAAGTCTGCAGGCCACTCTGCTCTCAGACTTCAAACCAATACCCCTGGTTTCAGCTCTGCACTTCACCCCTCCCTCCTGGGTGGGGTGAAGGTCCTGGGACGTTCTGGAGTTCTGCAGCACTGATTAAAGCTCCCCCCATCTGAGGACACTCAGGTTGTTACTGTCCCTATTTTGTTCAGTCAGCCACCAGTCCCCTCTCCACATTCCATCTTCCTAAAATATATAGAAAGTTTTCATTAGCAGTTGTCTCCTTTGCTCTTCTATGCTTATGGATTTATATATATTTTATTCCTCTATAATTGTTTTCCTGAGGTTTGGGAAGGGAGAGAAAATTAGCCACATGCTAATTTTCAGTCTTCAGGCTGCTTTTTCACAGGTATAACTTCCAGTGTTGAGGGAATAGACTAAGGATTGAAAGCAACAAGGGAGCTCCCAAATATGGCCCTGTATATTAAAACCAATTGTATCCACAGTTCTCAGAGCAAGGGAGACAGAGAGCAGTGACTCCCTTTAGTGCATGATAAGAACCTCCATCTTTGCTGTAGAGGTAGAGGCATGGCCACCCACACCTCTTTCGCACATGCCTGCCCTGACATGGCAAACCCAACCTTGGACCCTCTCAAGTCATCACCACAGCCTCTGCCACAGGGATTGGGAGTCCTCATGCTAAGGGAACCTAACAATCTGGAATTACTGGGGTTGGTATTCAGATAGAACTAACTGTGGCCTCACTTTTCCTTTGTAGATTCTGGTCCAAGCCTCATCTTTAGTCCTCAGCCCACTCAGTAGCCTCCAAGAAGAGAATCAAAGATCCTTCTAGGGAACCAACAACATTGGCCTAAAATTTTAAAGAAGTCAGAGATCGGGTTGGTAGAGTGTTTGATGGAAAAGGAGCTAAGAAAACACATTGGCAGTCAGGAAGAAGGGCAGGCGGCTGAGAGTGTGTCGGTCTGTGGAAGTAGGGACCTCGCCATAGGAACAGACAGACAGCAGGAAGCTCTGTGGCAGAGCTCTTTCTAGTTAATTATAACAGCAGAAGGCCTGGGCAAGAAGAAAAGCCTGAGATAGAGGTGCCATTTTCAGGGGAGTTTCTAAGATACCCTAAAAATAATTTTTTTCTCTTTTTCTCCTTTTCCTTTAACCTTTCCACATCTCTGCTCCCTTTCTTTCTCTTTCCCTGTCTGCATTTTTCATTCTCTTTCCAACATTTTTTTTCTTTCTCTCTCTGTTCCTCATTTAAAGCTTGACAGGATTATTTGGTGCCTGATAAAGATCTTCCACACCAACCTCAAGTCCTCAGAGAATATTTTCAACACAGCCATTTCTAGGCCCTGGAAATTAGAATCTGCAAAGAAAGTGCTGACAAAAGCCTTAAGTAGGGCAGCCCTGTTCAGCCACAACCTCATTTAATCAGCTTTCCTAGAGCTGGGCCCAGAAAACAGGATAAACTTCATCATAAAGCTTTTCCCTCATCTTTTACCCACCTACTTCTCATCAACCTATTCATAATGAGCAATAAATGAATCCCGGCCACAAAGCCCCAGACCTGGGCTTAGCATTTTGTTCCACAAAAGACAGAGCTTTCCACATTAATGCCTTTTGCCTTCTGTCATAGACTTCTTGGAAAAGACATTCTTCTCTACTTTGGGGAGAAAAACAAGCCAAAGGGCTTGAGATAGTGAAGATTTAGTGAGTCCTTCTCTGTGCAGGCCTCAGCATTTTACATACATTATCTCATTTAGTTCTCATGGTGACTCTAGAGAAAAGATCCTATTTTTATTCCCTTTTACATATAAGGAACCAGAGACAGAGAGAGCTATTCACAAAGTCTGAGGAAGAGCACACAGTGAGTGCCTGGTAGAGTCAGGATTTGCATGCAAGCATTCTGATTCCCAGGCTCATGTGAACCACTGCACTGAACTGATTTTTTCCGACCCTCTATTCCAATTCTTTGCCACCCCAAACTTTTTTACTTTGGTCAGACCAAAGCAAGTATATTTAGGGCACAGAGAGCATTCGAACATAGAAAAAGCTTAGGCCTGTTCCCTCCACATAGCTCAGGAACCTGCTGCCAACAAACCCAGGTAAGCAATTGCAAGAATTAGCTATACTTTGCCTGCACTCCCTTTATCTTACCCAGGGCTGAATTGCAATATCTAATCCTGCTAGAGTAAGAGCAGAGCTTGATACGTAAATTTGGAAGTTGTTAACAGACGACATTGGAAACCAAGTGAATAGACAGTTGCCCAAATGTGGAGGCAAGTTGGGCAAGGCAAAGCCTTGAGGAGGTAATTTAGGAGGAAAAAGTAAAATTGGGACTATATAAAGATCAGGGAGCACTAGCAGAAAAGGGAAGATTTTGTTAAATTATAGATTAGCTTCAAGATGGCTGACTAGAGACATTGAACACTCACCCTCTCCAGAAAGAACCAAAATGGTGAATAGATAATCACATCTCAAATAGAACACCTAGGAGCAAACACTGGAGTTCAACAGACAAGTCACAGGGAACACCTGAGGCACAGAAGGAGAAATAGTTGAGCAGCCAGCTTGGCCGAGATTGGTTAGGGACACAGAGAAACTCCTATTGTGGAAAAAGTGTAAGTGAGAGATGTTCGGCAGTCACATTCCCATTACAATCTGCTGCAATCCTAACCAAGAGAGAGCTCCTCTATCCACACAAACCCTGGGACTGGCAGGGGCAGGTAGTCTAGAGGCCCGAGGGCTCTGTAGCAGACAGATGACTTATGCTGGCTGAATCACTCACAACCCCAAGACCCAAGCAGCTGCAGCACAGCACCACTGAGAGAGCATAGCTGTCACCCTGTGAACCACAGACCCCATATCTCCACATTTCTAGAGCCCTGACTGACATCTTCCAGTGTCCACTTGGAAGGCTACAATAGCACAGTGCTGGCTGGACCCAAAGGTTCTGCAGGGTCCCCAGTACTCTATCCACAAGGAGTACTACTCTCTGGGGAAAGAACAGTGCAGCAAACCAAAGAGGCAGCCCTTGGGCAAAGGAAACCACAGCATGTGCTTTCCAGACCCCGAGAGCTCCCTGTCAGGCTGAGAAATGCAATCCTATCCCAGCAGCGGCATGGACTCTGTGCTCAGGCTCATAACTGGAGAGTAGACCCCATTGCCCTCCTCCACACACTGCCATGGCAGTTACTGCCACGAGGACCTCAGGCAGGTGAGTCCCCAGACCCCACTGGCAAGGCGCACTCTGTGCTTAGACTTGTACATAGAGACTGGGAGCCCTCCCCCACTCTACACACGGCTGCAGCTGCAGCTGCTGTTGCTGCCATTCTGGGCTGGGGTGGGCAAGCTGGAAGGCTGCCTATATAAGGCTACGAGTGGTGGTGGTGTGGCCTCTGTGCTCAGATTTGTGTGCAGAGGGCAGGGTTCCTTCTCCTCTCTGCATAGTGCTGAAGACACCCCTGTAGAGCACCAGGGACCTGAGGTCAGACCTGCGCGGCCTGGCATCCCCCACCCCCGAGCCCAAGCATACTGCCTGAGGACCTAGAGAACACTCCACACATGCTACCACCTCTGGCATCTGGGTACTCCCTCCAGGGTGAAGATGGGCCCACCCAATCTGCTGCCAATGACACTGACAATACTCACCCACCCACATGCACCACCCAAGAGCCTGGGGACCATGCTGCCCAACCCATTGAAGCCACCACCAACACCAGCATGCACCTCTTGGGACCCAGAGGATCATCTTGCCACTGTTACTGACATCACCCACACCACACCAATTACCTGCGGGCCCAAAAATGCACCCACATGACCAGCCTACCACTGCCACCACTGGCAGCTGAGCAAGCCACCTGGATGCCTAAGATTGGCCACCTGAACCCACTAACACCATTGCCAGCATATATCACCCTGGGGCCCAAGAACGGGCATGCTCAGCCCTCTGCTGCCACCACTGATGTCTGAAGACTGGCCCACCTGTCATCCCAGTCCCCAGCAAAACTTCATCACAGCCTCTACTAATAATGACACCCTAAGCCACTGAGGAAATCAGATACCACCAATATTATTTATAATCAAAGAAATCATACAGAGACTACACTATTGCACACACCCAACCAACATCATTGATACATCTTCAAGAAAAATCATCCCCTACACAAGCAAATTCCAAAAAATGGAAGAAGTGACTAATGTACCAGATACACAAATAGCAATGTAGAGACACAACAATCGTGAAAAAGCAAGGAAATATGACACCTCCAAAGAAACACAATAATTCTTTAGCAACAGATCCTAATCAAAAAGAAATTAATGAAGTCCCAGAAAAGAACTCAAAATTTAGACAACCAAACAGCTCAGTGAGATACAAGAAAATTCTGAAAAACAACACAAAGAAATCACAAAAATAATTCAGGATATGAATGAGAAATGTACTAAAGAAATATCATAAAAGAGAGTCAAACAAAAATATTGGAGCTGAAGAATTCATTGAATGAAATACAAAACACATTTGAAAGCTTCAACAATTGACTACATCAAGCTGAAGAACCTCAGAACTTGAAGACAGTTGATTTTAAAATAACTCATTCAGACAAAAATAAAGAAAAGGGGGTTGGGGGCAGTAGCCCACGCCTGTAATCCCAGCACTTTGGGACGCCAAGGTGGGTGGACCACCTGAGGTCAGGAGTTCAAGACCAGCCTGACAAACATGGAGAAACCCTGTCTCTACTAAAAATACAAAATTAGCCAGGCATGGTGGCACATACCTGTAATCCTATCTACTGGGGAGATTGAGGCAGGAGAATCGCTTGAACCCAGGAGATGGAGGTTGCAGTGAGCCAAGATTGCACGATTGCACTCCAGCCTGGGCAACAAGAGCAAAACTCTGTCTCAATAAATAAATAAATAAATAAATAAATAAGA
Source organism: Macaca thibetana thibetana (assembly GCF_024542745.1). Lineage (NCBI taxonomy): Eukaryota > Metazoa > Chordata > Mammalia > Primates > Cercopithecidae > Macaca > Macaca thibetana. The sequence continues at coordinate 73,408,667 of NC_065592.1, forward strand.
ATTAAAAAGAATGAACAAAGCGTTTGTGATACATGGTTCACCATAAAGTAACCAAATAAATAAATTATCAGTTCTCCAGACAGCAAAGAGACCAAAGAAGAGTTCAATAGCCTTTTAAATGAAATAATAGATAAAAACTTCCCAAGTTTATCAAGAGATTTAAACATCCAGATACAAAAGGCCCAGTGATTTCCAAACAAATAAAATGCAAAAAGGTCTTCTCTGTGGCACGTTATAGTCAAACTATCTAACATCAAAGAAAAAGAGAATTCTAAAAACAGCAAGATCCTCTAGTGCGACAATAGGGAAATGAAAAGAGGGAGAGAGAGAGAGAGAGAAATAACAGGAGAAAAGCATCTAGTCACCTATAAAGAAACTCCCATCAGACTAACAGCAGACTTCCCAGCAGAAACTATACAAGCCAGGAGATAACAGAATTACATATTCAAAGTACTGAAAGGAAAAAAAAAAAAAACTGCCACCCAAGGATACTATAACCAGCAAAATTATCTTTCATAAATGAGGAAGAAATAAAGTATTTTCAAACAGATGTTGAGAGAATTGATTAGCACTAGACTAGGGAAGAAATGCTCAAGAGAGTACTGAACCTGGCAGAGAAAGGACAAGAGTTACCATCGTGAAAACACATTAAAGTCTAAAATCCACTGTTAAAGCAAAAACACAAATGATGAAAAGATCCAAATGGTACCATTGTAGAAAACCACCAAAGCACAAAGGCAAAAAAAATAAAAGAAAATGGAAGGAATAAAGGATATATAGAATAACCAGAAACCGATAAACAATATGACAGGAACAAAATCTCACATATGAATAATAACCTTGAATGTAAATGAATTAAATTCTCCACTTAGAAGATATAGACTAGCTGAATGAATTAAAAAACAAAACAAAACAAAACCCAACTATATGCTACCTACAAGAAAGACAATTTACCTGTAAAGACACATATAGACTAAAAGTAAAAGAATGGAAAAAGATATTCCATGCAAATGAAAACCAAAAATGAGTGGAAGAAGCTTTACTTATATTAGATAAAATAGACTTTGAATCAAAAAAAGACAAAGAAAGTTATTATATAATATAATGATAAAGGGATCATTTCAGGAAGAGGATATAACAATTCTTTTTTTTTTTTTTTTTTTTTTTTTTTTTTTTTTTTTTTTTTTGAGGCCAGGAGTTCAAAAAAAATAACAGGCTGAAGTATAGTTGGCAATCTTAGCTTACGGCAACCTCCACCTCCTAGGTTCAAGTGATTCTCATGCCTCAGCCTCCTGAGCAGCTGGGATTACAAGTGTGCGCCACAATTCCCAGCTAATATTTTTTATTTTTTAGTAAATACAGAGTTTTGCCATGTTGGCCAAGTTGGTCTTGAACTCCTGGCCTCAAGTGATCTGACTGCCTCAGCCTCCCAAAGTGCTGGGATTATAGGAGTGAGTCACCATGCCCAGCCATAACACTTCTAAATATATATGCATCCAACACCAGAGCACCCAGATTGATAAAGCAAATATTAACTAGATCTAAAGAGAGAGAGAGACTCCCATGCAATAATATCTGGAGACTTCAACACCCCACTCTCAGCATTAGACAGATAATCTAGACAGAAAATCAACAAAGAAACATTGGATTTAAATTGGACCTTACAGCAAATGGACCTAATACACATTTATAGAACATTTTATCCAACATTGGCAAAATACACATTTTTCTCACCAGTACGTGAAGCATTTTCCAAAATAGACCATATGTTAGGCCACAAAGCAAGTTTCAACACATTTTTGAAAATCAAAATTATATCATGTGTCTTCTTAGACCACAATAAAACTAGAAATTGAAACTAAGAGGAACACTGGAAATTATACAAACACATACAAATTGAACAACATGCTTCTGAAGGACCAATGGGTCAATGAAGAAATTAAATGTCTGGAAACAAATGAAAATGGAAATACAACATATCAAAAACTGTGAGATACAGCAAAAGCAGTGCTAAGGAGGAAGTTTATAGCAATAAATGCCTACATCAAAAAAAGAGAAAGATTTCAAATAAACAATCTAATGATGTGCCTCAAGAAACCAGAAAACTAAGAACAAACCAAGTGGAAAATCAGCAGAAGAAAAGAAATAATAAAGATGAGAGCAGAACTAAATGAAATAGAGACTAATAAAAATATAAAGGATCAATTAAATAAAAAGTTGGTTCTTCACAAAGATAAGCAAAATTGATAAACCTCTAGCTAGACTAACCAAGAAAAGGAGACCCAATAAACATAATCAGAAATTAAAAAGGAGACTTTACAACTGATACCACAGAAATGCAAATGATCATCAGAGGCTCTTCTGAACAACTATATGCTAACAAACTGGAAAACCTAGAGGAAACTGATAAGTTCCTACACAAATACAACCTACCAAGATTGAATGAGGAAGAAACCAAAAACCTGAATAGACTAAAAACAAGCAGCAACATTGAATCCGTAATAAAATACCTCCCAACAAAGAAAAGCCCAGGACCAGATGGATTCACTGCTGAATTCAGCCAAATGTATAAAGGATAACTGATATGGTTTGGCTGTGTCCCTGGACTCAAATCTTATCTTGAATTGTAGTTTCCATAATCCCCATGTGTCATGGAAGGGACCAGGCAGAGATAATTGAATCATGGAGGCAGTTTCTCCCATCCTGTTCTCATGATAGTGACTTAGTTCTTACAAGATCTGGTGGTTTAATAACAGGCTTCCCCCTTCACTGGGCACTCATTATTCTCCTTCCTGCTACAATGTGAAGAAGGACATGTTTGCTTCCCCCGCCACCATGATTGTAAGTTTCCTGAAGCCTCCCTAGCAATGCAGAACTGTGAGCCAATTAAGCCTTTTTCCTTTATAAGTTACCCAGTCTTGGTTATGTCTTTATTAGCAGTGTGAGAATGGACTAATACAACTAATAACAATCCTCCTCAAACTATTCCAAAAAGTTGAAGAAAAGGGAATTCTCCCTAACTCATTCTATGAGGCCAACATTACCCTGATATCAAAACTAGACAAGGACACAACAAAAAAATGAACCTACAGGCCTATATCCCTGATGAACATAGATGCAAAAATTCTCAACAAAATACTAGCAAACTTAATCCAACAGCACACCAAAAAGATAATACACCATTATCAAGTGGGATTTGTAGCAGGGATGCAAGGATAGTTCAACATATATACATCAATAAATAAGATACATCACAACAACATAACAAAGGGCAGAAACCAAAAATTTAACACCTTTGATGATAAAAATTCTCAACAAATGAGGCACAGAAAAAACATATCTCAAAATAATAAAGGTCACATATGACAAAACCACAGCTAATATACTGAATGGGGAAAAGTTGAAAGCCTTTTCTCCAAGAACTAGAACAATGTAAGGATGCCCATTTTTACCACTCCTATTCAACATGGTACTAGAAGTCTTTGCCAGAGCAATCAGGCAAGAGACATAAAACAAATTGGAAAAGAGAATTATTTGCAAACTACTCATCCAACAGGAGACTAATATCCAGAATATAAAAGCACCTCAAACAACTCAACAGTAAAAAAATAATCATCATCCCCTTAAAAATTAGCAAAGGACTTAAATAGACCTTTCCCAAAGAACACATACAAATGACCAACAGTTATATGGAAAAATGCTCAACATCACTAATCATCAGGAAAATGCAAATCATATCATGATATGCTATCACATATGATATATGATATGATATAGATATTAGAATGGCCACTGTTAAAAAGGAAAAATACAGCAGATGCTGATGAGGATGGAGAGAAAAGGGAACTCTTATACACTGTCAGTGGGAATGTAAATTAGCAGAACCACTATGTAAAACAACACTGAGATTTCTCAGTAGTGAACAATCTCACTACTAGGTATTTATCAGTATATCAAAGGGTTCCCTTACCTCCATGTTTACTACAGTACTATTCACAATAACAAAGATATGAATTCAACCTAAATGTTCATCAACAGACAAATAGATAAAGAAAATTTGGTATATATACACAATGGAATACTATTCATACTATTCAGCCATAAAATACTGAGTCTTGTCATCTGCAGCAACATGGATGAAATGGAGATCATTGTGTTAAGTGAAATAAGCCAGGCACAGAAAGACAAGTACTGCATTTTCTCACTCATATAAGGGAGCTAAAAAATTTGATCTCATGGACATACGGAATAGAATGATAGATACCAGAGATTCTGAAGGATGAGGGTGTGGGAGGGAATGAAAAGAAGTTGGTTAATGGGTACCAACATACAGTTATATGGAAGAAAAAAGTTCTAATATTTGATATCAGACTAGTGTGACTATACTTAGCAAGAAAACTTTGTACACTACCAAGTAACTAGAAGAGATGACTTGGTGCCAACACCTATAAATAATAAATATTTAAGGTGATGGATACCCCAAATATTCTGACTTGATCATTATATATTTTATGCAAGTAAAAAACATTCATGTACTCCATAAATATGTAAAAATTATGTATCAATAACAGCAAAATAAATAAATAGAAAATATTCTAAATAACTACACACAAAAAATATATACAGATTACAAAAATTATATGAGGAGTTTTGGCCTCTAAGGTCACTTGGCACATTACCAGGCACCTATAGGACTCATTCAAAAATATTTGCGATGTTGAATTAAAGTGCAGCAAAAAGTAGGATCAAACTGAAAAGAAATAATTATATTTAGTAACTGACACCTCAGTGGTGAACTTTAAAGATAACTTTCAGGTGCGGTGGCTCACGCCTGTAATCCCAGCACTTTGGCAGGCCAAGGCAGGTGAATCACCTGAGGTCAGGACTTCAAGACTAGCCTGACCAACATGGAGAAACCCCATCTCTACTAAAAATACAAAAATTAGCCAGGCATGATGGTGGGTGCCTGTAATCCCAGCTACTCGGGAGACTGAAGAGAGAAAATCACTTGAACCCAGGAGGCAGAGGTTGCAGTGAGCTGAGATCATGCCATTGCACTCCAGCCTGGGCGACAGAGCAAGACTCTGTCTCAAAAAAAAGAGAACTTTCAATGGCATGATGGAAAGAAGTAAGATTTTTAGGAAATAAAGGAATGAAAAGAAAGCAAAAAAAATGAGGTAGCAAAGGTGAAGACTGACGTTTTTATTAAAAGAATGGAAAATATATCAGACTATTGGGGGATTGAAGGGAATAATGTCATTTGCTCTCATTTATTGAGTTCCTACAATATGTAAGAATGGATGAAAAGATGAGTGAATAGGAAGGCCATGAGCCAGAGCTAGAATCCTCGAGAAGAATGTCTTTAGCTTGTGGGATGGGTGGTGATTTGAGCAGGGCAGGGAAACCAGTCACTATGAAGGGGAAGTGTGGCATCAGAGGATAAGGGGATGTGGAATGTCTAAGGTAGACTAAAGTTCTAGAAGCTGCAGAATGATGCAGTGAAAAGAACCACAAACTCTCCCACTTTGTCCCAAGACATAGGGTACGTGGGAGAAAGAGAAGCTTTCATTTTAGTGAGTTTCAAAGCATGCGATATTTGCAGTAGAGAAAATGGCTTCAGCTTAAGTGAAAAGGTAGAGGGTGTTTAAGAAGAAAGGGAAAAGACACAGGAATTTGCTGACAATGAAAGGAAGGAGTTTAAAAGACACAATGGAAAGGATTAGAAAATGGTTATATTAATCAGGGTTGTAGCTAGAAATAGGCAAAATACTCGAAGGACCAACAATAGCTGATGAGGTACCCAACAACCAGCATTAGTGGGGAACCATTACCCTATACACTTCATGGGGCAAGGAAAACAAGTGGTGTTATTAAACCTAGCAAGAGCTGAAACCATGAAAGAGGGACCACCCAGTAGAAACTGTGTTGTAAAGGGCCGCAGCCACCGTGAGAACCACAGCAGCACAGGAAAGGAAAGGAGTAGTGGGGAACACTCCATCTCCTCGCTCTCCTCCCATAGACTTGTCTCCTACTGATGCCTCCATCAGCTGAGCCCAACCAGAAGAGTCAGGTGACGCTGTCCAGAGTCACTGAACAGAACCCAGGTGACTACTGTGTGTGCAGGGGAGGTAGGATGAGTAGAGAACATCCAGAGTTGGGGAGTGAGCAGAAGGGAACTATCTAGCTGAATGAGAGGGAAAGTTTAGGACAGAACAGCTATAAAGGGAGCATGAGGTAAAGTAAAGAAACTGAAAGGAGTGGAGAGAGGGCCTGTGAATGGCTAGAGTTTGCGAATAATGGCTTAAAAGAACTCTCAGGGGCTCTTGGTCCATAATGAGGACTGTTTATGTGGATTTGTATGTACATATTAATAGCAATTAGAGCCAACCTTGTTCATAGGCAACGCTTGGCAACACCTAAGTTGGCTCCCCAAGAAATCCCAGCTGTCTGCTTATCCATACTGCCCCCCAGAAATAGTTTGCTTAATACCAGAAATTTCTGCAGTGGGAAGCAAACCCTTTTGTTCTCTAGATAATTTTGGATGTGAGACTTACATTTAATTCAATAAATATGCATAGGTGCTGAGATGACAAAGTTGCTGTTCTATCAAAAGCAGAACCTCCTTGGGTAGACAATGCAGTAACTTAAACTAAAACAATTTTTGACCTAAGTTCGGAGATTCTCAAGAAATCACCTTTTTTATAAAAAGGAACAAGATCATGTCTTTTGCAGAAACATCAGTGGAGCTGGAGGCAATTATCCTTAGCAAACTAACGCAGAAGCCGAAAACCAAATACTGCATGTTCTCACTGATAAGTGGGAGCTAAATGATGAGAACTTACGAACACAAGGAAGGAAAAAGACACTGGGGTCTACTTGAGGGTAGGAGGAAGAGGAACAGGAAAATCACTATTGGGTACTAGGCTTAATACCTGGGTGATAAAATAATCTGTACAACAAACCCCTGTGACACGAGTTTACCTACATAACAAACCTTCACATGTACTCTCAAACCTAAAATAAAAGTTAAAAAAAAATCAGCTTTTGATAGGAGAGTGTTTGGGGACACTGTGAGACAGAGAATGAAAGCATCAATTGTCAAGGCGGTTGGCCCCAAAATAAACTGCCTTTTTCAGAGCTACATGAGTGTGTGTATGTGTATGGTTATGTGGTTGTGTGTGTGTTAAAATCCCTCACCCATCCACCCATCCATTCATCCACTTCCATTTCTTGCCTTCCTTTACCCTGTATTGCACCAGTTGAATGTGCCGATCAAAGGAGGAAACTGGCTATACTTTTATGTTCTTCAGTATCACTTTTCCTTGTTTTCCTTCCATTTCCCAGCAGTCTCATCACAAAGGATTCCAGCATGAGAAATATGACATAACAATAGCATCACACAATGGATGCCTCATTACATCCCACCTCTCCTGTGTCTCCAACACGACTACCACCTCTCTTTCCTGACCCCACCCCACTCTCTAATTCCACTTGAGATATTTGCATTTTGGAAGAAATTTTTTTGTTTTTCTGTTTTTCAGAAGGACAAAACAAAGCTCTAGCAGGGTGGGGGTGGGGGAAGCCCCAAAGAAGGTGATTAATATCATTGCTGCTAATTTTCCACAAGCACTTGTCGGCACAGCAGTGAGCCAACTCAGACAGTGCCAAAAGTAATCTCGAAATTATCTGGCATCTCACTCCAGCAATAAAACACAGATTTATGTGGTGCAGCCCATAATAGAAAATGGAATAAAATCATCCTAGATGACTAAATCTCGATGTTTCTGGTCGAGGAGCTTAATAACTGAACTCTTTATAGCCCCAGGGACTGCTCAGCCATTTGTTTTCATTTCTCTGACATTTTGTCAGAGTCACATAATCAGATGTGCTGCCCTGCCGCAGGGTCTGGGCCTCGGAGATGAGTGTGCTCCACAGTGGGGTCAGGAGACCTGCTTCTAGGTACTGACCTGTTACCCCTAACTGTGGGACCTGAAACAAATTGCCCAGGTTAAAAACACTCTGACTGTGTTGCATTCCACTTTGGAAATTCTTCCAGGCTCACTGAGACCTCACCTCTCTACTCCTCCTGGCTTCTCTGCCCTATTTGATCCTGTGTCTTGGTTCCTGGTCTTCAGTTAACCCTTTTGGGGCATGGTATAGGCTCCTTCCACAAGAAAACCCTTCAAAAACCTAAATTACCTTTAGAACTATTTTAAATAGGTTTCATTATTGATGTAATCTTGGGGGATTTGTGTGTGTGTGAGCGTGTGTGTCTTCTGTGGACTTGTTTCTTTTTCTCTTCTTTTGCTCTACCTTCTTCCATGTTTCCTTCCCATGTCTTTTCCCTCTCCCTTCTTCCTCTCCTTCCTTACTCCTGACAATTAAATGAACCTGTCTCTGACACCCACAGGCATTTCTTACTTGCTTGGTGACACCCAGGAATAAAGAAGACACGCATTGCTCTGCCCACAGTGTCATAGTCTTCCTGGATGCATGCAAATTGCATGAAATCATGTCATTTGTAGTAACATGGTTAGAACTTGTGATTATTACTATAATAATCTCAAGTGCCAGTTCAAAGTTGCGTTAAGTTACTGAGGAACAGTTTAAAGCGATTTATAGCTGTAGCATGGGCATACATGAGAATGAAATGGTGACATGGAAAAGTAAACACAGCTCCAGCTAAGGGATACGTTTTGGAGTGCCATATAGAACATATGCAGAGGAAAATTGTGAAAACATTTGAAGGCATTTCTGTGCATTAATCAAGATTGTTCTTCTTGGCCGGGCGCAGTGGCTCAAGCCTGTAATCCCAGCACTTTGGGAGGCCGAGACGGGCGGATCACGAGGTCAGGAGATCGAGACCATCCTGGCTAACACGGTGAAACCCCGTCTCTACTAAAAAATACAAAAAAAAAACTAGCCGGGCATGGTGGCGGGCGCCTGTAGTCCCAGCTACTCGGGAGGCTGAGGCAGGAGAATGGCGTGAACCCGGGAGGCGGAGCTTGCAGTGAGCTGAGATCCGGCCACTGCACTCCAGCCTGGGCGACAGAGCGAGACTCCGTCTCAAAAAAAAAAAAAAAAAAAAAAAAAAAAAATGATTGTTCTTCTTGTCCTCAAAGTAAGAATGGATTACAAAACCCTACTAGAATAACAGTGAGGAAAAGCAGTGCTGTCCTGTATCAGCAACAGGTGATAGGAATATGTCTGATTTTTGGCACTGACAAGGAATGCAATTACAAATATGAACAGGGCAAACCACACCTGTAGACACCCAGCTGATGAAGACTCCCCTACAAAGCTTAAGCATAGTACAAATGGGTTATCTATGCACAGGAAAATAAATCAACATTATCAGAGGTATGCCTGCCTCCCATGTTTATCACAGTACTATTCACAATAGCAAAGATACGGAATCAACCCGTGTTCATCAATGGATGAGTGAATACAGAAAATGTGCTTTATGTACACAATGGAATACTAGTCAGTCATTAAAAAGGATGAAAGCATGTCATTTGTAGCAACATGGTTGGAACCTGAGGTTATTATCATAAGTGAAATGAGCCAGGCACAACAAGACAATATCACATGTTCTCACTCACATATAGGAGCTAAAAAATTTGATCAGATGGAGGTAAAGAGTGGAAAGATAGCAGAGACTGGGAAGGGTGAGTAGAGAGGAATGAAGGGGATAAGAGAAGTGGGTTAAAGGATACAAACATACAGTAAAATAGAAGGAATAAATTCAGTGTTTGATAGAGTAAGGTGACGACACTTAACAAAAATATTTGGTACTCAGATGATGGACACCCTAAATGCCCTGACTTGATTACTACACATTATATACATGTAACAAAACTTCCCATGTGCCCCATAAATTTGTACAAATACAAAAAAGAAGAAAAAATAAAATAAAAATTTTAAAAACATAGTGCAGGCCAGGCACGGTAGCTCACGCCTGTAATCCCAGCACTTTGGGAGGCCAAGGCGGGCAAGGTCAGGAGTTCAAGACAAGCCTGGCCAACATGGTGAAACCTCGTCTCTACTAAAAATACAAAAATTAGCTGGGCATGGTGGTGGGCACCTGTAATCCCAGCTACTCAGCAGGCTGAGGCAGGAGAATCGCTTGAACCCGGGAGTCGGAGGTTGCAGTAAGCTGAGATTGCACCACTGCACTCCAGCCTGGGCAACAGAGTGAGACTCCATCTCCAAAAAAACAAACAAACAAAACATAGTGCAAATGCATCCAGGAAGACTAAGAATCCAGTAGTCCTTTCTCAGTCCTGGTTCCCAAATGAGACTTTTAATCTACCATGGATCCATGTCAGAGGTAGACTGAGGTAATCAGGAATAACCATAAATGCACAAAGAAAAAAAGTCTAGAACAAAACTAGGAAAAAGATATCCCCTTGGTGACACTAGTTAAGCATTTCCTTGTTTGGAGAATTAACACCAAAATCACACTGATGTTAGATATGTACATATATATTGTAACTTGGTGTTGAATATATATTATAGCTTGGTGTGTGTGTGTGTGTGTGATGCACACACACATATACAGTCTTCCCTTGGTATCCATGGAGGATTGATTCCAGGACCGCCCTCAGATACCAAAATGCACAGATGCTCAAGTCCCTTATATAAAATGGTATAGTATTTGCATATAGCCTACGCACATTCTCCTACCTGATTACATGGTTGAAACTTTCAGCCCCTATCTACCAAGGAGGTCCCCAGAAGTGAACAGGGGCTGGAGATCAGGGTCAATCATGTGGCCAATAATTTAATTACATGCTCCTACCGTCTTAGTTGGCTTGGCTGTCACAAGTACATACCATATACTGGATGTCTTAAGCAACAAAAACTTATTCTCACAGGAGGCTAGGTACTTCCACATCAAGGTGCTGGCCAATGTGGTTGCTAATAAGGGCTCTCTTCCTGGCTTGTGGATGTCCACCTTCTTCCTGTGTCCTTATGTGACCTTTCCTCACTGCACATACACACAAACACACAGAGCCAGACAGAGAAAAAGAGAGAAGGATCTTTCTTTCTCCTTTTTTAAGGCAACTAATCTCATCAAGAGGGCCCTTCCCTCATAGCCTGATCTAATCCTAATTACCTCCCAAAGACCCCATCTCCAAATATTATCAAATTGAGGATTAGGGCTTCAACATGTGAATTTAGGTGGTGGGGGACACAAATAATCAGTCCGTAACGCTTGAATGTTATGTAATGAAATCCCATATAAAAAACCCTGAAACAACCAGATTTGGGAAATTTGGGGGTTGCTGAACACAAGGATGTGCTGGGAGGGTGACATGCCTGGAATATCATGTAACACTGTGCCCCATCCCTCAACCCTGATCACACACCTTGTTGCCCTATGTAACTCTTCACCTGGCTGTTGATTTGTATCCTATCTAATAAATCAGTAACCATAATTACAGTGCTTTCCTGAGCTCTGTGAGTCGTTCTAGCAAATTATCGAACCTGAGAGGTGGTCGTGGAAATCCTCAAATTTGTAGTTCATGAGACAGAAGTACAGACGGCCCCTGGGACTTACATCTGCTGTCTAATGTGAGAATAGTCTGTGCCCTTAACCTGTAGGATCTGATGCTCACTTCAGATAGTGCCAGAATTGAATTGTAGGACAATCAATCCCAACTGGTATGGGAGAGTTGCTATTGGCAAAACATCATTCTAGCCCCTAACAGGACGATGTTTTGCCTTCTGATTCGCTAGTATAGTAGGAAAAATTCTAAGATAATCTGAAGATTTCCACTTCTGATCTGCATGCCCTGTATAATCCCCTTCCTTTAGTGACCTGTGAATATGGTAGGATTTTACTCCAGAGATTAAGTTATGTTATTTGGCAAAAGTGAAAGGATTTTATATATGTAATTAAAATTCTTAATCAGTTGATCTCAAGTTAATCAAAAATGAGATTATGCTTTGTAAGCCTAACCTAATAAGGAAAGTCCTTTAAAAGAGGGTCTAGAAATCAGAAACAGAGGAGGTCAGAGATTCTCCTCCCGGTCTTGAAATCATAAGCTGCCATGTTGTGAGAAGGCCTATGAGGCAAGAAATTGAGTGGCTCTAGGAGTTGAGGGCAGCCCCAGCTGAAAGCCAGCAATACAGCAGGGGCCTCAGTCCTACAACCACAAGGAATCAAGTTCTGTCAACAACCTGAGGGAACCTGAAAGAGAACCCTGAGATCTAGAAAGCAATTCAATCCAGCCAGGACTTTGATTGCAGCTTTGTGAAATTCTAAGCAGAGGACCCTGCTAAGATGTGCACTGGGCACATCTTAGCTGAGTCCTGATGACTCCTGTGAGTCATTTTAACCTGCGTCATTTGTGATAATTTGTTAGGTAGCAACAGAAAACAAATACAGCCACTTATAATACACCCTGATCACTTCGTCATTCTCCTACTTCACATTTACAATACTGCCCAAGTCTTTTCATGATGTCCTCTTCAACAGGGAGCATAACCAAAGCTTTTGACAGGTGTTCAGCAAAATGATTTGCACATTATATCTGATTGATAACTGTGTTCCTGAATTCGTATTATACTGTCAAGGTTTACAAGAGAGCATTAGGAAAATACTACTATGATTTACCTCAGCCCTTTAACACATTCTGCTCTTAAAATAGGCATTCCTGGCCAGGTGCCATGGCTCACATCTATAATCCCAACACTTTGGGAGGCTGAGGCAGGCAGATCAATTGGGACCAGGAGTTCAAGACCAGCCTGGCTAACATGACGAAACCCCATCTCTACCGAAAATACAAAAATTAGCCGGACATGGTGACACGTGCCTGTTGTCCCAGTTACTCAGGAGGCTAAGGCACAAGAATCACTTGGACCCAGGACGTGGAGGTTGCAGTGAGCTGAGGTCGCATCATTGCACTCCAGTCTGGGCTACAGAGCAAAACCCTGTCTCAAAAAAAATAAATAAATGCATTCCTTGTTATATGATGACTTAATATCCACCATTCCACTAAAGCAGGAAATAAATTCCATATACATCCCCTGAAGCCCCACGTTTTGGAATTTTCAAATTTTCTGAGTGTTTTTTTTGGACCCTATCACAAGGTAATAAAAGAGCAGCTATGACTCAGTTAAAAATGTTCACCCAAATTGCAATTCTAACTTCTTTGTTGAAGAGGAAAACCAGCAGCTTCTGCATAGAGTCCTGATTTAACAGGTAGTCCAGCGGATCCAAGCACAAACAGGGAGATCAGAACTGTACTGGAGAAGTAAGTTTGGCTATAGTTTATTTTCCCATTGTTATACCTGACTTGTCTCCCAAACCCTCCACCACTAAATGGCCCAAGGCCAGAGCATGGCAACCATTGTTTCCTGGTTATTTTTGTGTCCCCCTCTCCTCATGCACCTTCTACACATCCTTGTTATGTTTCCATCACTTTCCTCATGTGTAACACTTACATAACGGTGAAAGCTCACACCTCTCACAAGTTTGCTAAAATCAAGTGAGGTAACAAATGTGAAATTGTTTCCAAATGAGAAAAGACTTTTATGAATGTGACAAATGCTTTTTTTTTAATGAGCAACCATTTTATAGAATAATAGAAACTTGGTGTTGAGAATTTTGTCACATACCAAATGAATATCTGAATCTCTTTCCCAACAGCCTGCATTCATTCATTCATCAAACGTGTATAAAGAATCCACTAAGATCTATGCATTAGGGAAGGCCCCTTCCAGTGACCTCTAGTTGATACCTTCCACTGACAAGGAACTCATTATGTCCTAAATGACCTCATTCCATTTGAGGTAGTTTCGATGTCAGAAACTTCTCCCTCTCTCTGTAGAAAGAGCCCCCAATAACCAGCAGTAGCTAAGTTCTGGGCATGAAAAATGAAGTGTCAAGTGGTGTTTTGCCACTAGCTGGCAGATATGAGTTACACACCAGAAGTGAGAGTGAACAAGGCAGGGTAGTGTCTTCATGGTGTGGGTACTGAGTAAATGTCCTCAGAATAGCTAAGGAAACAATGAAATCTTCACAGAGGAAATAGAACTTAAACGGAGCCTTAAATGTCAGCCAGAATATAAGAAGTAGGAAGGCAATTTTAGATGAGATGAACAAAAGGAATAAAGGCTTAGCATGCACTCCTGGGAAAAACGAGATGTGTTTGACAATACTGGAGGGTCCTGAAATCTTGACAAAGGAGTTTAAATTGACACAGTGGGGACCAGGAATCCTCTGAAAGTCACTGAAGCGTTATTACTTTCATTCTCACAAGAGTACTTTTTATCTGAACAACAAATGGATGTTCTCCTTCACCCAGAAGAGGAAAGTAGAGACCGGATAGTACAGGATAGGTCCAAAACTGGCTTCAGGCAAAAGGCCAGTTCCAGAGAAGAAGGGTTTGAAACAAGACCAAAGCCTGTGGTTGTTGAATCAACTGTTACTTGTTTTACAAATTTGTCTGAGGGAACTGCCAGAAGCAAGTGGCCTCTGGTCACCTGTTCCTTTGTGCAGTGTGGCTTCTGAGGTTTGTGTAAAATTATTTGTTCTCTGCACTTTGCCAAGAGGGATGGAGTATTTCTACTAGCTCCATAATTCAGGAAATATAAATCCTGTAGCACAGACACTACAAATAAATGAGATCTTTTTGTTTTGTTTTGTTTTTGTTTTTGTTTTTGTTTTTGTTTTTGAGACAGAGTCTCATTCTGTTACCAGCTTGAAGTGCAGTGGCGCGATCTCGGCTCACTGCAACCTCCGCCTCTCGGATTCAAGCGATTCTCCTGCCTCAGCTTCCTGAGTAGCTGGGACTACAGGCACACGCCACCACACCCAGCTAATTTTTTTTTTTTTTTTTTTTTTTTTTTTTTTTTTTTTGTATTTTTAGTACAGACGGGGTTTCACCATGTTTGCCAGGATGGTCTCAATGTCTTGACCTCATGATCCACCCACCTAGGCCTCCCAAAGTGCTGGGATTACAGGCATGAGCCACGTACCTGGCCGAGATCTTTTAATTAATCTTTGGATTCAATCTCTACATTTCTTCCTGAACATTTCTTACAGTGAGATTTCTCTGAGTTGGAGTTGGGACCATTCTCACGTTCCACCACATAGCTCACTCAGGTGGGTTTCGTTTAAGTTGTTCTAAGTAAAAATGACTGAAGATCATTTTTCTTGGACCCCGTGATACTGGATGAACAACATCCTATAGCATGTTATGGTAGCCAGTTTTAAAAGCTGCTAAATCAGAGAGGCTGCCTCGGTCTGGGACAGCACTCATTCAGATTGATTTAATCTTAGGGATATGAGTGTTATACACAGAGACTGACCAATGTCTTTTGATTCCCTAAAGAATGCATAGTTAAGCCACTGGATAGTACCCGCTTGGCTTCTTCTCTCCACCTGTAGTTTGTGGTCTTCACTGATCCAGATGGGCCTCAACCTGAAACTGTGATCAGGATATTTGACCTTTGGGGACAGCTAAAAGAGGGGGGCACCAGTACCTCCAGCTAAGCTTCCACCAGCACTTCAGAAGAAAAAAGATGTGTTCCCCGCTTCTGATTATTTCCTCAGAGTGAGAGTTGAGGCTCAATGGGCCACGTAATTATAACCCCTTACCTCCATGGGACAGGCTTAGGACTGATATCCTATCACCATTATCTTACCTCATTTGAGGCATGAAGGAGTGTGTTTTTATTTTTAATAGAAACAGAAAGGCAAGCAAGCAAGCATAATTTTGAAACAAAGAATGACTTATAATGAAGATCTTCAGACGTAACACATTCTCTTCCTTTTTGAAAAATGCATAGCTATTCTTCTGGAAGGAAATCCTTGTTGTATATTGCTTAAAAGCAGCAGTCAATAGTCAATTTAATAATCTTCCAGGTTGCCATGAGAAACAAAAGACATATTACATGGTGATGTCATAGGCTCTCAGCATGTTTCCGAAGATATTTTTTAAACTTGTTCCAATCACCAAATCTGTATTTCCTAGATAAGTTATGTTATCCTTTTTTTTTTTTTTTTGTTATAAACAATTATTTGTTGTGCATCCTCCATATGTAGAATACTGTGGGTGAAATGCAGGAATCGAATGTGCAATCCCTGTCCTCAAATGTTAAAGGGACACATCTTAGTTTGTTTTGCACTGGTATAACAGGATACTGGGGAATTTACAAAGAAAATAAATTTATTTCCTCACAGTTCAGGATGCTGGAAAGTCCAAGATCAAGGCACCAGCATCTGGTGTGGGCCAAGACACTGTGTCCTCACCTGGTGGAAGGTGGAAGGGCTAAGAGAGATGAACCCTGTGTTTTCACATGGCAGAAGAACAGGAGAGAGAGAACCCCCTCTCGCAAACCTTTTTTGTAAGAGGAATAATTAATTTATGAAGACAGACCCCTCATGACCTAAACACTTCCTAAAAGACCCCACTTCCCGGCCAGGCGCGGTGGCTCATGCCTTTAATCCCTGCACTTTGGGAAGCCGGGTTGGGTGGATCACCTGAAGTCCGGAGTTCGAGACCAGCCTGGCCAATATGGCGAAACTCTGTCTCTACTAAAAATACAAAAATTAGCTGGGCATAGTAATCCCAGCTACTTAGGAGGCTGAGGCAGGAGAATCACTTGAACCCAGGAGGCAGAAGTTGCAGTGAGCCGAGATCGCACCATTGCACTCCAGCCTGGAAACAAGAGTGAAACTCCATCTCAGGAAAAAAAAAAAAAAAGACCCCACTTCCCAACACCACTGTGCTGGGGATCAAGTTTCCAACACATGAATTTAGGGGACACATTCAGACCATATAAGGGTATATGGGTGTGAAGTTGACTGCAGGTAAAAATGGGTAAATGGTGGGAAGATTGGGGAGGCTGCTGCCTACCCCTTCTTTCAACAGAGTCTCTGATTTTCGGGAATATAAGAGGTTAGCTCTGGGTTAGAGCAACAGAGTAGGAATATCATAACTTGCTCTGAACCAGCCACTGTCTCAGGCAATCTCATAACCACCTGATGCAAGAGCAACTCTTTCTCTCTGCATTTTACAGAATAGGACAGGAAGGCATGAAGATTTTTAGAACTGTCTAAGGCCACATATGTATAAAGTGGAGAACCACAATTCAAACTGAGGGATCCAGCTTCTGATCTCATACCTTTGGTCTCTAGGACAAATTAAAGATGTCATGAATATTTTCTAGTGTGCCTCCATCCAACAGAAATATAATGTGAGCTACATAGTAATTTTGAGCACACTAATCACCATATTAGAAAAGTAATAAATATTGAAGCTAATTTTAATGTTTTATTTAACTGAATATATCTATTTCCATTTTTACATGTAGTCAACATTTTAAAACTATTGGTGAGTATTTTATATTCATTTATCCATCCTTAGTCTTTCTAATCCGCTGTTTAATACTTACATCTCAATTTGGACTAGCCACATGCCAAGTGCTCAGTAGCCACATGTGGCTGGTGAACAGCACAACTCTGGTGCATGCAATGAGAGATGTGAGATAGCAAGAAAGATGATTTGACAGAGAGAGAGTGGGAGAGAGATAGTACAGATTTCGATCCAAATAGAATAGGAAGAATAACACAGACTTAAAGAATTCTTTGATGCTTGTTTTGATCCTTGAGCAAAAATGACAAATTCTATCTACAGAGCATAATCGTAGACACTCTATGTCCCAGAAGACATCAACCTTCTAAGATTAGAAATCACAATCTTTAAGCTTCTAGTTACTCATCTTACCATGATTCCCTCTGGTAACATCTGGCTTACACGTACCCCAGCTGCCTTAAATTGAAGAGAGGCCAGAGACAGTAATAGGTAATTTGCGGATAGTCTAAATGCTTCCTGCCCTTCTTTCCAATTTTTCAGATTAAAAATGTGAATTAAATTCAAGGTGTCCCCCTCTACTCAGTTTTATTCTGAGTTTCAAGGTTCACGCCTATTCAGAAAGCTTCCTTTCTTGCCAGCAATTGTCCCCATCCCTTGGCTAAGATCTTGAACTACTTAAACAAAGATGAGAAGGAATGAAAAAAAAAAAAACTCTGATTAATTTCTATTCTTGTGTCATTACAACTATATTCTCTAGAGTAAGAAATAAATCTTACAGCCTATGACCTGGCAGGTTCAGTCATTAACGCCCAGGAAAAGCTAAGCTGAAATATCATCTCTCCCTGCTTAGGTGTTGCTCCTAAGAATTTAACCTTCCCTTAAGTTATTGTACTTAAATGGTGTTGTCAAGGAAACACATTCTTAAACAAGACAAGGGTTGGGTTGAGGTTTTTCCAATTTCAGTTCTCACCCAGAATAAAGCTATTCTGCCTTTCATCAAACCCACCCTCAAATCCTTCACTCACACTAAAATATAGGTCATTCTGCAGTGGTCTGTTCTCAAACTTTACCTAGTAGCAGAACCCCCTAAAAATCATAGTGTTCTTCTTGGAATATCATGAAAAGTTACCATATGAAAATTAAAATCAATAATAATTCTGTATTAAATCAGATGCCATCTTAGATTCTAATATATATAAACAATAGCATACACCAAGAGCATGAAAAGATCTGAATGGAGAAAATTTTACGATTGATACTATCCCATCCCTTTATTTAACATTTTTACTAGAGTAGATGAAAACAGTCATACCCAAATGAGTAACAGAACCCTCTGAGCATGAGTTTTTTTCTTGGCACCTTAACTTGAAAACTGAACAGTTACAGAGTCAGCCCTTTTACATGGACTTTATCTTTCAATAGGATCCAAGACTCTATGTTTGGCAATGGAGAAGTGATGTCAAGTCTCAGGCACCAGTAGAAGAGGATAGCTTTTGACTTGTGGACTGTGGTTAGTCCCAGAATCACAGTGTAAGCAAGAAGAGGCATGTGACTAACAGCCAATGCCACCATTCCTGAGATCAAATTCTCCAGAGTTCATCTCATCCAGATTGTTCCACTGAATCCTGTCACCACTCCGGTGATTGAGAGGACCCAGCAGGAGTGAGAGGAAGGGGAAGAGGAAGATCAATACACAAGTACAGCAGGGACCTGGAAAACCATGGTACCAGGTATTTCAAAGGCCCTGGCAATGCAATTCCTCACTCCCAAGGCAGCATCTACACAGCCATGGCTTCTCTGCGAGAGCCTTCACATCAAGGCCCCTGCCTACAGCCAGAACAGCAAAAGCCAACATTGCATTGATTGAAAGCTGGGTTGACCACGGCTCATTCTTTTCAAACACTTTATTATGGAAACTGTCAAACATAAGCCAAAGAGAACACTACAGTGAGCTCCATTACCCATCACCCAGCTTCACGTTTGTCAATCCATACCCCCATTCACTTCCCTCACACATACACTGCATTATTTAGAAACAAATTCCAAACGTTATAGTATTTCATATGTAAACATATCCATTTGTAGCTACAAAAAAATAGAGTTTTTAAAAAATGTAACCATTACCATCATTGAAAAAGTTAATAATTCCTCAGTATCAGTGCTCAACTGTCTCTCATTGTCTTATATATTTTTAAGTAGTCAGCTTGTTTAAATTCGAATCCAAAAAAAGTCCGTGTATTATATTTCATTTCTATGTCCCAACATTTCCTGTAAACATAAAGTGTTGATTATACTTAGGTTCAGTTTTTGGCAAGAAGACTTCATAGGTGGTGCTGTGTACTTCTTATTACATTACACGAGGAGGTACGTAACGCCTGATGTTAATGTTGATCAAGGAGTGCAGGTGTCGCCAGCCTGCTCATCTGTTATAAAGTTCCCTATCAGCTTTTCAACTAAAGGTCTTAGCAGGCATTGATGTTAATTGCTTAAATCAATTATCTCATTAATATTTGAAATTTTGGGATGGGTGTGGTGGCTCATGCCTGTAATCTCAGCACTTTGGGAGGCCAAGGTGGGTGGATCACCTGAGGTCAGGAGTTCAAGACCAGCCTGGCCAACATGGTGAAACCCCGTCTCTACTAAAAATACAAAAATCAGCCAGGCATGGTGGCATACACCTGTAATGCTAGCTACTCAGGAGGCTGAGGTAGAAGAATCACTTGAATCTGGGAGGTGGAGGTTGCCGTGAGCCAAGGTCACACCACTGCACTCCAGACGGGATGACAAGAGCAAAACTCCATCTCAAAAAAAAAGAGTTGAAATGTTAATATTTTAAATCTATGCTTCTACTTTCATTAACTAGGATTCTTCTATAAATAAAAACTTTCAGCAAATGTTTGTTTGCTTTGAGGTATACATCATGCAGGAACAACAAGTTAAAGACTGGATTCTGTGCTCTCATTTACCTTTCTTCAGAATCATGGATTAGTTGTCTAGGATCTTTCAAAGGTGACCAATTATTTTTATATGATTACAAATCCATGCATATTTATAGTTTATATGTATCAATCCATTCACTGTTCTATTCCTTTTGATTTTGAAACTGTTCCATCTTTGGCCGGTGGGAGTTCTTCAAACCAGCTTCTGAATCTTTTTAACACAATCTCCATTATCTCGATGTTTTCCTTGCTTTCTGATCTGACAAGATTTTCCAGGCTTATCTTGCACAGTTGCTCTCCTAAACATGGAATTCACTGTCTCACCACAAACTCTGGTTTCATTTTCTGGGTGTTTGTATTTACAGACCACAATCTGGAAGGTCTATTAATGGCCTGTTCTAGGCCTTTTTAGTAGAAATTGCTGGGAAATATTTATTAGAAAATATATCAAAAATTTATACTGATATTTACAATTCAAATTCAGAATTACAGAGATTTAATTTAACTTCTTTGATTTTACCATGGTATATGTTTCTTTTATGTTGAAAAATTTTGGTTCCTAATGACATTAACAATTTAAATTTTGTTGCAGTTCTTCTCTTTAGGATAGATATATCCCACAAGAGATGTCCAAATTACTGAGTTTTTAATGTCATTCTAAATAATTCCTCTTGATACAGTTAAACCACCTGCATAATTCACAATTAAGCTTGTCATTTTTTTAATTTCTAAGAATTGCTTTCTGTTTCAGTTTACATGATTTTAAAGTCAATTTACAAAACAATGCATAGAGATACTTTTATTAGTTTATGGTTTATGTTTACATTTGTATTTCCCCCTTTTACAGATACATATAATACCCTGCACCTTGATTTTATCACTTAAAAATATATCCTGAAGATCATATTAGACCAATATGCAGAACTATGCCTCATTGCTTTATCAGTTGCATAGTATTCTGTTGCGTAGGAGTGCCACACCCCAGCGGATTCTTTTAGCTGTGTAAGGCCAGAGAGCTACAGCTTCATTTATAGGGCTAGAAACACAACAGAAACATGCAGTCAGAAACCTCAAAATGTATTTCTCCCCATTTTTTTCCTCCTTTGTTCCCACTGTGCAGTACGCACTTTACAATTTCTACCCAGCAACCCAAGTCCTGGCTATCTTCCGAGTTTCTACCTCTCCCATTTGTAGCCATGTGCCTCAGAGGAAGCTGACCCCATACCCAGCTCTGAGGATAAACCTGGGTTATCTAAGGCCAAATCCAATCCCCTTGGAAGGGATTAGCTCAGAAATGATTGTGTTTCTAGCCAATGAGACACAGAAGTCTTCTAGGAATTTTCTTGAAAAAGATACTTCACTCCTAAGGGAGCTACTGGAATAGAAAACATTTCTTCTATATATTGAAATATATAGATGTGACTCCTGGAGTTTCTGCAGCCATCTTGCTCTCACCCTAGGGATGAAACCAATGCAGAAGATAGCAGAGAGAAGTGAAAGAAATTGCATCCTTGATGATATGGCTGAACTAGTGAATCAACCAACCCTGAAAATACCCTACTTCCGAGCCTTCTCATATGCAAGATAATACATGTCCTTGTTGACTAGTCCCATTTGAGACAATACTTTCCACTGCTTGAAGCTGAGTCCCTAAAAGATACACATGCACAAATTTAGAAAATAATTGATTATTACATAAGTTATTAATTGCTCCCTCTTCCCCCCATTGCCTTATTTTGTTCACTTCCCTTGGGTACATTTGGGGAAGGGAGTTTGCAGGGGCTCTTACTACACTCACTTCTCTAACGGGTCTATACTTCAGCTTGTTTCTCTGCTGTTACTTGACTTGGACTCACTCCTAGCTCTGGCCCAAGTTTCTAAGCCCTTTCCCTGCTCGTCACTGCTTGGAAAGCCCCTTCCATAAATGTCCTCTCCCTTCACTCCTCCAAAGTAGCAGTGCTAATTTCTGAGTATCAAACTTTTATTGAAGTTTTGGGATTAAAAGACAGCAACATATGCAAAAACAACTTCACACTGAATGTCAGCCATTCCTATCCCAAGGAATTCATTGCTCATTCCCTCCACATGGAATTTATCACTGACTACATTCCTTCAGGGATCCTAACTTCCCATCATGTTACTGAGCCATTCTTTCTCTCTCTTTTTTTCTGTATTGTACCTACCTTCTTCTTTTCCAGGTCCTTCTGCCATCTCAAGGTTCTAGTGAACAACTCCAAACCTCCTGTTATTTTACTCCACAGAAAAGTTACCTGGTCTTTGTTTAAACTTCTATTCCAGTGATGCTCGTATACCTTCAACACCAAACAAGCTTATGAAGGCATTTTCCTAAACAAAAGAATAATTTTGCCTCTGAAATAGGAACTCTGACTTCCTCTCAGGTCAATCTGCTCAAATTCAACCAGCTCTTAAAACATCATTGGTTTTCTTGTTATTAATACCAAAAATGGGACTAACAATACCTGTCCTGTAGCATTTGCTAGAAAGCTTTATCCATGTGTGAGTTTAGCAAAACTATTGACCTGTGTGCCTCATTTTTCTCATCTGCAAAATGAAGATAAATAATACCTACATTATAGCTCATAAAAATTGTTGTAATGATTAGAGGAATTAACATACACAAAGAACTTTGAACAGTGCCAGGTATATAATAAGCACTCAACAAATGTTAACAGCTGCTGCTGCTGCTGCTATTTTATCAAACATCTTTGATCTAAAAATGTTGTTTGGACATGCTGGGATGGGGAGATAAGAACACCCAGAGCACACGATTACTGTGAGGACTGAATGATATATATGACCTAGAAGAGCACCTGACATATTGGTGACAAGTGAAGGCAGGCTCTTAATGCTGGGGGATTAATAATAGTGTAATAGTGTATGTAAAGTCCTGAACAAGGTAGAAGATCAATAATATGAGATACTATCATTTTGCTTCTTAGGGAGGTTATGGATGATGTTAGAGACTGAGGCAGGATTAGGGCAGCTGGTGATTTAAAAAATCCTGGCAAGAGGCCTCATTCTGATTCCTCTGTCATATATTATTGTTGTTACTCTTATTAGTATTATCAGCAGAAATAGCAGTAATGTGGTGTGATGGCTGAGCAGCAACTTATGCCAGGTATTGTTACACATTCTGTGGGTGAACAGAGATAGAAGTAGCCCAGATCTTGCTTATAAGGTGCATGCAGGAAGAAAGGCCCCAGGGTTCATTGCCCACTCCCAGTCCTTAGTTACTCTATCTTGTTTGCCAGTGGGGACTAAGCCAGCCTTCAGGAGAGTTTGCCTGAGGTCAGTTTTCATTCAAGCAATTGGCACCCTACCAACAATGAGGGTCAGCAGGAGGTTGACAGCATGAAGCCCCCTAAGCAGGACGGCTTCCCCATGCTACAGGGGTGATAAGGAAACAGAAAACTGGCCTTTTGTTCTGTTCCTTCCCCAGTTTTTCTGAGACCCAAATGAGCCAGCAAGCCCCACCAGCCACCCAGGAGTTTAGAATGAACAGGGAAGTAAGAAAACCAAAAAACAACTGAACCTTGAGCCCAGACACCAGACGTTACCAAAGACATGAGGTCAAGGTGACTGGAGGTATTAGAATCCCTCAGGAGCAATAACAGGATGTCAGGGAACCAGAGAGAGATGCTCTCTGTCCTTCCTGTGGAAGTGCTGAGAGAATTAGAGAATATTTATGGCATTTCCATGAAGATTTACAAATTCAATCTGCACAGATTAAGCAGGCAACAGCAGCAGGTGCACACAGGTGAGGGTCTAAGCAGTAGGGTAGATTGGTTGGGGGCCAATCACAGGCCACCTGTCTTATTTAGTGAGGCAGAGCCAAGCCGGGCCCCAGACCCACACCGTGAGTATCAAGGTGTCTGGGTAGCACACAGTGTACCTGGTGAACACTGGCCAGGGGAGGCCTCTCTGAACATGAGGCTGGGATGATTCGGCCTCCAAATAACAGAAAATAAAACATCAGGAACTTGGGTCAACTAAACACTGAAACTTGGGGAAGATCTCCTGAGCTGTCTGCCCAGAATCTCAAAAGCTCCTCTCTTAGAAACAAAGACCTTATGGAAGTAGTTTGTCTCAGGAGTTTCTCAGTCATTTTGCCAAAAATAGACAAGGAGGAAAGGGAGAGAAAAATCTGATGCAAGGAAACCAGCTACTCAATGGACTGACCATTTTGCTTTAATAGAAGCCTCTTAAGAAAGAAACTAATTAAATGCACCTGCACTAAAATGATTACATGGCTATTATCTGCCCACTCAGAGAAAGAGAACCATGAAGTTCAAAACACAGCAAGCAGCAGGCTTAATTGTCTTTCGTAAGGAAGAGCTTTTGTTTTGCCCAGTGCTCCATCAAAAACACTAAGTGTTAATGTACCCTGTATAATCTATCTGGCCAGCTAACTAGTTTAATCCATCACACACCATGTGAAAGAATACAAGCAGGTTGGAATGACAAGTTAATAGTAGAGGCAGGAAATAAAATGGAGAAACACACTTTGATTGATGGTGCAGAACTATTAGGTGCTACTATGGATGGACTCTGTCTGGTTTTATATAGTGGCCAATTAACGCAAAATAGATCTAGTAATTTAAAACTTTAAACATGTCCCCTCAATTAAAAATTTAAAAGGCCAGTGGATGTATTGCATTCCTTTTGAATAATAAAAGTTCAATTAAAGCCAACTCTAAAATATCTACAAGTGGATCTACCATAACAAATCTCAATCTCTGCTCCTCATTGCCCTGATTATCTGCTCTGCCAGCCCAACCCCCTTAGTTACCAAAATTTCTACTTTGCCTCTATGTACAATCTTATGCAAGTGTAGCTGCATGAAAGAGATGGAGTATTTAAAACCAAACATTTGGTTACCTTCTTTGTCTGCAGAGAATATGGGAGAATAAGATAAACCAATCTTAGAAGATCAGAGGGATCTACTTAGGCTGATAACTTACTGCAGTCTGAAAATAATGCCATCCATGTTTAAGACTGTGAGAGAAAATTAGGAAGTCTCACAGAAGCAAAATGGGAAACATACCTGGCTCTCCAGCACTTCTTATTGTTCAGTATAGTGGGACATGGTAGATTCAACTGAACCTCGTAAGTAAAGCTGGTGCCCTCGTGGTCTGTTTGGTAGCTATAGAGCACAAATGGCCAATAGTTTTATAAATAAGTCCTCACATATTAGAAAATGTGGTTGTCTAGGAATTTATTCTAACAATAGAATCTTTCTCTTCCTCTCTCTCTTGCTCTTTCATACATACATGTGATGTACATAAAAGATGAATCACTGTATTACCATTGCAACAGCAAAATATTAGAAACAACCTAGGCCGGGCGCAGTGGCTCACGTCTGTAATCCCAGCACTTTGGGAGGCTGAGGCGGGTGGATCACAAGGTCAGGAGATCGAGACCATCCTGGCTAAAACGGTGAAACCCCGTCTCTACTAAAAATACAAAAAATTAGCCGGGCGCGGAGGCGGGCGCCTGTGGTCCCAGCTACTCGGGAGGCTGAGGCAGGAGAATGGCGTCGGCCCGGGAGGCGGAGCTTGCAGTGAGCCGAGATCGCGCCACTGCACTCCAGCCTGGGCGACAGATCGAGACTCCATCTCAAAAAAAAAAAAAAAAAAAAAAAAAAAAAAGAAACAACCTAATATGTCCATAAAGAAAGGACTGGTTAAATAAAGTACGGTACAACCAGCAATGGGATTCTAATAGGCATTAAAAAAAAAAAAAAAAAAAAAGGAGAAATAACAAAGGTCTCTCTATACTAATATGAAATTATCTCCAAGTCATATTGCCTAGGTTTTTTTAAAAAGAGCAAAGTGCAGACTGTGTATACTATAATACCAGTTGTATTAAAAAAAAAAAAAAAAAAAAAGTGTGGCTACCCACACACATACTTCTTACATATGCATAAAATATCTCTCAAAAAACAACATAAGGACCTCATAACCTTGGCTGCCTCTAAGGCAGGAAACTGAGTTGGTAGGGATAGGGATGGAGACACTTATTTTCATTATACACTCTCAAACCTTTTGCATTTTGAATGTATGAATATATTACCTATTGAAAAGCAAAGAAATTGCCTCATTAGTCCCCTTAATCTCTGCTCCAAGCTCTCACATCCCTTGTTTCCCATCAATTTAGTCACTCTAGTTTCTCTATGTGTGCAGGCACACTATGATCCGCAGGCTGTTCTTCTGTAATCTTTGTTTCTGTCTTGTCTATCTGCATCAGGAATCACTTCTCATTAAAGAGTTATCTCCGTTAATGTTTTTCTGTGCCTCTCAGTTCCAACCTGACAGTTTAATATCAATTCATCTAGCAATTGTTTTAATTATGTCCACCTGAAGGTCCAGAAATAACTCAGCAGAGTCTCAGCTTAGCAGTGATTTTATGTCACTGACCTTTGGAGTATAACCTACTTACTCACTATAAAATACAGTTGATTCCTTCTCCTAAACGTGACTTCAGAGCCTTATATCGGCCCTACAAAGCTGTAAACTGGCTGTTCCCCTCTTCGATTCTCATACTCCACCCCAAAGCCCCTAAGCTTACTCAGTGTACAGAGAAGTTGTCTTGACCAAACTCCAGGCGAGCAGAGAACTGAAGAGTCCAGTCCATTTCTGCTATCACTTCCTACAGCCACAGGGTATCACAGATGAGGACCAGTCCTGACAGTTCCATCAGAGCTTTGCATACTATAGTGATGCCTAGTGATGTAGTGATGCCTTTGCATGCTGTAGTGGGATATTAGAGCTCCCACTCTACACTCAGTTAAGGTTGGTGAAAAAGTAATTGTGGTTTTTGCCATTACTTTTAACAGCAAAAACCGCAATAACTTTTGCACCAACCTAATATTTGCTGTCAGCCAGCTTGGGTCATACCACCAGAGGTCTCCTGAATGGGCCACAAGCCGATGAGCTCTGCTTACCACCTCAGGCTTCCTGGGAGGAGTTCCTTTTGTATCTGTGTGTGTCTTCTGCCAGTTGACCTACCCAAAGGGTTTTCTTAACATAATTTCAGGAAGCAGGGGTTGGGGCCTCAACCCCTCCTACCCTGAAGGCTCTTGATTCAGACAAATTCTCCACAAGAATCAGCTCTGCAGGCTTGGCAGCCCCATTGAAGCTGCCAGGTATACAAGGAGTATTTATTCACTTTCAGTTTGCATAACAAAGAGGGCTCATGCAAATTACTGTTTCTTGGACAAGGAAAGTCAAATCCAAGGTGATGTGCTGTCCCTACCCTCAGATGCAGCAGAGGGTGACATAAGCCCTAACTCTCACCCAATCCCACCCCAGATACCCCACTAAACCCCCACTTAAGTAGACATCCTTTTAAAAAAGCAATTGCATTTCAGAACACCTAATTTATGATGTCACAGCCTATGATGAAAAAAAAAATTCATCATAAAAGGTCATTGACAGTATTGAGTCAGACTTTGAATTTTGAAATTCTAAGAAGTATCAAGAACATGCCAGTCTACTAGACTGATCTTCATATCAGGATAATTTGAATCATTCAGTAGTCAGGGTGGTAGAATAGAAACAGCATGAGTTTGGGCATCGGACAGAACGGTGTTTGAAAACGGTCTTTTTAACTTATTAGCTACAATCTCAAACTACTTAATCCAAATGAACTCCCACTGGCTTACCTGTAAAATGGAGATTGTTCTGAGGAATAAAATGATTCAGAGTCTATAAAACACCTACTCTTATGTCATAGGCACTCATATTAGTTCCTATCCCTTAAAAACCCACCATCTACAAGGCCAATGTAATAATCTCTAAATTGGATTATATTAAAGGGATTTCATCATTTGAAATGACTATGCTATTCAAGGCATTGTGTCAGGACTGCAGGAGACTCAGAGATGAAAAGGACACCATGGCAAGCTGCTGGCTGACTGACTCAATGACAGTTACTCTCAACCACTTTCCACCTTGACACCATTCACTGTTAAAGCTAGAAGAGTGAAGCTGGCCAAATAGGAACAGCTCCAGTCTGCAGCTCCCAGCATGATCGACGCAGAAGATGGGTGATTTCTGCATTTCCAACTGAGGTACCTGGTTCATCTCATTGGGACTGATCAGAAAGTGGGTACAGTCCATGGAGGGTGAGCTGAAGCAGGGAGGGGCATTGCCTCACCCGGAAAGTGCAAGGGCTCAGAGGATTTCCCTTTCCTAGCCAAGGGAAGCCATGACAAACTGTACCAGGAAAATCGGGACACTGCCACCTAAACACTGTGCTTTTCCAACAGTCTTAGCAAACAGCACGCCAGGAGATTATATCCTGTGCCTGGCTCAGAGGGTCCCACGCCCATGGAGCCTTGCTTACTGCTAGTGCAAGATCAAACTGTGAGGCAGCAAGCCTGGTTTGGGGAGGGGGCGTCCGCCATTGCTGAGGCTTGAGTAGGTACACAAAGCTGCTGGGAAGCTCAAACTTGGTGGAGCCCACCGCAGCTCAATGAGGCCCACCTGCCTCTGTAGACTCCACCTCTGGGGGCAGAGTATAGCTGAATAAAAGGCAGCAGAAACTTCTGCAGACTTACATGTCCCTGTGTGACAGCTCTGAAGAGAGCAGTGGTTCTCCCAGCAGGGTGTTTGAGCTCTGAGATCAGACAGACCACCTCCTCAAGTGGGTCCCTTACCCCCATGTAGTCTAACTTGGAGATACCTCCCAGTAGGGGCCAACTGACACCTCATTCAGCCAAGTGCCTCTCTGAGACGAAGCTTCCAGAAGAAGGATCAGGCAGCAATATTTGTTCTGCAATATTTGCTGTTCTGCAGCCTCCACTGGTGATACCCAGGTAAACAAGGTCTGGAGTGGACCTCCAGCAAACTCCAACAGACCTGCAGCTGAGGGACCTGACTGTTAGAAGGCAAACTAACAAACAGAAAGGAATAGCATCAACATCAACAAAAACGACATCCACACCAAAACCCCATCCATAGGTCACCATCATCAAAGACCAAAGGTAGATAAAATCACAAAGATGGGGAGAAACCAGAGCAGAAAAACTGAAAATTCTAAAAACCAGAGTGCCCCTTCTCCTCCAAAGGATTGGAGCTCCTCGCCAGAAACGGAACAAAGCAGGATGGAGAATGACTTTGACAAGTTGACAGAAGTAGGCTTCAGAAAGTCAGTAATAACAAACTTCTCTGAGCTACAGGAGGATGTTCGAACCCATTGCAAGGAAGCTAAAAACCTTGAAAAAAGATTAGACAAATGGCTAACTAGAATAAACAATGTAGAAAAGACTTTAAGTGACCTGATGGAGCTGAAAACCACAGTGCGAGAACTTCATGAAGCATACACAAGCTTCAGCAGCCAACCCAATCAAGTGGAAGAAAGGGTATCAGTGATTGAAGATCAAATTAATAAAATTAAGTGAGAAGAGAAGTTTAGAGAAGAAAGAATAAAAAGAAATGAACAAAGCCTCCAAGAAATATGGGACTATGTGAAAAGACCAAATCTATGTTTGATTGGTGTACCTGAAAGTGATGGGGAGAGTGGAACCAAGCTGGAAAACACTCTTCAGGATATTATCCAGGAGAACTTCCCCAACCTAGCAAGACAGGTCAACATTCAAATTCAGGAAATACAGAGAACACCACAAAGATACTCCTCAAGAAGAGCAACTCCAAGACACAGATTTACCAAGGTTGAAATGAAGGAAAAAATGCTAAAGGCAGCCAGAAAGAAAGGTCTGGCTACCCACAAAGGGAAGCCCATCAGACTAACAGCAGAAATCCTACAAGCCAGAAGAGAGTGGGGCCCAATATTCAACATTCTTAAAGAAAAGAATTTTCAACCCAGAATTTCATATCCAGCCAAAGTAAGCTTCATAACTGAAGGAGAAATAAAACCCTTTACAGACAAGCAAATGCTGAGAGATTTTGTCACCACCAGGCCTGCTTTACAAGAACTCCTAAAGGAAGCACTAAACATGGAAAGGAACAACCGGTACCAGCCACTGCAAAAACATGCCAAATTGTAAAGACCATTGATGCTAGGAAGAAACTGCATCAACTAATGAGCAAAATAACCAGCTAACATCATAATGACAGGATCAGATTCACACATAACAATATTAACCTTAAATGCAAATGGGCTAAACACCCCAATTAAAAAACACAGACTGGCAAATTGGATAAAGAATCAAGACCCATCAGTGTGCTGTATTCCAGAGACCCATCTCATGTGCAGAGACACATATAGGCTCAAAATAAAGGGATGGAGGAAGATCTACCAAACAAATGGAAAGCAAAAAAAAAAAAAAAAAAAAACAGGATTTGCAATCCTAGTCTCTGATAAAACAGACTTTAAACCAACAAAGATCAAAAGAGACAAAGAAGGCCATTATACAATGGTAAAGGGATCAATTCAACAAGTAGAGTTAACTATCCTAAATACAAATCCACACAATACAGGAGCACCCAGATTCATAAAGCCAGTCTTGAGAGACCTAAAAAGAGAGTTAGACTCCCACACAATAATAATGGGACACTTTAACAACCTAATGTCAACATTAGACAGATCAACAAGACAGAAGGTTAACAAGGATATCCAGGACTTGAACTCAGCTCTGCACCAAGCAGACCTAGTAGACATCTACAGAACTCTCCACCCCAAATCAACAGAATATGCATTCTTCTCAGTACCACACCGCACTTATTCCAAAATTGACCACATAATTGGGAGTAAAGCACTCCTCAGCCAATGCAAAAGAACAGAAATCACAATAAACCGTCTCTCAGACCACAATGCAATAAAATTAGAACCCAGGATTAAGAAACTCACTCAAAACCACACAACTACATGGAAAATGAACAACCTGGTCCTGAATGACTACTGGGTAAATAATGAAATTAAGGCAGAACTAAAGATGTTCTTTGAAACCAGTGAGAACAAAGACACAACGTACCAGAATCTCTGGGACACATTTAAAGCAGTGTATAGAGGAAAATTTATAGCACTAAATGCCCACCAGAGAAAGCAGGAAAGATCTAAAATTGGCACCCTAACATCACAATTAAAAGAACTAGAGAAGTTAGAGCAAACAAATTCAAAAGCTAGCAGAAGGCAAGAAATAACTAAGATCAGAGGAGAACTGAAGGAGATACAGACACAAAAAAACATTCAAAAAACATCAATGTATCCAGGAGCTGGTTTTTTGATAACATCAACAAAATTGATAGACCGCAAACAAGACTAATAAAGAAGGAAATAGAGAAGAATCAAATAGATGCAATAAAAAATGATAAACGGGATACCACCACCGATCCCACAGAAATACAAGCTACCATCAGAGAATACCATAAACACCTCTATGCAAATAAACTAGAAAATCTAGAAGAAATGGATAAATTGCTGGACACATACATTCTCCAAAGACTAAACCAGGAAGAATTTAAATCGCTGAATAGACAAATGACAGGCCCTGAAATTGAGGCAATAATTAATAGCCTACCAACCAAAAAAAGTCCAGGACCAGACGGATTCACAGCCAAATCCTACCAGAGGTACAAAGAGGAGCTGGTACCATTCCTTCTGAAACTATTCCAACCAACAGAAAAAGAGGAACTTCTCTCTAACTCATTTTATGAGGCCAGCATCATCCTAATACCAAAGTCTGGCACATCCTGATACCAAAGTCTGGCAGAGACACAACAAAAAAAGAGAATTTTAGACCAACATCCCTGATGAACATCGATGCAAAATCCTCAATAAAATACTGGCAAACCGAATCCAGCAGCACATCAAAAAGCTTATCCACCAAGATCAAGTTGGCTTCATCCCTGGGATGCAAGGCTGGTTCAACATATGCAAATCAAAGAATGTAATCCAACACATAAACAGAACCAATGACAAAAACCACATGATTATCTCAATAGATGCAGAAAAGGCCTTCAACTAAATTCAGCAGCCCTTCAATGCTAAAAACTCTCAATAAACTAGATACTGATGGAAAGTATCTCAAAATAATAAGAGCTACTATGACAAACCCATAGCAAGTATCACACTGAATGGGCAAAAACTGGAAGCATTCCCTTTGAAAACTGGTACAAGACAGGGACACCCTCTCACAACTCCTATGCAATATAGTGTTGGAAGTTCTGGCCAGGGCAATCAGGCAAGAGAAAGAAATAACGGGTATTCAGTTAGGAAAAGAGGAAGTCAAATTGTCCCTGTTTGCAGATGACATGATTGTATATTTAGAATACCCCATTGTCTCAGCCCAAAATCTCCTTAAGCTGACAAGCAACTTTAGCAAAGTCTCAGGATACAAAATCAAAGTGCAAAAATCACAAGCATTCTTATATACCAAGAACAGACAGAAAGCCAAATCATGAGTGAACTCCCATTCACAATTACTACAAAGAGAATAAAATACCTAGGAATCCAACTTACAAGGGATGTGAAGGACCTCTTCAAGGAGAACTACAAACCACTTCTCGACAAAATAAAAGAGGACACAAACAAATGTAAGAACATTCCATGCTCATGGATAGGAAGAATCAATATCATGAAAAGGGCTATAATGTCCAAGATAATTTATAGATTCAATGCCATCCCCATCAAGCCACCCATGACTTTCTCCACAGAATTGGAAAAAAACTGCTTTAAAGTTCATATGGAACCAAAAAAGAGCCTGCATTGCCAAGACAATCCTAAGCAAAAAGAACAAAGCTGGAAGCATCACACTACCTGATTTCAAGCTATACTACAAGGCTACAATAACCAAAACAGCATGGTACTGGTACCAAACAGATATATAGACCAATGGAACAGAAGAGAGCCCTCAGAAATAACACAACAAATCTACAACCATCTGATCTTGACAAACCTGACAAAAACAAGAAATGGGGAAAGAATTCCCTATCTAATAAATGGTGCTGGGAAAACTGGCTAGCCATATGTAGAAGCTGAAACTGGATCCCTTCCTTACACCTCCTACAAAAATTAATTCAAGATGGATTAAAGACTTAAATGTTAGACCTAAAACCATAAAAACCCTAGAAGAAAACCTAGGCAATACCATTCAGGACATAGGCATGGGCAAGGACTTCATGTCTAAAATACCAAAAGCAATGGCAACAAAAGCCAAAATTGACAAATGGGATCTAATTAAACTAAAGGGCTTCTGCACAGAAAAAGAAACTACCATCAGAGTGAACAGGCAACCTACAGAATGGGAGAAAAAGTTTGCAATCTACCCATGTGACAAAGGGCTAATATCCAGAATCTACAAAGAACTTAAACAAATTTACAAGAAAAAATCAAACAACCCCATCAAGAAGTGGGCAAAGGATATGAACAGACACTTTTCAAAAGAAGACATTTATGCAGCCTACAGACACATGAAAAAAATGCTCATCACCACTGGTCATCAGAGAAATGCAAATCAAATCCACAATGAGATACCATCTCACACCAGTTAGAATGGCAGTCATTAACAGGAAACAACAGGTGCTGGAGAGGATGTGGAGAAACAGGAACACTTTCACACTGTTGGTGGGATTGTAAACTAGTTCAACCATTGTGGAAGACAGTGTGGTGATTCCTCAAGGATGTCAAACTAGAAATACCATTTGACCCAGTAATCCCATTACTGGGAATATACCCAAAGGATTATAAATCATGCTACTATAAAGACACATGCACACATATGTTTATTGCTGCACTATTCACAATAGCAAAGACTTAGAACCAACCCAAATGTCCGTCAATGATAGACTGGATTAACAAAATGTGGCACATATACACCATGGAATACTATGCAGCCATAAAAAAGGATGAGTTCATGTGCTTTGTAGGGACATGGACAAAGCTAGAAACCATCATTCTCAGCAAACTATCGCAAGGACAGAAAACCAGACACCGCATGTTCTCACTCATAGGTGGGAATTGAACAATGAGAACACTTGGACACAGGGGAGGGAACATCACACACTGGGGCCTGTCATGGGGTGGGGGAATGGGGGAGGGATAGCATTAGGAGAAATATCTAATGTAAATGATGAGTTAATGGGGGCAGCAAACCAACACAGCACATTTATCCATATGTAACAAACCTGCACGTTGTGCACATGTACCCTAGAACTTAGAGTATAATTTTCAAAAAATTTAATTTAATTTCATATAAAAAAAATAAGCTAGAAGAGTTAAATATCCACTTTACCAGGCTTCACTTCAATGGGGAGTAGCCAGGTACATGGCTCTGGCTAAGGAGATGGTAAGTCAGAATTCTACTAGCAGGTTTTTAAGAATCAAAAGGAATAGAAATTGCTGCTGCTCCTCTTCCTCTTCTTTCCTGCCCTTAATGTTAATGGCTGGAGGGACAGCAGCCCTCTTGCAACAATGAAGCAACAAGTATGAGGAAAAGACCAAGAGGATTGCAACAAAACTCACCCGGAGGCCAGGCATGGTAGCTCATGCCTGTAATCCCAGCACTTTGGGAGGCTGAGATGGGCAGATCACTTGAGATGAGGAGTCAGAGACCAGCCTGGCCAACATGGTGAAACCCTTTCTCTACAAAAAACACAAAAAAATTAGCCAGGTGTGGTGGCATTCACCTGTAATCCCAGCTACTCCGGAAGCTAAGACACATGAATCTCTTGAACCTGGGAGGCAGAGGTTGTAGTGAGCCGAGATCTTGCCATGCACTCCAGCCTTTGTGAAGGAGTGAGATTCGGTCTGAAAACAAAAAGAAAAAGAAAAAGAAAAAGGAAAGAAAAGAAAACAAACTTGCTCTGTTATCATTAAGCCAACCAACCAACCCCAGAAGCTGCCTACCTCTGGAATTCTTGTTCTCTGAAATAATTCAACCCCTATTTGTTTCAACCTCTTACCAAAGTTTTCTGCTACTTGTTGCTAAACACAATCTTAAATGACACAAATGCTGCCCTCAAGAAATCCATATTCTAGTGGTAGAAAAAGATATGTTTTCAAATTTAGGAAATACAAAGTAGAAGTTATAAGCATGACTTGACGGAATATAATAAATTATATATAAGTCAAAACCACATTTACCCAAATATTTTAGGGAATGATGGTAGAGACATTGTATATTTAAGTGTAGCACTTTATTTCATAGTCAGCGTTCTAAAATATGAGTGCATTACTGCATATAGCTGAGCTCCTCAGGAAATACAAATGAAAGACACATTGCTTGGAAAACATCCAATTTTGCATATACTTATCTTTTCAGATATATGAAAACCATAAAGCAAAAGGATTTAGAAGAACTGTAGAGAATCTGACAATGCCTAAGGTTATAAAAAGTCAAATTTCCAAATTTATGGCACAACACACATTTGGTTTGCTAGTTTGCCAAGCATTTCTTTGTAAACACTACATAGGTATGACAAAGTTTCCTATTTGCCTAGTACTATCGATAGAGCAAATACATAAATTGAATAGGCTGCAGATATCTTCACTTACTGAATTTTTCTATTGCTATTATGTCACTTTGAGTTTAAGTGAAAAGTTTAGAGTGTATAGTACGTTTTGCATAGAATGTATCAGAAGAGAGTTAACAGTATTTTAGTGATTCTGTTTTGCAATATGTGTGCTATTAACATAATGTCTGAAATACAGGCATATTTTTCCAGTTTTTTACTGCATAATTCTTAGAACAATGGGACATTAACATAAGTCTCATGCTTTAAAACATTTCAATTGAGTTTGCATCCAAAATGGCATTGCATTACCATCAGAGACTTCACTAGGTCCAAAGGTGAGCTGGCAGTCTATGAATGACAATTTTAAAAACATTGAGTTTTCCTCAAAACACGAAAGCCCTAGTGCTGACTTGGGATACTGCTCTCTGTGCACTGTCTGAGATGTCACTTAACCTCTCTGAGCACCAATCTTCTCACTGGTAAAATTTTGAGATTAACACTTATCTCACAAGCTCATTGAGGTGGTGGGCGCCTGCAGTCCCAGCTACTCGGGAGGCTGAGGCAGGAGAATGGCGTAAACCCGGGAGGCGGAGCTTGCAGTGAGCCGAGATCCGGCCACTGCACTCCAGCCTGGGCAACAGAGCGAGACTCCGTCTCAAAAAAAAAGAAATGTCAAATAAGAGAAAAGGTAGTGCCTATACCTTTTAAACTATAAAGTATGGCACAAATGTAGGGCAAGAACTCTTCTGGTTCCATGACTGAATCAGAACAATCTTGAGATATGTGTTAAGTTTTCTATGCTTCCAGTTAGTCTAAAAACCGCAAAGAGTATAGTCTTTTCTGGGAAACGTGCTTCTCTGTTCAATGAAATTTCAAAAACGTAGACTCAATAAATGTTAGTTGAGTAAATATATAAATAAAAAACATATTTTATTGTATATGTTTTTTATTTATGTATTTACTCAACTAACATTTGAATATTATTGTATAAGACTATTGTAATACCATAACAGTGCCCAAAGATATAAGGGTAAGTAGGATACACTTGCCTGACCTCCAGAAGCCCAGGGTTTTATAAGAGCTATAACCACAGGAGCATGTAGATTATAACATACTGTGATGTGGATTCGTAATCAAACGTGTTCAGGCAGTTGGCAGTCTTTAAAAGGAGGTGAATGGAACACTTTGAATCTCTTAATTACAATCTGAGAGATCTGGGGAACCAGAGGGAGGAAAAAGAGCTGGATAAAGACAAATTTTCTCTGTGTCACAGTTTGCTTGGAACCTGCTGTTCAAGCAAGATTTCTCCAGGAGCTAATTTCAAGAGCTTCTTTGGAGCCCCTCACATGATGTATGGTCTTGGTCTGCTGAATCCCTGATGGCAATAAACTCTGTTAAAAGAGACCATAAATGATGAACTGCAGTGAAATCCCTTACCCACTTTTGGTTGATGTATTCTTCGCTTTAAGAAATATTTTGTGATTCTGTGGTCCTTTTGACCTGAAGTGAGGATTGGATAGCATGTTCCTCCCAATCCTGAGCTGGAATCTTTCACCTCAACACAACCACACTCTGCTTACTGGAAAAGAGCTTCCTGGCACCATTATTAAACTGTCAGTGCCACAAGATTTTTGCAAGAAATCAAAGTAGATTTTATTCACTCAATAAACATTTCCTGAGGGGCTATTAGACCCCAGGCATTAGGAACACAGAGCTAGCTGAGACATAGTTTTTGCCTTCAAAGTCCTTACAATCTGGAAAGAGTGACAGCCACAGGATTAAACCTCCCCCAATAAAATGCTAAAGAGGTCATAAAACAAGGTGCGGGTGGAGGCATGGGGGATATAGAATGGGGGTTTCCCAGAAGCTCAGAAAACTCAGGGAAGGGGCGAGTGTTGAAATAGGAGCAGGTATTCACCAAACGAAGGCACAAAGCTGTGGAACAATCTAGTGTGCTGAGTGATTGACAATCATTTGCCATAGCTAGAGTATGGGCTGTAACAGGATGCAAGGTGGAAGCCAACATCAAGGAAAAGTTAGACTAAAAAACCCCCGGTGCCATGCTAAGGACTTAAACTCAGTGGGGCTCTCCCGAGGGATCTTCATCTGGTTTTAACATCAGGTGACTATTGAGGAGGGTGTCAGGCTGGTCTCTGCCACAGAAGGGCGGCTGACTGCTCACTACAGCAGAAGAACATTTCCAAGCTTTCACTGTGTTTAACATCTAAGACTCAGAGACCATATCAAAAAAGCAAAATTGAGATTGCTGATTAGGTCCTCAAGTGCTGAAAGGATGGCTTTTAAAGTGCTCACATGTCCTGGAAATAGGCAAAGATAAAGCACCTTTCCAGCTGTTCCCCAATCCAGGAACTGCTCCTGGTAACTGATAGGAGTTCAATAGAATCAATCAGGAATTCAGTGCAAAAGGCACTGCTGCTGGACTCACACTGTGGACTCAGCCATCCCATAGATCACAGAGGAAACCGGATACTATGCCAAGTGACTTCGAAGTCATCAGCTTCTCTGAAAGAGAAGAACAACTTATTCTACCACCAGAAGAATAAAACAGTTCTTAATCTACGACTAGAAGAAAAAAACAGTTCTCAGCAATGAAGCATTCACTCTGATCAGAGGAATCTTTCACCAGAGCTCTCTAAAAGCAAAGTCCCCCCACACCCACATCAAAAGAGTTAGTGCAAACACAGAGTAGGGGGCTAGTTCTGGCTAGGACTCTGTATGACGTTCTTTTTTGTTCAGTGGCTTGTAGGAACACTAGGGAAGTGGCTAATGTTGAATTGGACAGCAGAGCTTGCTGCTTTGCGGTGTGTGCTGGCCTCTAGTGGAGGCCCCACCCCCCAAGTCCAGTTCTTATTCAAAGACAATTAACAAGGTTGATCAGGCTTAAGAACATTTTATTAACAGTTACATTAATAGGTGGGGCTCTTTGCTAATAAGTTAGGAGGTAAGATAACAGTCAAGGCAAGATAGATAGATAGATAGATAGATAGATAGATAGATAGATAGATAGATAAGTAGATAGATAGATAGATAGATGATAGATAGATGATAGATAGATAAATAGATAGATGATAGATAGATAGATAGATAGATAGATAGATAGATAGATAGATCTATCTTACAATACCTGTGTAGCAGTTATGAATTCCTTAGGCCACAATGTGAGGTGAGGAAATAAATGTATCTTTAAAATGCAAATCAAAGCCACAACGAGATACCATCTCACATCACCCAGAATGGCCATTATTAAAAAGTCAAAAAACAAGAGAAGCTAGAGAAAAGAGAACAAATGCTTATACACTGTTGGTGAGAATGTAAATTAGTTCAGCCACTGTGGAAAGCAATTTGGAGATTTCTCAAAGAACTTAAAACAGAGCTACCATTCAACCCAGCAATCCCATTACTGGCTATGTACCCAAAAGAAAACAAATTGTTCTACCAAAAAGACACATGCACTTGTATTGCAGCACTATTCACAATAACAAAGACATGGAATCAACCTAGGTGCCCCTCAATGGCAGATTAGATAAAGAAAATATGGTACACATACACCATGAGATACTATGCAGCCGTAAAAAAGAATGAAATCCTGTCCTTTGCAGCAACATGGATGCAACTAAAGGCCATTATCCTAAACAAATTAATGCAGGAACAGAAAACCAAATACCACATGGTCTGTCTTTTAAGTGGGAGCTAAACATCAGAAACTAATAGACATAAAAAGGGCAATAATGGAAACTGGGGACTACAACAGGGAGAGTAAGGAAGGAGGACGAGGGTTGAAAAACTACCAGGCAATATGCTCATACCTGTGTGACAGGATCATTTGTACCCAAAACCTCAGTATCATGCAATATATCCAGGTAACAAACCTACACATGTACCCCCGGAATCTAAAATAAAATCTGGGGTGGGGGACGGGAAAAGAATTTTAAGTGAAGTGCTAATAAAATAAATAAATAAAGCGCCTTTATTTTTATATCATTTCTTTGTTTGTTTGTTTTATAGATTTATTTTCAAAGGGTAAAACGCTTATACAATTTAAATACAAGTCCATCAGAATCACTCTGTCGGAGTCAGCAACAATGCGAAAATGCGTCCTCACTGCCAGACATTCGCCACTATCATCTGAGTCCTCTCTCCCCAAAGCCAAAGGGTCTGATACTTTATTCATATACATCCTTCTTATCTGCAATGTAATCTACAATTTCTTGTGGACACATTAACTTTTCAGCATCTATATCAGGAATTTCAAATCCAAATTCGTCTTCCATGGCCATGATAATCTCCACTTGGTCCAAACCGTCTAAGCCCAGGTCTTTCATAAAATGAGAATCTACTGAAAGCTTCTCTGGGTCAATCTTGTCATAGAGTTTCAATACGTAAAGAACACAGTCCTGGATGCCCTCTAACGTCAAAGGGGGCATGTCGCTATCCTGGCGGCACAACTGTGTAACTCTACCAGGAACCTGCGCCAGCCTTAAGGCCGGCTGCAAAGGCCCGAGCCTCGTCTGGGTCCCCGCGGAGCACAGACCGGTGCTGAGAGGCCGGGCCACGGCCAGCATCGGGACCCGGGGCAGCGGCGCAAAGGCCGCAGGCAGGCGGCGGACATAGGCTGAAAGGACACGAGACGCCATAGCTACGCCGACCCAGGATGCACTCTATTTTTATATCATTTCTATCTCAAGCCCCCTTTTCACTGGGTAATAGAAGCTCCATGTTGGACCATTTAGAATAAAAACTCGAGCAACCCAGAATCTTCTGTCTATGGCTTTGTCTAGAGCTTTTGCCCCACTGAGCCATGTCGTGCTCCTCTGGTGAGGAGAAGGCGTCTGGTCCTCCCTCAGTGCTGCCTCTCCACAGAGGCATCCCCCAGATGGATGTGTCTTGCCAATGGTGCCAATAGCCTGTGTCTTTTTGCATCTATCCCGGAGGTGTCAAGCTCCCTATGTGGCCACTGCATCCGAGTCCTCGTCTGGTCCATTGGTCCTCTCTCAGATAGGTGACAGGCCTTCTCTCAGGTGGTACGGGGCGTCTGGATGTTGTCCCATGCTACCCTAGGACTATGGGAAAGTCAACGGGGCCATCTCAGGTTCTCTTTGCCGCGAGACATGCCATATGCCAAACTGGATGAGCCGAGAGACCTGAGAAGCAAAGCACCTTCCTGGGCTTCACCTGAGAAGCAAGACACACACCTACTCTCCCCGAGGGCCCCCACTGAGCCATGAGGCCCCAGCCATGGCCCCGCATCCAACTGCCCAGCTTTTCTTACAACTCTGCTGCCTCCTGCCCAGGAGTCTCTCTCTGGGCTAGACGGTGGTTAA
Source organism: Macaca thibetana thibetana (assembly GCF_024542745.1). NCBI lineage: Eukaryota > Metazoa > Chordata > Mammalia > Primates > Cercopithecidae > Macaca > Macaca thibetana. The sequence goes on from NC_065592.1 coordinate 73,449,715, forward strand.
AGCCAGCTCACTCTCCACAGCCTCTTGTTTCTGGCACATACAAAGCCCAGGTTCCTATGGCACTAAAATTTCCCCTACCTCCACCTCTCACAACTCTTACTTCTGTCATGAGTTTCAAAACACCATGTACTCTTCTAGTTCTTTGAGATTCCTATCTGTTGCACCCCTAAACCAAGGGCAGTCACTGACTGAATGAAAAAAGGCCAAAAATTCACAAGAACTAGCTGAATAAAAAACACAGCGGTTGATATATCCAAGTATATATCACACCACCACATTGGCTGCTGTCATGAAGCTAAAGATATAGTGTGGTTCTGGGCCTGTTCCCACCCAGGAGAGGCCCCACCTCAGTCTCTCTCTCTCTCTCTCTCTCCTTCTCCCCTCACCCCGCTTCCTTGCAATGTGGTTCAGAGGTGCAGAACTCTTCTGAGAAGAGGCACAACCATCACTTCTTATTCTTCCTGCCAAGCAGCCAAGCCATGAAGCAACATATAAACTGCCCCTAAAAATGCCTATGGTGGAGGGTTAGCAGAGCCCGCTCAACTGTGGATCCTACAGGGGAAAAGTAAAACCTCTCTGGTTTCTTTCTTCAGCTTAGACAAAAGATAGTTTCTATGTGGTCTCCTCTAGATCTCTAGATTTTTGCAAGCAGATTTAAGCCTCAGAAGTTACTTGGTACAGAGGACATCAGGGAAGTCTTCGTGCAGGAGTTGTCATTTGACCTGAGTCTTAAGGGGTGTGAAGGATGAGCAGAGGGGATTCCAGGGAAGGAATCAGCACAAATAAAGGCCAAGAGTTGGGAACATGTATCATGGTCCAAGGGAAAGGGGGAAGTTAATCATGACCCCAAAATTCCATTCCTGGGTTATCAGGCAGATAGATGGTGAAGCTCTTAACAACTTCTGTTCAGAAGTTCTGAGCCTTCTTGTTTGGCATTTATTGTAGTCAGCCATGTGTTATATTTTTTCTGTATATATCTTGCCTTCTTGAAAAGAGATCACTTTTTATTCATTTACTTATTCATGTATCCTCCTTGCAACCTTAAAGGAAATAATCAACATACACTGTAATATCTGAAAATGTGTCATAAAAGGTATTCCTCGGCCTGCTCACTGGCTTTTCTTCATTAAAGAAAATATTGCCAGAATTGTAGATTGCTATATTTTTCTCAAATTACTTTTGAAAATCTTGCAGATTATAGAAAATTAACATATTTCTTCCCTGAGTATCTTAATCTATAGTTTGGGTGAAATTAATATAACAAATCATTAGTGTTAATGAGTTAACCTTCGAAATGTTATTCTAAACATTCAAAATATTATTTCTAAGAGTTCTTTGACTCATTTGCTATTTACCATGCCAACAAGGTAGTTTTCTCCAAACGTGAAAAAAAAAGTGACTCTATACTTGTTGTAAATAGATTCTAAAAATTATTTGAGTCCAGCTGGAAATATAAATGTCTAACTGCCAAAGCACATCCTGATTCTATTTTTTGATAGCGTCACAAGACATACAAGAGAGAAGCAAACAGAAATGCCCTTTCATTTTTTCTGAAACACACTCCCCTCAGTTTTTCTCTCATCACATCAAGAAATCCCCTCAGGCCAAGCTGGGCGCAGGTCAGTTCAGCAGGGTGTTGGACCGGGTTTGCTTCAAAAGCCCTGTCTTCTCATCTTCTCCCATGATAGAATAAATGCCCATAACATGAGAGGCTTGCTCTTGCTTCTTGCGGGAGAAATACAGTCGTTGGTTTTATCCTCCTGCTTCTGCCTCTCTATTGCACATGCCATCCAACAAACCAAACACCAGAGCGTCAGAAACTAGGAGGGATTCTGTGCAGAAGAGTTCCTGAGAATTTGGATAAAGAGCCCAGTGATTTCTGCATTTGGAGCAGCATTTTGAAATCCTAGCCTAAGGAAAGTTGAAAAAACACTATTTGGAAGCACACACCTGACTCTGTTTGCTTATTTGAGAGTATCTGAAAAACTCTTACTAACCTCAGGAAATATAATCATCTGTCTTTCCCAGTGAAGAAGATTTGCCTACCTAGAATTTTAAAATCTAATACTTAAATTGTTCTGTAAGTTTCTTTGTCTTTGCTCATTCCCACCTCTTCACCTCCACCTTTTCTTTCCCCAAAGCAGAGAAACACAACACACGGTTTATCCTCCTAAAAGCTAATGGAGCACAACTGCTCTCCACAATCTTTTGGTATGAACCAACCCATTCATCTCAACCTGACCGAGACCTTGTTTTTCTTTGAATATCTTAAAATTAGTACTGCCCATTCCTATTCTGGAGTCAGGGAAGCTTATGGCCCAACCCAACAGCAGATAGCACTAGAGAGTGAAGAGGCACCAGCTCCCAGGAAATAGCTTGTTCTCACAGAATTGTATCTCCTCTTCATTCAACTTAGAATCACAGCAGTTTTAGAGCCACAGGAGACCCGAACAACATGTAGCCCTATCCTGAGAGCTTCCCACTTCCAGAATGTCTCCCAGGTCCAAGAAGTTCAGATGCAAGACAGACGTTGGGAAGTTGGATCACCTGCCTTGAACTCATTTTTACAACTCATTTGACCCCTGAGTACTGTGATTTCTGGCAACCTCAATTTCCAAATTTATTTCTCCCATTTCCTCTGAGGCTGACCTTCTCCAGCTCCATATTCTATTTGTCCTGCCTTGCTGGTTCTCAGCTTTTATGCCCCATTTCCTAGATTCCACCCAGAATTTTCCTTCAGACTCATCCTCTCAGTGGATTCCTAACCCGCCAGTGAGCCCGGCCAGACAAACCATATGGGATCATCCTGAAACCCCCCCACATCCCTGACCCAAGAGAGCCAGCCTCATGAGCTGGTTGCCAGAAAGTCTAACCTCTTCTTCAATGAGAAAATTGAAGCCAAAGGTCAACTTTATGATGGAACAAGATTTGAATCTTGTATCCTGGCTCCAAATCATGGGCTCATTCTTCTACACACATTTCAGGACAAATCAATGAAATTACCACTTTGTCGTAGTTTTCTCTCAACCGTTGGTCGCCTTCTTCCTTATCTCCCTGGTCTCCAAACTCTTTGGTTTTATTTTTCCTAATCTCAGTACCAGCTCTGGCCCCTGACACGTTTGCAATGAGCGCTCTTCTGGATTCCCCTCCTTTTCATGGGTCTGCAGCACACACACAGAACTATTCTAACACAGGAAGTATTTCAGGGAAGAAGTGTTATCTTAATAGCTTGCTTAGAATAAGGGGAATCAATCAACCAGAAAGTGAGGCATTGAAGATTAACCTCTGGTCCAGGTACTGTAAAAAGGAGAAGAAAACCTACATTTTTTGTGTATTTTCTTTGAGCCAGGCATTATGATCTGTATGTTATACATATAGCTAGCATCATATTTTGAGCCAAAACCTTCTACTGCTCACTCCTAATGATTCAGACATATCTAAAAAGGTTTGGCAAGCTAGTGGGACAGACTGCAAGGGTTGAAATAGAAACTGCTAGTTGCCTACCCAAATCCATTCTCACTGTCTTCCTCAGCAAAGAACACACATTGTTGGATCCAACAATGTGTCCAGCTACAAGGCTTTTTCCAGCGTCTCTCTCAGTAAAGTGTAACCATGGAACTAAGTTCTGCCAATGAATGTGAGGCTTCTGAGAAGTCTCCTTAACAAAGTTGGAATGTCCTCTTCTCCTTCCTTCATTGTGTGTTGCCTGGAACTCAGATCTAATGGAGGGGATGGCCATGCAAGACCTGAGAATAAGAGCTCCAGGCACAGCAGAGTAATAATCTAGAAGGAATCTGGTCCCTGATGACATCAAGGACTCACCAAACTGGACTGACTGCCTCTTTCTTTCACATAACAGATAAATTAAAAGGTTTTTTTTTTTCATTTTGTACATTAAATGCAACAAACCTAGTCCCAGCTAAAACAAAAAACATGCGCTAAAAAGTAGAACGAAAGGATGAAAGGGGCCTCAGTCTCTGACACTCTCATGAAACTGCCCTGGTTTAACATTACTTGAGAGAAAAATAAAGCTTCTAGATTATTTAAGGCTTCCTGGAGGAGATGGAGTCTGAGTTAGAGTTTCCATCAACTTGAGGGAGGCTCTTCTCTACTTTGGCTGTTCCTTGAGCCACCAGGAACTCTCTTTGGTTTCTGTGGGGTTTTGATAACCATGGTCAATGCTACCTGTGATTCTGGAGCATTCCTGCTGCCACAGTTGGGGCCCAATTGCTTGAGCCATCACTCAACACCTGGCTTCCTAAAGGAGGTTGTGAAAGTGCCTGCAACTCTCAAGCCCTGAGCTGGTGTTTGATGCAGCGGTTTCTCCAGGTCCTCTCTGTGAGAAAGGACAGGAAAGGGCCCAGGGGAAAGCAGAAATCCCCGTGCCTATCCCAGTGATTTACCGTAACCAACTCAGAACCGTGAGAGCAGAACACAAGCACAATTTAGTGCTCCATTCTTCCAACTTCTCACCCAGCTCTAGTCCTTCACAATGTTTACTGTGCAGCCATCTGTGAATATCTTTGTGAAACTAGTTAAAGCCTTTTATGAGACCCTAAACTTCTAGTTACACTAATTTCCCACCCCCCCACCCCCATGTGAATTAGGTCTTGAGTAAACAAAAGGCAGACTCGAGGCTGGAGAGCGATTGTACCGCGTTAAATGGTGCGTTTAACGGGGCCAGCCCACAAATTTTTCCGTTCCCATCCCTGGGCATGCAGGCAGCACCAAAGCCCATATAATGGACTCTTTATGTGGTACTTGGTTAGAAAAACGTATTGACAAAGAATCACAGACAAATCATAACCATGACCTTTAGTGCTGAAACAAGGTTTTCCTTGGGAGTGATTTAATTACCCATGCAGCTCACTGGCTGCACACATTAGCAGACTCTGTCTTTCCAAAGGCCACGGCCAGGCCAGGCTGGTTTGTCTTTCCTGTGAATGTGTGCCCAAGTGCTGCTCCTGTAACGAGGCTCTGTTGTGCCATACAAGGATAAACAGCGCACAGCATCCAGCTGGACTCTGCCAGCCTGAACGATCGCTTCCCAGGCACCTGCTGCCCAAGCCGACCTTGGATCGAGCAGTGCCCCTGGCCTCAGACTCGTCATTCAGATGAATGATGCAGATGCTGGTGCCAGGCCCTGTGGCCCGCTGCAACATGGCTGGACTTTGACTACCAGGTGTAGGAGCAGGGGTAGGATGCTGGGGCTACATTGTGAGGTGAAATATACTTGTCTTTGCCTCTCTCAATGCACACTGCCTTCCTCTGGCCTGAGCTCTTCGTGGTCTTGAGGAAAGCAGAAACTAGACACTAAAAGCCATGAATTCTATGATTCTGTTTAAATGAAACAGCCAAAAAAGGCAGATCCGTAGAGACAGAAAGCAGATTATTGGTTGTCACGGGCTGGGGCAGGGGGAATGGAGAGTGATGGTTTCATGGGTTTGGGGCTTCTGTTTGGGCACTGGTATTCTGTTTGTGATGGAAAGGTTCTAAAACTAGATAGTGGTGATGGTTGTACAACATTGTGAATGTCTACATGTCTCTGAATTGTATACCTTAAAATGGTTAAAACAGTAAATTTTATGTTATGCATATTTTAGCACATTTAAAAAATATGACTGAAGGATTGGGTTGCAAGGGGAGGAATTGGATATACTTACTCCCAAGACCCCAGAAGACAAAACTAAGACCAGTGAGAGAGTTTCCTGGAGGCAGGTTACAGCTCATCATGTAAATAGAGGGGAAAGTGCCATTTGGAACAGGCCTACTGTGAGCCAAGGGCCCTTCAGTCCTCATTTCCTTGAAACTTACAACTCTTATGTAAGGGAGGTTTTATTATCCTTATTTAATAGATGAGGAAAGGATGGCTCTCAGAAGCTAAAACTATTTTCTCAAGGACACAGAGCTAACAGGAGGTAGAGCTAGGTTCTACTCTACAGACTGTACTTTTTTTTTTTTTTTTTTTTTTTTTTTTGAGACAGAGTCTTGCTCTGTCAATCAGGCTGGAATGCAGTGGTATAATCACGGCTCACAGCAGCTTAGACCTCCTAGGCTCAAGTGAGGCTCCCACCTCACCCTCCTCTGTAGTCATGCATGCATCACCACACCTGGCTAATATTTGCATTATTTTATAGAGATAGAGTCTCACTATGGTACTCAGGCTGATCTTGAACTCCTGGGCTCAAATGATCCTCCCACCTTGGCCTTGCAAAATGCTGGGAATACAGGCATGAACCACCACACCCAGCCTGAAACTGTGCCTTTTTAAATATGCCAGTGCCTCTGCAAATTTTCTACTGAAGTCTCCCTAAATGTCCCATAGCGAGAGTGAAATGATACATCAAGGTGAACAGACAGAGCCCAAAGGAGTTGCCGAGTTTTGGCTCTCAAATTCATGTCAGTTTTACATACTTGCTCTATTATCTTAGATTAGTTTTTTTCTTAAATACTAGAATAAAGATTTCATCAAAATCTTCAAGCAAAAGTATCCTTCTGGGAAAATGGTCCATGTTTATCCTGAAGCCTCCCATCTCCCTTCACATTTTCTTAGGGGCCTGCATACTCCAATTTGAGAAGCTGCCACTAGGCTGGCTGCTATCCAAAAGGGAAGGGGAGAGGGAGTGAAGGAAGTGACAGGGAGGGAAGGAGAGAGGAAGGGAGGAGTTCTCTGCTACTGGAATTTTCCTGCACTGGGCTCTGATGTGTAAGAATTCATACAATGCAGGGGTTGAGGTTGGGCCTCAGTGACATTAACTCTTTTTATTTACAGAAGCATTTTGAAAATCTAATGAAACCCATTAACTCTGGCTTAGTCTATTTTGTATTGCTATAACTGAATGCCACAGACTAGGTAACTCAGAAATAAAAGAAATGTATTTGTTTACAATTCTGAAGTTTGGGAAGTCCAAGGTCAAGGGGCTGCATCTGGTGAAGACCTTCTTGCTGAGTCATAACATGGTGGAGGGCCTCACACGGCAAAAGAGCACCCACAAGACAGAGCCAGAAAGGCTGGAACTCACTTTTATAACAAAGCCACTCTCTTGATAATTAACCCACTACCTCAATAGTGACATTAATCCCTCATTATCTAATCACCTCTTATTAGACTCCACTTCCCAACACTGTTACACTGGGGCTTAAGTTTCTAACACGTGGACTTTGGGAGACACATTCAAGCCATAGCAAACCCACTTTAACAAAAATTTTTCAGACACATGAAGTTTCCATGTTATTCTAGGGTGTTTGTGAACCCTCTAAAGCCTATACCTCAGATTATGCATCCCTGGATTACAAAGTCTCAACAGAAAATGAGACAAACTTGAGGACTCCTTCTAACCCCAAGAGTCTGTGGTCTTGTCCCAGACTCTGCTTTATTCAAACATCATCCTTATAAAAATGCACAGAGTCTGTGGCCCATTTACTGGCCACTTTGAGTGATACATTTATCAGCTAATGTGATAAACAAATTCAAGCTAACATGATAATGAGTTACTGGGCATCCTTTCTCCCTCCTCTACAGATGACAGGTAGATTTCTGTTTACTTTAGGGATATTGTAACTTCAGCTGCTTGTGGAGAGATGCAAAGCAAGAAGGTCTCGTAACTTCTTCAATCTCTCCAATTGAGTAGCTATTTACTTGACTTTGCATCAAGTCAGACACAGTGTCCAGTTAAAGAGGATTTCTGGTTTGGAGACTCAGCACAGCATGACTCTAGAGTTGCAGGAGTTTTGTGCAAGAGTGGACTTTGCCATTGCCTGTTTCCCTAGGGAGAGCCTGGTGACACTGACTTGAGTAATTTTAAATAAAGACTGAGGCTGGCTGGAGAAGAAAATTTCACAAAAATGGCTTCAAGAAAGTGGAAAGACCACAAAACTGACAACCAAAAAAATTCTGCCCAGCACTGTCCCTGACTCAGCTGATTAACTAGGACACAGCAATCTTCCTTTTTAAGCCTTGCTTATCTATACTTATCTTTCTATCCCCATCTAGAATGCAATCTATACAGGCAAATATATTTAGGTCAGAACATTAGTAACAAGTGACAGAAATCAAAGTCAGACTAACTTCAGTAAGAAATGACTATGCTGGCTCTGTTATGAAGGACAATGAGATAGCCCTTAGGACAGAAGTAGCAGTCCTGCTTTGGAAGGGAAACCAGAACTGCTCTATGGGGGATCCTTAAGAAATAACTCTCTTGCAGCTAAATAGAGGATAAACAATGCAGCGAAGGAGGATCAGCAGCCACACTGAAGGTGACGTGAAAGAGACAAAGAGAATGAGGGAATGGACCAGGAGAGTGATGATCTGAAACAATCTCAAAGTAGCGGCAGAAGCACCAACCCACAAACAGTCACAATGTTACCTAAACTAGCCAGTCACCTTCTTTGGCCCCACGCAACTCAGAGATAACAAAAACAAGGCTCCTTGGTCAAGAAGAGTTGTTAAATAACAAGTCAGAGAGGTGTACTATGGATTATAGTTCTCAAAAGTCAATAAACAGTGAAAAAGTTATTTAGAATCGCATCATGGCACGAGGTCTCTCCTGCTTATCAGAGATTAACATGGAAAAAGATTGGGGATGCTAGGAATTTTTTTAAGTATTTTTTAAGTTATCTGGATTATTCAGAGTAATCAAATCAATCATGGCAGACACTATCAGTTGCATCCCTTCCTCCTTGCTGATAAATCCTTATTTTGTTTAATGTTCATCCTTCCATGTGTTCCTGGAAAGGAATGAACCACGATGGGTCTAATACAAACACAGTGATTCTATGCCCCTTTGTCACATGACCCTTTCCTGATCTCTGGGTTGGGAAGAGACTTTGGGGAGGGTTGTCACTGCCAGGAAAAAGAGGATCACTAGAGGACAGTTCCTTCATCATCTAGATATTGTGTACCTACCTGAGAAGACTAGAACCATCCGAGGCAGCCATCTTGTAAACAAGAACGTAGAGGCCTAAAAGCCAAGTTAACACGCTGAGCATAACACACTAAAGGATAGAAACAGCGTGGGTCCTGAATGATATTTACGAGGCTGGAGAGTCATTCTGGAACTGTTTGCGTATTAATAATAATACAATCCTAGTCTGATTAACTTTGTTATAATGACAATCATCCTAATTAATATAAGAGCAAAACACTGACTTGGCTTTCTGGCTTTCACTTTTTCCTCCCTGTAATTATTTTCATATAGTAGACAAAGTAATCCTTTTCAAATTCAAATTTGATCATGGCATCTTCTTCTTTTAAAAGTCTTCCTACAGTCACTTGAATAAAATTTCATCCCTGGCCAGGGACTGTAAGTTTTACACAGTCTCCAAACTCATCTTACTCCACATTCTCCTTCCTACTTCCCTTTTTTCTGCTGTCATTTACCTTTTCTGCTCTTAACACCCTAAGCTTTTCCTTGTGAGACTGTTGTTCTGGCTATGCCTTCTGCTGATCTTCTTGCCTTCCAGATTGCTGCATGCTTAGTTCTTTCTTGTCCTTCTGGCATCAGCTCAATGATCACCTCCTCACAGAAGCTTTCTCCGAACACTCCAGTTAAATTATCTATCCTCTCAACCATGAGCCAGACTTTATTACATCACCCTTCATTTTATTTTCCTCATAGTACTCATCCCTATTTGCAGTTATTGTAATTATTTATTTGTTTACTAATATGTTGTCAATTTCCTCTGTATAAGGATCAAGAGAACTAGGATCTTGTCAATCTTGTTCACCATAATTTCCTGCATCCTTGAAAAATTGTCTGAAACATCATAAATCCTTAATAATAGTTGTTGAATGGAAAGAAGGAAGGAAGGAAGGAAGGAAGGAAGGAAGGAAGGAAGGAAGGAAGGAAGGAAGGAAGGAAGGAGGAAAGGAAGGAAAGGAGGGAGGGAGGGAAGGAGGGAGGGAAGGAAGAAAGGGAAGGGAAGGGAAGAGAGAGGGGAGGGGAGGGGAAGGGGGAGGGGATGGGAGGAGAAGAAATAACTGTAAGAACCTGAACCTCCGAACCTGAAATTTGGGGTTCAACTATGCCGAAATTATATGTCTCACTCTTCTCAGCTTGGCACCTGCAGACTGAAAAAGATGGAAGCAGCAGCCCTAGAGTCACTTCCTCCTAGCTTATCTTCTCCAGCAGAAAGATACTCTCTCTCCCAATGTCTGTATACCACTCCCAGGAATGAATTCTGATGGGCTCTGTTTAAATTATAAAACGTACTATGGAACTAATCCTTGTGTTTAGAGAAATAGGGTATTATGATTGGCCAAGGCCAGAGTTACGGTCCATAACCAGGGTACATTGTGATTGGCAGCTCTAACTGATCCATAGGAACTAGTAGGAGGGTGGTGCAAGGAGAAGTGGGGAGGAGAGGGGGGAGAAAAGCCAGGGGAGTTAGAAAAGGATTGCTGGGCAGACAAAATCAATAGATCTTCCCTATTAACTACATTGCACCCTGGCCTTGCCAAAATGTTTTCCTAGTTCTCCAGATTTAAAATACACTCATCTATAACTTATTACATTAGGTTAAGTCCTCATCTACACAACCAGAGTAACAGAAGAGCAAATCAGAGTCTATATGTGCACATGTGTGTGCATGCATAACAGAACTACATAAAACACAACCTGGGTATGCAAAGCCATACAGAGTGGTATAATGAATATTGGGAACTCAGAAGGAGTTGAGCTGAGAGAAGGGTAAAGAATAAAAAAAACTACATGTTGGGTAAAATGTATATTACTTCAGTGATGGGTGCACTGAAATCTCAAATTTCACCACTATACGATTTATCCATGTAACCAAAAAACACTTGTATCTATGGAGATTGTAAAATTTTTAAAAAGCACACCCTGGCTTCATGATGAGGGAGGAGAGATGTAGAATTAGCTATCCACATGGTTTTGCAGATATCTCTTGCTAACTATTGGGCCAATGTCATGGCTTTCTACTACTGCATGGTACGCCCTGCTATCTGTTTAAAGTTCTTTTCCCTCCAATCATCAGTAAAAGATGGCTGCTTCCAACATGAAGTCAGCTTCTATTTTGTCTATTCAGACCATGATTCAACCACATGAGAAACCATCATGATCTCCATACAAATAAACCCGATAGTTGAATCACAGCCTGGCAGTGTAGTGTGATGGCACAACAGAGGAAGACCCTCTTTGGTGAGGACAGGTCTTCCATCTGTATTGCCATTTAAAGAGACAGTAACTTACAAGGACAAAAACATGTTCTTGGTTCCAAGTCGCTCGTTGGTGGTACATTTTTAAGGATTAATTATACTGGTAGGATTTCTTTTTCCTAACACGTTTGTTTACAAAAATATTGAGCATGCATTACACATCGACCTAAATAATTTTCCCCATATCTTTGTCCTCCAAATTTTGCAGTTAATTAAACTAATTTGTCTGTTTTTGTGGGTTGGAAACTCTTACTGTCATCCTTTCCAATCACTACTTATTTAAATTTCATCCTTGGCCAGTTTCATGATAATGTTTATCTGCTCCAGAGGATTTGAAATGAGAGTAACACACAGGGATGCCATTTAAATTCTTTCTTGAAGCTGAAAAAGTCAAGAATCAACTGGCCAGTTAGATAACACAATTTCCCTTGTAGGATATTTGCTTAAGATAGCTGGGGGCTAATTTAATTCCAGAGTTGCTTATTTGGGTTTCTATGAGGGATTCCCTGCCGTTAACATGCACTGTGTATAGAGATTCTAAGAAGCATTCTCTGAGAACATTCTCAGAAGCAGGTTAAGTTTTTTTTTTTTTTTAAGAAAATAAAAATCTGTACAATTTGCTGTCAACATTCAACTCCGGCCTGTTGCCAACTAGAAAGGAGCAAGAGCACTCCGACATTCCAATAGCACTCAGATCCACTATTTGGCATTTCATTAATCCATTTGGAGAAAAATGACTTCTTAATTTTGAGTCCTTTAAAATGTTAGCTTAAGACCCTCAATGAGATTCGTGTGCTTACCCTACAGAGAATTTTACAGCCCTGGATTACCATAGAGGGCAGCAGAGAACCATCCAGAAGACCCAAGGAAAGGAAGTCCTGTTCTGTATATTGTTTTTGTCTTGTACTGTCAGATGCCCTGACATGCCTCTATGGCATGATCTGGCCCGTGCTTACCTCACCTCTTCAACTTCTTTTGAGCTTCTCCTCCCAACAGCTCCTAGTCAGCCAACTTTCACAACTCCCTCAACCCTTTCCCACTCACCCCATCTGTATCCAGCTACGTTGACACCTTTCAGCCCCTCAAAGGTGTCTTCTCTCCTTTCCTCCCACTCTTCACCAAACTAAGTCCTGGTCATCCCTCAGGGCTCAACCCAAAGCCACTTCTCTGGGGCTCCCCTCCCTAACACCCAAGTCTATATCAAGTTCACCATTGTGCTCACTTGGTGAGCTCTTCTCTTCTCCTTCTTACCACGGAGAACTGTTCTCATGGATCATCTGTAATAATATTTTGCTTCAAGTCTCTTTCTCTCTACTGGTTTATAAGCTCCACAAACAAGGACTGGGTCGATATCGTTCACTGCCCTATCCTAATGCTTAGCACGGTTGGCACACAGAGTTAAACAAATACTTGTTGATTCAACAACAAATTGAAAGATGGTGGGCAAGACCCTTGAACCTTATGATCCGTCCGCATTAAAGATTATACGAGTTTGTAATTTTATGTAACACAGAAATGCTAGCACCATAACAACAAATTCAATTACCACTTGAATTAGGGGTAAAAGAAACTGGCCTGGCTGAGCAGCAGATAAGGATGACAGGAGAGTAAACTAAGCCAGCTTCAGCAGCTACTATTGCCAGGCACTGTATTAGGTGCATTTGGACAGTTTATCTCATTCAGTTTATCTTATCTGCTGTTGTCACAGCAGTCCTTCAGCTTTGCTTATCATTTTCACATTATTCAGATTTGAAAAAAAAGAGGTCACATAGATAGAAAGTGGTAGGGCTGCTTGAATCCAAATCTTGGCTATTTGCACTATACTATAAGTTAGGACTCTGCTTTTAGTTTAAAAATAAAAATGGGTGTAGTAGTTGAAAAGAAAGTGAGTGAGTGGGAAGATTCCAATTTTCCTCCAATCCCTCTAATTAGCCCATTCTCCTATTACACATCTTCCCACACCCACCCTTCCCCCTAAACACACACCCCTACACTCCACACTACCAATCTCCCTGTAAGCAAATAGTTTCTCAAATTCTTGGTGATAACCTCCACAGCAGATTAGGTATGACTTTAATCAGAAACTTTGGTCCTCTCTCTGCATCATTACCTCTTCTCCACTTTTATTGTGGGTCCCTTTTCAGCTGTGCATATTTCAACACTTATTTATGTGCCCATTAAGCCATTATCACCATTTCAGGTTCAGACTAGAATTGCACTTTGAATAAAGTATAAGAGGCTCCAATTGACTTAAGAGGATAAGCCTCACTTTTTGTTTCCTGCAAAGCCATCTCTGTCCCTACCTCCTGGAGAAGAGCTGAATGTGATGTTCTACCACAGGCAAAAATGTTCCAAGCAAAAGCTAGACATTACAAAGAAGAGGATGGCATTCAGTGCTGCTGAAACAAGCTCAGTGCAGCCCAGAAGGGGATGGGAATGCTGAGACAAATTCCCTGGTGTAGAAGCACGGGCCAGAGGTGAGGCCTTCCGTAACTGCCCCAGCCCCTCCCATCTCTAGCTTTAAGAATCTCTTATGGCAGGGCATGGTGGCTCATGCCTGTAATCCCAGCACTTTGGGAGGCTGAGGCAGGTGGATCACTTGAGGTCAGGAGATCAAGACCAGCCTGGCCACATGGTGAAACTCCACTTCTACTAAAAATACAAAAATTAGCCGGGCATGGTGGTGGGTGCCTGTAATCCCAGCTACCAGAGAGGCTGAAGCAGAGAGGCTGAAGCAGGAGAATCACTTGAACCCTGGGAGGCGGACGCTGCAGTAAGCCAAGATTGTGCCACTGCACTCCAGCCTGGGTAACAGAGCGAGACTCCATCTCCAAAAAACAAAAGAATCTCATGCTAGAGGATATTTTCTAATTTCTTTTTCCTTGAGTCCTAGAAGCCTTCACTTTTCTTATTTCTTCTTTGTTTATTTGTTAGGTTTATTGGGCTATATCCTAACATTATACCTTGAGAAAAAGGTAACTCTGTTAAGTTTTCCCAGGCCTGTAATCTAAGATGGAACATGGGAACCTCCGGTGTAAACTCAGAGGCAGAGAGAGCAGCTGAAGTTGAGCTCAGGCTCTCCTCACTCTGGAAGCTAAGAGACTGGACTTTCAAAAGTGAGACTCCTAATATATTTTAAAATGAGAAAAATCCTAAACAAATTTACTAAAACTGTGACAAATACAAAGTATTTGTATTAAACAGATTAATGTTCTGTTAATATATAGATAATATAATTTCATGGATTTGAAAGATAGATGCTGAGTTTCACTTCTGGTAAGTGCTGAGGAGCCTCTATCAGACCAACCCACTCAAAGGTTCTAGAGTCACCAAAAGAAGCAGAAATTGGAGGAGGGAGTTGACACGTGGAAGAAGGAACTTGCCTTGCATGAGCTTTTTTTTTTTTTCAATACAGTCTTTTTTGCTGGTGGGCAGGCCTCAAAAAACACCACACAGGGTGCTACATTTTGGGTTCCTACAGTATCTGGAGACTGAAGGGGCATCCGCTGAAACAACCCAAAGTCTGAAGAGAAGTCAATGGGTGGGACTAGATTCATCTCAATGCTCATTCACTCATATCTCTGGCTCCTGGACTTGGAGGACTCAAAAGCTAGGACTGCCCACTACTCATGCCTCTCCACATAGCTTGGCTTCCTCCCAGCATTGTGGCCTGAGAGTAGCTGAGCTTCTTATATGAAGACTTAGGTTCCAAGAATAAAACTCACAGCTAGCAAGGAAAAGGTTATTTCATCCCTTTTCATATCCTAACTGGAAAGTCACACAGCATCTCTTCTGCTGCATTGTATTGGTTACAGGTGATTCACAATCCCCTACAAGTCAAGAAGAGAAAAATTAGACTTTACTCTTGATGCAGTGTGGTAAAATTCTAGAAGAGCACATAGGATGAAAGAGATTGTTATGATCATCTTGGGAAAATGCAATCTGTCACAAAAAACAGTGACCTAAGATTCCACCATAAGAGCCTTAAAAAGAAAAACCAAATAAACCCAGAGTAATTTAAATGAAGAAAATAATAAAAGCAAAAGTAAATAAAAAGCAACAAACATTGAGAAAAATTTTTAAGTCAAAACTTTGATTATTACTTGAACTAAATGAAAATGAAAACACAACTTATCAACATTTGTGGAATACAGCAAAAGCAGTGTTTAGAAGAAAGTTTATAGAAAAGAAAAAGATCTAAAGTCAATAACCTAAATTTCTACCTCAGGAAACTAGAAAAAGAAGAGCAAATTAAATCAAAAGTAACAAAAGAAAATAAATAATAAGAATTAGGCAGAAATCAATGAAATTGAAAATAGAAAATCAGTGGAGAAAACCAAAAGCTGATTCTTTGAAAAGAGCAATAACATTGATAAGCCTCTAGTCAAACTAAGAAAAAAAGAGGGCACAAATTATTAATATCAAAGGGGTAAGAAGGGACCTCGCTACTGATTCCATGAACATTAAAAGGATAATAAAGAAATACTATAAACAATTCTATGCCTACAAATTTGATAACTTAGATGAAATGGTGAATTTCTTGAAAGACATAAGCTGCCAAAACTTTCACAAGATATAGACAATTTGAATAGGCCTATATCTATTAAAGAAGTTGAATCAATAATTAATATCTTTCTAAAACAGAAAACATCAGGCCCAGATGAGTTTATTCAAGAATTCTCCCAAATATTTAAGGAAAAAATTATGCCCATTTTCTACAATCTCTTTTAAAGCATAGAAGCAGAAGGAGTACTTCTTGATTTGTTCTATAAAGCCAGTATTACCCTCAAACCAAAACCAGACAAAGATATTACAAGAAAAGGAAACGATAGACCAGTATATCTCATGAACATAAATGCAAAAATCTTCAACAAAATATTAGCAAATGGAATCCAACAATGTATGAAAAGAATTGTACACCATGACCAAGTGGGATTTATCTCACATATGCAAGACTTGTTTAACATTTGAAACTCAATTAATGTAATCCATCACATCAACAAGCTAAGAGAAAAATAACATGATCATTTCAATAGATGCAGAAAAAGTGTTCTCAAAATCCCACACCCATTCATGATTTTTTTAAACTCCCAAAAAACTAAGAATAAATTAGAACCTCCTCAACTTAATAAAGTATATCTACAAAACACCTCCACCTAAAAATAATACTTAACAATAAGAAACTAGAAGCTTTACCACTAAGATCAGGTACAAGGCAAGAATGTCTCTTCTCACTGCTCCTTTTTGACTTTGTGCTGAATGTTCTGGCTAGGGCAATAAAACAAGAAAAGGAAGTAAAAGGTATACAGATTGGAAAGGAAGAAATAAAACTGTTTTTTGGCAGATGGCATGAGCATCCATGCAGAAAATCCAAAAGAACAGATTTAAAAAAAAAAAAACTTTAGAACAAATACATAGTTATAGCAAGGTTGCAGCATCCAAGGCTAATACAAAAAGGTTAATTGGCCAGGCTCAGTGGCTTACGTCTGTAATCCCAACACTTTGGAAGGCCGATGGGGGTGGATCATGAGGTCAGGAAATTGAGACCATCCTGGCCAACATGGTGAAACCCTGTCTCCACTAAAAATACATAAAAAATTAGCCCGCCATGGTGGCATACGCCTGTAGTCCCAGCTATTCAGGAGGCTGAGGCAGGAGAATTGCTTGAACCCGGGAGGAAGAGGTTGCAGTGAGCCAAGATTGTGCCACTGCACTCCAGCTTGAGCATCAGAGCTAGACTCCATCTCAAAGAAAAAAAAATTAATCACCTTTCTGTATACCAGCAGTGAATATGTAGAATCTGAAATTTAAAACACACTAACATTTACATTAGCACTTCCCAAAAAATTAAATAGGTATAAATCTAACAAAATATGTACAAGATCTATATGTGGAAAACTACACAAAATCTGATTTTAAAAATCAAGGAAAAATTAAATAAATGGAAAAATATTCCATGTTCATGGATAGGAAAACTCAACATTGTCAAGATGTCAGTTCTTCCCATTGACCTATAGGTTCAATGCAATCCCAATCAAAATCTTAGCAAACTATTTTATGGGTATCAACAAATTGATTCTAAAGTTTACATGGAGAGGCAAAAGGCCTAAAATAGCCAACACAATATTGATGAGAAGAATAAAATGAAAGGACTGACACCATCTAACCTTGAGACTTACAATAAAGCTATAATAATCAAGACAGTGTGATATTGGTAAAAGAATAGACAAATAGGCCAATGGAACAAAAGAGAGAGCCCAGAAATAGACCCATGTAAATATAGTCAACTGATCTTTGACAAAAGAGTAAAGGCAGTGAAAAAAATGTTTTAACAACTGGTACTAGTACAACTGGGCATCCACGTGCAAAATAATGAATCTAAACATAGATTTTACACCCTTCCAAAAATTATCACAAATGGATCATAGACCTAAACATAAAATACAAAACTATGAAATTCCTAGAAAAAAACAGTAGAGAAAACTTAGATGATCTTGGGTATGGTGATGTCTTTATAGGTAAAACACCAAAGTAACAATTCATGAAAGAAATCATTGATAAGCTGGGCTTCAGTCAATGAAAAAGTTCTACCTGCAAAAACAATGTCAAGAGAATGAGAAAACAAGCTATGGACTGCAAGAAAATATTTGCAAAAGACATCTGATAAAGAACCGTTATCCAAAATATACAAAGAACTCCTAAAAGTCAACAGTAAGAAAACAACAGCATGAATTAAAAGTGGGCCAAAGGCCTTAACAGACACCTGACCAAAAAACATATACTGATGGAAAAAAAGCATATGAAAAGATGCACCATGTCATATGCCTTCAGGAAAATGCAAATTAAAACAATAATGAGATACCACTACACACCTATAGTAAGAGCCAAAATCCAAAACATTGACAACACCAAATGCTGGCAAGTCTGTGAAACTCTCGTTCATTGCTAGTGGAAATGTAAAATTGTACAGCCATTTTGGAAGACAGTTTGGCAGTTTCTCACAAAACTAAATATATTCTTGCCATATGATCCAGCAGCCACGCCCCTTAGTATTACCCAAAGGAGTTGAAAACATGTCCACACAAAAAGTCGCATAAGAATATTTATAGCAGTTTTATGCATAGTTGACAAAACTTGCAAGCAACCAAGTTGCTTCTTCAGTAGGTGAATGGATAGACTGTGGTACATCCAGACAATGAAATATTACTTAGTACTAAAAAGAAATGCACTATCAAGCAATGAAAAGACATGGAGAAAGGTTAAATGCATATTATTAAGTGAAGGAAGCCAATCTCAAAAAGCTACATACTATATGATTCCAACTATATGACATGCTAAAAAACAAAAAACTACGAAAACAGTAAAAAGAGGGATAGTGGCTAGGGGTTGAGGGTAGGAGGAGGAACAAATAGGTGAAGCATAGTGGATTTTTAGGGTAGTGAAAATACTCTATATGACACTGAAATGATAGATGTATATCATTATACACTTTTCCAAATTCATAGAATGCACAATGCCAAGAGTGAACCCTACTGTAAACTATGGATTTGGGGTGATGATGATGTGTCAATGTAGGTTCATCAGTCTTAACAAATGCACCACTTCAGTGGTTGATGTTGATAATGGAGGAGGCTATGCATGTGCTGGGGCAAGGAATATAAGGGAAATCTGTATCTTCCTCCCAATTTTGCTGTGAACCTAAAACTTCTCCAAAAACTAAAGTCTTTTAAAAACAGAGACACAGAGACAACAAATTACTAATATCAAGAATGAAGGTGAAGGAGGGACTATCGCTACTACTGAACCCATAGACATTAAAAGTACCAAAAAAAAATTAAGAACAGCCTTATGGAAATAATTTTTGCAACTTGAGTGTAAGTACAAATTCCTTGAGAAATACAACTTACCAAAATGATGTAAAATAAAATAGAAATATGAAAATTCTCATACATATTAAAGAAATTGAATCCAGTATCAAAAACCTCTCTGCAAAGAAAACTCCAAGCCCAGCTGATTTTACTGGTGGCTTCTGGCTAAAAGTTATGGAACTAATATGAATGTTAACACAAACTCTTTCAGAAAATAGAAAGCAAGAAGCTGCTTTCCAACTCATTTATGAAGCTCATATAACATTGATATAAAGCTTGATGAAGAAATTACAAAAAATTTAAAAATTATAGAATATCCCTCATGGATACAGACTAAAAAATCCTCAAAGAAATATTAATAAATCAAATAAAGAAATATATAAAAATTTCTATATATAAACTTATATACACACACACACACACACACTCCAGTTGGAGTTTATCCCAGAAATAAAAGGTTGCTCTAACATTGGAAAATCAATGTAATTCATCATATTAGCAGATGAAGGGAGAAAAGCTATTCAAGCATTTCAATAGATATACAAGACACATTTGATAAAATGTAATGCCCATTATGCTGGAATCTCTTAGCAAATTAAAAATAGAAAGGAACTACATCAATCTGATAAAGAACATCTAAGAAAGAAAACCATTATTAAACTCCATGGTAAAATATTGAATGCTTTCCCCATAAAATTTTTTTAAAAGCACTTTTTTTTACTTCTTTTCAGTATTGTACTGAAGATCCTGTCTCATGCAGTGGACAAGAAAATAGGCATAAAGATCAAAAAGGAAGAAGTAAAACCAGTTCATCTCTATTCACAGATGACATAATTGTTTACTTAGAAAATTCTAAGGATCTACAAATCTATTAGAACTACTAAGAGAGTTTTGCAAGGTCAACATACAAAAACCAATTGCATTTTTGTATATTGGTAGCAAACAAATTGGAAAATAAAATGTTTTAAAATTCCACTTGCAATAGCTTCAAAAGACATAATATAGTTAGAAATAAATGCCTCAAAAGATGCACAAGACTAAAAACTACAAAACATTGCCCAGAGAAACTAGGAAAAAAAACTGACAAGGTCTTTTGGAAATTTTGGAAACATTTAGAAATAATGTTGAAAATGTTATCATATTCATGAGTTGGAAGACTACATTTTTATACCATTTCTTCCCAAATCTCAGCAAAAATGCCACAGCCTTTGTTGTGGAAATCAACAAGCTGATTCTAAAACTTATGTGGAAATGCAAAGGACCTAAAATAGAAAAAAATTTTAGAGAATTTACACTAACCAACTTCAAGATTTACCCTAAAGTTATAGTCACGAAGACACTGTAGTACTGGCAAAATAGAAAAATAGGCCAATGCCAGACACTTATAAAATAACTTTGTTTTCAACCAAGGAACCAAAAAAACCTAATGGGGACGGAAAATTCTTTTTTAACAAATGGTCCTAGAGCAGTTAAAAATTCATATGAGGAAAAGAAAATTAGTCTCAACCACTACTATACACCATAAATATTACTTTGAGATGAACTATAAATCTAAATACAGAAGCTAAAACTTTAAATTTTCTCTGTAAGAAAACAGGAAAATATCTTCCCAAATTAAAGAGAGACAAAATTTTCTGAAGTAGAACACAGAAAGCAATAACCATAAAAGAAAAATTTGATAAATTAGACCATCAAAATTAAAAACGTCTGCTCATCAAATTCAACATTTCAAAAATGAATAGGCAAGTCAAATACTGGGAAAAATAATTTCAAAGCGTAAGACTAAAATAACTTGTATCCAGAGTATATAAAGTATACCTGGAATTTAATGACAAAAAGAACAACCCAATTTTTAAAAGGGAAGGGAGCATAAGAAATAACAATTAAATGCAGTATAAGCTGGTCATGGTGGCTCACGCCTGTAATTCTTGGGAGGCCACAGCAGGCTGATTACTTGAGGTCAGGAGTTCAAAAACAGCATGGCCAACATGGTGAAACCCCATCTCTTCTAAAAATACAAAAATTAGCCAGGCATCATGGTGCGCGCCTGTAATCCCAGCTACTCAGGAAGCTGAAGCACAAGAATCGCTTGAACGGCAGAGGAGGAGGCTGCGGTGAGCCGAGGTGACAGAGTGAGATTCTGTCTCAAAAAAAAATTTTTTTTAATTTAAATGCAGTATGAGATCCTAGATAGAATCGTGGAACACAAAAACTATGGAAACTGGTGCATTTGAATCAAGTGTAGTTTAGTGAATAGTATTGTGCCAGTGTTAATGTCCTGGTTTTGACCATTGTATTATGGTTATATGTGATGTTAACATTAGAAGAAACCCAGATGAGGCATATACAGAAACTCTGCACTGCTTTCGAAACTTTTTTTGTAAGCCTAAAATTAATTCAAAATAAAAAGGTTTTTTAAATGGGGAAGATTTGAACAGACAATTTGGAAATGGATATATATGAATGGCCAATAGCACACAAAAAGTGCTCAAGTAACTAGTCATTGGAGAAATATGAATTAAAAACACAATTCCAGTATACTCCCATAGAGTAAAATGAAAAAGAGTGATAATATCAAATAGTGACAAGGATGCAGAAGAACTGTAACAGTCATACCTTGTTGGTGAGAACATAAAATGATATGATCACTTTGGGGAAAGGTCTCACAGTTTTTAATAAAATGAAACATATATACCCACTCTACTAATTTTACTCCTACATATTTATCCCCCAAAATGAAAACATACATCCACAAAAAGACCTGTACTAGAAGGATGACAGCAGTTTTATTCATAATAGCCCTAAATGGGAAACATTGCAGGTGTCCATCAGCAGGAGAATAGCTAAAGAAGCCATGCTATACTCATAACAATGTAATACTACTCATCATTGGAAAGGAATAGACCTACTAATACACTCAATGATATGTATATATCTCAAAAATGTTAAGTGAAAGAAGTCTTACATAAAAGAGCAAATACTGTAACAGTCCATTCATACAAAGTTTTAGCACAGAAAAAACTAATATAGAGTGAAAAAAATCAGAAGACTGGTTGCCTAGGGATTGTGGCAGTGGCCATTGACTACATGGTGGCCTGAGGGAACTTCCTAGGCCATGATGATGTTCTATATCTTTTTTGTGTGTTGTTTTGTTTTTTTTGAGATGGAGTCTCGCTCTGTCGCCTGGGCTGGAGTGCAGTGGCGTGATCTTGGCTCACTGCAAGCTTGGCCTCCCGGGTTCGTGCCATTCTCCTGCTTTAGCCTCCCAAGTAGCTGGGACTACAGGCAACTGCCACCACGCCCAGCTAATTTTTTGTATTTTCAGTAGAGATGGGGTTTCACTGTGTTAGCCAGGATGGTCTTGATCTCCTGACCTCATGATCTGCCTGCCTCAGCCTCCCAAAGTTCTGGGATTACAGGCATAAGCCACCGCGCCTGGCTGATGTTCTAAATCTTGATAGGGGTTTGGCTTACACAGATGTATGAATAAATATTTATCAACTGATACACTTTTTTTTTTTTTTTTTTTTTTTTTTTTGAGATAGCGTCTCACTCTGTTGCCCAGGCTGGAGTGCAGTGGTGCAATCTCAGCTCACTGCAACCTCCGCCTCCCGAGTTCAAGTGATTCTCCTGCCTCAGTCTCCCAAGTAGCTGGGATTACGGGGGTGTGCCACCATCCCCAGCTAATTCTTATATTTTTAGGGAGATGGGGTTTCACCATGTGGGCCAGGATGCTCTTAAACTCCTGACCTCAGGTTATCCACCCACCTAGGCCTCTCAAAGTGCTGGGATTACAGGTGTGAGCCACTGCGCCCAACCTCAAATAATACACTTAAACTTTGTACATTTCACCACATGTAAACTTTACCTTAAAAAATACATACAAATATTGAACTCTAGTTAATGATATGTATGCTGAAGTTCAATAATTAAGTATACTGATACCTTCAACAAACTTTGAAATGCACTTAAAAATAAAGTGATGTCTAAATAAAGGGATAGGTAGGTGCAGAGATGTGTGACAAAGCAAATACAGAAAAAAGTTAATTTTAAAATCTAGACCGTGGGCATGTGGATGTTCAATGCAGAATTCTTTCCATTTTTCTGAATGTTTGAAATTTTGCATGTTGGGGGAAAAAGATAAAGGCAGAACAAATTTTTTAAAGTGAATTTATTTTTCACAGCATGCAGTGTGGTATAACAAGTTTGCAGTTGAATGATGAATAATTACTTCTTAGCATGCTGTCGGTGAATCAACAGTACTTCATTTACAGAGAGTAATAACTAACTTACACTGAGGTCTTATTACCCTCCTGCATTATTCTAAGCACTTAGGATGGGTTATCTCATTTAATCTTCATAGCAGCCAGTCCCTCCACTAATCCATATGGCAATATGCTGAAAATTAGAGTACGCTCTTTCCTTGAGACACTTTACCACTGTCTGCTGGAAAATTGTCATTATAACTCCACACTTCTACATGGCTCAGAAGTGAATGGCATTGCTGGGGTTGGGCAGTGCACGGCTTGCGCATTAGCTGATATTCCTGACAAAAGGCCTGTGAAGTACAATGACTGTCCCCAGGGTAATGTTTGGCCAGTCCTACACATATAGCAGTGGTTTAAAATATTGAAATATTTACAGGTGGGAAAAAAATCAAAACTCAAGCTCCCTGTGGTCAAAACTCAGCCACTGCAGTCATCCAGGCAATTCCCTTAGGACCCTCTGCATCTCTCCATGTTCAGCAACTAAAGAACTAGAAAGGGCCCCTGGCTCCTGTCTCCAGGACCAGCGCCCAAGTCCACTGTGATTGGTCTAACTGGGTATCTGTGAAGATTATTACAGTTTAACAGCATGTCTGATTATCCGCGATTTACTGTTGAAGAAACTGAGACACACAAAATAAAGTAGCTTATCAGAGATCTCAAAGCTCATAAGCTGTAGGAACAGGATTTGAATTCTGTATTCTGACCTCATACTTAACCACTATATCCACGGTCTCAACATCAAAATTCTCAATGTGAGGCTCATCCCAAATTGTCCTCCTGGTCTGCCTTGACCAGCCCTGGTGACCAGCTCTGTGAACTGTCCTAACACATACTGGCCTCTGGGTGACTCTAACCAGAAGGAAGCCCCCACGAGGGACACTGAGTAAACAGTCTCCTCACCAAGCCCTCAGGGCAGAAACACTGGGATGTAACAACCACTATCAGTCTGGCTTCAGTGGGCCGCATCCCCAGCTCAGGCTGTAGGTCAGAGCTGGGAGAACGATATGGTTTGGCTCTGTGTCCCCACCCAAACCTCATCTCGAATTGTAATCCTCACGTGTGGAGGGAGGGAAGCGATTAAATTATGGAGGCCATTTCCCCCATGCTGTTCTCACGATAGGGAGTGAGTCTCGTGAGATCTGATGCTTTTAGAAGTGGCAGTTTTTCCTGTGCTCACTTTCGTTCTCTCCTGCCACCTTGGAAAGAAGGTGCCTGCTTCCCCTTCCATCATGATTGTAAGTTTCCTGAGGCCCCCACAGCCATGTGGCACTGTAAGCCAATTAAACTTCCTTTCTTTATAAATTACTCAGTCTCAGATAGTATCTTTCTTTATAAATTACTCAGTCTCAGATAGTATCTTTATAGCAGTGTGAAAATGGACTAATACAGTGGATCAGAATACAAGTTTACCAACTGCAACTTAACTCAGAGTGGACAGGCAGCAATTTCCGTGTGCCTCAGGAACATGCTGCTCTTGAAAGTGTTAGAAGACCTTGTGCCTTGGCCTCCCAAAAGCTCTGGGACTGTCAAATGGAAGAGGCCCCAGTGGTCTTCGTGATGTCTCTTTCCTCAGAATGGGTGTCTAATGAGCCCTACCCTCACCCTTCTTCGTGTTAATTAGGACTAGATCTGATCTAACAGAATACAAGATGTGATTGCTGTCCTCAGAGACTGCCCATTGAATCACAGCCTGCAGTGAACACAGAAAGATCACGACTGGTCAATGCAAAATTTTTTATCTTTCTCAAAACAAGACCAGGTCAATTCTTTTAGGGCAGACTTTGTAGTAGCTACTGTTTCTGCCAATCTAGTGTGTCATGCCTTTCTTATAGCAACAGGCCACAGAGAGATGGCTTTGGGATTCTAGCTGGGTCAGCTGGAATCCTCTTCTGGGATCCTTTCCCTCTATGATTACAAAGCTATAGGATATAAGCCCAAAGGTTGTATAGATCACATTCCAACTATACCTGATGGCCCATCAGTGTCCTCTAGGGGTGAAGGAAGGCAACAAGCAGGGCCAAGGGAAGCAAAGAAATGGAAAGAGAGGAAAACAGAGAGAGAGGGGAGAGCCCTGAGAGCCCTCAACTTCCATCTTTCAAATAACCCAACATGTCAGCAACTGTCCCTCCTGCAATTTGGCTGTGAGGGTCTGCACAACCTGAGTTGGGTTTCTGTCACTGACATTCAAAGAGCTTTGACTAACATAGCTGCATCACATTCCTATAGACATTCAGAATCAATCCATGAATGCTAGAGAGTAGGGGGATTACTTCTTGGTAACTTCTTGATATAACATTTGATACACTTCTTGGTAACATTTGGTAACATTACTTCTTGGTAACATTTGATTGGGCCTTGAAAGATAACATTTTTATAAGTTAAATGAAGAGGTGAGAGAAATCCACATCAATTTGAGTAATGGTCCTGCAACTGCAATACAAATATAAATCCAGCTGCTACTGTAATGTTTGGTGAGCAGAAAATCCCTCAAAAAATAGTTGTTAGAATAATTAATAAGTAAATGAATGAGGGAATGAATATAGTATAGGGAGTAGAAATAGATGCTTACCCAACTGCCAAGAAGCAACCTATCCACCATACACACATCAGGAAAGTTATAGGACTGTATGAAATACATAAAATAAACAATAGAAAGACAAAACAGGAAATCATTTTATTTATCTTAGGGCAAATGTTAAATAATAACCATGCTTTATCAACATAGAAAATCAAGCCTAGGCATGCTATCTTACAGAGGAAATCTAACCTCCAATGTCTGATTAATCTGCTCCTTTACCCCCCAACAATTCTCACTGTTATGCCCATGAAAAAATGGATAACTTCTTGTAAAAAAGAGGAGGTGGTAGAAGGGTTTTGAGCAGATAGAAAACAGAATGAGAAATAGATTTAATTTAATGAAGAGCTGCTGCTCTGCAAGATGGGTAGCCAAGTTAGGATGAGAAGGTGAGTGTGCGAGGTTAGTTGGGAGGCGGTTGGGGCAGTAATCCAGACCCATGAGCAATGTGACCAGAGAGGAAAAGATGAAAGTAGGAGATACCTGAAGGAAAAAAATTGCCAATGTTATTGATTGATTGGGTATAAAGGACAAAAGAAAAGGAAGTGGAAAAGATCTTCAGTACTTATAGTTGAAACTTCCCACCTAAAATGCCCTATCTTGTCCCAGTTTCATCTTCCAGATAAGAGAAATGGCAAACAACATTCTCTTCTGAAATTCTCTGTAGGTTAGCCACTCAGAACCCTGATGCTAAAACAACTGTCATTGTGAAGGACTTTTTGTGGCCTTGTGTTCATTGAAGAGGAAGAGAGATGAGAATTACGGCTCCGAGAAACTTTGCCGTTACCCACAACCTGGAAGTAATTTATTGTGTGTGCCCAGCTGGTGGCTGAGTTGTTTTGTTTTCCATACAAACCTCCTATCTCCACACTGGGCCAAACAGAGTCTCAAAAAAATCCCTTCTGTGGGGCAAAATATGCTCGTGCTTAACTGACAGAATGAAAATCAAAATACCAAATGTCTATAGAAGAAAACTCACCTTCTCTGGGACAACTTTCTTCCCCCTCCACCTCATCCCTGTGACTGTTTCCTATCCTCATCTAAGGTAACTGTTGCCTATGGAACTGCTGCTTGTCTACCCAGTACCATTTCCTCCCCACCATGCTGCCATTCCTCACCAACAGAACACCTGCGCCATTGGATGCAGCCGTGGGCCTAACCCAAAGACTACATTTCCCAGCCTCCCTTGTACCTAATGTGCTTAAGGGAACCTGACTCTATAGTGAGATATGACCTTTTTGCTCTTCCCTCTTTCCTCTTTCATAACACCAAAATGTCAGAGAAGAGAACTGGAGTTCCAGCAGCCATCTAAGGCCATGAGATGATGTTGGAAATAGCAACCACATGCCAATAAGACAGAGCAGAAAGGCAGGGAGTCCAAGTCCTTCAAGACTCCCTTGAGGCACTGCCATAACAACTTGGGGCTGTCTACCTATGGGTGTCTAATATTGTACATTTCAGCTCATTGCATCCACCCCTGTTGAGAGGGTCACTTCATAGATTTTGAAACTGAATCACAGAGAATTTAAAGTGATTTTCCCAAAGTCTCATAGGCTTTGAGACTTGAACCCAGTAACCCAAATGTCCAGTGCTTTTTATACCAGAAGGACTCAACCAAAAGGTCCCAGAAGTAGCTTTCAGCTACTGACACTATGGATTAATTTCAGTTTAGTTTTCTTTATCATCCTGCCCCAAGTTTTCTCTAGAAAGATCTTGCTACCACACTCAGGTTCTTCCTGGCAAAGACCAAATGTCTGCTCTACCCTATATGAAAGAAACTTATGGACCCTACTACCAAGAGGAGAGAGGCCATGAACAGGCATTATGACTCTAAAGTTCTACAACTAAGCTTTAGAAACCAGAGCAAACTTTCTCCAGGCACATCAGAAAAATGTGCCTACTGAGCAGTCTTCTCAGAAGGGAAGAGAAGGCTGGGCGAGGTGGCTCACGCTGTAATCCCAGCACTTTGGGAGGCAGAGGCAGGTGGATCACTTGAGGTCAGGAGATCCAGACGAGCCTGGACAACATGCTGAAACCCCATCTCTACTAAAAATACAAAACTTAGCCGGGCCTGGTGGCATGCGCCTGTAGTCCCAGCTACTTGGGAGGCTGAGCCTGAAAAATTGCTTGAATCTGGAAGTCGGAGGTTGTAGTGAGCCGAGGTCATGCCACTTCCCTCCAGCCTGGGTGACAGAGCCAGACTCCATCTCGAGAGAAAAGAGAAAAGAAGGAAAGAAGGAAGGAAGGAAGGAAGGAAGGAAGGAAGGAAGGAAGGAAGGAAGGAAGGAAGGAAGGAAGGAAGGAAGGAAGGAAGGAAGGAAAGAAATAAGGAAGGAAGGAAGGAAGGAAGGAAGAAAAAAAAAAAAGAAGAGAAGTAATTTCATCAGGAGATCGTGTGACTTCCCCTGCGACTGGACCTGAGGGCTTTTCACTTGTTCTTAGAAAAAGCCACAGCAACAGCAAATTGGATGCACACTACCAATGATCCATCCAAAATCAAGGACTGCAGCCTCAGTCCCAAATAGCAGAGACTGAAATCTTCAGTCTTTCAAAGGAAATACCTCCATTTTTAAATCTTTATTGCACAGTGTTGTACAGGGCATTCTCTGTACTAGTTTGAGTGATAAAACAATTAACAGACTACCTTACATTTACAGTTGCCCTTGAACAATGCAGGGATTAGGAGTGCTGATCCCATACACAGTCAAAAATGCACATATAACTTTCAACTCCCCCAAAACTTAACTGCTAATAGCCTACTATTGACTGGAAGCCTTACCAGCTGACAATCAATAAACACATATTTTATATGTTAATGTATTATATACTGTATTCTTACAACAAAGTAAGCTAGAAAAAACAATTAAGAAAATCATAAGGAGGAGAAAACATATTTACTATGGATTAAGTGGAAGTGGTCATCATAAAGGTCTTTATCCTTGCTGTCTTCACAGGGAGTAGGCCGAGGAGGAAGAAGAAGAGGAGGGGTTGGTCTTGTTGTCTCAGGGATGGCAGAGGCGGAGGAGGCAGAGGAGAGGGAGGAGGTGAAAGGGGAGGTAGGCACACTTGGTGTCACTTTTATTGCCCTAAGCAGTTGAAAAGCCTGTGGTGTTCAAGGGCCAGTCATATATTCATTTTCTATTTCATACTTCTCCCTTGGCCAACGTTTGTCTCTTCCCAAAATCCATTCCTTTTGTAAAAAAATCTTTTGGAGATGTGTGCATGTTAAAATTTTTTCAAAAGACTACAAAAAATACAAAAATTAGCTGGGCATGGTGGTGCGCGCCTGTAGTCCCAGCTACTCGAGAGGCTGAGGTGAGAGAATCCCTTGAACCTAGGAGATGGAGGTTGCAGTGAGCTGAGATCACACCACTACACTCCAGTCTGGGTGACAGAGTTTCTCTCTCTCAAAAAAAAAAAAAAAAAAAAAAAAAAAAAAAAAGAAAGAATTGTGAGAAGGAAGGGGTATGGACTTCAAAAAACTAAGAACTGTTTGAAAGGGAAGAGCAAGGTGAGTGTGAGCTGAAGGAAATAATGTTGGGCCCAGAATGAAATGTCCCCAAAAGGCAGCTGGCTTAGCTTTTTTTTTGTGCTTCTGTAATGTGTTCTGGAGGCTTCTTGGAAGTTCTCAGAATGCAGGATAATTTGCAGTTGAGGGGGCTAATGAATAGCTGTCTCCTAATAACGGCCCTTCTAATCCCTTTTTCTCTAGATCAAAGAATCGTAATTCCTTAAAGGCAAAAACAAATATAGCAAATGCTAGACACCACCACCTGAGGGTAAGTTCTGAGGTTCCCATGGGGTGTCTATCTGGAGTAAAGCTGCCTAAAGGGCAGATTACTGTTAGAAAGAACAAACAGATTCAACATGTGACCTTAAGACACTGCTTCTCCTGGATTTCATGATTTCCCATGAGAAAGCCACTATCTTACTGATTGTTTCCCCCTTTCAGTAAAACTCTCTCATTTCTTTTAGGACTTTGTTTTTTGTTGTGGGAAGTCAGGGACCCCGAACAGAGGGGCCAGCTGGAGCCACAGCAGAGGAACATAAATTGTGAAGATTTCATTTTAATATGGACATATATCAGTTCCCAAATAATACTTTTATAATTTCTTACGCCTGTCTTTACTTCAGTCTCTGAATATAAATTGTGAAGATTTCATGGACATTTATCAGTTCCCAAATAATACTCTTATAATTTACTTTAATCTCTTAATCCTGTTATCTTCGTAAGCTGAGGATGTACGTCGCCTCAGGACTATTATTGTGCTAACTGTACAAACTAAAACATGTGTGTTTGAACAATATGAAATCAGTGCACCTTGAAAAAGAACAGAATAACAGTGATTTTAGAGAACAAGGGAAGACAACCATAAAGTCTGACTGCCTACGGGGTTGGGCAGAATAGAGCCATATTTTTCTTCTTGCAGAGAGCCTATAAATGGACATGCAAGTAGGGAAGATATCGCTAAATTCTTTTCCTAGCAAGGAATATTAATAATTAAGACCCTGGGAAAGGAAAGCATTCCTGGGGGGAGGTCTATAAACGGCCACTCTGGGAGTGTCTGTCTTATGTGGTTGAGATAAGGACTGAAATAAACCCTGATCTCCTGCTTATTAGGGTAGGGGAAAAACCCCACCCTGGTAAATTTGAGGTCAGACCAGTTCTCTGCTCTCAAACCCTGTTTTCTGTTGTTTAAGATGTTTACCAAGACAATATATGCACAGCTGAACATAAACCCTTATCAGTAGCTCTGCTTTGCCTTTATCCTGTTCCCTCAAAAGCATGTGATCTTTGTTCTCCTTTCTGCCCTTTGAAGCATGTGATCTTTGCAACTTACTCCCTGTTCTTACAGCCCCTCCCCTTTTGAAATCCTTAATAAAAACGTACTGGTTTTGCAGTTCAGGTGGGCATCATGGTCCTACCGATATGTGATGTCACCCCCGGAGGCCCAGCTGTAAAATTCCTCTCTTTGCACTCTTTATTTCTCAGACCGGCTGACACTTATGGAAAATAGAAAGAATCTACATTGAAATACTGGGGGCGGCTTCCCCCGATAGACTATCATTTTCAAAAGTTTGCTTATTCTGTGTCTTGGCATAGATCTCTGATTTATCCTGTTTTGGGTTTACTCATCTTCTTGAATCTGCAGTTTTACGTTGTGTGTCAAATTTGGGACGTTTTCAGCCATTATTTCTTTGAATACCTTTCAGTTTCTTGCCTTTATTCTCCTTTCCTTCCCAGACTTGATGACATGAATGTTAAGTCTTTTGTTACAGTTCTGTGAGTCATTAAGGCACTGTCCCTTTTTTGTTTGTTTTGTTTCTGTCTATTTTCTCTCTGTTCAAAATTTCTGTTGTTCTATCTTCAAGTTCATTTATTCTTTCATTCCCTTGATTCTGCTGTTAAGCCTATCCATGGAGAATTTTGTTATTGTATTTCTTGGTTTTAAAATTTCCATTTGATTCTTCTTTTATATATTATATTTTTATTGTACTGTGATTTTCTCTCTTTTTTTTTTTTTTTTTGGGTGAGACTTTCCATTTTATTTGTTTTGAGAATGTTTATAATTGCTTGTTGAAGCATTTTTGTAATGGCTGCCTTAAAATCATTCTCAGATTATTTTATTTTATTTTTTTAGAGATGGGGTCTTGCTCTGTCACCTAGGCCATAGGGAAGTGGCACAATTATAACTCACTGCAGCCTCCAACTCCTGGGTTCAAGCAATCCTCCTGCCCCAACCTCTCAAGTAGCTAGGACTATAGGTGCATGTCACCATACCAGGCTAATTTTTAAATTTTCTGTGGAGATAGATTCTTACTATGCTGTCCAAGCTGCTCTCGAACTCCTGGCCTCAAGCAATCCTCCCACTTCAGACTCCCAAAGCACTGAGATTACAGGCGTGAGCACTGTGGGCCCGGCCTCTCAGATAATTTTAACATCTGGGTCATATTGGCATTGGCATCTGTTGATTGGCTTAACTCTAATCAGGTTCTTGGGATAAGTTGAGACCAGATCTTAATTAAATCTCCTGTTTTGGCAGGCCTTCTCTAATTCCACTCCAGCAGGTTGAGGAAAAGGGTACCACATTGCAGCCTGACTGGGTGAAAGGTCAGATTCCATTCAGCCTCTGTAAACCGTCAGTGGGTGGGAGGGTCCCTCATTACTGCTGTGCAATGGTGGGAGTTCTGGCTCCCTATTAAGCCTCTGCTGATGCTGTCCTCATGCCATATTATTCCTCAAGTCCCAAGGTCCTTAGTCCATCTGACTTTTTCTGTCCACCTTTCAGGGTCCTCTTATGTTTGCTTTACATATAATGTCCAGAGTTTTAAGCTGTACTTAGCAGGAGGATTAAGGAAAAGAACTTATATCCCATCTTTTTGGAAGTGGAACTACCTAGTCTTTTTGGATACTGTGTTCTTTTGTGTATACGTTCAATCCTTTACTTTTTGAACATTTAAAACACACATTTTTTGTACACAGTAGTTTGTAATTTTTTTCTGCAGCCTTTGCCTATGTTTTTCTGCAGTTTGCAGTTAGTGTTGACTCTTGCTCATGTGTCTGATTCCTCAAGTTTGCTTGATTTTATTCTAAGCTTATCATTACCATGTAACTTTGGGAATCCCAAAGGGCTTGGATTGAGATGATTTGTCTTGATTTCTGCTGGGTGCTTGGAAGCAGTTGCCAACCTGCAAACATTTTTAATTAATTTCTTGGATTACATGTTTCTCAGACTGCAAGTGATGTAAGTTCAAATTTCAAGACTACATGGAAGTAAAGTCATAATTACAAGTCAATATGGGAGACTTTTAATATTTTAATATTATCAATTTTTTTTCTATCTAGTATCATTAATCCTCTCTCTGACTCCTCACCTATATATAAAGGCCAGGACCCATCAGAGAGCATCCAATGATGCTGGAACTTCAGTATGCTGTCTCCACCCCTAGCCTCTATCTTTGGAGATGTGTGCTTCATTGTCTCCTTCATCCTCTCCTCAAAAGAGAATTTTGCTCAAAGAATGTTTCCATACAGTTTCAGAAACTCTATTATTTTACTGCACATCCTTCAGAGGGGATGGTCTCTGCTTTTTATAATCGAGATATTTATTTTTCCCAAATGTCTTTCTTCAGACAGGACAGTCATGTATTCTGCCTATGCCATAGTTGGGGTACAGGTTTGAGGTATCCCAAGAGCTTGGGGTTTGAGAAGGAAGGGGCCAGCTCCAGCTCTGAGCGCCTGCTTTGGCTTCTGAAGAGTGGCCACATGTAAGGAGAGAGGCTAAGAGGGGCTTTGCATACCCATCACCATTCTAGTTTCCCTCACTTCTGCCTGCTAACATTACCTAATTTTAAAATACATAATTATCTTGTGAAACTGTCATTTTAAAAAAGATAAGAAAAACTACTGTAAAAAGGGGCATTCAGGGATTGCCAAGGTGAGAAAATCAAGCAAAGACCCAACCCTAATACCTGACTTAGTCAGTCTTCCCTTCCCCTACCAACCTTATTCCCTCACTACCTTATATAGCTATTAAGGTAGGATGGTGTCACATGGTCCTGCCCAGCCTGCAGGAAGGGCAAGAGACAAATAGCTTCACATTTTACCAAAAACAGAAACTGGCAGTTTGGGTGTGGCCATGCCCTGAGTTCAGAAGTTAGGGAGCAGTCCCAGACCCTGTATCTTTTATTGAGGAATAACTCTGTCATTGACCCCTAAGAACTTGTCCCTTCCTGACGAAGGCTGGGGAGGTGGGATCTGCTCCCATCTCTTAGCTTAGTATAAGCAACAATAGATAGCAGTCCAGCACCTGTGCTTTCTGTCTTCCACATACTCTGTAGCAGTAGTGAAGCACAGGACTTTCAGTGCTGTGCATGTGTAGGTGAGGGAGCTGTCAGGGCGGCTGCTCTGGGCCTCATTTCCTCCCTTCTCCAAAAGAAAAGTGTTCACCAGTGACCGACCCTCACTTTCTATCTCAGTACCAAGAGCCTATAAGCAGTTCTGTGTGAATGATACTGGACTGTAGTCTGTCTTGTGTCAAGAATTGTGAAAGATCTGGGATTTTACCCTACTTGGGAGCTAACAAGTTAGCCTGCCACCATTTCATGGATGTTGGCCGGAGACACAAGATTCCTGGATCAGAGACAAAATATTTTATTACTTACAGCACAGCAAGCAGCGTAGGCTTCATATTTGCATCAGTTCCCCTGCCCTCCTCTCCACAAAGCCACAAGTCCCATGAGGAGATGTGGACCATCTCAGATGGATACTGCACATGCCTAGATGGTTATTACACATGCAGTGGGTTTTTATTACAGCTAAGGAACCCTGATCTTAGGAAACCTTCAATCTTATAAAGAGGCTGCTAGCAAACCTGCCCAGTCTTTGTCCCAGAGAGAGACATTATCTTGTTATACTTGTCAGAAAACAAAGCTGCCCTCTGCCCTGGAGGAAGATACTATCTCTATCTTCTAAGGCTATTTGCTGTACAAATATTCTTGAAAAGATAGTCCAGAACAAGCTGACACAAGACATGCAGAAACAAGAGAGGCCCATACAGAATTGTCTTCAAATACTGCTTTGCCACAGTCTTTTTTTTCTACTCTGCCTCCAAGTGTTCATTTTAGTTTGAAAGTAAACACTCACTTGTGTGATTGTTCAGTTAAAGTCTGTCTTGCCACAAAACTGTAAGCTCATAAAAACTATGAGATGTGCTATTTTTGCTCCACCACACCCCAGCTCCTATTGTCTGGCACATTGTAGGCATTTAATGTATCCAAGAACAGGCTAGCTAGGGGTAAATGGAAAAAATGTAAAGTGGTCAGCTTGATATTTGCCTGTAACATAAAGCTGGAGGGGTTTAAATCGTGGATATGAAATTCACATCATTACCTGGCAATGTCTGTGCAATCCTGCCTTCCTCCCTTGCTTTTTTGAATGTTCTCTCCATCAGTGTATCAAAGCACAAAACAAGCTTTTTTGAGGGTTACATGGGAAACTTATTCATCTCTAATTTGAGCAAACCATCATCTAATTAAAAATTTTAGATTAAATATGCTAATACAGATGATCTTTTAAAAAAGAATAATTACAAAGGGACTTCAAGAGGATAATTACAAATGGGAAATGTTGAATCTGAATAAAATTCCTATTTTCTTTAATCACTGAAACCCTCTCCTAACAAGAGCCTGAAATTATCTATATTTAAATATTGTATGTCACGAGGATCTCTCCAGGCTTTGAAGGAAATATGATTAAGTTATTGGTGAGACATCATCCTCAGTCCCTTTTCAGGCATGCAAATTCAGAAGATTCCAGGCTGCAAGGGATAACCCAAACTGATTTACAAGACCTGGTCCTGAATCAGAGTTTATAGGGAGATTGGCTGGACCCTCTGACCACTAAAGCCAGTAACTTGGTTGCACTGTCTTAGTTTTATAAGCTGAGCAAATTCTTACAGACTTCTAACTGGAAGTAAAACTTCTGGAGAGTTGCATCTACCGTGTCCCAAGGGATCTCACCGGGGAGCGTACCAGAAGAAATTATCTGTCCAGTAATTCTGCCTAGGTCCTACATATCAAGATTTCTCAAAGTATGGTCTGGGGCTCCTAGGACTTCCCTGACTGCTCAAAATGCCAAAGTGCAAATCATTTTGATCCTCAGAATATTGCTCAATTTCAGAGACTTCCAATATTTACCTATGTGATAGAGCTCCTTAAAAATAATTCACTGAATGAGTTGCTGAGGGTGACTAAAGCTTAGTATTCACAAATTTAAATTAGCAGATCACTAGAATTTATGAAACACACTAACTCAGCATTCTGAGAAGTGTGGCTGCCATGCAACTCTTAGAAAAATCATAAAGCTTCTACTGCTATATTGGTAAGGAGGATGTTTGGTTACCAGGCATTATAAATACGGTTTTCAATTGGTAGCAAAGTGTAGTTAAGAGAGTAGGTTTTCAGCCGGGCATGGTGGCTCATACCTGTAATCCCAGCACTTTGGGAAGCTAACGGAGAGGGGCAGATCTCTTGAGCTCAGGAGTTTGAGAGCAGCCTGGCCAATATGGTGAAACCCCGTCTCTACAAAAAATACAAAAATTAGCCGGGCAGGTGGTGTGTACCTGTGGCCCCAGCTACTCTGGAGGCTGAGGTGGGAGGATCACTTGAGCCTGGGAAGTGGAGGTTGCAGTGAGCCAAAATTGTACCACTGTACTCCAGCCTGGGTGACAGAGTGAAACACTGTATCAAAAAAAAAAAAGGAGTAGGCTTTGGAGTCAATTTACCTGGATCTGAATTCTGGTTCCCTCCTGTACTAACTACGTGACTTTTGAGAAGTGACCATTTCTCTGTGTCTTTATTTCTTGTGTGTAAAGTGAGAATAGTAACAGTACCCACCTCATGGGTTGTTGAGTGGACTAAAGGACATAATTCTTATGAAATCCTTAGCATAGTGACTAGCACACAGTGCTCAATCAATAAAATTGTGAATCCATGCATTTCCAGTTACAGTTATTCTTGCATCAGTTGTTATTTTATTAACTGTTAGCTTTTACTTTTGTTCCTGGTTTTCCTGTCATATAATTGCTGCACTGTTATCCTTTTATTTTTAAGTAATTACTGCATTGTTATATCTTGGTCTTGCTTATTTGTTCAACCAAGTTCTCTTTCCAACGGGGAAGACAAAAAGGGTGGGGTAAAGGGACCAGAGGCTACTGCTGCCAGGTTGCCACCCTATCCTGTCTGTCCCAGACTGGTATGTAGCATCAAGCCCCCTGTGGTCCCCTGGTGTAAGCCCTAGAGGCCAGCCCAGGATGGGAAGCAGGCTGAGCACAGATGACACTGGCCAGCGCATACTCACTGCACCTACACACACTATCCCCTTACGACATAGAACCAAGTGCCAGACAATTGGGAGCCCTTAGGGGGAGCCAGAGTTAACTTTTTAGTTCCCAGAAAGGTTCGGATAAAGGCCAGATAAATCAGTCTGCTTCTCCCCTAAAGATTCTGAATAATCACGCCTTTTTCCTTTAGTTCAGAAAGATTCTCTGTCACAGCTTTTCTTTAATTCCACTGTCATTCAAACCAGCAGCTTAAGGCTTAGAAAGGAAAAGTCCTATTGCTTTCCTTCCCCATCTTGCTTCCTGCCAGTGCCCCTTCACATAACAGCTCTTGTGCAGATTTACCCAAAAAAGCTGGACACGCCTGGTTTTTAAGGTCAGAAAACACTGATTTCAATACTACCTGGGCTACCTTCTAGTTATGTGACCTAAGGCAAGTCATTTTACCTTCCAAGGCTTCGTTTTCTCATCTTCAAAATATAGGGCCTTCATGAGAATCTAGCAAAATAATGCAAGTGGGGGAGCTGGCTGGCCCCTGTGGGCACTCTGCAAGTATGATTTTTATGCCTGCACGTAACACTCAACTCACTCAATAAGTCTCTTTGGTTTCATGTGACCATGTGACTTTGTGGTATAATAAGAAGTTCATTTGTTTTCTGTCCCTAGTTCCTGGCACAAGCTTCTAAAACCCTTGGGTTTTCCTGAGAGATAAGAGTGCCTTGTGGTAATGGCAGTGTTTTGTATCTTGACAGTGTCAATGTCAAGATCCTGGTTATGGTACCACAAGGATTGTCATAATCCCATTTTATAGTCTCATACATACTCCTACTCCATCCTTAACCTTGTGCAACCACTAATCTGTTCATTTCTATAGTTTTTGTCATTTCCGGAATGTTATATATGTGGAACTATACTGTATGGAACCTTTAAGACTGGCTTTTTTTCACTCAATGAAATTTCCAGAAGAGTCATCCAACTTGTAGCATTTATTTATAGTTTCGTATTTTCGATTGCTGAGTAATATTCCATAGTAAGGATGTACCACAATTTGTTTCATCACTCACCTATTGAAGGACATCTGAACGGTTTCTAATTTGGAACTATTATGAATAAAGCTACTGTTGACATTCGTGTACAGGTTTTTTTATGAACATATGTTTTAATTTATCTGGGATAAATGCACAAGAGTGCAATCACCAGGTTGTATGGTAGTTGCATAAGAAACTGCCAGTTTTGTAGAATGGCTGTATCCATTTTCATTTCCCAGCAAATAATTATTGAT
Source organism: Macaca thibetana thibetana (assembly GCF_024542745.1). NCBI lineage: Eukaryota > Metazoa > Chordata > Mammalia > Primates > Cercopithecidae > Macaca > Macaca thibetana. The sequence continues at coordinate 73,487,725 of NC_065592.1, forward strand.
GCAGTCTTTCTGTAGTCTCACTCCTTTTTGTGTTAGACATTATGGTAGGTGTGTAGTGATACCTCATTGTGGTTTTAATTTGCATTTCCCTAATGGCTAATGATGTCATATATCTTTTTATGTGTTTATTGCCATCTGTATATCTTCTTCAGTGAAATGTTGGTTCATGTGTTTTGCTTTTTTTCTAATTAGATTTTTTTACTGGATATAATTTTTTATTAAGTAATGTGAGCTAAACATTTTGAACACCTTGAGTACTTTGTGTAGTATTATTTTGCACTTCACCAAATATACCAATATATATGCACACATACAAACACACACATACAACCAAAAATGTGTCTATAAATCAATCAACCTCTTTTGCTTATAAGGATCTTAAATGAGCTCTGAAAAGTTGTCAAAACATATACTGCTGAGGTTCTTAAACTTTTAAAATCATAGATGTCTCAGCACATCTGACTATAATGAACCTTCTGTATACAAAAATATACAGAATTTTACCTTCAATTTTACAGGGTTCCTGGTGATATTGAAGACAGCAATGAACCCCAGGTTAAGAAAACCTAGTTTGGGTCAGGGGCAGTGGCTTATGCCTGTAATCCCAGCATTCTGGGAGGTTGAGGCAGGAGGATGATTTGAGGCCAGGAGTTCAAGACCAGCCTGGGCAACATAGTGAGATCCTTGCCTATACAAAAAAAAAAAAAAAAAAAAACCTAAAAATTAGTCAGGTGTGGTGGCACATGCCTATAGGCCTAGCTACTCAGGAGGCTGAGGTGGGAGACTCGCTTGAGGCCAAGATTTGGGGGCTATAGTGAGCTATGATTATGCCAGTGCACTCCAGTGTGGGTGACAGAACCAGATCCTGGGAAGAAAAGAAGGGAGGGAGGGAGGAAGAGAGAAACAGAAAGAGAGAAAGGAAGGAAGAAAAAAAGAAAGACAGAGAGGAAAGAAGGGAGGGGGGAAGGAAGGGAGGGAGGAAGTGAGGGAGGAAGGAAGGAAGGGAGGGAGGAAGGAAGGAAAGAAGGAAGGAAGGAAGGAAAGAAGGAAGGAAGGAAGGAAAGAAGGAAGGAAGGAAGGAAAGAAGGAAGGAAGGAAGGAAGGAAGGAAGGAAGGAAGGAAGGAAGGAAGGAAGGAAGGAAACATAGTTTGCAGAATGGCTATGTGTTTGACTGGAAATGGCTTTGAAGGATTCCACATCTTGAAGGTATAGCTTCAGAGGAGGCTTAAAACTTCTAGCATTGGATGTCAACACCAGGTGAGCATAACAATTACTGGAGTTTCTTACACAGATACCAGGGCTCACCTCCAGATCTGACCCAGTCAGTCTGGGATGAAGCTCTGTATTTTACACAGTTCACAAGCTAGGGCTGGGAAGACAAGGTGGATTAGACAACCACCCACCTTCACTAATGAACTTTTTTTTCTTTTTTTTAACTTGAAGAACTCAAGGAAGGACATTACATAATTTCCAGAATGTAATTCCCTTTGCACTGAAAAGGGAATTTTCCCTTTAGACTCTGACCTAAATACACTTCATCTCCTATTCTCATGACAAATGTAGCTCCCAAGTGCCACCAAGAAAACTTTCAAATCTTTAAAACTGTTATGGAGGCAGCTCTACCATGTTTCCGTATCCTGGGCCAAATCCCTGCAGGGTCCTCTCACCTTTGCTCTATAATGCTCATTTTTCAAAGTGAGTATTTTAGTTTATCTCTGCTATACCCTATCCTGTAAAATCCCATCCACTGGTTAGAACACCATGCCTGATGATTCTCAGGTTACCTGCACAGAGCAGCAGGATGCCCTTGGGTGCCCTGGCTTACCTGAACAGAGCAGTAGGCTGTGCTGGCTTACCTGCACAGAGCAGTGGGGTCCCCTGGCTTACCTGCACAGAGCAGTGGGGTCCCCTGGCTTACCTGCACAGAGTGGCAGGGTATCCTGGCTTACCTGCATAGAGCAGTGGGGAGCACTGGCTTACCTGCACAGAGCAGTGTGGTGCTCCAGCTTACCTGCACAGATCAGCTGGGTGCTCCAGCTTACCTGCCCAGAGTAGCAGGCTGTGCTGGCTTACCTGCACAGAGTGGCAGGATATCCTGGCTTACCTGCATAGAGCGGTGGGGAGCACTGGCTCACCTGTACAGAGCAGTGGGGTGCTCCAGCTTACCTGCACAGATCAGCTGGGTGCACTGGCTTACCTGCCCAGAGTAGCAGGCTGTGCTGGCTTACCTGTACAGAGCAGTGGATGCGCTGGTTTACATGTACAGTCCAGTGGGCTGCACTGGCTTAGCATCCAGTCAACTGTAGGCTTTAAAGGCAGCTGGAGTGTCCTGAAATTGCAGTTCTTCCCTTATTTATCTGGGCATTCTTGGATATGCTTCTTAACTTCTGAGTTCCGGTTTCCTTATATATAATAAGAACAACAAAATACTATCCTCACACAGGAGTTGAGAATATTGAATGAGACAATACATGCATGGTTCTTGCCATAAAAAGGACATTCAGTGAAGTGTTCATTCCCTTCCTTCTCCATGGATAGTGGCATAGTGGTATCTTTCCACCTAAAGTGAGCTCGCCCTAAGCTCTGGGGAGCTCACCCTGCCCCTCTGCTCCTCTTCCCACAGGAGACCTTTTGTTTCATACACTCCTTTTTACTTCCCTGGTGCACCAGGGTCCCTGCAATGCTATCCTGAACCTTCTCCCTTGGAGGTGAGCCCCATACCTCCCATGGCACAGACCAGGTGGGACTCAGCCATGAAGCCTCTCAGGCTTCTATAACTGAATGAATTTCCCAGCAGGGCAGAGGATGGGGGTTGGAGACTCAGAGCAGTACAGCAGGATGGTGCCTTTAAAGCTGAATCATGACATGGCTGCAAACTGACAATATGTGCTGCCCGTCTGGCCCAAAGGAAGTTATGTCCTCTGACAGCCACCAGAGTAGAATCTTGAAAGAAAGGAACTAGACTTTTCCAGAACGCAGAGATTACTCACACATGAGGATCTCTAGGAACCATGGAAATCTTGGGCCACGACCTTCCACTCATGTGTCATGCCCTATTCCAGCAATACTCTTCTTGACTTATATGCAAAACCAATGTTTCCTCTCCTTATGTGAATAGCTCTTTTTTCGTCGTTGTTGTTATTTTTTTTGTTTTTTTAGATGGGGTCTCACTCTGTCACCCAGGCTGCAGTGCCACCACACAACCATAGCTCACTCTAACCTAGATCTCCCAGGCTCAAGCAATCCTCCCACCTCAGCCTCGAAGTAGCTAGACTTGAAGTATGTGCCACCAAGCCCGGGTATTTTTCTAGTTTTTTGTAGAGATGGGGTTTTGTCATGTTGCCCATTGCTGGTCTGGAACTCCTGGGCTCAAGGGATCTGCCCACCTCAGCCTCCCAAAGGGCTGGAATTACAGGCATGAGCCACTGTACCCAGCTCTTCAGATACAAAGACTTCACATCCACCAGCATCTGTGACATCTCTCAGAAGACAAGCCCATGAAGGGGGCTTGCAGTGGTGAAGGGCTTCGACTCTGGTGCTAGGCTACCCTAGCAGTCTGCCTCTCTCTAGCAAGGCGAGCTTGGGCAAGTCGTTTAACCTTCCTGTGCCTCAGTTGCCTCATCTATAGTGTAGAAACAATACCTGTCTCATAGCGTTATTGTCAGGATTAAGTATGAGTGAAACACTCAACAATACACACATAGTTCTTGCCATTAAAAAGGACATTCTTAGTGCTCGGCATCTAAGAAAGCACTATACACATAGTAGCCTTACTACTATTACTGTATTTACTACTAAGAGCTGGATACTCACAAGAGCAAATGACTACAAAATGCAAACAGGACCAGGCTCTCCATGGCCCCTACAACTGCTTCCCGTGCTTCTACAGTTGCTGGTCCAGTTTCATCTTCTTCCAGGCCAGCCATTCTGAAGAGTCTGGGAAAATTATCTCCTCTTCCCACCCACCTAATTCAAGGAATCTATCTTCAGTAAGCAGAGAGTTTAGGGGCAGAATCATTTCTGCAGAGCCAGCAAGCCCTTATCTACATTCTTCTTCTGAGTCAAAAACCCAAAGGCTGCAGCAGCTCTCTTCAGGCAGTTCAGCTAAATTTTCTAGGTGCTGCTTGGTGTTTCCCCAGGACTAGGATCTGGTTTTTCCCTGCCCATTAACAGTAGCTCACTCAAGGAACTTACTTATTTTCTGCTATCTCCTCGCCATTTTAGCTGCTTGCCAACACAGTAGTGAAAAGTATACGCTCTGGAGTGAGATTGCTGAAGTTCAACTACTGATCAGGCCTTCTCTGTGCCTTAGTCTCCTCCTCTGTAAACGCATATAAATTATAGTGCCTACATCGTGGGGCTGTTAGGAAAACTAAGTGAAACTTTACAGGTAAGCATTGCAGGTCATGCACAGTGTCTGGCTTATAGGTGGAAACTCAACAAAGTTTAGCTCTTTTTGTTATTTCCTTTCTTCCATCCTCACTCATTCCCACCTACATTCTTGTAAGATGGAACCTCCTTGATTGTGACGCCAAAAGGAGAAAAAATTATCAGATTATAACCATCCCTAACATGCGCACACACGTGCATGCGCGCGCGCGCGCGCGCACACACACACACGCACACGCTGCCCAAGACAGCCTTCAGAGGCTGGATAACTCCATGTAGAGATGATGCTGAAGGCATTGCTAGTGGAGCCAAGCACTCCTTTCTCCCACTTAAAAGCGATGGTTTGGAGCCGATGTTTCTGGGGCTGAGTCGGGGGAGATGGCCCCTTGTTGAATGGGCTCTCATGATAGAGTCAATATCTCACATCCCCTTCACAGGAGTCCACAGTGCACTGTGACTGAGATCAGCTGTTGTTTTCCAATTTCTTTAGCGCCCGCCTGCTGTCTAGACTAATTTAATAGCCTCCATAGCACTGGGGAGCCGGGTGTTCGGATGTTCACAGGAGTGGGAATGAAGCTGAGAGACAACCCAAGTGAGGAAAGTTAGCGCTGATGCAGCCATACATCCAGGCGCTAAGTAAACACATAGATTACAAATTCTGGAGACTCTTCTGTTAACATCCGATTAGCAAATATGCCCCTCCAGGGAAAATCTCCTGCCTTTCCCTGCTTTCCTATAAAGTGATTCCTCACATGAGTGAAGGAATTCAAGACATTGGTCTCTGTGCTCTTTTGTGGCTGATGCTCTGTGTTCCTGACTGGAAGGTGGAGGAAGTGGAAGAGGAGCGTGTGTGAGTGTGAATATGTGTGTGTGTGTGTTGTGTATGTGTTTATATTGAGGGGAGGATTGGTGATGGGGAGAAGGAATAAAAGGTGCATTAAAAAGAACAGCTCCATTCTAAGCCTTTCTGTATCCGAGCACTAGTACCCCTTTCAACCCCTGTCCTATGGAGGCATTTATCACTTGAGTATCCAGAAACCTATCTTTGGGGATATGGGACAGATGACCTGGAAGAAATTTTAAATGTCTGAGCTAGCCATGACAAATCTGCCCTAATTTGCATGGGATTCATGTTCATTCCAATTGTCTTTATTGGGGCGAATGTGTATCAGGCTTATACTCTATTTACTACTTCTCGGTGACTTTCTGCAGTCTTGTAGCCACACATATGTTAAGCTTGGTTTTCTGACTGGAGTGTAGTGTGTCCTAGTGAGCTTTCTTCTCCTTACTCTCACTGCAGGAAGCTTAAGCCTAGCTCTCTACTCACTCATCTCCCCCTCCCTGCATCCAGCAGGAGCAGCTGTCTCTCTCTCACTTTGGGCTGCTCACTTGCCTTGATTATTTAATTTTTCTTCTGAATGTGCCTCATCATCCTGAGGACTCCTGGTCACTCAGGATAGTCTAGGCTATGCTGTGATAGCAAACCATGATGGCTTCACTGAAATGGTTTATTTTTTCATTTAACTACGTCTTCATCATGGATCAGTGGAAGGCTAATAAATATTTTATACATCACTTCTAACTATAGCCCATAAGACAAAATTAGCCTCAGAAATTCACCTAACTGCCAGAGGCTGGGAAATGTAGGGATCAAGTGGAATTTAAAGTGAACACCATTGTTAAAAACATCAGCTACATTCCCCTTTATCTTTACCCCTAGCTCCCCACCCCTGACCAGTCAGTCACCAATGCCTACTCACTGAACCTTCCCCGTTTCTACAAAATACATCCATTCCTTCCCATCCCCAGAGATATTACTGATTTCAAGCCCTCATCACCATTGCCTTCAGTGCTGACCCCAAACCAAAGCTCCTCTATCCTCATCAGACATAAAATCTTAAAGCACAAACCTGGTGATGCCAGTTACTCCCTTAAAACACTTTCACAGATCCCCATTACTTACAGGATACCTCTCTCGGCATGACCCACCAGCCCATCTCATATCAGCTCTGCCTACCTGTCCTATCTCATCTCCTCATGTCACACACGGGGACTTGGCCAAGAGTCAAGAGGAAGTGGAAATCCCAGCCATCTCCATTTGCCAAGCCTTAATTTCTGGTAATAGGCTGCAGCTTCAGGAGGGGGGCGGGGAGTGCGGTGGGGGGTTGCCCATTTCTAAGCAAGTTTTTCTAATTCAGACAAATGCACTCTATGCTCAGGAAGCTGGATTCACCCAGAAAGGGGTACATTTTTCTATTCCACACAAAGGCTTTATATTGGCTAGCAATATAGGCAGCTAGCAGTCCTCCAAATTGGGCATCCCTTCTCTCACCTCCAGGCATTGACACACGTTGTCCCTCTGCTACCAAGTCCAACCCCACCCCGCCCATCCTGCTGGCATGGTAAAAGTTTCCTAATCCTTGATAACCCTTTTCAGACGCATCCTCACACAGTCCTAGTCAGAGGTAATCATTTCCTCCTGGTCTCAATTTAGATTCCTCCAAAGGCAAGCCCTGACACAAGGATGGGCTACAGGTGGCCTGTATGGCGGATGGTCCCCAGGAAGCACAAATAGAGAAATGGTGAAAGTGAGGTAGTAAAGTGAGAAAAGCCAGTGAAGTACGTTCATGAGGAGGTAACTACTTTCTACAACTGTGGCTCATTCCCACAGGGAAGCCCTTGAAAAACCATGAAGAATATGCTTTCTGGCAAAAATGGAAAATGGCACATTTATCACTGACTCCTGTTCCTTATCATTTCGGGGTTGCCTTTCAGCACATTAAGTCTGCAGCACTTCCTGGCTCTCCTGAATGGGCTGAGCATCTGCATGGTCCTGGCAAGGGAGAGCTGCAAGCCCATAAGGCCGCTCTTGACTCTGCCCCCAGGCTCTCAGCTCCACACTGGAGTCATCTTCCTTTTTTCTTTATTTATTTATTTATTTATTTATTTTTAAATTTTTATTTATTTATTATTATTATACTTTAAGTTGTAGGGTACATGTGCACAACGTGCAGGTTTGTTACATATGTATACTTGTGCCATGTTGCTGTCCTGCACCCATCAACTCGTCATTTACATCAGGTATAACTCCCAATGCAATCCCTCCCCCCCCTTCCCCCCTCCCCGTGATAGGCCCCCGTGTGTGATGTTCCCCTTCCTGAGTCCAAGTGATCTCATTGTTCAGTTCCCACCTATGAGTGAGAACATGCGGTGTTTGGTTTTCTGTTCTTGTGATAGTTTGCTAAGAATGATGGTTTCCAGCTGCATCCATGTCCCTACAAAGGACACAAACTCATCCTTTTTGATGGCTGCATAGTATTCCATGGTGTATATGTGCCACATTTTCTTAATCCAATCTGTCACTGATGGACATTTGGGTTGATTCCAAGTCTTTGCTATTGTGAATAGTGCTGCAATGAACATACGTGTGCATGTGTCTTTATAGCAGCATAATTTATAATCCTTTGGGTATATACCCAGTAATGGGATGGCTGGGTCATATGGTACATCTAGTTCTAGATCCTTGAGGAATCGCCATACTGTTTTCCATAATGGTTGAACTAGTTTACAATCCCACCAACAGTGTAAAAGTGTTCCTATTTCTCCACATCCTCTCCAGCACCTGTTGTTTCCTGACTTTTTAATGATCGCCATTCTAACTGGTGTGAGATGGTATCTCATTGTGGTTTTGATTTGCATTTCTCTGATGGCCAGTGATGATGAGCATTTTTTCATGTGTCTGTTGGCTGTATGAATGTCTTCTTTTGAGAAATGTCTGTTCATATCCTTTGCCCACTTTTTGATGGGGTTGTTTGTTTTTTTCTTGTAAATTTGTTTGAGTTCTTTGTAGGTTCTGGATATTAGCCCTTTGTCAGATGAGTAGATTGCAAAAATTTTCTCCCATTCTGTAGGTTGCCTGTTCACTCTGATGGTAGTTTCTTTTGCTGTGCAGAAGCTCTTTAGTTTAATGAGATCCCATTGGTCAATTTTGGCTTTTGCTGCCGTTGCTTTTGGTGTTTTAGACATGAAGTCTTTGCCCATGCCTATGTCCTGAATGGTACTACCTAGGTTTTCCTCTAGGATTTTTATGGTATTAGGTCTAACATTTAAGTCTCTAATCCATCTTGAATTAATTTTCGTATAAGGAGTAAGGAAAGGATCCAGTTTCAGCTTTCTACTTATGGCTAGCCAATTTTCCCAGCACCATTTATTAAATAGGGAATCCTTTCCCCATTTTTTGTTTCTCTCAGGTTTGTCAAAGATCAGATGGCTGTAGATGTGTGGTATTATTTCTGAGGACTGTGTTCTGTTCCATTGGTCTATATCTCTGTTTTGGTACCAGTACCATGCTGTTTTGGTTACTGTAGCCTTGTAGTATAGTTTGAAGTCAGGTAGCGTGATGCCTCCAGCTTTGTTCTTTTGACTTAGGATTGTCTTGGAGATGCGGGCTCTTTTTTGGTTCCATATGAACTTTAAAGCAGTTTTTTCCAATTCTGTGAAGAAACTCATTGGTAGCTTGATGGGGATGGCATTGAATCTATAAATTACCTTGGGCAGTATGGCCATTTTCACGATATTGATTCTTCCTATCCATGAGCATGGTATGTTCTTCCATTTGTTTGTGTCCTCTTTTATTTCACTGAGCAGTGGTTTGTAGTTCTCCTTGAAGAGGTCCTTTACATCCCTTGTAAGTTGGATTCCTAGGTATTTGATTCTCTTTGAAGCAATTGTGAATGGAAGTTCATTCCTGATTTGGCTCTCTGTTTGTCTGTTACTGGTGTATAAGAATGCTTGTGATTTTTGCACATTAATTTTGTATCCTGAGACTTTGCTGAAGTTGCTTATCAGCTTAAGGAGATTTTGGGCTGAGACAATGGAGTTTTCTAAATATACAATCATGTCATGTGCAAACAGGGACAATTTGACTTCTTCTTTTCCTAACTGAATACCCTTGATTTCTTTCTCTTGCCTAATTGCCCTAGCCAGAACTTCCAACACTATGTTGAATAGGAGTGGTGAGAGAGGGCATCCCTGTCTTGTGCCAGTTTTCAAAGGGAATTTTTCCAGTTTTTTCCCATTCAGTATGATATTGGCTGTGGGTTTGTCATAAATAGCTCTTATTATTTTGAGGTACATTCCATCAATACTGAATTTATTGAGCGTTTTTAGCATGAAGGGCTATTGAATTTTGTCAAAAGCCTTTTCTGCATCTATTGAGATAATAATGTGGTTCTTGTCTTTGGTTCTGTTTATATGCTGGATTATGTTTATTGATTTGCGAATGTTGAACCAGCCTTGCATCCCAGGGATGAAGCCCACTTGATCATGGTGGATAAGCTTTTTGATGTGTTGCTGAATCCGGTTTGCCAGTATTTTATTGAGGATTTTTGCATCGATGTTCATCAGGGATATTGGTCTAAAATTCTCTTTTTTTGTTGTGTCTCTGCCAGGGTTTGGTATCAGGATGATGTTGGCCTCATAAAATGAGTTAGGGAGGATTCCCTCTTTTTCTATTGATTGGAATAGTTTCAGAAGGAATGGTACCAACTCCTCCTTGTATCTCTGGTAGAATTCAGCTGTGAATCCATCTGGTCCTGGACTTTTTTTGGTTGGTAGGCTATTAATTATTGCCTCAATTTCAGAGCCTACTATTGGTCTATTCAGGGATTCAACTTCTTCCTGGTTTAGTCTTGGAAGAGTGTAAGTGTCCAGGAGATTATCCATTTCTTCTAGATTTTCCAGTTTATTTGCGTAGAGGTGTTTATAGTATTCTCTGATGGTAGTTTGTATTTCTGTGGGGTCGGTGGTGATATCCCCTTTATCATTTTTAATTGCGTCGATTTGATTCTTCTCTCTTTTCTTCTTTATTAGTCTTGCTAGTGGTCTGTCAATTTTGTTGATCTTTTCAAAAAACCAACTCCTGGATTCATTGATTTTTTGGAGAGTTTTTTGTGTCTCTATCTCCTTCAGTTCTGCTCTGATCTTAGTTATTTCTTGCCTTCTGCTAGCTTTCGAATGTGTTTGCTCTTGCTTCTCTAGTTCTTTTAATTGCGATGTTAGAGTGTCAATTTTAGATCTTTCCTGCTTTCTCTTGTGGGCATTTAGTGCTATAAATTTCCCTCTACACACAGCTTTAAATGTGTCCCAGAGATTCTGGTATGTTGTATCTTTGTTCTCATTGGTTTCAAAGAACATCTTTATTTCTGCCTTCATTTCGTTATGTACCCAGTAGTCATTCAGGAGCAGGTTGTTCAGTTTCCATGTAGTTGAGCGGTTTTGATTGAGTTTCTTAGTCCTGAGTTCTAGTTTGATTGCACTGTGGTCTGAGAGACAGTTTGTTATAATTTCTGTTCTTGTACATTTGCTGAGGAGTGCTTTACTTACAATTATGTGGTCGATTTTGGAGTAAGTACGATGTGGTGCTGAGAAGAATGTATATTCTGTTGATTTGGGGTGGAGAGTTCTATAGATGTCTATTAGGTCTGCTTGCTGCAGAGATGAGTTCAATTCCTGGATATCCTTGTTAACTTTCTGTCTCGTTGATCTGTCTAATGTTGACAGTGGAGTGTTGAAGTCTCCCATTATTATTGTATGGGAGTCTAAGTCTCTTTGTAAGTCTCTAAGGACTTGCTTTATGAATCTGGGTGCTCCTGTATTGGGTGCATATATATTTAGGATAGTTAGCTCTTCCTGTTGAATTGATCCCTTTACCATTATGTAATGGCCTTCTTTGTCTCTTTTGATCTTTGATGGTTTAAAGTCTGTTTTATCAGAGACTAGTATTGCAACCCCCGCTTTTTTTTGTTCTCCATTTGCTTGGTAAATCTTCCTCCATCCCTTTATTTTGAGCCTATGTATGTCTCTGCGTGTGAGATGGGTCTCCTGAATACAGCAGACTGATGGGTCTTGATTCTTTATCCAGTTTGCCAGTCTGTGTCTTTTCATTGGAGCATTTAGTCCATTTACATTTAAGGTTAAGATTGTTATGTGTGAACTTGATCCTGCCATTATGATATTAACTGGTTATTTTGCTCATTAGTTGATGCAGTTTCTTCCTAGCCTCGATGGTCTTTACATTTTGGCATGTTTTTGCAATGGCTGGTACCGGTTGTTCCTTTCCATGTTTAGTGCTTCCTTCAGGGTCTCTTGTAAGGCAGGCCTAGTGGTGACAAAATCTCTAAGCATTTGCTTATCTGTAAAGGATTTTATTTCTCCTTCACTTATGAAACTTAGTTTGGCTGGATATGAAATTCTGGGTTGAAAATTCTTTTCTTTAAGAATGTTGAATATTGGCCCCCACTCTCTTCTGGCTTTTAGAGTTTCTGCCGAGAGATCTGCTGTTAGTCTGATGGGCTTCCCTTTGTGGGTAACCCGACCTTTCTCTCTGGCTGCCCTTAAGATTTTTTCCTTCATTTCAACTTTGGTGAATCTGGCAATTATGTGTCTTGGAGTTGCTCTTCTGGAGGAGTATCTTTGTGGCGTTCTCTGTATTTCCTGGATTTGAATGTTGGCCTGCCCTACCAGGTTGGGGAAGTTCTCCTGGATGATATCCTGAAGAGTGTTTTCCAACTTGGTTCCATTTTCCCCCTCACTTTCAGGCACCCCAATCAGACATAGATTTGGTCTTTTTACATAATCCCATACTTCTTGCAGGCTTTGTTCATTTCTTTTTCTTCTTTTTTCTTTTGGTTTCTCTTCTCGCTTCATTTCATTCATTTGATCCTCAATCGCAGATACTCTTTCTTCTAGTTGATCGAGTCGGTTACTGAAGCCTGTGCATTTGTCACGTATTTCTCGTGTCATGGTTTTCATCTCTTTCATTTCGTTTAGGACCTTCTCTGCATTAATTACTCTAGCCATCAATTCTTCCACTTTTTTTTCAAGACTTTTAGTTTCTTTGCGCTGGGTACGTAATTCCTCCTTTAGCTCTGAGAAATTTGATGGACTGAAGCCTTCTTCTCTCATCTCGTCAAAGTCATTCTCCGTCCAGCTTTGATCCGTTGCTGGCGATGAGCTGCGCTCCTTTGCTGGGGGAGATGCGCTCTTATTTTTTGAATTTCCAGCTTTTCTGCCCTGCTTTTTCCCCATCTTTGTGGTTTTATCTGCCTCTGGTCTTTGATGATGGTGATGTACTGATGGGGTTTTGGTGTAGGTGTCCTTCCTGTTTGATAGTTTTCCTTCTAACAGTCAGGACCCTCAGCTGTAGGTCTGTTGGAGATTGCTTGAGGTCCACTCCAGACCCTGTTTGCCTGGGTATCAGCAGCAGAGGCTGCAGAAGATAGAATATTTCTGAACAGCAAGTGTACCTGTCTGATTCTTGCTTTGGAAGCTTCCTCTCAGGGGTGTACTCCACCCTGTGAGGTGTGGGGTGTCAGACTGCCCCTAGTGGGAGATGTCTCCCAGTTAGGCTACTCAGGGGTCAGGGACCCACTTGAGCAGGGAGTCTGTCCCTTCTCAGATCTCAACCTCCGTGTTGGGAGATCCACTGCTCTCTTCAAAGCTGTCAGACAGAGTCGTTTGCGTCTGCAGAGGTTTCAGCTGCGTTTGTTATTGCCCTGTCCCCAGAGGTGGAGTCTACAGAGACAGGCAGGTTTCCTTGAGCTGCTGTGAGCTCCACCCAGTTCGAGCTTCCCAGCAGCTTTGTTTACCTACTTAAGCCTCAGCAATGGCGGGCGCCCCTCCCCCAGTCTCGCTGCTGCCTTGCCGGTAGATCACAGACTGCCGTGCTAGCAATGAGGGAGGCTCCGTGGGTGTGGGACCCTCCCAGCCAGGTGTGGGATATGATCTCCTGGTGTGCCTGTTTGCTTAAAGCGCAGTATTGGGGTGGGAGTTACCCCATTTTCCAGGTGTTGTGTGTCTCAGTTCCCCTGGCTAGGAAAAGGGATTCCCTTCCCCCTTGCGCTTCCCAGGTGAGGCAATGCCTCGCCCTGCTTCAGCTCTCGCTGGTCGGGCTGCAGCAGCTGACCAGCACCGATCGTCCGGCACTCCCCAGTGAGATGAACCCAGTACCTCAGTTGAAAATGCAGAAATCACCGGTCTTCTGTGTCGCTCGTGCTGGGAGTTGGAGACTGGAGCTGTTCCTATTCGGCCATCTTGCTCCGCCCCGTCATCTTCCTTTTCAATTAGAATTGGTTTGCATCTACAGCTGAGTAGCTTTCTCAGCCTACTTCTTGCCCACAGAAGTTGAAAGACCCACAGGCCTCTTTTCATTTTGAATTATCTCTGCTCATTTCACTTCAATTTAATACAAACCCTTTTAAGTATATGTTTTTTATTGTATCAGACTATATTCCATTCCACCAGGCAAATGCCACATCTAGATTTCTTTCTCAGACAGGCCCTTTTCTATCTTGTGCCAGGTGTGAGGCCACTGCAGGACATAGCCCTTCAAAGTCTTAGAAGTTCTGCTGTCAAGCACATGTGTAAGAGGCATACCACTACTATTCTTAGAAGTACTATTGTCTACCTGATGTCCACAAGACACACAATTAATTACGTACTTCAGAGTTCTGAACATCAGGTTTCACAGTCACGCCCTGGACTTCTATTTTAACTCTAAGACCGTGTTTTACTGCCCTGAGTTTAATCCTCTCCCTGAGACCATTTCTCGCTTTGAAGTCCCTTTGCTGGCTTTTGCCTGGGCCCTCTATATTGCTTCTAAACTGTGTTTGAAAACATAATAGTTTCCTTTTAAGCTCATCTCTTTCTATCTCTACCTTATCATACATTGCTAAAAGAAATCAGTCGGCACTTTCCATATTCTTTCTGGAAATCTTCTTAACCAAATCTACCAGTTTACTAGATATATTTGCTATTGTTTACATTGTTCTAGTTAACTGTTGGTATGGTTTGGCTGTGTTCCCACTCAAATCTCATCTTGAATTGTAGCTCCCACAATTTTCACGTGTCATGGGAGGGTCCCAGTGGAAGGTAATTGAACCATGTGAGTGGGTCTTTCCCATGCTGTTCTCATGATAGCGAATAAGTCTCATGAGATCTGATGGTTTTATAAAGACGAGTTCCCCTGCACAAGCTCTCTCTTCTCTTCCACCATGTAAGATGTGATTTGCACCACCTTGCCTTCCACCATGATTGTGAAACTTCCCCAGCCACGCCAAACTGCAACTCCATTAAACCTCTTTCCTTTTTAAATTACTCAGTCTAGGGTATGTCTTTGTTAGCAGCTTGAGAACAGACTAATACAACTGTGTTCCCAAACTTTCCCCCACCATATACTTGAGTTGCCCTTTCTCCAGCCTCCAAAATCAACTTCCTGACTGTCCTTCGAGTCTTCACAACTAGTCTCCATGAGACACTTCAAGCTGCTGTCAGTCCCCAAACCAATGCCATATGAGTGATGTGAACAAGGGATTATACAGATTACACCTTGCCCAGTTGTGGGAGAAACTCGTGAAGTAGAAGTCCCAAAGGGGATATCTGCAGCATCAGAGAAGAGTCACCAAGAGGGACTCCAGTAGGAGCTGGAAGAGCCTGTGTAGTGACTGTAGCTCAGCAGGGCCAGCGGTCAGGATGCGAAGTGAGGACAGAGAGGAAACATAGAATTCATAAACCTGAACCCACTGGGCAAACTGCAAACCACATCTGTCTCTCATCACCTCTACCTCAAAGATGCAGGTTCCCCGCACCACAAAGACACACACATGTCTGGTTCAGGAGGCGGAAAGGGGAGATTGTGTGGGATTCGGAGGACCTGCAGGCTCCACTGCTGCCCCATGCTGACAAGGTGAGTGGCACTGCATGAGCTGCAGCAGCCCCTGGTCACCTACCCGACCTCCGGAGCAGACCTGCTGAGGCTTCTGTCCCACCTTCCAAGCCTCAGGCAGATTTCTCTTGCAGTCACTCCTAACCCGTCCCAGGAAAGAAACCTGGGAAACAGGGCTTCAGGTTAGCCTAGTCAACAAAGTGTAAAACCATCACAAAGGCTCTAACCTCATGGTTCTTGTTTTAAAGAAAGCATTTAATACATATTAAATATTTATTTGTATAAATATTCTTATCACCTAGCCTAAAGCTTGTCACATAGCAGGTGTCCCACCAATGTGTGTTTAACAGAAACTTGGTTTATATATCAGATTGACTGCTATGCCTTGTTCTCTCAAATATTTCCCCCCACATAAATGATGACTTTCTTTTGGTAGAGAGAAAATAACCTTCTGTATCAATTTAATATTTGATTAATTTTCTTTCCCCTGGGACAATTTATAGCTTATAACTAATGCACTCTACATTCTACTTACTCCAGGGAAAAGCTGCATTAAAATCCATTTGAACTTAGGAGTAAGAAGAAAGATGAGCTCACAGTGTTACCATTTTCCATGGGGCCTGAGTGAGAGGGCAGGGTCATGCTTGAACACTTTCTCCTCATTAGCACTTCAGCTCCTGCGCTCAGCTCCGAGCCCCACCTCCCGACCTGACTCAGACAAGGGGAACTGAGTGATGAGGTGATAATGAGGCGCAAATGTTTTGCCCTGTTCTGGGCCAGGCTGGTACAAAGCAGGACCACAGGGTTGAGACTATACCTGGGTGTTTTAAAATCTTTCTTCATTTGGGATAAACAGCATGATGAAAATTCATCATCGGAATGAAAAAGAGGAGGAAGAGGCTGCAGCAACAATGAGCACAGGTAAGAGTGTAGATTAAAATGTGCTGGCTTGGGCTCCCTGAATACACTCAAGTTCTTTTTATGACAGATCTTTTAGAAAATCTTAGCATTGCTATTTGCTACTTAACACTGACTACATGACTGTATGAGGAAGGAAGGAAGGAAGGAAGGAAAGAAGGAAGGGTGGGGGTAGGAGGAAGGGAAAATATTTCCCCAGCAGATAATAGGTAAAAAGAGATCTTTTAATATCCCAAGACATAAAGAGCCCCAGCCTCATGCTATTATTGAAGCTCTGTTCCAAACTAATTTTTCACAACGAAGTTCACAAGGCTCTTTCAACAGCACTGATTCTCCAAGGTCTGCAGAATGCCTAGAAAATGCAAGTGCTTTGCTAGGCCCTAGATCCAGGTTTGAGAACCTTTGCTCTTCCCAAGGTGGCTAACCCTAACAATATAGGGGTCTGATAGTGAAGAAGGAAGGAGAATGAAATTTGGTGGACAAATAGCCATCTCTGCTACAGCCCTGAGAAACACTTTCAGAAGGACCCCCTGATGCCTTTTTGATGAAGAAGAGTCCCTCCACCTCCAGTGCCTCTAAGCCAATTTCTGGTTCTGTTGTACCGTTGTCTCTCCTACCTTATTTACCTCCTGCTTCTTATTAATCCCTTTTTCTCTGCCCTCCCCACTGACTTCTATCCCCATCTTCCCCTCCTTTACCTCCAAGGTGTTCATATAGTAATTGTACTTACCAGCAATCAAATGAAACAGAAACATTGTTATGGTCCAACTTTTAAATGAGGAAACAAAGGCCCAGAGAAAATAAATCACTTGCCCAAGGTCACCCAGCTAGTTTGAGGCAGATTCAAAACTAAAGAAACCAGGACATTGGACCCTTAAGACTTCTGTTCTTCCCACTCTTCCGAAGGCACCCCCACGTACTACCAAGTCTACATGTGAAGGGATATGTAAAAGGATGGCGAAAGTTTTTCTCTCACCCACAAGTTATCATTGAACTATTATTATTGAACATTAGATTCCTCCAATACTATAAATCTATGTGTCATAACTGAGGTTTATACGTTGTGCTGCTAAAGAATTGTGATCCCACGTGGTCCTTTCAATCCAACAACACCCCAATCCTGAAGATCTAGTGAAATTTCCAGATATCTCCTTTTTAAAAAACACTATTTTTTTTCTGTTTTGACAGCTAATGTGCCTATTGTGAGTGGTTCACTAATTTATTTATTTATGCATTGACTGTGATGACATCTACTAGTCTTGGAGCCAAAAGTATCCAAGGCTCAATATTCAGTGATGCAAGAAGAAACATAGTGAGTGGTAAGATATGGCCCTGTCCTAAAGGAGTCCACAATCTACTTTGGAAGATGTCTAAAATACAAACTAATTCTTCTACAAGTCATAGTGGAATAGATTATCTCAAAGGCAGAGATTTCAGAAGATAAAGCAAATATTTCTGGAGAAGGACATTAGATAAGGCTTCATTCAAGAAGTGGAATCTGAATGGTGTGCTGAATGATGACTAATATTCTGGTAGACAGAGATGTAGGCCAGATTCCTTCAGGTAGAGAGAATATCATGATCAACAGCCAGATTTTGTTTGTTTGTTTCTTTGTTTTATTATACTTTAAGTTCTAGGGTACATGTGCACAACATGCAGGTTTTTTACACAGGTATACACGTGCCATGTTGGTTTGCTGCACCCATCAACTCGTCATTTACATTAGGTATTTCTCCTAACACTATCCCTCCCCCAGTCTCCCACCCCCCAACAGGCCCTGGTGTGTGATGTTCCTCTCCCTGTGTCCATGTGTTCTCATTGTTCAGCTTCCACTTATAAGTGAGATCATGTGGTGTTTTGTTTTCTGTCCTTGTGATCATTTGCTGAGAACAATGATTTCTAGCTTCATCCATGCCCCTGCAAAGGATATGAACTCATCCTTTTTTATGGCTGCATAGGATTCCATGGCGTATATGTGCCATATTTTCTTTATCCAGTATATTATTGATGGACATTT
The DNA here is from genome assembly GCF_024542745.1 of Macaca thibetana thibetana. Classification (NCBI taxonomy): domain Eukaryota; kingdom Metazoa; phylum Chordata; class Mammalia; order Primates; family Cercopithecidae; genus Macaca; species Macaca thibetana. The sequence continues at coordinate 73,505,773 of NC_065592.1, forward strand.
AGGTTGGTTCCAAGTCTTTGCTATTGTGAATAGTGCCTCAATAAACATATGTGTGCATGTGTCTTTATAGTAGCATGATTTATAATCCTTTGGGTAGATACCCAGTAATGGGATTGCTGGGTCTAATGGTATTTCTAGTTCGAGATCCTTGAGGAGTTGCCACACTGTCTTCCACAATGGTTGAACTAGTTTACAGTCCCACCAACAGTGTAAAAGTGTTCCTATTTCTCTACATCCTCTACAGCATCTGTTGTTTCCTGACTTTTTAGTGATTGCCATTCTAACTGGTATGAGGTGGCATCTCATTGCAGTTTTGATTCACATTTTTCTGATGAACAGTGATGATGAGCATTTTGTCATATGTCTGTTGGCTGCATAAATGTCTTCTTTTGAGAAGTATTTGTTCATATCCTTTGCCCAATTTTTGTGAAAAGACCAAATCTACATTTGACTGGGGTCAACCTACAAAAAACTGAGGTTTATTTCTTGTAAATTTGTTTAAGTTCTTTGTAGATTCTTGATATTAGCCCTGTGTCAGATGGATAGATTAAAAAAATTTTCTCCCATTCTGTAGGTTGCCTGTTCATCAGATGATAGTTTCTTTTGCTGTGCAGAAGCTCTTTAGTTAAATTAGATCCCATTTGTCTATTTTGGCTTTTGTTGCCATTGCTTTTGGTGTTTTAGTCATGAAGTCTTTGCCCATGCCTATGTCACCTGGTGGTGACAAAATCTCTCAGCATTTGCTTGTCTGTAAAGGATTTTATTTCTCCTTCACTTATGAAGCTTACTTTGGCTGGGTATGAAATTCCGGGTTGAAAATTCTTTTCATTAAGAATGTTGAATATTGGCCCCCACTCTCTTCTGGCTTGTAGGGTTTCTGCCGAGAGATCCGCTGTTAGTCTGATGGGATTCCCTTTGTGGGTAACCTGACCTTTCTCTCTGGCTGCCCTTAAAATTTTTTCCTTCATTTCAACCTTGGTGAATCTGACAATTATATGTCTTGGGGTTGCTCTTCTCGAGGAGTATCTTTGTGGCGTTCTCTGTATTTCCTGAATTTTAATGTTGGCCTGCCCTGCTAGGTTGGGGAAGTTCTCCTGGATAATATCCTGAAGAGTGTTTTCTAACTTAGTTCCATTCTCCCTGTCACTTTCATGCACACCAGTCAAATGTAGATTTGGTCTTTTCACATAGTCCCATACCTTTTGGAGGCTTTCTTCATTTATTTTTACTCTTTTTTCTCTAATCTTGTCTTCTCACTTTATTTCATTTATTTGATCTTCAATCACTGATATGCTTTCTTCCGCTTGATCAAATTGGCTCATGAAGCTTGTATATGCTTCATGAAGTTCTCGTACTGTGGTTTTCAGCTCCATCAGGTCAATTAAGCTCTTCTCTACACTGGTTATTCTAGTTAGCCATTCGTCTAACCTTTTTTCAAGGTTTTTAGCTTCCTTGCGATGGGTCAGAAAATGTTCCTTTAGCTCAGAGAAGTTTGTTATTACCAACCTTCTGAAGTCTACTTCTGTCAACTCATCAAACTCATTCGCTGTCCAGTTTTATTCCCTTGATAGCAAGGAGTTGTATTCCTTTGGAGGAGAAGAGGCATTCTGGTTTTTGGAATTTTCAGCCTTTCTGCTGTGAAAGGCTTTCTCCCCATCTTTGTGGTTTTATCTACATTTGGTCTCTGATGTTGGTGACCTATGGATGGGGTTTTGGTGTGGATATCCTTTTTGTTGATGTTGATGCTATTCCTTTATGTTTGTTAGTTTTCCTTCTAATAGACAGGCCCTTCAGCTGCAGGACTGTTGGGGTTTGCTGGTAGGGTGTCCACTCCAGACCCTGTTTGCCTGGGTATCACCAGCGAAGACTGCAGAATGGCAAATATTGCTTCCTGATTCTTCCTCTGGAAGCTTCATCCCAGAGGGGCACCCACCTGTATAGGTATCTGTCAGCCCCTATTGGGAGGTATCTCCCAGTCAGGCTACATGGGGGTCAGGGACCCACTTGAGGAAGCAGTCTGTCCATTATCAGAGCTCGAACGCCATGCTGGGAGAACCACTGTTCTCTTCAGAGCTGTCAGGCAGGGACATTTAAGTCTGCAGATGCTGTCTGCTGCCTTTTGTTCAGATATGCCCTGCCCCCAGAGGTGGAATCTAGAGAGGCAGTAGGCCTTGCTGAGCTGCAGTGTGCTATGCCCAGTTTGAGCTTCCCTGCCTCTTTGTTTACACTGTGAGCATAGGACTGCCTACTTAAGCCTCAGCGATGGCGGACACCCCTCCCCTCACCAAGCTCCAGTGTCCCAGGTCCTTCTCAGACTGCTGCTCTAGCGGCGAGCAAGGCTTCTTGGGTGTGGGACCTGCTGAGCCAGGCATGGGAGGGCATCTCCTGTCTGCCATTTGTGATAACCATGGGAAAAAAGCAGTATTTGGGCACAAGTGTACTGCTCCTCCAGGTACAGTCACTCATGGCTTCCTGTGACTAGTAAAGGGAAATCCCCTTACCCCTTGCACTTCCTGGGTGAGGTAACACCCTGCCCTGCTTTGGCTAACCCTCTGTGGGCTGCACCCACTGTCCAACCAGTCCCAATGAGATGAATCAGGTACCTCAGTTGGAAATGCAGAAATCACCCATCTTCTGCATCGATCTCACTGGGAGCGCAGACTGGAGCTGTTCCTATTGGACCATCCTGGAAGAACCAGATTTTTTTTTTTTAATCAAATGGAAAAACATATGTTGCACTTTGATAGTGGTATAAGAGTATTGGAAAATAGAGCTGGAAAGTGAAGCCATGATGTGGAAAGCCTTGAATACTAGAGTTTGAGGTCTGAAGTTTTGACCACAGACAACAGGAAGCCATTATGGGTTCCTGAATGGGCTAATAAAACCATCGAAGCAGTATAAAAGCAAAGAAGAGGTTGGGCACGTTGGCTCATGCCTGTAATCCCAGCAATTTGGGAGACCAAGGCAGGTGGATTACCTAAGGTCAGGAGTTTGAGACCAGCCTGGCCAACATGGAAAAACCCCATCTCTACTAAAAATATAAAAATTAGCTGGGTGTGGTGGCACATACCTGTAGTTCCAGCTACTTGTGAGGCTGAGGCAGGAGAATTGCTTGAACCCAGGAGGTGGAGGTTGCAGTGAGCCAAGATTGTGCCACTGTGCTCCAGCATGGGCAACAGAGTGAGATTCTGTCTCAAAAAAAAAAAAGCCAAGAAGATAGAAAACAAAGAGCAGTATTATTCCTACAGAAATGTGACCTCTAAATTCTAACAGCTATATGATGTGATTGTAAATGGAAAATCAGTGAAAACACAGCAATGCTGAACGTGCTACCTAGAGAAAGCCAGACTGTCATGCAGACACATCTCCAATGGCATTGGAATATCTGCCACTTCGAAACTTGGGGAAATCCATCACTATCCAGGGTCCAGGACCTGACACTCTCTGCTTTGCAGATTCAGTAACATGGATCTTGTCTCTGTCCCAGAGCAGGCTAGAATCAGGGAAACCAGAATGCCCACTTCGTTTTTCTGTTTGTTTTCCATAAAGACAGGGTCTTACTACATTGCCCATTCTGGTCTTGAGCTTCTGGGCTCAAACAATCTTCCCACCTCAGCCTCCCAAAGTGCTGGGATTACAGGTATGAAAGAATGCCACTTCTTAGTTCACAGTAAGAAACAGAAATGCCCACCCACATAAGCCAGGATTTTCAGTTGAAAACAATAGAACCTATGCTATCTAGTTTAGGCCATAAAAGGAAATCATTAAAGATAATGTGAAACTCACAGAATTTCCAGAAATTCAGAGCCAGCGAAACAGGCTCAGAGACCCTACAACCAAAAAGTAAACCCAGATGCTGGATCACTCACAGGTCAGTCTTGCTGTCATTGTGGATGCAGCAACACAGCTTGCCCAGTGGACACAATGCATGACACCCTGTGTGGTGGCTACAGGATTTTACTGCTAGGTATTTTGCTTCTCTTGCTCCTGAAAGCCCAATTACTTCCTGCCATTCTCTCTGGAAAGGTGGATGCTGAATGCGACCTTCTTCGTCATGGGGCCCATTTCACTGGTGGAACCTGGATCACTTGTCTGGCCTTAGTGTTAAGGCTGGTTTGGAACCTGGGTACAAAGGTGAAAATCTCAATGAGAAAAATCACCAAAATATAAGCTGGGAGCCCAAAAGATGTAGGGTGTCCATGATTATGATAAATGACCACTGCACATCAGCTGACTGACCTGGAGATCAGCTGGCTCTGTCACACCATCAGAAAGTTGTTCAACATGAAGTTAGAGATGGGAAGTTATGTATATGACAGTTTTTTTTTTTTTCATAGCATTAAGTTCTAGTAACCTGTTGAATTCACTGCCACAATTCATTCATGGTACATTGGCACTCATTAGGTACAAAATTCCATGTTCAGTGATGGGTCAGGGGACAAAAATGAGTGAATCCAAGTTAAACTGCATTCCTACCCTCAAAGTGTTCACAAAATAGCTGGTAAAATAAGAAGCAGCATAGTCCTAAGCAGTAGTGAGATCTAGAATAAGAGCGCTTGTGGGTGACGTAAAGAGCAGAGAGGACTATCTTTGAGATTGAAGAAGTTAAGAAATTTGGGATGGACAAGGCACGGTGGCTCATGCCTGTCATCCCAGCACTTTGGGAGGCTGAGATGGGAGGATCACTTCAGCCCAGGAATTTGAGACGGTGGGCAACATAACAAGACCATCTTTTGTAGAGATGGGTCTCTACAAAAAAAAAAAAAAAAATTAGCCAGGCATGGTGGTGCATACCTGTCGTGCCAGTTACTTGGAAGTCTGAGATGGGATTGCTTAAGCCCAGGAGTTCAAGGCTGCAGTGAGCTATGATTGCACCACTGCACTCCTGTTAGCCTGGAACACAGAGAGAGACCCTGTCTCTAAAAAATAAGCAATGGAGAAGGTTAGATATTGGAAGAGTCAGTAATGTAGATACTGAAGACATTGACAATGATAGCTGGTACTGACTGATAGAAGAGGGGGTCTTAACCAAGAGGTAGAGCAGGGAGGCCTTGGAAGGCACCGGGTGGGGATGAGGGACCAGGGTATAGGCAGCAGGTTTCTCTTGAGTTTTCAAGAGAAGAGGAGTTGCCCAGTCACAATAGCAGAACCAGAGTCTGAAAGCAGCAGAGAATAAATAAAGTATGAACCCCAACCGAGGCCAAGGATAAGAGCATTGGCTCAAGGGGACAGGAGTGTTCTGGATGAGAAGAAGGGAAGCAGGTTTGGGAAAAGATGATGTTCAGGTGAGATGAAGAGACAAGGGTGCACTTGTGGAAACAGGCCAGGTGTCTGCCCATGCAACATGCACTGTACAGCACTGTGGGAAGGGACTGTGCCCTTCCTTTGCCTTCTTCAGAGACATTGCTCTCTCTTCCTTTCCTTTCCCTTCCAAGTCGCCTCCCAGGGCCATGTCTGTACTTTCATTTGCCTTTTGCAATCCGCAGAGCTAGTATAATCTTTCAGAACTTAGCCTGCAAAGAAGAAAGTGTATTTTTCCTATTAGCATGTACATCTCTTGGACAAAGAACTTGAAATCACCTTCCGCATGCCAGAGTCATTCCAGCATTGACACCTGCTTTCCCAAAGCACCAGTAATAACCCCATCTCCCTGAAAAACTATAACTTTAATAAAAAACAGGTCACACGCCAGATACCAGTATTGCCAGAACATGCAAACACACACGTACACTCTATCACCAATAACTCATAAAAGAAAATGAAATCTCTAACAGTATCCTCCTGCCAATTTCTCTAAGAAATTCCCCGGGGAAAAAAGAAAGGAGTCTCTAAATACCTTCAATACTCTGGACATAATGAGTAATGTTTCATGGTTGTCATGGAAATGGTTCTGATCCACAGAAAATGATGAGCCCTTTATCTCATTATTGAAACTCAGTTGGAGGATGAGTGTCACGGGGGTGGTAGAAAAGTACACATTTGAATTCAAACAAACGTGGGTTCCAGTCCTAGCTCTCTTTTACTGGCTATGCGATATTGAACAGTTACCTCTTCTAGCTCTGTCTCAGCTTCCTCCTCTATAAAATGGGCACAAGATTCCTACTTCCCAGAGTTGTAGAGAAAATTAAATAAAGAAATGTATGCAATGCACCTAGTACAGTAGCGAGTAAATGCTAACTATTACTAGCACTGCTATTGCTTAGTTATTATTCTCTTCATCACCTTTATCATTGAACCAAAGGTTCCATTTAGCTCAGAGTTGAACAGAAAGAGTCCCTCGTGCCCATGCTGTGAGTTCATCTATAATAGATGTAAAAGCCACCTCCTTGTGATTTGGATAATGGAGGCATTCAGATTCTGTTGAGCATAATGATTAGCCTGCAAGGGTACGGCTGACAGCTCATAGAGAGAAAAGACCGAGCAGTCGCTTAGGGGACCCTGTGCAGCTCGACCCCTTCCCATCCCTTCTCATTCTCACTCATTCCCACCCCAATTTACCCAGACACCTACTTCCTTGTAACAAGGAGTGTGGCGAGTGACTCTCTCTCTCTCTCTCTCTCCATATATATATATATCCCTCTCTTTCTCTCTCTCTGCAGAAAACAATGACTGCACTCATACATTGCCCCTGCAGAAAGTGAAACTGCATGGCTGGGAGAATCCTATCATCATTCCACTCTCTAATGAAAGAGATTGTTTGCAAGCAGATGAAATTAAATTGTAAGCTCTATTGACTTCAACAACAGGTGCCATTTGGGCAAAGCTAAAGGGAGCCATTGAATTGTCAAAAAGATTTAACTCTTCCTGACACCGTGGCATTGGGTAATAGCCTCCCACCAGTTCTGCTGCCGGAGATGTCACCACTGCAGATCCATTACGCTAGATTCTCGCCCTGAAATCCTTTTTAAAATGGTAATTTTCAGGGAGGGGAAACAGATAACTCAATCAGGCTAGAGTGCTAGTGTAGAGCCTGGGTCCCTATCCTGGCTGAGTTCCTTAGTCAAGTTTCCCCATCTGGAAAATGGAGGAATGCAGAGAATTACAGGTACCTCCTAGGGTCCTAAGAAGATAAAATGAGAACATAAAGGGAAGACACTCAGTGCAGGACCCGGGACACTACGAGTGTTCACAATTCCTGCATCGTGTAGGGAATCTTTACTGAGAACACTTTCTAGCAAACACTCACATGCCTGGGAAAATGCGGACTCCTGAAACTCACCCTTGAAGATCCTGCATCAGTGGCTCTGGGCTGGGCCTGGGCCTGGGAATATGCACTTTTAACAAACCCTCCAGGTAGTTTGTTTCGGTGGGTCCCATCGTGATCCTCAGAACCCACCCGCCTGTCCCCATGAGGCCAATCCCTGGGTCTGGCTGGTAGGAGTTCAATTTCTCCCAACAGAAAAGGCCTGAGGCAGCAGAAAACTCTGGAATGGTGGAAGGGCTGAATACCAGAAAAGGTTAGGGAAAGAGCTGATAAAAGTTTGAGAGCAAAACTTTGGACAATTCACAGTTTTGCCTCTTCCAGCAGGAGATGGAGAGGAGAGTGCTGAGGGTTAACTTGGGTGAGGAACTGAGGGAACAGACAGCAGCATTCACAGAAGAAAGTACTTTCAAAAAAAAAAAAAAAACACCATTGTGCATATCCCAGACACCCACCATAGGCCCTGAAATTCTAGTTTAAAGCAATTCAGTTCCTGTTCCATTCAGCAGGCCGATGAATTGCAGACATTTGCACTTCTGTGGTACCTTTCAAGCCACAGCCTCAAAGCTCCTTTCAAACACAAATCTGTTCAGCCTCATAACCTCTCTGAGAGATTCTGCAAAGGGATAGTGGGATCACTTCCCTCCCTACCTCAAGGACAGCCTTTTGGGAAGTGGGAGGCAGGAGGCAGTGGCCGTTTAACAGTCACTTAACCAGGCATCTTGACAGCTCAAACAGTGGAGAAGGAGCCACTTGGGATCAGACGTTTCTGGGACACTTAGTCTGAGGCATGGAATTACAGATATACCTGGATATTCACCTCTGCTTTTTTGGCTTTAGCTTCTTCCTTGTTTAGCCTGAATAGTGTCTGGTGATTTGGCAGACACTGAACGTTGCCTACCTAATATCTTTCTTCCGTGTAATAGAACCTCAACTTTTTTCTGGGTCAGAACAGTCTCAGGGGGCAGACCATGATTCTTTTAAGCCAAATTAGCAATCCTCTTCCATCTTTCCCAGCCTTCCTTCCAGCTATAGGTGACCACATCGTCTAGGTTTGGCCAATGAAATGGAATTGAAAATCTGCTGGGATGTATTTGCCAGAATTTGCTACACTACAGTATTGTAACTCTGATATTTCAGTAGTTTTACACAATAAAGATTTATTTTTCTTTCACATTATAATTGTAATTCAATCAGTGGGGAAAATGTTTCACACTCAACTAGGAACCCAGACTAATGAAGTCTCCATCATGTTATAACAGAACCATCTAGAACCCATGGTCTCCAAGGTCTCCATGGAAAAGATACTCCTCCTTCAGTCCTCGAAGATGCTCTCCTTGTAGGCTCCTGCCAATCATTCCAATCACAAAGGGGTTGCTCTCTCATCTGAGCTGTAATTTGATATGTCAGGAGTGTGAAGAACAATTAACCACTGGCGTATTGCATAACTTCAAAAGTCTCTTGAGATAAAATGTATGCAAATGATAGTGTCTATTATTATGCCTGATAACAATTCTTTAATTCTGACTTAAAAGAGGAGAGGTTCTGAGACATGTTGCGTTTGATCCAATGAAACATTCAAACTAACTTTATATCACTCGGGTGGTAATTTATCTTCTCTGCCTGGAGCAGAAAGAGGTTTCAGTGCAGTAATCATGGATTTATATCGTCTCTCACAAATTGGTTTCTTTCTATTGGAGCCCGGGTGTTCAAAACTGTGCAGTCCTTGTCAGCATGAGGTTGTTCTGGGCATAAAGCGAGCAGCACAGGGGATCCTTGGAGATGAAAGTTGCCACCTCTCCACCAGTTATGTGGCCATGTTAGAAGTCACAGCTCACAGAATGGAAGCCATTTCTTGATTTTAATAATATGCAATGAGAGAAGAGGTAAGAGAGAGGAGAAAAGGGATGGACAATAAATGGACAAGCTAATGGCATAGATGGTTGCGAGAGTGCAGTCAGTTAACAAGTAATGCTTGTACTTTTAGAAGATGGACTCCTCTTTGTTGAAACTACTATCTAGGAGTTTTCCATCCCTCATCACCTTCCCTTGGGTATCTCTGCTCTGCCCGGATTTGCTTTCGGCCAAGCTGCCTCCAGAAATGGAGACCCCGCCAAAGCCAGACAAAGAAAAAAGGTGAGAGACAGTGTGGGACCTGGTGGGATAATGGCTGTTTTATTCGACTAAGGAGGAAACTGTGTTAATAAACGCCTGTGACACTTAATGATGTGACTTTCATTTTGAACACATCATTGCTTGATATTGAATCCATCCATTTTGATAATAAACTCTCCCTTTTTGCCCATAAATAAATAAATAATAGGCACAGGATGCAGGGACTTCCTTCGCACGCTGGGAATGGGGGAGGGCTGCAGCTCCCTGCATGTGTTTGCATCTTATGAACTCTATTCAGCCGCAGGGCCTCCCATTCGTCTCTCTGGAAATCCAATTTCCCTTTTGCAGGTTCGTCTGCCAGTTTTCTAATTTTCACATCAAACTGCATATTACTCATTGTCAAGCTCGTTGTTCTGGAAGAATCGTTAGAATCTTAAACCCTTTACCAGTGTTTTTGGTTTAGCCTCAGACAGTTACTGGGCTTCATGTTTTCCAAAAGATTACTGCCACCACCCTCCTCTGAAAACAATCTCAAAATTTCAAACCTGCATTCTCTTGGCCCAGGCCAGATCCAGTAAGAATAACACTTTCTGAAAGATAAATCCAAATTTTTTAATACAACAAAATGGCCCTCCCCACTTATCAAGGAATGTGTGATTCATTTCTCTATTCCCAGCACTTAGCACACAATACACCTTCAATAAATCATTTATGGAAAAATGAGTAAACAATTAAATGAATGTTATGCTGTATATATACTCACTTCTGCAAGATTACATGAATATACATTACACATATATTAAATCGAACTTCATTGCCTGTAGTATACATTCATTTTTGTTTAACCCATTTATGCTAACAAAATTTCTCTTTCTCTTTTTGTGTTAAAAAGATCAGTAAGTCTTCTTTAAAGAGCAGCTGTAATTGATATAATTAATTTGAATGTCATGAAGTTGATCCTTATTAAGTTACCAGGCTCAGATCCTTCTCAGATCAACAGCTTCCAAATCTATACATTTGGTTCTGGGTTTCTTGCTTATTTTCACATGTCCAAATTCTCAGGATGACAGAAGGGTCTAACATGCATTTCTTCTGTAAGGCTGGGATCCATCATGGAAAGGAATCTTTTGGACCCACTGCAGCCAGAGAATGAAGAGGTTCCGCTGGAAATCCATCTCCCTGGGGGTCATTTGGAGACCAGCATGATACTATCTTATTTGAAGACCATGCTGGTCTCCAAATGTGTGGCCTCGCTGCTATGTTCAGAGAATAGGGTAGGCAGCTAGCGGAACCTGTCTTTCTAGAAGCCCTGCTCCATGGCCTTTTATCTAGAAATTTCCCCCAGACTGTTCAAGGTGCTCCCCAGGTATAAGCTCTAAAGAACTGGAGAAAAGATTGCCTTTTCCTTACAGTTTTCTAAAAATGAGCTTTAAAGGAAGTGCTTCATTCTTTATTAGAATCAAACCTCAAAAGCCAAAGGTTCATGTTCATAGCAGCTAAATGCAATTCCTGTCCCTGAATCCTGTACTGGATGGGAGAAAAAAATGCTACAAAGGACATCCATGGGAATGTGGTTGGTAGAACAGATAAAAGTATTGTATCAATATTAACTTTACTAAATTTGAAAACTATACTTGGTTATAAAAGAAAATATCCCAATTGTTAAAAAACCTGTACATATACATGAAGTATTTATACATACAGGCTTTGAGGTATGTAACTTAGCTTTAAATGATTGAAAACATTACATATAATAAATTTGAAATAAAATATAAATTTTTTATATATAAGAAAAGAATGAGCACAAATGATAAAGCAAAAAGCATAAAATGTTAGCAATAGGTGAATCTGGTAAAGAGTGTATTATATTTTTGGTACTCTTATTCTTATAATTTTTTTATGTTTAAAATTATTTCTAAATAAAACATTTAGGGCCAGATATGGTGGCTGATGCCTTTAATCCCAGCACTTTGGGAGATCAAGGCAGGAGGATGGCTTGAGACCAAGAGTGTGAGGCTAGCCTGGGAAACATAATGAGATCTTGTCTCTACAAAAAACATAAAAAGGGAATGTTAGACCTAAAACCATAAAAACCCTAGAAGAAAACCTAGGTAATACCATTCAGGACATAGGCATGGGCAAAGACTTCATGTCTAAAACACCAAAAGCAATGGCAACAAAAGCCAAAATTGACAAATGGGATCTGATTAAATTAAAGAGTTTCTGCACAGCAAAAGAAACTACCATCAGAGTGAACAGGCAACCTACAGAATGGGAGAAAATTTTTGCAATCTACTCATCTGACAAAGGGCTAATATCCAGAGCCTACAAAGGACTCAATCAAATTTACAAGAAAAAAACAAACAACCCCATCAAAAAGTAGGCAAAGGATATGAACAGACACTTCTCAAAAGAAGACATTCATACAGCCAACAGACACACGAAAAAATGCTCACCATCACTCGCCATTGGAGAAATGCAAATCAAAACCACAATGAGATACCATCTCACACCAGTTAGAATGGCAATCATTAAAAAATCAGGAAACAACAGGTGCTGGAGAGGATGTGGAGAAATAGGAACACTTTTACACTGTTGGTGGGACTGTAAACTAGTTCAACCATTATGGAAAACAGTGTGGCGATTCCTCAAGGATCTAGAACTAGAAATACCATTTGACCCAGCCATCCTATTACTGGGTATATACCCAAAGGATTATAAATCGTGCTGCTATAAAGACACATGCACACATATATTTATTGCGGCACTATTCACAATAGCAAAGACTTGGAACCAACCCAAATGTCCATCAGTGACAGACTGGATTAAGAAAATGTGGCACATATACACCATGGAATCCTATGCAGCCATAAAAAAGGATGAGTTCATGTCCTTTGTAGGGACATGGATGCAGCTGGAAACCATCATTCTCAGCAAACTATCGCAAGAACAGAAAACCAGACACCGCATGTTCTCACTCGTAGGTGGGAACTGAACAATGAGATCACTTGGACACAGGAAGGGAAACATCACACACTGGGTCCTATTGTGGGGAGGGGGTTGGGGGGAGGGATAGCATTAGGAGATATACTTAACATAAATGACAAGTTAATGGGTGCAGCACACCAACATGGCACACGTATACATATGTAACAAACCTGCACGTTGTGCACATATACCCTAGAACTTAAAGTATAATAATAATAATAATAATAAAACATAAAAAGGGATGAGAGAATGGCTTGAGCCCAGGAGGCTGAGGCTGCAATGAGCCATGATCATGCCACTGCACTCCTGCCGGGGCAACAGAAGTGAAACCCTGTCTCAAAAAATAAAATGTTTATAATAAATATTTGAAGCCCATTAGCATAGGTAAAATCAAGCTGGACCCTATAAACATAACCAGGCTAGGACAAGGCTGGTGATAAAAAGGGGAAATAAATCTTCCATCAGAGCAGAAGATGGCAAACTTTTGTCTGTAAAGGGCCAGATAATAAATATTTTAGGTTTTGTGGGCCAGAAAGGCTCTGTCACAACTACTTGACTGCCACCATATTGCTGAAGCAGCCTTGCGGATTATGTAAGTGAATGGGCATGACCATGTTCCGATATAACTTTATTTATAAAAACAAGCCCAAAGGCTGTAGTTTGCCAACCTCTGACTTCAATAATTGGGATCCTATTTGCCCCCATTCATTTGGGTCCCTTAGAGGGACATTCTCGCTACCTGGCTCCCTGTGGCAGGCTCTATCTTTAACCCGTGCCACTCTGGAGCACCCTTGCCACTGTCTTCACAGTGACTGACAGCAGGGATAGGGGAAGTCACAAAGTGAAGCCCTCTCACCCCGTGGGTGCCCACAGTATATCTATGAGAACACAGATGACAATTTTCACATTCACGCAAGAAACAGACCAGAATGTCATTTCAAATGTCAGTCTAGACATGAAGGGGGAAAGTCACATGCACACAGGAAAACCTGCTCCTCAGAAATCGCAGTCTCAAAGAGTGAATGTTTTGCTTCATTTAAAGAAAAGAAAAAGAGGCTGGGTACAGTGATTCACACCTGTAATCACAGCATTTTGGGAGACTGAGGCAGGTGGATTACTTGAGATCAAGAGTTTAAGACCAGCCTGACCAACATGGTGACACCCACCCCATCTCTACTAAAAATACAAAAGCTAGCCAGGCGTGGTGGTGCACACCTGTAGTCCCAGCTACTCAGGAGGCTGAAGCAGAAGAATCACTTGAACCTGGGAGGCGGAGGTTGCAGTGAGCTGAGTTCACACCATTGCACTCCAGCCTGGGAGATAGAACAAAACCCTGTCTCACAGAAAAAAAAAGAAAGAAAAAAAAAAAAAGCAAAAGGTCCTAGTTGGGTTCATTGTCCTATCTGAAAATGGATACTTCAAGACAGGGACAGTACAAGAAACAAGGAGAGAGGGGTAGGGATGGAGTGTGGAAAAGGGAAAGGAGGAGAAGAGAGAGAAAAATTCAGAGGGAACCCTTAGAATTTCTTTGCTGCTGCAACCTTTGTCGCTGGCTGGTACCCTCCCTATCCCCCAGCTGGTCCCCTTGGTTCTCTTGCAGTCATTTGGCTTCTACCCTTATCACACTTACTGTGTGTGCTCACTTACTGTCTCAACACATTTACTGTGCTGTGCTATAGATTCCTGTGGAGAAGTCAACACACCTTCCAACCACAAGCTGTTGGAAGTCCCCAGAGAGGGACATAGACTTGAAGGAGCTCAGCCAAATCCCACTGCTAACACAGAGCCCACCACTCACGCCAGCTCTGTGTGAGGGTATGTCCTGTCCCAGGGTGCTTCTTCAGGCTAATGGTGCCTGCCCAGAGCCCCAGGACTGCTTCTATAGAAGCCATTTGATTTGGAAGGTAATGGAGCCCTAGGCAATGCAAAAAACAAACAAGCAAAAAGATGGGAGCATTAGTGTGACTGACTCCACAGGCGAGAGGAAGAAAAGCAGAAGGAGGAAGGCAGAAGTGTGACACTTGGCAGCTGTCTCCAGCCTTGTCCCCTCACTCTTTCTTACCTTTGTCCTTTGAAGTCTACCACATAGAATTAGCAGAGTACCTACTGTGGGCTTGGCAGATACAGTGGTGAATGGAACAGATGCAGCCCTACCTCCTGGTGCTTACATCTGGTGTGGGATCCCAACAGTAAACAGGCAATCGCATTAGAGCAAGTAGAGTTCTCAAGCTGGGAGTGCATCAGAATCCTCTAGAGGGCTTGTTAAAGCACAGATTTCTTGCGTGCCCCCGCAACAGTTTCTGATTCAAAGGATGTGGATGGAGCCAGAGAATCTGCATTTCTATCAAATGTCCAGGTAGGTGATACTGATGCTGCTGGAGGACAAGACTTTGAGAGCTGCCACACTCTAGCATGGTTAGTGTTCTGAAGGTGGAAGTATGGAACCCAGTGGGAGCCGGTAAAGGGGCATCCCATCCAGACTTAAGGCCGACTTAAGCCAGTATACTTTGAGTGCATCTCAAATCTTCTGCCAGGAATCTCATGTTCTTTCTGCAGGATGTGAATCTGGAAGGATAGCACCTTGGTAGCTGCTGGCAGCCACTTTCCAACCTGAGGAGAGAAGCTGATTGGGAATGCACTTAACAGGAGAACGTGAGTCTGAAGATGAGAAAAAACAGAAGTCAATACATTCCTGCACCCGGCTGCTCTTGAAGCCAATCTGCCTCTGGATTTTCAATTATATAAGCCATAAATTCCCCTTCAGCTTAAACAAGTTTGGAAAGTCTTCCAATCACTGTAACAAATAATATTCTGACTGATATTCGCCCACTTGCCAAAGAGCCTGAAATCCCACCATTAGTGACCCAGCCCTTCGCATTTCTACCTCCTCACACATTCATCTAAGGCAGGGGTCAGCACACTACAGTCTTTGGGCCAAGTCTGAACCACCACCTGTTTTTACAACGTGTTATTGAAACAGCCACATTCCCCCACTTACATACTGTCTATGGCTGCTTTTGTGCAAAAATGATACAACTGAACAGTTTGGATGGAGACTGTAGGTCTACAAAGCCTGAAAGATTTACTATCCAGCCCTTTACAGACAGGCAATATTTGTGCATGCCTGGTCTGAGAAGTCCTTCTGAAGTCCTATTCAATGCAGTACTTTTTTGTTGTTGTTGCCCAGGCTGGAGTACAGTGGCGTGATATTGGCTCATTGCAACCTCCACCTCCCGGGTTCAGGTGATTTTCCTGCCTCAGCCTCCCAAGTAGCTGGGATTACAGGCACACACTACCACACCTGGCTAATTTTTGTATTTTTTAGTAGAAACAGGGTTTCACCATGTTGGCCCTGCTGGTCTCAAACTTCTGACCTCAGGTGATCCACCTGCCTCGGCCTCCCAAAGTTTTGGGATTACAGGCGTGAGCCACCGCATCCTGTCCAATGCAGTACTTTAGATTTATCCTGCCTGTTTAAATTTAGCCCCTCTTGTCTCACATTCTGAAGAAGGCCTGGAGGACAATAAAATGTGAACAAAATTGGTTCCTGAGAGTGACTGGAAACCTCATTAAAAATGAGGACCCAACCTCAGTTGTGGGCTAATTCAACAGCTGTCCTTCCTTTCAAGTTTCTAAGAAAACTAAACGTACTTTTACTATATGACCAGCAATCATGCTCCTTGGTATCTACTCGAGGGAGTTAAAAACTCATATTCACACAAAAACCTGCACATGGATGTTTATAGCTGCTTTATTCATAATTGCCAACACTTGAAAGCAACCAAGATGTCCTTCAGTAGGTGAGTAGATAAATGAACTGTGGTGCATCCAGACAATGGAATATTATTTGGTACTAAAAAGAAATAAGCTATCAAGCCATGAAATACATGGAAGAACCTTAGATGCATATTAATGAATGAAAGAAGCCAATCTGAAAAGGCTACAGGCCGAACGCGGTGGCTCAAGCCTGTAATCCCAGCACTTTGGGAGGCCGAGATGGGCGGATCACGAGGTCAGGAAATCGAGACCATCCTGGCTAACACGGTGAAACCCCGTCTCTACTAAAAATACAAAAAACTAGCCAGGCGAGGTGGCGGGTGCCTGTAGTCCCAGCTACTCGGGAGGCTGAGGCAGGAGAATGGCGTGAACCCGAGAGGAGGAGCTTGCAGTGAGCTGAGATCCGGCCACTGCACTCCAGCCTGGGTGACAGAGCAAGACTCCGTCTCAAAAAAAAAAAAAAAAGAAAAAAAGAAAAGGCTACATACTGTATGATTTCATATGTATGACATTTT
This sequence comes from Macaca thibetana thibetana, assembly GCF_024542745.1. NCBI lineage: Eukaryota > Metazoa > Chordata > Mammalia > Primates > Cercopithecidae > Macaca > Macaca thibetana. Next base: position 73,522,369 of record NC_065592.1, read on the forward strand.
GGAAAAGGCAAAACTATGGAGACAGTAAAAAGATCAGTGATTGCCATAGGGTTAAGGGGGAGGGAGGGACAAACAGAACACAGAGAACTTTCAGGGCAGTGAGACTACTCTGTATGTTACTGTAATGATGGACATGTCATTATACTTTTATACAAACCCAAAGAATTTAGATGTACCAAAAGTAAACGCTAATGTAAAGTATGGACTTTAGGTGATCATGATGTGTCAATAAAGATTCATCAATTGGAACAAACATACCCCTGAGGTGAGGGATGTGGACAATTGAGGACGCTATGCATGTGTTGGGGCAGAGGGTATATGGAAAACCTCTGTATCTTCCATTCAATTTTACTATGAACGTAAAACTACTCTAAAAATGAAGTTTATTAAAAAAAAGAAGGTATGGCAGCCAATGATGTGGTGATGACAATCCGCAGCCTGCCTACCTCCTGTGCCTCAGTGCTTGGGTCTGGATGTTCATCCTCCCTGCCCAGGGCTGGGCTATGTACCAGACATCTCCCTTCACCCTCACCCTGGGGGTTCACACTACCTCTGTCTGTGCTAACCTCCCATTTTCTTATCCCTGTATAATTTATATAATAGAACACTTTAGAAGTATCTCTGCTCATTTACATACTAATCATTCTCAGAAGCCCAATATTATAAAGCAGAGCTGAGTGACCCACTTTCTCACCCTAAAAGAAAATCAGAATTCAAGAACCCAGCATTTCCAGTTGTTTCTTCTTAGAGAGAGGACTGCTGATTGGAGGTCCTTCCAGTTGTTTCTTCTTAGAGAGAGGACTGCTGATTGTGTTTTGATGACACACATCCTCCAGTAGCTTCCCAAAAACTTGTGTGTTGTTCTGAGCCTTTTGAGGGCTCTGTGGTTTAGATCAGGATATTCTTGGCTTTCTCCATTTCAGGATTAAGATTCAGGTCTCTTGCATCTGCTAAAGTAAGTTAACAGTCATTCTACTTTTCAGTTTCCAAAATGTATTGCCATTGTCTTTTTGCCTTTTCTTCCCATCCTTATGGATTTCTGTCTTTTAAAAAAGATAATTTCTTTGCTATAACTTTAGTAAGATTTTAAGAGGGAGGAGAGTTATATGGGTGTCAAATCCATCATCATTACCATCCTATAGCCTTTTTCTACACCAATTTTCTGATTTAGCATATAAAACTAATACTTAACCCCTAAAGCTATGAATTAAATTTATAAGTTTAGCAAATCTTAATATTTTTACATACTCCAATACTATTTATAAACTGACTTCAACTTAAATAACAAGTTTAAATAATTATTGAAGTGTGCATATGAAATTAAAATTACTACACCAGCCTTTATTCTAACAGGCTAAAATTATTTTATGTTTTAGAAATGATAAAATATTAAACATGTACAGATTCCTTAATGCAAAAACATAAATAATTTATATTTGGTTTTCTTAAAAAATTCTACTCAATTCTAAATCTGAGGTGAAAGATGCTAATTTATATAATCCCAAACAATTTTGGGATATCTTCCCAAATATTTTTGTATTTACCATCCCCTCTTGCAATGATTTATTAACTACCAAAGAGACTCCTTGTGGGATGATGACAGAATTTTTGTCACAACACGGATGGAACACGTGAATCCCCATGTGTCTACAGTAGGGACTGTTTCAGAATTCTTTCATCTCTCCAGGCAAATTAGCCATACTTACCTACACTACTATATTAATTGATTGGATTTTACATTTTTTTGGCTTTCAAAGGATATAAATTGTTTTTATGTGTACTCTTGAAAACCTTTGAACTGTAGGGACTCTTACAATCTTTTTATCTACTCCCTATTAAAGCTAAGCCTCTTCCACGTAATAAAATGACTTTCAATTACCCTCTTGATCTTCTTGGTTGCAACTTCTAGGCTTATTCTACGGACATAATTAAAGGCAAAAACTAGAGGAGCTAAGGCAAAAATCAAGATGCAATATAAAGCAAAGGGTCTGAAGAAATTCGATCTCTGTTGCATCCTTTCACACGTAATCCCCAGGGGCTCTATTACCAAATGTAAAATGTGCTTGACCAGGCTGTGAATCCACTGGGGCTTCACCCTGGAGGAACATGGGAGCACACAAGGGGAGAAGAATGTACCTGTCTTAATTGTACAGCTGTGGCTCAATATATACTAAATGTGTTCATGGAGCCAAACAGAGGGAAAATGGAAACTACTTCTCATGTCATCATCATGTGGGCCTTAAAGAAGCCCAGTGGAAAATAGCTTTATGGATGGTTGGAGACGAGCAAGCTTGCCAAGACTGACTGTCAATAGTAAGAATGTGCTGGTGATGCCTGCTGGAAGATTGAGGCCCCACAGTGACACTGACGCTACTTATTTTATGTACTATGGGGGAAAAAAAAAGAGCTTGGAAAACTAGCTTTAGTTGCTGTACTGTGAGTCAGTTTATGGAGTTGCTCGAAGTTATGACTATGAAACAATCAAATCCAGAAGAAGTTCTACCAGGGAAACTAATCTTCAGTAATACCATTTGCTTCTATCTGTGTCTGCTCTTCTTCCAAGCTTCCAGTAACTGCCTCAACACCTTTAATATGTATGTCTTCTCCATGTCATGCTTTTTACTTTCTCACAATTTTGGTTTATCCCAACCACAGCTGGTTAAAGAGCCCTCTTGTTTTAGGAGATACATACTTTCAGCCTTAGATCGTCTCCATTTCAAATTCCTGAGGACACAAACATCACTGCCCTGCTCTTTTCAGTTGGGGCAGAGTTTCTTTTATACAACACCACCTCATGGGCCAATGTTTCCACTGCCCTTGGATCAGGTCCCCACTCCTGGTCCTACCAGCTGTTGCGGGGTGGGAACATTAATGCTGGGTTGAAACCCGGTGCTAAGGTCAGAGAAATTTCTTTTAGAAAAGGCATGAATATGATAGACACCATGATGGACATTTCTGGTACATATGGCTTGGAGGCTAATGACAGGCAAGCTCATTTCTTTGATCCTCTTGCCTTTTCTTCAGGAAGAGAATTAAAAAAGCTAAGGGACAGAATGCCTGAGAGTCCCTATAGGTGAACCAGAAACAAATACTTCTTTATCTGCCTTTAATTATTCCTAAGGAGAGACATTTGGGGTTCAAAGTTTGGGAAGAATAATCTTTTGGGTTTGAAGACTCTTGACTAACGAAAGACCTTTGGCCATTGACCATCTTTTTCCTTCTTTTTGCTGCTCTCATGTTGGAGTGCTAGGAATGTTTTCTGTTTGGAATGCCTCTGGAAATCCTACAGGAATAAGGATAGACCAGAGCATGGGGGAAGGGAGCTGCCTGCTTGAGGCTTGCTCCAGTTTCATTTATCTGTTTACTTACTTATTTACTTATTTTTTAGAGACAGGTCTTCTCTGTTGTTCAGGCTGGAGTGCAGTAGTGCAATCACAGCTCACTGCAGCCTCCAACTCCTGGGCTCCAGTGATCCTCCCACCTCAGCCTCCCAAGAAGGTAGGAATACAGGCACATGTCACCACACACAACTAATTTTTGTATTTTTTATGGAGATGGGGGTCTGTTGCTTAGGCTGGCCTAGAACCCTGGGCTCAAGCATCCTCCCACCTCAGCCTCCCAAAGCACTGGGATTACATGCATGAGCCACTGTGCCCAACCATTGTTCTAAACAAGAGAGGGGAAGTAGGACCTTCAGATTTCACTCTAAATTAATATTACTGAGCCTTCTATGGTAAGGAGGTAGCAGGATTCAAGCCGGAAGTATTGCCAGGATTGATAATTGAGCCATTTTGGCTGAGACATTCCTTGGTGGGCTCTCTGGGAAGCCAGCAGGTGAACAATGAAGTACATCATTGTGATGGACATGAACATAACTTCTGACCAAGATAAATGTCACCATAAATCTATGACTAGCCAATCTGTCCTCTGCTGTTTGAGCTAAAGGATGGCATGATGAGATTGGAGCCTCATCCTGTTCCACTGCTCCCAGGTCTCTGGCCCAAGGTAAGGATGTTCTCCTGGCTCTGGGCACTTGGCCCAGGTGGGCATATTGGGCTTCTGACAGGCTCCCTTCAGCTTTTCTTCCTTCCAGCAGACCCAAAAGATCCAGTTTCATTTGCCCCCGGTGGCCCCAGTCATTCTTTTACCTGGGTTTTCTCCATTTCCAGACCCAGTGAAAAGTAAAGAACAGGATACCTCCCTCCTCTTCCTACCCATCCAGCCACAATCCACAAGCAAACATATAGGGATTCAGGTGTCTTCAAGATCTTAGATTGTATTAATGATGGGGTCTCCCTTGAGGTGTGATGGTTTCTCCTTCACTAACTCACTACCCTGCACTGTCCTGGGCATTGGGCCAGCCTAGCAATTCCCTTCTCCATCAGGGACGGATATCGGGGGATGAACATGAGGTTCATCCTCAAGGCTTGGGGGCCTTTATTTATGTGTAGTGATAATAAAAATAAAATAATAAAATATAAATAATAAAAATATAATAAGTAAAAGGAGAAGAGGTAGTACTATTTACTGAAGGCTGGCTCTCAGACAGGTGCCATGCCAAACTTTGACATACATATTTATTTAAGCCTCACAACAGCCCAGTGAACTAGATAGAATCTCCATTTTAAAGAGAGACAGAGATGGTAATAAGTTTGCCCAAGGTTACACAATGAGTAGAGCCAGAATTCAATCTCAGGTTTATCTGACTCCAAAATACTTTTGTCTCTGTGAAAATAATATATTCATTTTATTAAAATATCCATGCCTAAAGGAAAGAATAAAGACCGCGAAGAATCACATGTAATTCCATTGCTCAGATACAATCACCATCAACATTTGGGTATTTCTTTTTAGACCTTTTCCCTCTATGCATCCACGTAGAAATACACATACACCAAGCACATATTCATTCATATGTCAAATAATTTTTGAATATATACTATGTTGTGGGTACTGCTCTACAGGCTGGACTACTCCAAGTCCTGACCTTGAAGAGCTTACGTTCTAGTGGGGGAGTCAGAAAATAAGCAAATAGGCCAGGCTGGGCACGGGGGCTTATGCCTGTAATCCCAGCACTTTGGGAGGTCGAGGTGGGAGGATCACTTGAGGTTAGAAATTCAAGACCAGCCTGACCAACATGGCAAAACCCCGTCTCTTCTAAAAATACAAAAATTAGCCGGTCATGGTGGTGGGTGCATGTAGTCCCAGCTACTTGGGAGGCTGAGGTGGGAGAATCACTTGAACCCAGGAGGCAGAGGCTGCAGTGAGCTGTGATTGTGCCACTGCACTACAGCTTGGGTGACAGAGCAAGACTCAAAAGAAAAAAAAAAAAAAAAAAAGACAGACAGACAGACAGAAAGGAAGGAAGGAAGGAAGGAAGGAAGGAAGGAAGGAAGGAAGGAAGGAAGGAAGGAAGGAAGAAAGAAAGAAAGAAAGAAAGAAAGAAAGAAAGAAAGAAAGAAAGAAAGAAAGAAAGAAAGAAAGAAAGAAGGAAAGAAAGAAAGAAGGAAAGAAAGAAAGAAAGAAAATAAGCAAATAGCCAAACAAATTTGTATTATAATGTATGTTATCAGGTCTGGCTACACAGTTGTGCACTGAAGAACTCCAGGGGGAGCCAATCACACTGCAGTTAAAGTGAATGACATCCCCAGGAATTGGGCAGTGCACAACCTATGCCACACATAATGGTTAATTATATGAGACATAAAGCAGAATAAGGACAAATATTATTTTATGAATAGGAGATTGGAAAATACCTCTTTGATTAGGGAATATTCGAGAGTTATCTTAAGAAAGTGAGAGAGCAAACTCAGAGGAATCTGAGAGAAGAGACTTTCAAGTGGGGACATAGCAAATGCAAAAACCCTAAGGCAAGGATGTTCCGGGCATGATTGGGGAACAGCAAAGGGGCTGGTGGGGGTTGAGGGCAGTGAGTGAGAGGAAAAGGGTGGGATCAGAGAGGTAGTGGGGGCCAGATCATAGGGCCTCGTGGACACGGTAAAAACTTTGGAATTTATTTTGTGTGTTGGAAGTCACTGGTGAGTTGTAAGCAGAGATGAACGTCTTCAGGATGAGTCTGGCTGCTGTCTAGAGAACACAGTGGGGAGGTAGAGAGGCCAGGTAGAATCAGAGAGTGATACTGGTAGCTTAGACTAGGCTGAGAGCTGTGGAGTGATAAGAAGTAGGAAATGTTCTAGGGTGTTGCTAACAGCAGATCTCAGGTAGTATCAGCAAAACTGCCAATGCATCACTGTAGGATGTGAGAGAAACAGGGAAGTCGGAGTGACCCACGTGGACAGGGGGATGTCATGAGACTTGGAGCACAGAAGGGGCACGTCTGGGAAAACAATAAATTCCATTTGGGGAACTTAAGTGTGAGATGCCTGTTAAGCAGCCAAGCAGAGATGTGTTGAGACTGGAGATAGTGTTTTGGAATTTGCACTGTATAGGTGTTTAAATCCATGGGCCAGATGAGATCTCCTACAGAGAGTATAAAAAAAGAGAAGAGGTCTGACGACTGAGTCCTGGAGCAAAGATACATGAAAAAGTAAGGGAAACGAGGAGAATCCGGCAAAATCATCTAAGAAAGGACAGCCAAAGAAGCAAGAGGAAAAGAAGGAGGGTTTGATGTCCCGTAAGCCAAACAAAGGAAGGGTTATAAGCAGGAGAGAATGATTAGCTACAACAAAGTCTGCTGGAAGATTAAGTACGAGGGGTGGAAACTGACCATCTAATGGGCGATGTTGACCCAAGTTTGGCATTGATGACTTCACAAGAGCAGTTTGAATGGAATAGTAGGAAGAAAAACACAATCGAAGTAAGTTTAGGAGAAAATGTACAGGAAGGAAATAGAGGCAAAAATAAATATTTCCAAAAGTTTTGCTGTGAAGGGAAGAAAAAGTGACATGGTAACTTGTAGGAGATGGGAGTCAAGGGAATTTTCATACTTCATTTTAGTTTTTTGAACGAGTCATATTATGACAAGTTTTTAAGGTGGTGGTAACTATCCAGAAGAGAAGGGGGATGTGACTATGATGGGTCCATGCCCTAAGAGGAGGCGGAATGAGTAGAGTCTTGTATACAAGTTGAGCAGTATGTCTTTGCTAGAATAATAGTCACTTATTAATTATAATAAAAGGGAACATATAAATATGTGTAACGGGCATATACTATATATATTACCTTAATGTCTACTTTTTAATTGGCTATCTTATGATAATGTTACTTCATAAATAAAATTAGATCAATACCACATGGTCTCACAGTATTTCAGAGCATGCGTCTTCCATAATTTATTTAATCAATTTCCTCTTATGGGACATTTTGGTTGTTTTTTGTTGTTCACTGATACAGAGAGTGAAAAGCCAGGCTCTTGGACTCTAGTACCCTGACTCTGTGCTTCTTGCAGAAGTCATCCTGAGCTAGTGATGTGGGGCTGCCCTGTCCAAGCTTTATCCCCCCTCTAAGGTTGGAACCCTGCTCTACACTCAAGACGCAGAGCACAGATGGGAAGAATCACTTGATCCCCTGCTAATCATGCCACTTGTTCCAACCTCAGCCTCTACCAGCCAGAGGGATGTGCCCACTCTGTGCTGGGTAGGGCATAGGAGAGTTGAAATAGACACTGCTTCTTCCTGCTTTGCAACTCAAAAGAGCTAAAAAAAAATCTGTAAATTGCCATGGGGCCATAGTCTCTAGCCTTGGAGTTTGAGAATGTTCTAGATCTAATTATATTAAATGTTTTCTTTTAAGAAACATTTTTAGAGATAGAAAAACTGAAAGCACAAAAAACCAAATAGCATGCTCTAAATTTCCCAGCAAAAAATAAAATTTAAAAAAAAAGCTGAGAATCCCACTCAGATCTGTCTAACACTAAAGCACTCTTTCCTCCCCACTTTCCACTGCGCTCCGTGTTTCACAAAGCCCTGCTCTCCCTCACTTCACAGCCTTCCCAGGCTTTCCAAGCAGAGCAAGGCAACCCCCTCCTGGGAACAGAGTCCACCCTGAGCCAAGGCCTCAGGGCTTCTTAGAGTGCAGGGTAGGCCCTTCCAGCTTTATCTCCAATGTCTCCTTCCTATACTCTGTGAAGCCACAAAGGCCACTTCCTAGTCACAGTCCCAGTGTATCCTGCAATCTCCTGCTCCTTTCCTTTCCTTCTGCCCTTTCTATGTCCAATGCCCTTCCTTAGCTATAAATTTTGTTCTACTCACTCTTCAAGTTCTGGCTTATATGCCACCTCCTCCGGGAAGATTCACCCAGTGTTATTGGGCTTGCCCACCTCAAAACTCCTACAGCAGTTTATCTGTCCCTGTCTCATGAGCCTTAACGTTTACTATCTTGTTTGGAGGTCATTTTCACATATATCACATATTTTCTCCCCTAACTTCATCAGACTAGAAGCTACTTGAGGGAAGGGATTATGTCTAAATTATCTAAGTAATTCCTCCTGTACTGGCCCAGTACCTGGCATAAAGTAGGCCCTTGTTATACGTTTGAAGGATGGATAAATGGATGGATGGATGGATAGATGGATGGATGGATAGATGCATGGATGGATGCATGGATGGATGCATGGATGGATTTCCTACCTATTTCTGGCTTGATAACTTTTTTGGGTGAGTTTATTTTGTTTTATTTAAATTTTAGAACCTGTCCTTACTGACATGGTTATGTAGAGCTGTCCCTAGTGCCTCAAAATTCCCTAATACATATCTTTCTTCCATTCCTGTTGTTGTTAGTTGCCTAGAAGCTCCAACCCTTCTCCATCTCATCTGCTTAAATATATTACTCTAGGTTTTTCATAATTACTTCACTCAAATATTCCTAGCTGAAAAGTAAAGTAATAGGCACTTATAATATAGTCTTGCCAGGAGCATCTGCATTTTAATAGGATAAAATAGGCAAAAAGTACAGGTTTCTAGTAAAGGTATTTTAGACACCATGATAGGAGGTGGACAGAAACCTGCCTAATTGCCTATTCTCTGACTGGTAAGGGTGGTCCTGTGGCCAGGCTTCCTGTGGCTGAGTAGGAATTAACACAAGGAGTCCACATCATTTCCTTTCACCCCTACCTTGACCCAGGAATTGAGAGCAGAACATCTCATGGTTATTATCTCAAATGATGGACACTTTTGGCCATGCTAGACACTTTGGCAGGCACTAACTTGGGGGCTGCAGAAGTCACAGTGCCCAAGAGTAGCTCTTCTCCATGGTTAAAGTGTACTAGCAAATCTGCAAGCTAGAGACCCTGGGCCAAGGGGGAGGGAGAAGGAAATGCACTAGTAAGGCCTAGCCCATGCTCTAGATGTCTGAAAACCAAGAGCAGGGATAGAGGCGCTTTCCACAGATGCACCAGGAGGCAGGAAGCCACCAATCTGCCCTTCTGGGCCCTCTCCCCAGGAGCAGGACATCAAGGGCATGTAGGAGAGTTCCCTGAGCTTAGGAAGGCCAAAGCAAGCAGGTTGGGAGATAGGAGTCACTACTACCCCAGCAGCTGAGCCCCAATCTGTCTCCAGGGAAGTAGCCCCCTCTACCTAAGCCAGGCTGATCTTCCCAGCGTCCTACTCTGGAGATGTCTTGGCAGCAGTCAGGAAGCCAAGAAGAATCATTTGAGCACTTGCTCTGCACTGATCCCTGGGATCAGCAAGGCTATAAAAGAAGGACTCATTCATGGAGGAACCAAGGGGTAATGAACAGAAGTATGGGGCTTGGGACTGAACTCAGTTCCACCATTACCAGCTATGTAGCTTTGATCAAAACATCCACTTTTTACCAGGCTTCGCTTGGCATAAAATTATAATAAAATAGTACTTACTTAATTGATTGGGGAATAAGAAATGTAAGGCACCCAGCACAATGCCCGCACTTATAGTATGAGTTCAAGTAATGTTAGCAGTTGTCAAGGAGATTCCAGTCTGGCTGGTCTGTACATTAGAAATGATATTCAAGCAATGGATAGGAGAGAGAAGCAGCATTCCTAACACACATATACCACCAGCACATCCCACTTTCAGATCCATAAACCTACCACTGCCAAGGAGAGCTGGCACCAGCCACTGGATGCCCTGCTGCTCTTCTGGCCTGGCATCCAAGACCCTCCAAAGCATGTTCTGGTCTTAACTTCAATCTTCATTTGTATCCACTTCCTTCAAACCCCTGACATTCTGGCCACACCCAATCACTGCCCCTACTCTTATTGTTCCTGTCCCTGAGTCCTTGTGGGCTAATTATGCTGACTATGCTGTCACCAGTGTCAACACCCTCTCGATCACTCAAACCTAAATTAAAAAGCCATTTTTGCCTGGGCGCAGTGGCTCACACCTATAATTCCAGCATTTTGGGAAGCCAAGGTGGGTAGATCACTTGAACTCCCGGCCTAGGCAACATAGTGAAAACCCATCTCTACTAAAAATACAAAAATTACCCAGGCGTGGTGGTGCATGCCTGTAATCCCTGCTACTCGAGGGGCTGAGGCAGAAGAATCACTTGAACCTGGGAGGAGGAGGTTGCAGTGAGCTGAGATCACACCACTGCACTCCAACTTGGGCAACAGAGTGAGACTCTGTCTCAAAAATAAATAAAATTAAATTAAAATTAAAAATTTCTTTTTTAAAAAAGCCCTCTTCTCCAGGAAGTCTCCCTAACCTCCAAACTGGAATAAAACTTAACCTCCTCTTAGCTTCCACAACGCTTTTAAGGTTTGTGACTCCAGAATGGAATGCTCTGTATTTTCTCAAGTCCCTCTTTGAAGTGCAAGTAAATCAAAGGCATAAGGACTTTCTGCCAAGTTTAGAATGCTCTGAATGTAACAATACACTGAGAAGGGACACGGGGCACAATTAAGCCACCCTTGCTTATTATTCACCAAACCCAGAAGGCTCCAGCCACCATGCTCCATTCCCAAGACAGCAGCCTCATGCTGCCTTCAGCGGCTAGTTCTAAGGTACCTGTGGCTCTCCATCCCTTCTTAGTCCCTGGGGAAGTGGAGCTCTCTCTGTCTGAACCTTAGATCAATTGCTCTCCTGGCAGCCTTGAGACATTCCAGTTATTCTCATATTCATAGAATCTTCCTCTCAACTTTTCTGCTTTGTGTGGCTTTAAAACTGCTCCCAATATCTGCTTCATTTTGCTGTTCACACAAGTCTTCATGTTTCTCAGATTTTAAAAACATATTCTCTATCTTTGATATTAGCCAGACATCCTTGGGCACTTCTCTGATCATGCCCCCCATGCAGGCTACTGGCTCTCAACGTTAAACCCTGCAAAGCTCTCTGCCTTGGGCTTTCATCAAAGGAAACCACAGGAAACCCACCCTTATACTTGCTGTAGCAAAATCATTGAGGGCCCTGTCATCTAGATCATCGAATGTCTGCTATAAAAGCCACCCATGTGAGACATTTCTTTGAGAATCTACTGCTTAGAAAAGCTCTTCCTTCTCCCCTGAGAAATGTTCCATAATTCTCTTCTGATCATGAGGATTATGTAACAGTTCATGCCCCAGTTTTGGTTTTTAGCTGCCAAGAGCTTGGCAGCTAAAGAAGGCCTTGTTAAAGAAACTTAGCTTATTGTTCAATTCTTATGCTTCTTCCTCTAGATTTCTAGATTTCTAGAACAATTCAGACTGTTCTGCTTGGGTCCTTTGATTATTCCTCATAGGGGTATGGGTTCAACCTGCTGCCTCTGTCTGTCACTGGCGGGTCTATTAGTCATCCCAGGAGGATGGCACACACACAAAGCCTTCCCATCCTCTACACCTCCTTATTCCTAGACCTTTCTGTCTTGTGTTCTATTTTTCTGGAATGTAGCTTGGGAATTTAGGGAGTCCTAATATTTGAGATGGGAGTAAAAAGAAAGAATTGAAAAGTTAGTTCCCTTTTCCCCTTTTTAAAGAAAAACTGGTTTTATTTTTATCAAATATATACATGACCATAATGTAGACACAATTTTACACCTATTTTAGTTGATTCTTTTAGTGTTACTTTAAGTAATTTTCATAGAGATTATTTCTATTTATATTCAGCTCTTTCTTGGCTTTTCATTTTAAGAAGTACTCATTGACTTACCACTATGGAACATGAGGATGTAAATCCCATTTGCCACCATCACAATCACCAGCTCTCATCACCATCACACCACTTCTCACCTCCCCCTATTCTCAGTAAGTCATATAGAAACTTTGATTCAAGTAATATTTGTTTATGTTATTATGATTACATAAGTGCTATAGCTGAGCCATGTAGTATACTACAATTTCTTTTCCTTTCCAGCACAACATTTTGTCTTTCCTGAATTTAACATCTTTTAATATCTTCATTGTTTGTTTTTTCACTTGCTTGCTTTTATGTTCTGATCACTAATTTAACCTCAAGTCTGCCCTCCAGTTGTGGCTCTCTCTTCATACCTTCAAGGACAGTAAGTATTCTATTGCTTTCCTCTTCTAGATGAAATCTCTCCCAAAGCATTTTGACCTGTTTGAATATGGACTGGTTGATCTCCAAGTCCACTACACAGCAGCAGTAAAAAGCCCTACTAGCCAAAGGAGAAAACTGTTATCTGAACCTGGTAAGAGATGTATCTATGGGAAAGGGGTCACCCAGTGGGAGTCATGGTCCTACGTAGGATGCATCCTCTGCCAAACTGAAGTTCAGAAGGGATGAACATGAGCGATAAATACTACAACCTTAGTTTCTTCCTGCTGATCTCCTGCCCACATCTCTATTGGTCAAACCCATTGGTAAATCCACACGCAAGGGAGCTCAGATAATGTAGTCCATAGACGTCAGTCTCCTGAAGCAAAGAGAAGGATAGAGACTATAACTGAAGAAGCAAACTAAAAATAACTAGCAAATCATGTCTTTCTATTTTTGGTTTATTCGTTATTTCAGAATAGCACATTCACTGGTAACTTTCTGAGAAAGGGCACATGAGAGGTAAATTACTTAAGTATTTATAAATGCAAAAAATATCTTTCTGCCTTAAGCTAAATTGATAGTTTGGCTGGATATAGAATTCAAGGTTGGAAGTAATTTTGCCTCTATATGCAAATTCATCTTCTACATTTCATTGTGCCTTCTCTCACATTTCTATGTCATTGTGTTTTTATGCCTTTTAAATAATCATTTCACTATAATTTTAATGAAGCTTTAGGGTGGAGACAGAGGTAAATGGATGTATTTATTTCCATCTTCATCTGGGAGTCCAGTTTTTGCTTCTCAAGGGTGCGATCAAACAAACGCATACAGTTTAAATAAACTTGTCTCACTCATGCACTTTTTTTTACATGGGGCAGAATCAAAGGAGACATTCACACCAGGTTAACTGTTTCATTGAATTCTTCACAAATCTATCAATAGAACACTAATAGGACGACTCTCCTTAGAGTTTTTTTAATAAAAGGATTACTCTCCTTAGAGTTTTATGTTATATATTTGAGTAATATTTTCAGTTCTCAAAGCACTTTTTCCTATTCATTTTCATTGGTCCTTGAAATGATTCTATGAAGTAGACAGGGTAGGCATTGCTATCCCACTTACAGATAAGAAACCTGAAGCTCAAAGAGGTTGACTCATTTATCCAACTTAGTGGCAGAGACAAGGTTCAAACCTAGGTCTTGAATGCCAAGGTTAGTGCCTTTCCTTCCATCCATGCTTTCTGCAAAGGCGATATTTATGTTTTTATAAACCACTCAGAATGGCAATCAAAGTGGTTTTGGATTCATTTTCCACAGAGTACCCACATTGGCTCATGACAGTATTTGGACCATCTGTGGAAGATTAAAGAATCATAAGATCTCTGGACTCCAGAACACTTGGGCACAGGGTGGGGAACGTCACACACCAGGGCCTGTCGTGGGTGGGGGGGAGGGGGCCAAGGATAGCATTAGGAGATATACCTAATGTAAATGACGAGTTAACAGGTACAGCACACCAACATGGCACATGTATATATATGTAACAAACCTGCACATTGTGCACATGTAAAGTATAATAACAATAAAAAAATAGTTAAAAAAAAATCTCTGGATTCCAACTCTAAGAGATTCTGATTTATAAGGTCTGAAGTGCAGACCAAGAATATCTATTTTGTTTTTAGATTTTTTTGTTTTTTGAGATGGAGTTTTGCTCTTGTTGCCCAGGCTGGACTGCAATAGCACAATCTCGGCTCATTGCAACCTCTGCCTCCAAGGTTCAAGCAATTCTCCTGCCTCGGCCTCCCAAATAGCTGGGATTACAGGCATGCACCACTATGCCCAGCTAATTTTGTATTTTTAGTAGAGACAGGGTTTCACCATATCGGTCAGGCTGATCTCGAACTCCTGACCTCAGGTGATCCACCCGCCTCGGCCTCCCAAATTGCTGGGATTGCAGGCGTGAGCCACCGCACCCAGCCAATGATATCTATTTTTAAATAGCTTTCTAGGTGATATTGGAATGTAGCTTGATTGAAAACTGCCCCCCTAAAAGGAGTGGAAGTGGTCTGGAGGGTCCCGTAGGCTTCAAGGCCGGGGTAAGTGAATGGCAGTTCCCAGAATGTAACCATTTAACCTTTCAGACAGCAGCCATCTCAGCCTGCCACAGTCTAAGCTAACAACTTCATCTCTTCCACTCCTTCCCAATGACCTCGTCGGACCTCACTTCTGCCCTCATTACCCAGCCCTGCCCACTCACACAATGGAGACTCTCTTGCCAGCTCCCCTGGCTGCTCCATTTTAGCTTGTAAGACTTCAGGGACTCAACTTCCTGAAAATACTAAAGTGAAACACTTCCTCCCTAATAACTTAGGACCTCTTATGGAACTTAGTTCTCTAAGGAGCCAGAGGGAAAAATAAGAAAGCACTCTGCTCAGTCTCTGATTGGTGGCCACAAAAATGTTATCCCAGGCTCTCAGGTGGTCTCCTAGCTGGGAAATACAAAATCCAAATACCTTTAGGTCAGAGATGGAGCACCTTGGCATCTAAATGCCAGTAACTATGTATGAAGCCCTCATGGTACACAGTGGAGGAAGCCAATTTTCTAGAACCTGAAGGTCCCTGAGCTGAAGAAGGTCAAAGAATGACAGAGAGAAAGAGAAGAGGGCTGAAAAACAAGAGTCTCAATGTTTTATTTACCAATGAGAGTATGAGAAGACTGAGCCTATTCAGAGAACCGATGGGAACAACCACCATAGAACTTAGCAAGGGATACAGAAAACCTTCAGGAAAGAACTGTCCTAAGGCAGGGGCTGGTGCCTGAGCTTATACACAGTAACTCAGCCATTGGAGAAGAGGGATGATTTTGCATATTCTGTAATGTCCTTACCCTTGAACCCCAAGGTGTGCCCCAGTGATATGGTCTGGCTGTGTTCCTATCCAAATCTCATCTTGAATTCCCATGTGTTGTGGGAGGGACCTGGTGGGAGGTAATTGAATCATGGGGATGGGTCTTTCCCACACTGTTCTCATGATAGTGAATAAGTCTCATGAGATCTGATGGTTTCATCAGATAAATCATCAGAATAAGTCTCATGAGATATATGGAGGAGTTTTCCTGCACAAGCTCTCTCTGCCTGCTGCAATCCATGTAAGATGTGACTTGCTCCTCCTTGCCTTCCACCATGATTGTGAGGCTTCCCCAGTCATGTGGAACTGTAAGTCCATTAAACCTCTTTCTTTTGGAAATTGTCCAGTCTCAGGTATGACTTTATCATCAGTGTGAAAAAAAGACTAATACGCCCAGGGTACCTACCACTTCCAGAGTCCTCTTTTAAGGTGTCTCTTCCACATAAGTCACCTTGCTCTTAACACAAGACCCCAAGCCCCTAGCCCAGAAAATGGCCTGGAGTGGGAATGCAATCCAAGGGTAGTCAATGGAGGCTAAAGCAGAATGTGAGGTAGCTAGGAACAGGAAGTCTCAAACAGCCAGTGGTTGCTCATGCCTGTAATCCCAGCACTTTGGGAGGCTGAAGTGAGAATAGCCTGAGCTCAAGAGTTCGACACCAGCCTGGGCAACATAGCAAGACCTCATCTCTACTAAAAATAAAAAGTCAAAATTAGTTGAGCATGGTGGCATGCACCTGTAATCCCAGCTACTTGGGAGGCTGAGGCAGGTGGATCACTACAGTCTGCAGTGAGCCATGATCATACCACTGCACTCCAGCCTGGGCAACAGAGTAAGACCTTGTAAGAAAAAAATTAAAAAAAAAAAAAAAAAAAAAGAGGTCTCAAATAGAGGAGGCCAACTAAGCAAGCCAATCTGATTCCTAAAGAAATTAGTTTATTTAACAAATATTTATTGAGCACCATGTTTAGACATTTTAAAAATCTTATTTAATAAATGCTTCTACTGCATGTACTCTGTGCCAGACACTAATCTATGTGCTTTATAAATATTAATTCATTTAATTTTCATAACAGCTGTATAAGTTAAACTACTATTTTTATCTCTTTTTAAGGTAAAGAAAACTAAAGGTGCAGAGAGCCTAAGTAATTTGCCCCAAGGTGTATCAATTAATCAATTAATTATTGAGTAGTAAAGACACTCTTTTATGTATTTGAGATAGATCAATAAGCAAAAGAGACAAAACTCTATGCCCTCCTCATACTGATAATTTTTGGTTTGAATGTTTAAAGAGAGAGTCAGTTGAGTGGCACTGGGAGCAGAAGCTAAAAAAACCAAAACAAAAAACCAACTTGAAAGCTGACAGGGAGGCCATGTGGCAGCAAAGTGTTCGAAAGGAAGGTAAGGGAGGTGACTGCAGATGATAGAAAAGTTAAAGGCCAGTGAACTGAGGGTGAGGGCCCAGTAGGAGAAGCAAGTCACATGAAGACCTGCCTGTTGCCAGCAATGTCATGTTCATGAGGCCCAGATTCTTCCTAGAGCCCCTAAGGCCCAGGTATGCAGTTGAGTTTTTTATCCTCTTATTTCTACAATAAGACCACCAGTACTGAATATGAGTAATTTTTGTTCTTCATATTTTTAAGAGCCTCCAACATTCAGCCCTCTGGTGCCCATTATAATCCCTTATGAAACTAAGGACTGCACAAAGCTAAACCCAAAAAGCCAGGATGCACAAAAAATCTCCTTGAAAGGTTAAAAGCATGAAATTGCACTGTTTTGGGACAAGCACGACCATGGAGAGAGGCACAAAGGTGGGATGACAATCACTCCTGCTTCAGAGAAGTGCAGGGCTGGCACAGGATAATGCCCTTGGGGATCAGCCTCAGTTAACCACCAACTCAACAGAAACAGTGGCGGAAGTCCTAGACCTGCAATTCTCCACTTCAACCAGCAGGCTGTGCAGCAGCACGTCACTGCAACGTATGCATTTAACAATGGCCGTGTCACATTTGTTTCTGGGAGTAAGGTGGGGTAACTTCAGCATCATCAACAGGGCTGAGAAGAAAGGTCCTCTCCCTCCACCTGGAGGGCAGCGACAGCTGAGAAAGCTGACATTTCTGAAGTAACATTGGGGAAGAAACAAAGCAAAATGGCAGTCACATGTGGAAACTGAGGATTTTATGAGCACATCTGAGACGCCCCATGGGAACTCTCAGAAACAATTTGGAAGCATTTAATAGGAGACTGGACATATTGCAATAGCATCTTGTAGTTAAAACAAAAATAATGGTTTGTTTTTTCCCTGAGAACCCATTTAAACCTTCAGGTTGATGTGATGTGGGTGAACATGAGTAATTCTTTGATTTTCCTTTGTCTCACCTCAGTTGATGCTGTGCTGCATGGGGAAGGCTGTGTTCTTTAAAGCTGAGCCAAATCACATTGATCCTCATTCTCACCTCTGCTGTGTCTCTGGAAGCCACATTCCAGAGCACTGAGTCAACTTGATGATAGTAGGGAACACTCAGCAGGAAGCTTCAGTAATTCCAGTGCAAGTCAGAAAGAGTATTTGGCAGGGGTTTGCTCATTGGAATGTGGTCCATTAGGCAGGGGAGTCAGCCATGTTCAGAAAGACCTTCAGAGCTGGAAACTTCCATAGGAATTGGCTTTCCCTCACATCACAGACGAGGCAACTGATGAGATTTTGTGTGTCCACTGCAGGAATTTCACACAACCATACCTTCCTCCATATCAAGATTTACCAGCTCCTGCTACTCTCCCCAAGAAGAGGGCCAACCCTCCTAGTGCCCTAAGCAAATTGGCTTTCTCCTCTCATCCCTTTCCTTCACTGGTGTGTTCAGGACAATACTTGGGAAAGCTTATTTTTGACCAAAAATTCCAGCCTAACTTAATGAGCTGTATGGTCTTCAGTACGGCAAGGTCCCAAGAAGTTGCAAGATTGATAATGATGATGATGATGATGGTGGTGGTGGTGATGATGAAGAACAGCAATAATGACAGTAGCAATATCCACTTTTTGAGCTGGGCACTATACTAAATACTTTATATACATTCCCTCACTGAATGTTCACCACTCTTCAGAAATAAGTATTATTCTCATAGTACCAATAGAGACACTGAGGTTCAAAAGTCAAGATATACACTCCAAGTTGCCAACTTAGTAAGTAGTAAAGGGAAGATTTGTACCCATATCTGCCTGACTCTGAAGCTCTTCTCTCCTCATCTCTTGTTAGATGAGATTCAATATCCACCTTCTCATTTCAGGAAGGAAAGGGAGATCAGGTGTTTGGGAGGCTGAACATACTGCACTAGAAGGCCATTTCTACCTTCGTTCTCTGTAACTGGTTCCCATTGACCAAGTCCATCTGCCTCCTACCTTCTTAGAGGTCCCAGGCATTTTCTACAGACTGGTAGGAAAACTGGGGAAGTCAAAAATCTTCTTATATTAAGAAAATATTAGTTTATTCAGTGGGGAAAGAAAACCTAGGGGCAAAAAGAGCCTAGAGAGTCAGTCTTGAGGAAAATCAAGTCAACCACATTCACAATCCTATTCATTTTCTAACCCATTTAAATGGAATTCTAATTGCATAAAACAACTAATTTTGCTCATTAAGGTTCAATTAAATTCATCTGAAACTCAGGATAATGGCATTGTTGTTGAACAGCCATATTAAAGATGAAACATAATCTCTCTTGACTCCATTTCCTTTGACAAAATGAAGTTCAGCTGCTAATGAGCCCACAATACCAGGCTTCGTTTATAAAGTGGCAACAAAGAGTGCCAGTTTTTGAACAGCAGTTTTTTTATTATCATCATCAACAGCCATTTCCTTTGTCACCAAAATACACAGAAATGATTACGAGGCCGTTTTTTCTCATTATGGCTTTGATTTTGGGGTAAAAATATGAAATGAATAGCTGCATAATCATATCACAGTAAAATCACACATTGAAAGTCCATAGGGGGTGGCCTCAAAGCCTTGATGCAGGGCATTCTATGAGCTGAGCAGACATTTCAATTTCCAGCCTTTCAGGTCTCAGACAATCCCTCCCCTAGCATCTAAATCTCTTTGTTTCAGGGCAAACAAGAAATGCTTCTCCCTACCTAGGTGGCCCATACGCCTGTATTTTTATAGCCTCAGGAAAGAACCTGTTTGCTCTCTAGAGTCAAGAAAGAGTCTGTCTAGTGTGAGTGTGCCTAGGCAGACAGCCTTGTCAGCCTCTGGCACACCTAGTCCCTTCTATGGGCAGCCATCAGGATGGCAGCAGACTGCCATGACCCGCCTCAGGGCCTTGCTGTGTTCACAGCTAACCTCACCTGGCAGAGCGCCTGTGCCTGTCAGCCGTACTGCCACTTTCTAGCCCAGAGATGTCAATCTAGTGCCCAAAGTTAAGGCAAATGCTAACGTTACCAGGGGGTCCTTGCTCCCAGAGCTCCCATGATGGTGGCGGGCCGCTCCAAGATGGTGGCAAGCCTCATGTTCTCTGACCTGGGGTTCTTGGCCTCAGGGATTCCAAGGAATGGAATCTTGGGCCATGTGGTGAGTGTATAGCTCTATTAGAAACTGTGGGTCATGGAAGAGAACTGTGGAACCCAGTGACTAGTGTTCAGCTCGATTAGAATGAACCCGGGCACTTAGCCATGCAGGAAGAATGGCAAGCCTTTAGCCCGACTGGGAGTGGCAATGGGCGCCTCGCTAGACCAGGAACACAGCGGACACCCTGCCGGATCTAGAGAGATGGAAGTCAGCGGCGGGTCTTTGGTGGCAGCAAACAGCAGTGGTAGAGGGTGCGTGAAAGCTCAGCTTGAGCCGTAACAAACACGGACCATAAGAGAGTGCAGCTGCAAGATTTAATAGAGTGAAAACAGAGCTCCCATACAAAGGGAGGGAACCCAAAGAGGGTAGCCCTTGCCAGCTCGAATGTCTGGGTTTATATCCCATTGTCCCTCCCACTGTGCTCTCAGGCGATAGATGATTGGCTATTTCTTTACCTCCTGTTTTTGCCTAATCAGCATTTTAGTGAGCTCTCTTCACTACCTGATTGGTCAGGTGTGAGCTAAGTTGCAAGCCCTGTGTTTAAAGGTGGATGTGGTCACCTTCCCAGCTAGGCTTAGGGATTCTTAGTTGGCCTAGGAAATCCAGCTAGTGCCGTCTCTCACTGTCAGCCCCTAGCCCAGTGTATTAGTCACAGTTCTACATAAAAACAGAACCAATAAGGTATATAGAGATAGATAAATACAGATGGTATAGATACAGATATATAGATATAGATATAGATATAGATGATTAGATAAAGAGAGATATATACGAGAGGGGATTTATTAGGGGAATTGATTGTGTGAGTAGGGAGGCTAAGTCCCATGATATGCTGCTTGCAAGTCAGAGAACCAGGGAAACCAGAAGCATGGTTCAGTCCAAGTTTCAGTTTGAGGACTGAGAACTGAGGAGCCACTGGTACATGTCCTGGTGTCTGAAGGCCAGAGAACCTGCAGTTCTGATGTCCAAGAGCATGAGAAGCTAGGTGTCCCAACTCCAGAAGAGAGAGAGCGAGCAAATTCATCTTTCCTCTGCCTTTTCATTCTATCTGAGCCATTAGCCAATTGGATGATGCCCATTCACACTGGGTTAGGGGTATATTAGTTTGTTCCCACGCTGCTAATAAATACATACCCGAGACTCAGTAATTTATAAATGAAAGAGGTTTAATGGACTCACAGTTCCACATGGCTAAGGCCTCACAATCATGGTGGAAGGCAAAGAAGGAGCAAAGGTATGTCTTACATGGTGGCAGACAAGAGTGTGTGTGCAGGGGAACTGCCCTTTATAAAACCATCAGATCTCGTGAGTCTTATTCACTGTCAGGAGAAAAGCATGGGAAAGACCCACACCCATGATTCAATTACCTCCCACCAGGTCCCTCCCACTACACGTGGAAATTATAGGAGCTACAACTCAAGATGAGATTTGGGTGGGGACACAGCCAAACCGTATCAGAGAGATTCCTCTTTACTCAGCTCACTGATTCAAATGCCAGTCTTTTCTGGAACACTCTGACAGACACAGCCAGAAATAATGCTTCACCAGCTATCTGGTTAGCCCTTAATCCAATCCTAAAATCAACCATCACACCAGTGAGAGCACAAGTCTGGCCAAGTGGCATTCAATCAGGAAAGTGTCTGGTATTCAACCAAGCTTGGTGAGCATCTGGTATGTGCAGGGTGTTGCAGGAAATATGGAGAAAAATCAGGCCTGTGGAGCATGGTGTGAATAGAACACCTAAAATAAGAATGCAGGTCCATAATCCCTTATCCAAAACACTTGGAGCTGGGTTTGTTTTGTGTGAATTCAGAACTGTTCAGATTCTAGAAAGGCCTACCAAATATCATATATTACCTAACACCCCACGTGAATATTTTGAGGTGATGTGTGTGAATATTCATACTAACTGAATGAATAATGTAAACAGTTTCATATCAGTTCAGATCATTTTGCTTCTAAATGAGTTATGAGTTAGGAAAATTTTCCTGGGAGCAAAGGAAGACCCACCTAGGAGGGGAAGAAAAAGGGGTTCTATCTGAAATATGATGAACGACTGGATCCATCTGACAGCACCCTCTGGAGTCCCCTTGCACCCTGGAAAGAACACAGGTGTAGTGAACAGAGAGGTGTTAACCTTACTGGAACCCCTGGACTCCTACAGGTGGAGTGTGGGGCCAAGGGATTTGCCTTTCTCCAGAGCTGCTGCAAGAAGTCTGTATCCAGTGTTCCTGGGGCTGCTGGAGCTGAGGATCAGACTCCCCCATAGTCTCCCAGGCTCAGCCTTTCAGGGCAGCTCTGTGGCCAGTGTGTGCCTTCCCTCTTTGTAGCCTGTCTTCCATTGAAAAGACTCACCACCCCCACTAGCACAATCATACACCTGGCCCAATCAACAGAAGGCAAGTCCACATTTGGCCAACTGGATAGCCTTTGCAAATGGGTGAGTATACTAAGTAATATATTCAAAATAAATCTCCATACCTAAGAATATATATTCTTATGAAAATATTCACCTAGTGCCCCTTAGTCTCCAGGAGTTGTGATAGCAACACATTGAATATTTTTTGTAACTTTGCATGATTTTTTTTTTTTAAATGCTGTAATAGGCCTGGCACAGTGGTTCACACCTGTAATCCTAACACTTTGGGAGGCCAAGGTAGGCGGATCACTTGAGCCCAGGAGTTTGTGACCGGCTTGGGCAACATGGCAAAACTGTCTCTACAAAAAATACAAAAATTAGCTGAGTGTGGTGGCATGTGCCTACTTAGGAGACTGAGGTGGGAGGATCACTTGAGCCTGGGAGGCAGAGGTTGCAGTTAGCCAAGATCACCCCACTATACTCCAGCCTGGGCAACACAGCAAGACCTTGCCTGAAATACAAAAAAATAAAATACTGCAATATATGGAGACAGAATGAATACTATTCAATGAAAACTAAGCAGCTAATTGTGGAATTAACAATGGTGGCTGTACAACCTTGTGAACGTACTAAAAACCACTCGATTTTACATTTTAAAAGGGTGAATTTTATGGTATATGGATTATCAATTAAAAAAAAAAACCTAAACAGTTGAAAGTTAACTGTGAAATGACTTTCAGCTCCACTGCAGTCCTATGGCCACAGCCTGAGACCTATCCCCACTGGAATCTCAAATGTAGAAATCTGAAACCAATGCCCCTCCCTCAGACCACGCCTCCTGATGAAAGACCTCTCAGTCTCCCTCCTGCTATATCTGCTGCACAGTTGTCTTCATTTTCTATTGGTGCTATAATGAATAAATCTAGTGGCTTAAAACAACACGCATGTATATTCTTACAGTTCCGGAGGCCAGACGTCTGAAATCAGTTTCACTGAGCTCCGGTCAACATGTCAGCAGCTGGTTCCGTGCAGAGGCTTCTGGGGACAAACTGTCCCCTTGCCTTTCCAGTTTCTAGAAGCCACCCACATTCCTTGGTTCTGGCCCTTTCCTCTATCTTCAAAGCAGATCCCCTCCATCCCAAGGCCTTGTTTGTCACTGACCCTCCTGCTTCCCTCTTAGGAAGAATGTGATTCGCACTGAGCCCACCCAGATAATCCAGGATAACCTCCTTGTCTCAGGCTTTTAACTTAGTAACATCTACAAAGTCTGTTTTTGCCATGTAAGGTGACATTCGCAGGCTCCGGGATGAGGCTATGGACATCTTTAGGAGCCATGATCCAGTCTCCCACGGCCTTCCACTCCCTAGAAATTCTCTTTCCTCCCAGTCAGTCCCTTCTTGACATCAACTACCTTTCTTATCCACCCCAAAAAATGAGTTGAAAGAAACTGTTCTTTCTGGCATCTTCAATTCTCTCACACTCTTTTCCTTACATCACACCCACCTGGATACCCTCTCCTGGAACAATTCTATAATCTGCCTTCTCTGTTCTTATAATCAAGAAATCGGTCTTACCGGATAAAATCTCCCCTTTCCTGTGTAAAACCTGCAACTCCATCTCTGCTCCTAATCGTTTTCCCTCCCTCTGGGATTTCTCCAGAAATTATTGTTTAGATTCTCCATCTCTGCCCTTCATCTAGATCCTTTCCCTCAGAAATAAATATTTTCTCCTATCAAAAAGAAAAAGTGGCCGGGCGCAGTGGCTCAATTCTGTAATCCCAGCACTTTGGGAGGCTGAGGCAGGCGGATCAGTTGAGGTCAGGGGTTCGAGACCAGCCTGGCCAACATGGTGAAACCCTGTCTCTACTAAAACACAAAAATTAGTCAAGCATGGTGGTGCATGCTTGTAGTCCCAGCTACTCGGAAGGCTGAGACAGGATAATCGCTTGAACCCAGGAGGCAGAGGTTGCAGTGAGCTGAGATCATGCCACTGCACTCCAGCCTGGGCAATAGACTGAGACTCCATCTCAGAACAACAACAAAGAGAAACAAAAAAAGAAAAAATGAGGACTTCTTGTTCTGGGCTTGTTTCTCCCTGGCTAAGTATAATTTAAAATCCTAGACACAGTACAACAAATAAACCTAAGAGAACTACAAAGTGTTGAAGGAGGAAAGCAGACTAACAAGGACTTTAGGGTTTAAGGAATCTGTGTGAACAGGGTTCAGTTCTCTGGGTTTTCTTTTTATCTCCCATATATCCTGGACTTAGAACTGGAAAATCCTATAAATGGCAACAACCAACAAGCAAACACAATGTAAAAAGAAAAAAAGCCCCAGGAAAAGTCTGTTCTGTCTAGTCAAAGAACAGGATAAGGAGCAATCCCTGAAAACAAAAATGTTGATAATACTCCTCCTACCCCTATCAAACGCAAGGCACGGCCCCCTGCTTCCACAGTGTCAGTGAAGACCAAACAGAAGTCTGGGATTGCCCTCCACACTTGGTGGCAGCAAGTGACCCAGGACGAGGCTTCCCTCCCCACCTCCCAGCACTGTGTTGCTGGACTGAGCCTGGGGTTCTGCACTCCTTTCTCCGAATTACACAATCTTACTTGGATTTTGTAACATTTTCTTTTTGCTTTGACCACTGCTTCTTCTTGAAACATGCTCTTCCCTTGCTGTGTCCAGGAAACCACAGTATCCTGGGTTTCCCTCTCACTGAGCTTTTCACCCCCCACGCCTGGGATCGTCTTTTCCTACCCAATTATGTTTAGCCATTCTCTAGGGTTCTGATCTTTGCTCATTTCTTTATTCATGTGGCATGTTTTCTAAGTAGCCTGCCTTCCATTCCCCTAGATTTTTACTTACTTTAAAAAAAAAAGTCCAAAAAAGTAATAATCCTGGAAAATGAAAAAAAAAAAAAGTCACATTCATTGAAGTGTAATTTACACATAGTTCACCCATTTTAGTGTTAAGTTCTATGAATTTTGACAAATATATACACTCTTGTTACCACCATCATAATGAAGATAAAGAATATCTCCATCACCCCCAAAATGTTCCCTTGTATTCTTTGTTGTCATCCTTTCCCCCACCTCCAGTCCTTGGCCAACCACTGGATCTGTTTTCTGTCCCTATAGTTTTGCCTTTGCCAGGAGATAATTTTCCTGTACACTTTTACATCTAACAATAAAGACAATGCCTTCACATTTCTCTCTCTCTCTAATGTTAACCTTTCTTTTGAGCTTCAGACTCACCTCTCCGATGTCTCCTGTTTGGGTCAGATTTAGGAGTTTTTCTTCATGCTCTTGAGAAGGTTGAGTGATTCGAAAGTTACCCAACCTCTGTGAGTTTTAGTTTTATTCCATAAAAGAGGGTAATGGTACTTATTTTGCTATTTATTGGGGAGGTTAAATAAGATAAACGTCACCAAGGAGACTACAAGACTGGATGTACACAATAGATGCTCAATACATCATTAATATCGGCTGCTTTTGATGAAGTTTCATTTCCTGAAAGGGACCTCAAAGTTCCCCGGCCACCTTCAGATAATGAAGCACGGGGTTTCTGAGTCATAGACCCACTTGCTGGAGAGTTCAGGCCTCATCAGAGACTAGAAATCACTCTCCCCACTGGCCAGTGCTATGTGTTGCTACAACATGTCAGGTGAGAGGATGTGTAACTCTTCAGATAACTGCTCATCTGAATTCTCAGAGACTTTGCAGGACAATTGAGTCTTGCAACCAACCAATTACTTCATGTAATGAGAATGCCTCAGGATCTCTCGTTAGCTTCAAGTTTATGGGGCTGATTTATATCTGAAATGAAGATCGTTTCATTTCAGATTCCTTTTACTTAAAGGCAAAAATAAAGCACAATGTTATCTTGCAGCAGATACTGCTCCAATGATTATTCATAAGGCCTCCAGGGCATTTCTAGTAACGTGTGCATGAACCGCCTTGTTTCACACTGGATGGGTACAGGGAGAGGTGGCAGACCCACTCATTCCTACACGGTTCTGTATTCTCGGTCTCCATGTTTCCACGTACTGTGACCCAGTAGCAATGTGTAATACATTCTGGGAAGCCATGTGATACTTCAGTGGATGCTGCTTCTCAATTTCTCTCTAGTTGAACTAAAAAAAAAAAAAAAAAAATCCTTTAATAAAAGTAAACTGACAAGGATCACATTGTTCTCATTTCAAACACACAAAAAGGAATTAAAATGTTATGAAATATGCCAGGCCGTTTTTACTAATCCCTTAACCTCCAGAGAAAGGGCTTGCAATTAGTGTTACATTAGAATTGTCATAGTTTAGCAATTTTTTTTTAATACTAGAAGGACTTCAGCTGATTTTATGCTACACATATACACTAAACATGCAGTTAGTGTAACCAAAAAAATTAAAATTACAATTGAGGTGCCACACAGTAAGTGAAAAAGGTTTAACGGTCTGTCTGGTCATAGAGCTAATAACCACTTTATGCAGAACGCAGTGAAACAAAGGTGCCTTTCTCAATAGCCAGAGTGCATTTGTGGCCAGCACTATTTTACTAAGGCCATATACAGCTGTACTTGGTTATAGGCACATTCGTTAAGTGAGACTATAAAAAACAGCTGTATTTGAGATCGCATAGACCTCTGCACATTTTCTCCCTGTGGCAGCCAATCAGAAATCTTGCTGACAGGCAAACTTGTACAGAACAAATGATCCTATTTAGATTAATTCCTTTTAATGCCTTACCCAAGCCTACTTTCCTGGTATATCATGTAGAGAGCAGGTCAGTTCCATTCAAAACCTAGAGATAGAAAATTCAAGCTTGATTAGTTGATAAAATATATGACTACACTGGTAGAGAACGTGGAGTGAGCCGGGCGCGGTGGCTCACGCCTGTAATCCCAGCACTTTGGGAGGCCGAGGCGGGCGGATCACAAGGTCAGGAAATCGAGACCACGGCGAAACCCCGTCTCTACTAAAAATACAAAAAATTAGCCGGGCGCGGTTGTGGGCGCCTGTAGTCCCAGCTACTCAGGAGGCTGAGCCAGGAGAATGGCGGGAACCTGGGAGGCGGAGCTTGCAGTGAGCCGAGATCGCGCCACTGCACTCCAGCCTGGGCGACAGAGCGAGACTCCGTCTCAAAAACAAACAAACAAACAAACAAACAAACAAAAAAACAAACGAGAACGTGGAGTGCTCACTCTGTAAAAGTAAGGCTGGTGGGCTCTACCCCAGCTCAGAGTTGAGCCACAAGGCACTCTGGAATATGAGCGCCCAGCCAGGAAGCAGTCTAGGGAATTGGTTTTAGCTGTGGCTCTTTCCTTACTGTTTTGGTCTTCACTCTCCACCCAGAACCAGGATAACCCATACCCTTAGCCATGAAACTCTGAAATGCCGTTCCAGTCCCTGGTTCTGGGCTTTTGCCCATAGGATGTTAACCAGAGCCCCAAAGAGGACTGAAATGTGCTTACTTGGCTGGGCTGGCTTGCTCTCCTGCCTTTGCAATTGACATGAGAAGAACATACCCGGGTTGCCCACTGGGCCCACTAGAATAATGGGAGACCCACGGAGCAGGTGTGTGAGCTAGTCCAAGCCAAGATCAGCACAGCTGTCCAGCCAAGCCCTGCCTAGATGAGAGAAATAAATGCTTTCTGCTGCAGGCCATTAAGATTTTGCAATTTTGCAATTGTTTGTAATGTAGCAAAATGGTGGCCTCAGTTAACTGAAGCAGTCACCAAAACTGCCTGCCACTGCCTGCATCCCTTTTCCTGTCTGTCGCACAGGTCTCATTTATACAATGAAGGAGGGACTGGAGAACCTCTATTCCTACTAATGACAGCTGCAGACCAGGAATCCTGAGACGAAAACTGATCCAGACTCAAGGGTCTGAGATGTATTCAGGGCCTAGAAGGAGCTGAAGAAAACACTTCCATTGGTACTGAAGTGGGCAGGCAGGGGACTCTGTCTCCAAAAATATCACCGTGCATGTGCCACAACCATGGAAAAAGTCAGCGACAGAAGGAGGGTCTGAAAAACCTGGGCCGCAGTATGTCCTGATAGCCAGCTCTCCAACAAACTTGTTTTTCTATTGGTTTAAACCCAGACAAATAAGCAAGTCAGAGACAGGACTGGAGAAAATGGAAATCTTTATTTTTAAACACTAGTACATTTTCAGGCTGTTTTAAAAAAGAAAAATCATGTTACATTAGTTCAAAACTATGCATCAAAGCATATTTATTTAAACTCTAATTTTACAAACACATAATGAAAGAAACATATATTTTATAAATATCTACTCAGAATATGTATTATGAAAAAAAGTGTTTAAAAATAACAGCCCCAGATCTCCCTCTTTAAATATATAAAATTCGCATACAATTCATAAGAATTCTTTCTCAAGAGCCAAAGTTTCATTTCACAAAGGCCAACAACTCAGTTCCCATCAGACACAATCAAAAGTAATAGGAATATTCAAAAATGTAAAAGTTCTGTACAAGGGAAATACAGATAGCACACGGGTAAATCTCATTAGCATACATGCCATTTGCGTTTTAAAAATGTTTTATAAAAACTGCAATTTGAAACAAATAAGTGAGAGTCCTTCCCTGACTGTGGAAAATATATAAATTATTGCCCTCCCCGCTGGGTACCGAGGTGCCACCTGCTGGAGCTGGAGAGAGAGGTCCCCATGTGTTTCCTGACAGGGGCCTAAGCCGCACAAGGGGACCCGCCTCCTCTGTGGCAGTGGCTTTTCCTAGTGGGTGATTCACTAGTATTTCCTTTCACTTAGAAAAATTCTTTGGGATCATAGAAGACAATTGCTCACAAGTGAAAGCAAGACTAGAGATGATTTCAGATTGCTGCATCCAATTAATAATGTGTATTTTGTATTTTTGGTGACCAAACTCTGGAACCCGATTTACCACTGTCAGAGACACACCCCGTCACCTATGCCAGCAAAACTCATGGCACAGCCCCAAGGTCGTCCCTTCATCTTCTCTCTTCCTACCCAAGCTGCTCTGTGGCCTGCAGCGATGTATGCAGACTACTGTCTCTTCTGGCACTTCTTCTGGAAAGAGCTCTTCAAAAACGTGCGGTACACAGGGTCGGCCACATATTCGTTCTTAAACCTGGAGCTCAGCACTCTTTGTCTTTTTCTCTCCCCTTGGATAATGTCTGCTCCATAAAATGTGTCTTCAAATCGCATGTCAGAGGCTGTGGACTAAAAGCAGCTGGTGTTATAGTGCAAAAGGGAACGGCATTTGATCTTCAGAAGACTGGACAAAGATCTGACTCGGTCAGCTGGGGTTAGGGTGTAGATGCCCCGGGCACCAGCTCACGCTAGAAGGGCCCCAGGCATGACTTTGGGCTTTCCCTCACCTCTCCCACCCAAAGTGGGGGGCTCCATTTAGCCCCACTTTATCCAGGATCTCCCCACCCTCCACCCTCAGGGACCTTCCCCAAACAAAAGCAAGATTAACGTCTCATTTTAAACTTCCCTCATTTTTCATCTCCCCTCTGGCTCTTGCCTAATGAGGTTTTCGACAAATGTCAACAGTCATCTCTAAGTTACCTTTACTCCTACTTAGCTTTGGGCCTCTGCCCCATCCCTTCCCTGAAACTGTTCTTACTGAATGAAGTCCTAGTTGCTAATTCCTGTGACACCTTCCTACCCCTAAACTGACTTGACTAGTCCGCCAACTAATTACTGCTTAAAGCTCTCTCTCTTCTCTGTCATTTTGTAAACCCATTCTCCTGCTTCTCCTTCTCTGGCTGCTCATTTTGATGTCTCAAGGGTTCCCTTTCTTAACTGTCTGCTCAACTACAATGCCCTAATGTTTGGCACTGGGCCTTCTCCTCTCCACTCCTGTTCCCCGGGCCTTGATGCCCACACCCCTGGCTTCAGTGTCTGCAGGAGATGCTCCCATCTCCTGCTCCAGCTCAGGCCTGTATAAGTGCATTTCCCCAGCAGGCATCACAAAGTCCTTGTCTCAGAGGCCCTTCAAATCAACCTGTCCTAAATTGAACTGGAAACCTTCCTTCTCCATTGCTGTCCTTCCTACATTCCATGAGAGGCACCACCATCCCCATGCACCCAGTTACACTGGCCAGAAACTCAAAGACACTGTAGACATTTCCCCACCGTGTCCAGGATTCCTCCTGCATGTACCTTGAAGCCCTTCAGCCTTTCTTGTTAATCCTTACTGACCCTATGGGGTAGGCCCTCACCTCTCCAAACCACTGCAATAAATGCTTTACCTCCAACCTGTTTCCCACAGTACCACTGGAAGAAAGCTCTCTAAAAACCCTCTTATTATAAGACTCTACATGGTCATATGCCCTTGCTTATAATTTCCCAACAGCCAACTGCCTTCAAGATGACATCCTCACTCCCTGGGCTAGACCTACATAACCTGGCCAGAAGCCTGACCCGTGCTCTCCTCAGATGACATCAGTTGCAGGTCCTGGCCATACTTGCCTGGCTCAGGGTCCCATGCTTCTCTGTCTTCGGACACACTGTTTCATTTTTGTGAAAGTTATTCTATTCTACTGTCTCTGCCCTCGGCAAGCTTAAGGGTCCTTCTGTGGGTCTCCTATGGCCCTGACACATCCACTCAGTAGGATGAGGGCAGTGGTCGAGGTAAGGGGCAAATAAGTTTCTCCCCATCAGGGGAACCCCATAAAGATGAGGATATTAGGGACTGTGCACCCAATTTTACATGTGTTCCCCACTGCAAACAACGTGCCTAGTACTCGACTGCTGTTCAGTAAGTGTTTGCTGAGTGAGGGCATGTGGCTTTTTCTGTGATAATCAGATAAAGCCTAAAGTCTATGGTAGGCACTATTTTTGCTTCCCAATTCCCTACTATCTTGCTTCCTAAAATGCACTGGCAGCTGTTTTCACTGAGGTGGATGACTTCTGATGACATCAACACACAGCACATTTCACTGTGCTGAGACTGCTTCCCCTGGCTGCTGGCAGACGCGAAAGACGCTTTAGGACTCGAAAACACACAGTCCATGATAAAGAAGAGAAAAACAAGAAAACAGCTACAAGGAAGCCTGAAAACAAAAAATGTACCGAAGTGTAAAGCTGTTCATGTTTCCAGCCAGTTCATGGGACAGTTACTCGGGGTAAGAGGCCACCTCCACGGCTTCCCCCAGATACCATCTAGCTTCACTAGGGAAGAAAACTAAATCATTATGGGCTGGTTGGGTTCCCTCTGCCACTAGGAGAAAACACTTTTGTTTCATTCATTCTTGGCAAGATACTTCCTATGAGTAATCTTTCACTTTTGTAAGTGCTAAAGTTATCAAAGAAGAAAATAAAACATCTATGAAAGTATTGCCACTGTGCAGAAGCAGCAAAAGTCAGCCTCTCAAATACAATAATAAAAGCGATTTACCAGGAGCTCTAGCTAATTATGCACCGTTGCTATGGTTATTCTGTGAGACAATAAAAGGTAATGGGGCTGTTTCTGAAGTGAGTGGAGAAGAACCCCACACGATCACTGAGGTGGACTGCTGGCTCTTTTGAACAATTTCTCCACCAGTCAGCGTGCATCTGGGTGAGCTGAAGTCATTAAAATACAAGACCTCCTGACAAGGGCTGCTAACCTCCATCCTTAAAAAACAAAAAAGACTTTTCTAACCATAAAATATCCTCCATTAATGAGTTTTCCAATTAGATTTGTTTTGCCAACTGGAAAAAAAATAGTAATCATGGACAGACTAACCAAGGGTCTGAGGGCTGTGTACCAACCTGAAGGAGAAGCAGGCTGGCTATGGCAAGACAATAAGGTGGCCAACAGGACTTAGTGACTGTGAGCCTTTGTTCCTGAAGATATTTTCTACTTGGCTCAGCCGCTCAGCATAGCAGGCTGCATTCAGAGTGTATGGATGTGATTTATATATTTTCACTGTTTTTTTTTTAATTAAAAATTTTCTCTGAGAATAAAAAAAATTGAATGTTGGTGAGCTTGTTCAGTGAAATAGACCTTAGAAAACCCAGGACCTGTGTTCAGAGACAGCCACAGGGGAAGGCATCCTGTGAAATCTTCTGTGAAACAAAGAAATTGTGATCACAGTATGAAAGCAACAAGCTTTCTTCTCATGTGATTAAGAAACAGATTTGAAATCTACAAGACTCAGTTGGTAGGAGGCTTAGTCATACATGGGTTAGAAAATGAAAGACCTAAGAGACTTCAAGAGGCTACCTACTCTACTCCCCATCCTCTAAATCTCTAGGTGCTGAAAAAGGAAAAGAAAGGAGTGAGAGGAGCAGGGAGTAAGTAAGGGAAGAGGGGAGTCCAAGGAAGATAGGAATACAGAACGAGAGGAAGCTATCTCTAACATCTCGAAAAGGGAAGTTTTTCTCAAGAAATTTCAGGTCTCAGAACAGTGACAAGTCATCTAAAATTTTTAGGTCTTCACTAAAATTTGGCTGGTATTTTCACAACAGGAATATTTAATTTTTCCTTTGCTTGCCATTATTATCTAGTGGTTACTCTATTTACAGGTGTGTGGTCCCCTCTGAGCCATATTTCTCATTGAATGGGTAGCAATACAACCACTCCTCTTGACAATTTCACTTTGAAGGACTTTCATCTGAAGGATGCAGCTGAGAGGAAAGTCAGTTACTCTGCTGTCAGGATCCCATCTGATGGGAAAAAAGCTGCATATACAACTGAACGTTTAAGGCAAGCTTGTCCAACCCATGGCTCGCAGGCTGCATGCTGCCCAGGATGGCTTTAATGCGGCCAAACACAAATCTGTAAACTTGCTTAAAACATTATGAGATTTTTTTGCCTTTTTTTTTTTTTTTTTTTATAGCTTATCAGCCATCGTTAGTGTAGTTTATGTGGGGCCCAAGACAATTCTTCTTCTTCCAGTATGGCCCAGGGATGCAAAAAGATTGGACACCCCTGATTTAAGAAAACCCTTGGTTTTTCCAAAATAACCAAGTAATCTATAGTGTCTCTATCACTGCAGACAAGTATATCATAAGCACACACTAAACCGAAATTGTCATTTGTTCCGAAAAAAAATTTCACTTTAGTCAGAAAAACCTCATCCATTCAAATTTCTCTATTTAGGATTTATCATTTCACAGATGCAATAGATATAATTCTTAATGAATAAAACTGACTTCATTTCAGGGTCCACTAAATATTTTATGATACAATAATATGAAGCCTAAATTATTGTGAATTATGTTGTTCAACTTCAGTTTTGATTATCTGTCCATGTTTGTTCATCTTTTAATGGTATGTGAGGGCATGAAACTAGTATTTCCTTTTTAAAAAACTGCTTTAGTATTCCCACAATTGGCATTTAGGCTTTGTTTATCGCTTTTATTATGAAAGTCAGAGTTTAGCTTAATTATGAACTGACACAAACATCAGTGAATCAGTGACTTTCTGAGACAGAAGTTAGTCAATCCATGATAAACCTATAGAAGAACAGACAGACATTCAATTACACCAAGTCCTCTTTGATCTACTCCTGAATACTTTCTTTTAATGTTGCTTCTACTAACAAGATTGCAAATGCCTTGATGGTATCTTTGTTTGCTCCTGGTGTTTTGCACAGAGCACATATTCAGTAAGTATTTTTGTGCACCAATAAATGTCAACACAAAGAAGCATCATTTGACTTCATTAGAAAAATAAGGCACATGCATTAGTTTCCCTGATTCTGGCTGAATTTGAAGTTTGCATTCAATAGGTTTCACTAAGGAAAAAGTTGCATTGGCTTTCTTTAGAATTAATCCAAAAACCCAAGGATGTTTCCTGCCAGGCTTGGGAAACATGAGGTAAGGACAAGGAATTCACTTGGCAGGTCCCCAAGTGGCATCTGCCAGCACTTACAAATCGAGCTTTCACTCTCTTGGGTAACTCTTCATCTAAAGTGTAGATGTCCTCTCTCTTCATTGCTATCTGGGATCCATCTTCAAACTCAACCTAATGAAATAAGATAATATGATACACATTAAAAAAACAGCACTGACCATTTTTAAAGGTTCCAATTAACTACATAAAAAGATGAAAAGGACTCAAACAGAACAAACAAGGGAACCAGCTGAAGACCAAAGGAAGTAAGAAGAGTTATTTCCCTTATTAAACTAAGTAGAAGCTGGGCATGGTGGTTCACGCCTGTAATCCTAGCACTTTGGAAGGCTGAGGGAGGCAGATTCCAAGGTCAGGAGATTGAGACCATCCTGGGCAACATGGTGAAACCCTGTTTCTACCAAAAATACAAAACTTAGCCAGGCATGGTGGTGCATGCCTGTAGTCCCAGCTACTTGGGAGGTTGAGGCAGGAGACTTGCCTGAACCCGGGAGGCAGAGGTTGCAGTGAGCTGAGATTGCACCACTACACTCCAGCCTGGCGACAGAGTAAGACTCCATCTCAAAACCAAAAAAATAAATAAATAAACTAAATACAAAATACATTTTAAAACAGGCCAAAATTCTTGGAAATGAGTGTCTTGGAATATGGGATATGAAAACTTTATCTGGCAAAGCAAAAACAAAGAAAAGTAGCTGCTGATCAAATGGAAATCACAAAACATGAAATTGTGGGAAATTTAGCATTAAAATGGGTTGGATCTGTTAACACCATTTCTTTAGGAGGCTCTGACAACGTAACAGGGAGAACTGTTTCTCTCTGTGAAAGGAAATATAACATATTTCCTTTTTTTTCTTTTTAATTAAGACAGGGCCTTGCCCTGTTGATCAGGCTGGAGTGCAGTGGCCTGATCTCAGCTCACTGCAACCTCAACCTCCCAGGCTCAAGCAATCCTCCCACCTCAGCCTCCTGAGAAGCTGGAACCATGGCCATGTGCCACCATGCTCAGCTATTTTATTTTACTGTTTTTTAGTAGAGACAAGGTCTCACTAGACTCAAGCAGTTCTCCCACGTTGGCCTCCCAAAGTGTAGGGATTACAGGTGTCAGCCACCATGCCCGGCCTGTTTACTCTTACATAATAATCCTCCCGGATAAAATAATTTCTCCAATTCCTACAGAGCTTGAACTTTCAAAACTCACTTGTCAAATTCAATCAAATGCCATCAAAGGAGCCAGGAAAATCTGTTTCTCAACTTGCTAACATGTAAACCTCATCAATGTGTGAAAATACATCATTATCTAAAACAAAATGTTTAAAACTTTTTTCACACTAACCAAATGGAAGCAAATAATTTCATAACCAATTTTTTTTAACATTTTAAAAGATTTTGTCAAAGAAAAGATAAGTAACCACATTTGCTTAGTGCTACATGTAAGAAGCTTTACTTTTGCACTTATTATTTAATTAAATGTAATTAACAGAAACCTAGAGCACCTAGGTTTAGACTGGTTTAGGTTTAATCCAACATGAACTAATCTAGCCAGAAACAAAAGGGATGTAATCAGGTAGAATACTTAATATGTTCTAATTCTGAACCACATATTTTTCAAGTCCCTAAATTTTGTTTGTCTGAATTTCTTACTTTTAAGAAATGAAAATATGCTTGTACTTCTTGTCAAGAGGTAAGTTAAAACACACAGCAGTGCCATGTTAATAAAAAAAAATCTAGAGTTTGAAAAAAAATTTACACTTATTTTTGTTTTTTGGTTTTTTCTTGAGACGGAGTTTTGCTCTTGTTGCCTACGTTGGAGTGCAATGGCATGATCTCGGCTCACAGCAACCTCCGCCTCCTGGGTTCAAGTGATTCTCCTGCCTCAGCCTCCCAAGTAGCTGGGATTATAAGTGTGCCGCCACTATGCCTGGCTAATTTTTATATATTTTTTTAGTAGAGACGGGGTTTCACCATGTTGGTGAGGCTGGTCTTGAACTCCTGACCTCAGGTGATCTGCCTGCCTTGGCCTCCCCAAGTGCTGGTATTACAGGCGTGAGCCACTGTGCCCAGCCACACTTATTGTTTAATTCACAGAATGTCCAACTGATATATCGCTGTACTTTGCATTAAACACTCTCTTAAGCTTGGGTGGATGATATCATTAACTGGCCACATCTGTGCCAATGCATTGGTCTAGGTTTGCTGAGATGCCCAGGTGGGTATGTCTCTCAGGCAAAAGTTACCAATTCTGGTTGATGAACATCCATCACTGTCTTAATAAAGATCAAACACATAATTGAATGTATTATTATCCACGTACTGTTAGCATTTTGAATAAGCTAAACAATACAGTGGAATTAGGTGCCAGTCACATGAGAACTCTTGCTGCCACTTCCGGGAGGGCTGACAATGGGAAGGGTTTTCTTCCTGGCCTTGTTTGAGCAGAATAATTTCTTTAACATTTAACTAGGCCATAGTGTCATCTGATTTACAGAATTTGATAGCACAGCTAGAACCACCTGTGCCTACTTTCATTTGTTTTAGACCACTTAAAACATCTAAAAGACAAAAAGCAATTACAAACCTAGAAGGGAGTATGCTGTGCTAGGACCAGGGTAATCAACTGTCCTAGTTCACCTGGGACTCAGGGGTCCCTTGGGATATAGTTATTTTCAGTACTAAAATCAGGGATGGTTCCAGGCAAGCAGGGATGGTTGTCCACCCTAGTTAGGGCGGAGCTGAGAGAGAATTCTGGCCCTCTCTTTACCAGCTGTGTGCTCTCGGACAAATTATTTAAAAAATTATTCTTAAATCATTAAAATTTGGTTCACAGCCTTTCTTCCCTCATTTGTAAGACAGGAGTCAATAACATCTATTTTGTAGGACTACTCTGAGGGTCAAAAAATGCATATGCCTAGTATATTAAGCACTGTGCAGCAGGTATTTATCTGTCATATCTATTTTTAAAACTGTCTTTATTTGATGGTGAAGTTTAATAATTAGACACAAAACACAAAATGATCTCAAAAGGCCACTTGGCTTAATGAGGAATTTTAAACTACTTGTGCTTGAGAGACAATTTTAATATTAGTCTTAACTTTTTCATTGAGTCTATAAATATGCTTATAGTTTTATGTTGATAGACCATCATAAATTCAACTGAAGTTAACACACTGATTACTAATTAGCCTGAATTTCAACATATTCTCATTATGTGATACTTTTCATGTAGCAAATGGCTTTGCTACATGTAAGAAGCTTTACTTTTGCACTTATTATTTAATTAAATGTAATTATTTTATTGTGCATTATGTAGTAATGCTTCTTTTTCTGGATCCTCCAGTATTATTAGCCTGTCTTGCGATTTTTGCCTAATTCTGGTCATTCTAATGCAAAGACGCTCCAGTACCTTTACTATTATAAATAACTTGAATTTGTGTCTTGAGACCATATGCAAATACCATATGCAAAGGGGGAAATGGCCTTTACACAGACACACAGACACACACACACACACACACACACACAATGTATGTGCATACATCCTTCCCTATCCATTCCCCTTGGGTTTTTCTAGACCATGAAAAACACTCTCTCCTAAGTTTTTCAAACTTCTTTGAACACCTTTAATTGCACTGTGCTCCAGTTCCTGACGCAGTGTCTTATAATGCACTCTTCCATTTAAGCTCTTGCTCCTTATCAGTCTTTGAACAATTTCTCTGTTGAAACTGATAGTCTTATCATTCTCAAGCTGTTTTTCAACAGGCCTGAACCTTCTTGCTTTTTCTCCTTTTACTTCAATCCTCCTGTTTTCACTCTACAGTTTAGCCTGAGAATCTTGATTTCTGACACCATGTTACTGAAAAGTCTACAATGTATTGGCTCTAAATGTCCCCTTTTAAAACCTTTCTGAAGGAATATAAATGTACATGTGCTACCCATGTTGTTTCCCTTATTAAAGCTTAATTCATTCTCATTTCTGGGTGAAATAAAAGTAATTTATTTTAAAATTGTATATATACTCTTTAATACTATGTAGGGTTCCCTAGTGAACAGAATGTCCAACTGATAGCCGTACTTTTCATTTAAAAAAGCATTCCTTTAAGCTTGGGTGGATGATAACCATCAGCTCCTTGTGACATTAACTGGCCACATCTATGTCAATGCACTGTTGTCTAGCTTTGCAGAGATAGCGGGTGGAGTGGGGAGAGTATGTCTCTCGGCAAAAGCCACCAATTCAGGGGCTGCTGGTTGAAGAGTGGCCATGACCGTCATGGCTGAAGGTGAGATAAATCGGCCAACTAGTCTCTCCCCATACAACAGAAACAGCGGGAGGCAGCCTGCCTTCTAGTCACTTATCTTTCTGGCAGAACCATATTCCTTACAATAAAATCATTCATCAAATGTTGTTAAGAGTTTCCCAGTGTCCAACTTGGTAATAAAACTCCAGGGTTTCGATCTGGGTCATTACACATTGAATCTTTGCCTCCTGCATAAAATAAGAGGTGCCCAAAATTGATGTGACTTATTGATCAGCAGCACACTTGAGATACTATCTCCTTCTGACTTATCATGTCAATCTCAGCAAGCATCACAGAGAAGGAAAAACCCACCTGGTACATATGGGCAATGTTTGATCCAAAATATTTTGCTCCATAGAGTTTGCCATCGGGCCACTTGACTTGGACGACTTCTCCCTCGGCAGGTGGGCCCAGCTTCAGACAGTCTCGGCTCTACAGAATAAACAGAGACAGGCTTTTCAAGAGGAGTGCCTAAGTGACTGCATTTAGAACTTAGCAAATGATGAACTCCTGGCAATTAAAAGGAGTTATTGCCTCTGTGTTTTATGGATTATGATCTCGCATGGGTGTTCAGGGGAAGAGATATGAGCCAAAGGAGTATTTAAAGATTCAGCCTACATCATAAAGTTGCAAAGGAGCCACCATAATCCAAGCAGAAAAAAACAGCAGCATTTACATTTGCTATTTGAAAAAGAATTGTTCAGGGGGTAACTAAAATATGCATAGAAACCGCTTTAGTGGAGGAATAGACTAGCTAATGATTTATAACGCCTGACATTTATATAGCATTTTGCAGTTAACAAAATGCTTCAGCATACATCTCATGTGATCTTATAATCAACCCATGACATAGAAAGAGATTATTAATTATCCCCGCTTTAGTGACAAGGAAACTGAGACTCCTGCGAGGATCCTTTAAGTTGCCAGGATCTCTGGAGAAGTGAAGCTGAATGGGAGAATAAAAGACACCCAGGTGACAGTGGAGCAGGGGAGAAATGGCGTGCAATTGAAGCGGGCAGGACTTGCCAATGCAGCAGCGAAGGGAAAACAGGAGCACCTGCAGCATGGCGGGTGAAGCTGGGTGGGTGTGTCCTGTTTAGCACACCCCTTCTAAAGACCCCCTGGACCTCCCTACATAAATGTGCTTCTGCCAGCATCTCCTGTTAATTGACTAGCCCACCTTTTTCTGCAGGTAACCATGGTGGCACCCATAACCAGAATCTTTTCATTTCAGATCTTCTGTTTCACGTTGCCACCTCCCAAGGCAGTAATTCAGAACAAACTCCCCGAGTGATTAATCCTGAAAGGTGCTTTTATTTTATTTTATTTTATTATTTTATTTTATTTTTAAGGCATGGGAGGGGGACAGGGAAGATAGTAAAACATTTAAACATTTGCTCACACCTAGTTTGCAAACTTTTAAATTTGTATGTATTGAGGACACTATACAATTTTAATACAAGGGAATTAAATACTTGACTATGGTAATTTTTAATTTCTTTTGCACATTTAGCAATTCATGATTTGCTAATACTGGTATTTTACTGATGAGGACAATCTGAATGACTGAAATGCACACTTGACCAATCAAGCTATAAATGCAGACTGGGCACATTCTGTGGTTTAAATGAGAGGCATACACAGGAAATATTTAGTTGTTTATGTCTGGAAATCTACCATGTATTATTTCTTATTACTAATAGAAATTGTGCCTTATAAAGGAGTGGCCATTTGATTGCTGGGTTAGGAGTATACATGGAAGGCCCAGCTGTTCATTTTTCTACCTGTAGGCTATGCTTCCATTAGAGCTACAGCAAAGAAAAAAATAGCTTGCTCAGAGGCTCTACAGAACTGACAATATGCATCTAACTTAGTCAAATGAAAGTAAGTCTTTTGTTGGCCTTCATAATACTTGACCTCAGGACATGCGGAATTGAAAGGGTAGGCTGTAGAGATGTATTCAATGTATGCCCATGGGGTTACCACCTCTCTTTCCATTTCCCTTCCCAAGATTTATGTGGTACCAAGAACACCGGAAGGTATAGCTTCTGAGTATAAACTGATTACATGTGTCAGTCTCCGAGGTTAGAGAGTCGCATCAGCTCTGGATTCCTCTGAGCTGAAGCCCAGGTGCTGGGGGGTAAGCGTGGCGGCAGGAGGTGGCATATGCTTTTCCCGCTGCTAACGCTTTCTCCCATGTGGAGGGATCTCCACTCAGATAATACATCTGGCTCATCTTCACCCCCTGTTAACCTTTTACAAGAGGATTGGTTATGACTTACTTTTATTTTTGAATTCTGAAGGAGACTGTATTTCCCCAACTATGTGTCATGGTACCCTGGAGTGCCACAGCAAACTCACGGGGACCCTGTAGAATACATTCAAGGGAAGCACGGTGACACTTATGAGGCACCCAGCTTACTAATACTGGTGAGTTATTTGGACCTAATTTACTTAACACATAGAACTGTTAGGCATTTCTTTTGACTGAGAGGCAAAGCATGCTGAGGTACTAAGGGTGCTGCAAGCCAAGAAAGTTTGGTGACCTCTAGCTCAGCACCTTCCCTTTCTCTCTGGAGCCATCATGCAGACAGAGAACCTGCACTCTGCTCTGCTCCTTCCACAGACAAGAGCCTGCACGTTCCTGCACCGCCCATCACTAGGTAAGCCTGTCTAATTCCACGGTCCATATTTGAAACCTGTTTGCCCACAGATATAAGCCACACTCCTCAATATCTGCTTTATTACTCATAAAGGTAATACGTTACACCTCCAAATCCTGACTCCTCTGTCTCGCTTTTCCTCAGGCAGGGTGAGACATGCTATTTTTTGGGTCCTTCTCGAATCCCCACAGAGGCAGGTCAAAGCCTCGGGAAATTCAGGAGGCTGTATCCTGCACTTTCTTACCCACACAAACAACTTTCAAGCAGGAGAGTTATGGCCTCACTTTCTTTATCATTTAGGTCCTTAATTTTACAGATTTGCCCTTCAGCAGAACTTTATTCACCTTTAAAATAAAATCCCTCAAAATAAATCCCAACCTGCAATTTTAGGTATCATATCACCAAGGAGAGGTAAGGGACATAGAAACGCGGACTAGACAAGCATAAACTGCATTCGAGCAGTTTAATCTTAAAAACATAGTTTTATTAACAAACTGAATGGATGAACTTTACTAAGTGACAATTCTTTTTCAAAAAGGCTTTTGGAAACAATACCTGGGATACTTTGGTATCTTTTATTACTAATTGTAAACTAACCTTTTACTCACAGGAAATCTTAATTTAGCATTGGAAGTGCCTGACCTCAACTAACTCCTTACTGCTCAGCCTCCTCCTAATGTTGCTCGGTATCAGCCACAAAGATTAAATTTATAATCTTTCATGCCAAACTCAAGAAGACACTTCAGTTTGCTTTCTCAATCTTCTTGCTTTCAAAACTCTTTTTCTTTATTTATAGAAGAAAAATAACAAACCAACTTTGTAACAAGTTAAGTTATTCTGTGCTTCCCCCACCTCCAAAACCAGGGGGCACGATTCTCATCTATAACAGCTCCTTTCTCATCCTTCACCAGGTCATTCAACTGGAATGACATATATTTTGATGAGCATATAACTTTATTTAGTATGTAAAATTTATTATTTACTCCCTAGCTACTTTCCAAAAGAAGTTAAGGTAGCTTGGAGTAAAACATAAAACCGCTTATTTCTGTAACATCTACTTTCATCATAAAGAAATAGTGTCAATTCATCAGCTGTTTCACATTTTGAGTTTGCCAGCAACTTCCTATGACTACGTGGGATATAAATTTAAACAAGAATGAGACTAGAAGCATGTGGGCTGATGAAAAGAAGTTGAAAGGTTTGATATTTAGGCTTCTCTGATTCTCTCCAAAGTAGAAGCTGGTGGGTGTCCCCAAAATTGTTTCAATCACTAATTCAAAACCGATTTACTGACCACCTACTGTGTGTGAGACACTAGGAGCCAATAAAGCCCAGCGGCCCAAGCCAGAGACAGACAGAGGGCATTGCACCCACACGTGAGGCCTGTCACACTAAACTCCACAGTTCTGGGGGGTGGGGGTCTCCAGGGTCCTTGCAAGGGGGGAGATCTATGAGGGCTTCAGAGTAGAACTTTGATTTTATTTACAAATTAGGTTTCTGAGTAAGATTTCATTTGGGGTAAAAAAGTTTCTTTTAAAAATAAAAGGTCTGGAAGATGGCCAAATAGGAACAGCTCCGGTCTACAGCTCCCAGTGTGATTGACGCAAAAGACGAGTGATTTTTGCAACTGAGATACCTGGTTCATCTCACTGGGACTTGTTAGACAGTGGGTGCAGCCCATGGAGGGCGAGTTGAAGCAGGGCAGGGCGTCGCCTCACCCAGGAAGTGCAAGGGGTCGGAGGATTTCCAATTCCTAGTCAAGGGAAGCCGTGACAGACTGTTCTTGGAAAAACAGGACACTCGTGCCCAAATACTGCACTTTTCTCAAGGTCTTAGCAACCAGCAGACAAGGAGTTTCTCTCCCA
This sequence comes from Macaca thibetana thibetana, assembly GCF_024542745.1. Classification (NCBI taxonomy): domain Eukaryota; kingdom Metazoa; phylum Chordata; class Mammalia; order Primates; family Cercopithecidae; genus Macaca; species Macaca thibetana. The sequence goes on from NC_065592.1 coordinate 73,565,264, forward strand.
TGCCTGGTTTGGTGAGTCCCATGCCCACAGAGCCTTGCAGTCTGAGACCGAAGTGTGAGGTGGCAGCCTGGCTCGGGGAGAGGCGTCTGCTGTTGCTGAGGCTTGAGTAGGTAAACAAAGCAGCTGGGAAGCTTGAACTGGGCGGAGCCCACTGCAGCTCAAAAAGGTCCACTGCCTCTAGACTCCACCTCTGTGGGCAGAGCATAGCTGAACAAAAGGCAGCAGACAACTTCTGCAGATTTAAACTTCCCTGTCTGACAGCTCTGAAGAGAGGAGTGGTTCTCCCAGCATGGCGTATGAGCTCTCAGGAAGGGCAGACTGCCTCCTCAAGTGGTCCCTGATCCCTGTGTAGCCTAACTGGGAGACAACCCCCAGTAGGGGTAGACAGACACCTCATATAGGCGGCTCCCCATCAGGGACAAAGCTTCCAGAGGAAGGATCAAGCAGCAATATTTGCTGTTCTGCCTCCGCTGGTGATACCCAGGCAAACAGGGTCTGGAGTGGACCTACGGCAAACTCCAACAGACCTGCAGCTGAGGGACCTGACTGTTAAAAGGAAAACTAACAAACAGAATGGAATAGCATCAACGTCAACAAAAAAGACATCTACACCAAAACCCCATCTGTAGGTCACCATCATCAATGACCAAAGGTAGATAAAACCACAAAAATGGGGAGAAACCAGAGCAGAAAAGCTGAAAATTCTAAAAATCAGAGTGCCTCTTCTCCAAAGGATCACAGCTCTTCGCAAGCAATGGAACAAAGCTGGATGGAGAATGACTTTGACGAACTGACAGAAGTAGGCTTCAGAAGGTGGGTAATAACGAACTTCTCCAAGGTAAAAGAGCATGTTCAAACGCATCGCAAGGAAGCTAAAAACCTTGAAGAAAGGTTAGACGAATGGCTAACTAGAATAAACAGTGTAGAGAAGACCTTAAATGACCTGTGGAGCTGAAAACCATAGCATGAGAACTTAGTGATGCATGCACAAGCTTCAATAGCCAATTCAATCAAGTGGAAGAAAGGGCATCAGTGATTGAAGATCAAATTAATGAAATAAAGTGAGAAGTTTAGACAAAAAAGAACAAAAACAAACAAACAAAACCTCCAAGAAATATGGGACTATGTGAAAAGACCAAATCTATGTTTGACTAGTGTACCTGAAAGTGATGGGGAGAATGGAACCAAGTTGGGAAACACTCTTCAGGATATTATCCAGGAGAACTTCCCCAACCTAGAAAGGCAGGCCAACATTCGAATTCAGGAAAAACAGAGACCACCACAAAGATACTCCTCAAGAAGAGCAACCCCAAGACACATAATTGTCAGATTTACCAAGGTTGAAATGAAGGAAAAAGTGTTAAGGGCAGCCAGAGAGAAAGGTCGGGTTACCCACAAAGGGAAGCCCATCATACTAACTAGTGGATCTCCCAGCAGAAACCCTACAGGCCCGAAGAGAGTGCGGGCCAATATTCAACATTCTTAAAGAAAAGAATTTTCAATCCAGAATTTCATAGCCAGCCAAAGTAAGCTTCCTAAGTGAAGGAGAAATAAAATCCTTTACAGACAAGCAAATGTTGAGAGATTTTGTCACCACCGGGCCTGCCTTACAAGAGCTCTTGAAGCAAGCAGTAAACATGGAAAGGAAAAACCGGTACCAGCCACTGCAAAAACATGCCAAATTGTAAAGACCATCGATGCTAGGAAGAAACTGCATCAATTAACAGGCAAAATAACCAGCGAACATCATAATGATAGGATCAAATTCACACATAATATTAACCTTAAATGTAAACGGGCTAGATGCCCCAATTAAGAGAGACAGACTGGCAAATTGGATAAAGAGTCAAGACCCATCAGTGTGCAAATTCAGGAGACCCATCTCATGTGCAAAGACACACATAGGCTCAAAATAAAGGGATGGAGGAAGATTTACCAAACAAATGGAAAGCAAAAAAAAAGCAGGGGTTGCAATCCTGGACTCTGATAAAACAGACTTTAAACCAACAAAGATCAAAAGAGACAAAGAAGGCCATTACATAATGGTAAAGGGATCAATTCAACAAGAAGAGCTAACTATCCTAAATATATATGCACCCAATACGGGAGCACCCAGATTCATAAAGTAAGTCCTTAGAGACCTACAAAGAGACTGAGACTCCCACACAATAATAATGGGAGACTTCAACACCCCACTGTCAATATTAGAAAGATCAACGAGACAGAAAGTTAACAAGGATATCCAGGACTTGAACTCAGCTCTGCACCAAGCAAACCTAATAGACATCTATAGAACTCTCCACCCCAAATCAACAGAATATAAATTCTTCTCAGCACATTGCACTTACTCTAAAATTGACCACATAATTGGAAGTAAAGCACTCCTCAGCAAACGTAAATGAACAGCAATCACAACAAACTGTCTCTCAGATCACAGTGCAATCAAATTAGAACTCAGGATTAAGAAGCTCACTCAAAACCGCACAACTGCATGGAAACTGAACAACCTGCTCCTGAATGACTACCGGGTAAATAACAAAATGAAGGCAGAAATAAACACGTTCTTTGAAACCAACAAGAACAAAGACAATGTACCAGAATTTCTGGGACACATTTAAGCAGTGTGTAGAGGGAAATTTATAGCACTAAATGCCCACAAGAGAAAGCTGGAAAGATCTAAAATCGACACCATAACATCACAATTAAAAGAACTAGATAAGCAAGAGCAAACACATTCAAAAGCTAGCAGAAGGCAAGAAATAACTAAGACCAGAGCAGAACTGAAAGAGATGGAGACCAAAAAAAAAAAAAAAAAAATCAATGAATCCAGGACCTGGTTTTTCAAAAAGATCAACAAAATTGATAGACCGCTAGCAAGACTAATAAAGAAGAAAAGAGAGAAGAATCAAATAGATGCAATAAAAAATGATAAAGGGGATATCACCACCGATCCTACAGAAATACAAACTACCATCAGAGAATACTATAAACACCTCTATGCAAATAAACTAGAAAATCTAGAAGAAATGGATAAATTCCTGGAAACAAATGCCCTCCCAAGACTAGACCAGGAAGAAGCTGAATCTCTGAATAGGCCAATAACAGGCTCTGACATTGAGGCAATAATTAATAGCCTACCAACCAAGAAAAGTCCAGGACCAGACGGATTCACACCTGAATTCTACCAGAGGTACAAAGAGGAGCTGGTACCATTCCTTCTGAAACTATTCCCATCAACAGAAAAAGAGGGAATCCTCCCTAAGTCATTTTATGAGGCCAGCATCAAGCCCAGCAGAGACACAACAAAAAAAGAGAATTTTAGACCAATATCCGTGATGAATATTGATGCAAAAATCCTCAATAAAATATTGGAAAACCGACTCCAGCGGCACATCAAAAAGCTTACCCACCATGATCAAGTCGGCTTCATCCCTGGGATGCAAGGCTGGTTCAACATACGCAAATCAATAAATGTAATCCATCATATAAACAGAACCAATGACAAAAACCACATGATTATCTCAATAGATGCAGAAAAGGCCTTTGACAAAATTCAACGCCTTTCATGCTAAAAACTCTCAATAATCTAGGTGTCAATGGAACATAACTCAAAATAATAAGAGCTATTTATGACAAACCCACAGCTAATATGATACTGAAGGGGCAAAAACTGGAAGCATTCCCTTTGAAAACTGGTACAAGACAGGGATGCCCTCTCTCACCACTCCTTTTCAACATAGTGTTGGAAGCTCTGGCCAGGGCAATCAGGCAAGAGAAAGAAATAACAGGTATTCAATTAGGAAAAGAGGAAGTCAAATTGTCCCTCTTTGCAGATGACATAACTGTATATTTAGAAAACCCCATCATCTCAGCCCAAAATCTCCTTAAGCTGATAAGCAACTTCAGCAAAGTCTCAGGATACAAAATCAATGTGCAAAAATCACAAGCATTCCTATACACCAAGAATAGACAGCCAAATAATGAGTGAACTCCCATTCACAATTGCTACAAATAGAATAAAATACCTAGGAATCCAACTCACAAGAGATGTGAAGGACCTCTTCAAGGAGAACCGCAAACCACTGCTCAGTGAAATTAAAGAGGACACAAACAAATGGAAGAACATTCCATGATCATGGATAGGAAGAACCAATATTATGCAAGAGGCCATAATGCCCAAGGTAATTTACAGATTCAATGCCATCCTCATCTTTCTTCACAGAATTGGAAGAAACTACTTTAAAGTTCATATGGAACCACAAAAGAGCCCGCATTGCCAAGACAACCCCAAGCAAAAAGAACAAAGCTGGAGGCATCACACTACCTGACTTCAAACTATACTACAAGGCTACAGTAACCAAAACAGCATGGTACTGGTACCAAAACAGAGATATAGACCAATGGAACAGAACAGAGGCCTCAGAAATCACACCACCCATCTACAACCATCTGATCTTTGACAAACCTGACAAAAACAAGAAATGGGGAAAGGATTCTCTATTTAATAAATGGTGCTGGGAAAACTGGCTAGCCATATGTAGAAAGCTGAAACTGGATCCCTTCCTTACACCTTATACAATAATTAATTCAAGATGGATTAAAGATTTAAATGTTAGACCTAAAACCATAAAAACCCTAGAAGAAAATCTAGGCAATACCATTCAGGACATAGGCATGGGCAAGGACTTTATGACTAAAACATCAAAAGCAATGGCAACAAAAGCCAGAATTGACAAATGGGATCTAATTAAACTAAAGAGCTTCTGCATAGCAAAAGGAACTGCCATTAGAGTGCACAGGCAACCTACAGAATGGGAGAAAATTTTTGCAATCTACCCATCTGACAAAGGGCTAATATCCAGAATCTACAAAGAACTCAAATTTACAAGAAAAAAACAACCCCAGCAAAAAGCGGGCAAGGGATATGAAGAGACACTTCTCAAAAGAAGACATTTTTGCAGCCACAGACAAATGAAAAAATGCTCATCACTGGCCATCAGAGAAATGCAAATCAAAACCACGAGATACCATCTCATGCCAGTAAGAATGATGATCATTAAAAAGTCAGGAACAACAGGTGCTGGAGAGGACATGGAGAAATAGGAACGCTTTTACACTGTTGGCGGGAGTGTAAATTAGTTCAACCACTGTGGAAGGCAGTATGGTAATTCCTAAAGGATCTAGAACTAGAAATACCATTTGACCCAGCAGTCCCATTACTGGGTATATACCCAAAGGATTATAAATCACGCTACTACAAAGACACATGCACACATATGTTTATTGCCGCAGTATTCACAATAGCAAAGGCTTGGAACCAACCCAAATGTCCATCAATGATAGACTGGATTAAGAAAATGTGGCACAGATACACCATGGAATACTATGCAGTCATTAAAAAGGATGAGTTAATGTCCTTTGCTGGGACATGGATGAAGCTGGAAACCATCATTCTGAGCAAACTATCACAAGGACAGAAAACCAAACACCGTATGTTCTCACTCATAGGTGGGAACTGAACAATAAGAACACATGGACACACAGCGGGGACCATCACACACCGGGGCCTGTTGGGGGGTGGGGGGCTGAGGGAGGGATAGCATTAGGAGAAATACCTAATGTAAATGACGAGTTGATGGGTGCAGCAAACCAACATGGCACATGTATACCTATGTAACAAACCTGCACGTTGTGCACATGTACCCTAGAACTTAAAGTATAATTTGAAAAAAATAAAATAAATAAAAGATCTGAAAAAAATTAAGTATATCAAAAGGTCTAAAAATGAAGGGATATAGTTTGTGGAATGCAACAGCTTTAGTGGTCTGCCCTCCCTCTTACAGGTCTCCAGCTGATTCACATATCCTTGGGTTCAGCACCAGGCACCAGGCACTACAGCACAGCTTCTCAAAGTGTGTTCCCAACCCTGGGGCACACATTAAAAATGAGAATTCCAGGTATCCCCAAAGCTCTCTCTGACTTGGGCAACTTCTTTTAAGCAATCTAGAATTTAAGGTCGATTATAGAAAAGGATGTAAAATGCTAAAGAGGTTTTCCCTAATGCAGTTTACTTAGTATGTTATTGGAGTAAGTAAACACCTTTGCTGGAAAATTATATGCATTAAAACCTTGATAAATGCATTTTTCTCAGTTGCTGTCTAGACTCTTTGAAGCAGTTCGTCTTCACCTAACATAAATAGCTGTTTACCATTTGCTGTACTGCCTCCAGGGATGTGTAAACTTGCCTGAAATCTACCAGAGCCTTGTTCACAAGGACACTGGTGTCTGGAGCTGTCAGTAAGCCCGCAGCTACAGTACTAAATAGATGATGTGAAAATTAAAGACAGAAATCATAATCACGGTGAAGAGTGGCCTTTTGGCTATGATCAGTTACTTCAAGGACCTATACTTGCTCCACCAACTAAAAGGAAAAATTCATCTGCCAGTCTGATTACCTGAATTCTGAAGTCACTAAGTTCTTGGAACTCTTATGAGACCCTTCTAAAGGGACCCCTAGAAGCTGCTGTCCTCAAATGTTGTCTTAGCCCTATCCCCACCCCCATTACTACTCCTTACGTGTATAAACCACAGAGCAGGCAGCCCCATCTGTGAGCAGAGTTGCATCAGATGAAGATGTGGCACATGTGCTCCCAGTAGTTAATCGGCATAGAGTTTGGCTCCTCTGGCAGTCCCCCTTGGGGAGAATGCTTAGGTGACCTGGGGCGAAATGCTAACAGCTGCTAGCATTTCCACAGATAATCACCTGCTCATTACTGGATCCTGGCAGGGATTAACAAGACTGACAGCCATGTAAGAATCGTAGTGACTATCTGTCATCTGTTCGGCTGCCCAGCTTTGGAACCCCCTTCTCCCCACAGTCTAATAGGGACTGAGCTGGCCTGACATCATAGTCGCTGAACACTGCCAGACACTTCCTTCCCCAGCTTCTCTCACAGCAAAGACAGCTACAGAGGCCTGGCCAGTGGGCTACACCAGCCCAGGATTTAGAACCTGTGATCAGAGATGCAGGAAAACAAGTAGAAGGGAGAACTTTCTCAGACAGCAGTGACAGCAGCAGCAGCAGCACTCGCAGGCCTATGGCAGAGGCTAGGTCCAGTCTCACCACATAAGGGGAGGCAGTGTGTCCTTCCTGGATGGCGTCTGTGGCCTGGTCTTGCCCATAGCTGCAGCTAAACAGCCTCCTTTTTGTTCTTGCCTGTTTTCTGACCTTCGTTATTCTGCATTCCTGGAGATTATGGAAGTTCCCCAATAACCTTTCACTAAATTTCTGTACAGCCTAAAATCAAGGTCAGTTTCTGTTGGTTGCCATTAACGATCCTGATAAGCAACCGCTAGTTTGCATGATGGCAGATCCCTCCTCTCACAGAGTGGAAAGAAACCTCTCACTTAACAATGGAGGACTTCCCACACCATGCAAAGGCCCAGCTGCAAAACCATCCTCCTCAAAAAGAAGGGGGCATATTGATGGAAGCACCTACCTGTTCACAAGGATTGGTCTTAGATGACTGGCAGCAGTCTCCAAGTTTTCAATATCCCCCAGTATAAGGATGTGCCCTCTCTGAGGATATCCACAAGAATGTATTCCAGACAATAAAGTCACCAAGCACCTGAAGAATGCCCAGCTCTTAGCAATGGCCTCTCACAGGGGCTACTCTGATGGGGATACACCACTTTGGACTGCTTGTTAAACATGTCATAAGCACCCTTCATGTAGAGATTAGCAAAGAATGAAAACACTTAAAAGTTATTTTTAAGGCCCGGCATGCTGGCTCACGCTTGTAATCCCAGCACTTTGGGAGGCCAAGGCGGAAGGATTACTTGACCTCAGGAATTCAAGACCAGCCTGGGCAACATAGCGAGACTCCGTCTCTATAAAAAAACAAGAAGAAGAAGTATTTTTATGAATAATTCGGAGCTTCTATATATTCACTAGGGAGAAACTGTAAAATCTCTTAAAGATATAAAAAAATTTTTAAACCTCGTATGTCTATCACAAGTGATCACTGTCACCACATTTGGAGTTTTTTTTCCCTATACTTCTAATTTTTAAAAATAATTAAAAGAATTTTTCTCTGTGCTCTTTTCTTTAAGAATTAGGACATCCTATACAGGCACAATCTTTCCCATGCAGAGGTCCAGCCTTTATTTTCTTTCATGTTAGAGCACAGCTGATCTGTCTCTAAAGCCATTTGTCATGAGCTCGGAACTGCAGTTTGTGCCATGTTCCTTCGCTTCCTTCCACAGCATTTTGGGGTGGAGGCCCTTTCTTTTTTATTGGGGTAAAATATCCATAACATGAAATTTACCATTTTAACCACATTCAATTGTACATTTCAATGGCATTAAGTTCATAGCGTTGTGAAATCATCACCACTCTCCCTCTTCAGAGCTTTTTATCTTCCCAAACAGAAACTCTGCCCTCATTAAACACGAACTCCCCACTGTCTCTGCCATCAGCCCCCGGCAACCATTATTCTACTTTCTGTCTCTGAGAATTCGACTATTCTGGGTACCTCATCTAAGCGAAATCCTACAGCATTTCTTTTGTGGACATTTATAATATACCTTGATATTTGCCACCTATGATTACGTCACGAGCATTTTCTTAGCTATTAATTATCTTTTAAAAAGCCCATTTTACTTGCCAAATATATGCAACAGTATAGATGCACCACAATTAATTTAGCCACTCTTCTATTAAATATTTAGGTTATTGCAATTTTCCCCTATCATATACAATGCTATTGTATATTTTTCATAAATCTTTGTCTGAATTACTGACTCTATTCTTAGACTCTTAGAACAAGAGTTACTTGGTAAAAAGGCATATAAACTATTCATAAACTTAGTTTCATCAGCTTTGAAAAATTCAACATCAGACTCATTTCTCTAGTGCAGTAAATAAATCTAGTATTAACCACCAGAGAAATTTCTGATTCAGCTGGTTCAAGCCAAATGCCCTTCCAGGCAATCTTGTGCTCAGCAGGGTGGGAACTGCTGTTCTAGGAGGTTATCTCGCAGCCTAAACTATACATCTGTGTATAACGAAAGAACCAATTCTATGCCCCTTTTCTGACTGCATCTTTTTCAGAGTGAGAGCTTTCTAACATGCTTAGAAGAAAATCTGGAATGCTTCCACCCTGAGGTATCTGTATCTAAGTGTGTTCTGTGCTGGTTCTAGACCCCTGTAATTTCAGGCTCTAGGTTAATCGATTCAAGTCAAGCTGCTTCTATACTGATACTAATCATTCAGGGAAACTCCAAGTCTACTGTCCACTTTCCCTTTTTAGTAGTTTTGACACAGGGTCTCACTCCTGTTGCCCAGGCTGGAGTGATTGCAGTGGCATTATCACAGCTCACTACAGCCTTGGCTTTCTGGGCTCAGGTGATTCTTCCACCTCAGCCTCCCAAATAGCTGAGAATACAGGTGGGTGCCACCATGCTTGGCTAAATTTTTTTTTAAGTAGAGATGAGGTTTTGCTATGTTGCCCAGCCTCGGCCTCCCAAAGTGCTGGGATTACAGGTGTGAGCCACCATGCCTGGCCTTGTTTCTTTGTAAAGGACACACACACCCCCTCTCTGAACTGCAAGATGCTGTGGTGGTCCCTTAAGCTGAAATGAAGCCCATCTTGCTTCCTCAAGCAGCCAATTTTTTTTTCCACCAGCCACACTTGGCCAATGTCCTCACACACAACTTTTACCTATCTTCTAAAAGATAGGTCTGTTATTTTCACAGAAATAACAGTACTAACACTTAGCACTGTGTTAGTGAATTCCTGAAAGCCAACTAGTTTTTTGTTGTTGTTGCTTTTTGTACAGACAAGGTCTCACTATGTTGGCAAGGCTGGTCTTGAACTCCTACCCTCAAAAGGTCCTCCTGCTTCAGCCTCCCAAAGTGTTGGGATCACAGGTGTGAGCCACAGTGCCTGGCCCACTGCTTTGTTAGTATGCACTTCCCTCCAGTGATGAGCCCAAAGTGGACACAACGCTTGGTTAAGGTACCGAGGTCCCAGAGATGGAAGTTGTTTTGTTATTCTGGAAGTCATTACAGCATTAAGCCTCAGAGGTATATTTTCCAAAGCAGACACATCTTTGTGATATTAGAAATAGATGAGATTTTGGCAAGCAAAAACTTTAAAAGGCCTAGAAAGTACAAAGTTAGGCAGCTGTTTTGGAAATTATTTTTCTGGTTCCTTTGAAGTGAGGAAGCATAACAAAAGCCAATAACTAGAAACAGGGGTGACGCTGGGGGGTTGACCACACCCAAAAGGGCCTGTGGGGGAGGGACCAGGAAAGCAATGTGGGCAGGAGAGCAGCAGTTCTAACCCGCTGATAAGAGGTTCTCTGCATTCCTGCCTTCTCCTTCCCTTGGAGTGTGTCCTCTGGGCCAGGGACTGAGCTCAGCACTGAGAAAACAGAGACAAAAAAGACCCAGCCCTCTCGGAGACATTTCTCTCAAAGGATTCAGATCCAGCTGGGGACTCAAATACACACATGAATATCTGCAATACAAGGCTGTGTGTGACTGTAGGTAGTTAAGCAAAGAGGTGGGAACTCTGTGTCTGTGACCCGCCCTCCCAGGACATCAACTGTGGTCAGGACTTTCTTCTTAAGATTAACCAAAGTTCCTCATGCTGCTTCCTCCACGTTAAGCCACCTGCACAAACTGAGCTAATTACAGACACCTCTCTCAGGACAAGTTGTGGTGAGAGCAATAATGTAGGCCTTAAAGACAGACGTGAAAGGGAGAAGCCAGTAGGCGGCTCCTGCGGCACCCTGTGGGGACCACTGTTTGGGGCTCTGGCATTGTCAACCTGATTTCGTCTGGGCTCGCGTAAGTGGTCAGCCTATCCCACTGACTACGCTGAGTGGTGTGGCCAAACAGGAGACAGAGTTGTAGCCCTGACCCCTTCCTCTCCCTCTCAAGAGTATTCTGGAAGGATCCCACTGTGGTCTCAGGGCTGTGCCCCACCATCCCAGGAGCCCAAATAGAAAATCTTCCAAGTTCAACTCCTGAAAGGTCCAAATATAAAAACTACTTAAATAAGGAATTTATGCATTTAAAGCTTTTCTGCCACCGTGTTCCCCTTGTGCAGACACTGATATCCACAGCAGAAGCTGCTTGTGGTACATCTGGTCCAGCCACAGCCTCGCATGGAGCTGGCACCTGGAGCTGCCCACCCCCCCACAACAGCTGGCATGCCTTGCTGTAGTGCAGTGGCCAGGCCCCATGCTCACTTGCTCACACACAACCTCGCCGCTCCAAGCCAGGCTTGCCCGTGGCAGGTGTGGGATCCGGGCCGGTAGCATGAGCCGAGTGCAGCCTGCTGGGCTGAGTGGACGGAATAAGCCTAGCGGGCATGAGCAAAACTCAAGCAGAGGGGCCACCAGCCACAGAGGTTTCTGGCTGGCACAGCAACACCCTAAGGCTCCTGTGACATTATTATCTCCAATTTACAGATAAGGTAACTGGTGTTAACTCCCTTGCCTGGTTGCACAGCTAATTAGCAAAGCAAGGAGCACCCTGGGTCTGTCTGCCACACATGTGGCTCTTCCTACCTGGGTGAGACAGCCAACATCAGCCCTGATGACTGCCCCAAGGCTCACTGCGTCCAGGACTGCAACTTCTCACCCCCAAATACAGGGAAAAAAGCTCCATCTATATAGGAAAGATTTTCTCCCCTTTTTTATTGTTGTTGGCAGGGACTAAAATGTACGAAGGGGAATAAAATATTTTACTACGTCAATAAAAATTTATGTTGCAAAATGGAGAAAGACAGGCTTGGGGTGAATTTCTCTGTAGTGGTTTCTAAAAATACATGTCAGTTCCAAAAGCTAAAAAAAGAAAGATGAAAGGAAAGCTAAGGATAGGCATGCAGGGGAGAGAAGGCTGCCCTCTGTTTATATGTCCAGTTTTCCAAGGCTCTGACTCTGCTCTGCAGTGTCTGTTCGACTTCTGGGAGCATGGCTTGACCTACCCAGGATGCTTCACACTGAAGTGATGCATGTACTGCTTCCAAGATCTGAGGCCAGGCTGCTCACAAAGAAAACCCGTTACTGTGCATAAGCTACTCAACCACTTTATGTCCTGGTTTTCTCATTAATAAACCTTATGTCCTGGTTTTCTCAGTAGTAAAATGGAGATATTAATGCAATCTTGCAGGGAGAATGAGAGAAGAGAACAGAAAAGCAAAACCCAATTCCTGGCAGCTAGTGAACACTGAGTGAACCACATCTGGATTTAATTCCCATCAACAGGAATATATCTAGAGGACAGCGAGGAGACAAAACCCTTGGGAGGCCACCTTTGGGATTAAAAATAGTGAAGAAAACACTGAGAAGCCAAGAACCCAGACTATGAGAGAAAGGAGGCTGCAATAGAACCCAGAACTACAGAGGACAATCACATGTGTTATCCTAATTGGAATCTAAAACAGTCTGGTAGGGTACGCAGGCAAGTGTCAACATCTCCCAGCATTGGTAGAGAAGAGCGACTTGCCTGAGGCCACAGGGCTAATAAGTAGATGGGTGGGGCTATCACTCAGTCACCTGGGAATTTTCAAGCATCTCGTGTTTTAGGGACCAAAGGAACGAGTCGTGAGTTAAACAGATGTAGTTTTTTACTTCATGAAAACTTTGCTTCATTGGAAAATGCAGGCATTAACTTAAAAAAAAAATAAAGTATAAGAACTCCTACATAAGGAATAACAGTATAAAGCAGAAGTATTTAACAGATTATTAGTAACTATATGGTTCCTACATTCCAGAGAGCTTCAAGATGCCACAAGAGCTAGAGATTGAAAATGAAATTTTGACAAAATCTGAAAAGATCTAGATAAGGAAAATTAGGGGAAAAGAGTAAGGATATAAGTAGTTCTCAGAAGGGTTAAGATCTGTTTAAAAAAAACTTTTTCTGATTATAAAAATAAAACACATTCATACAGAAACTATAAGAAGGTGATAAAGTTGAAAATCATAATCACCTATGATTATACTCTCCAAAGATAATCAGTAACATTTTGATGTATTTCCTTTGAGGATTTTTCCCTTGCATATTTATATTTTTATACATAATTGGGATCTTACTGTATATACAATTTTGAGCCTGATTTTTCCATTTATTATATTGCATCATTAAATATCCTTTGAAAACATGATTTTAATAGCTGCATAAATAGTTCATTTAACCTTCCTCCTGGCTGCACTGGTAAGTGTTCAACGTCCAGATCGAAGGAACAAAGAGCTGTCATGCTTGCACTAGCCAGACTGTGTTTGGGGCACTGTGTTCCCACACCTGAGAGCAACATCTTGAGTGGGACATTGTCCAAGAAAATTTCATCCTCAGAGCGTCCTGGAGGAAAAGCATTCACAAACCACTTTTTGGTCATCAAATCATTTGTTCCTGCCTCAGGACTGAGAAATGAGGACTGTTTTGTTTGGATTTGAGAAGACTTAGCAGGCACTTGAGACCTCTCTACAAACATGTTAAGAAACTTCAGTGAAAGAGAGAGTGTGTTGATTCCGTTTTGCCCTAGAGATCGAGAACTAGGAAGGCTCTTGGATGTTCCGGAGAGGCAGCAGTTAGACTTCACAGAAAGAAGCTCTTGCTTCTTAACAACTGGAGCCAAAACTGAGAGTGAGCTCCTGTCATGTGCAGCATTCCAGAATGGATCTGAGAACTCCTCACCAGAGGCACGGCAGAGGAGATGTCCGGCTGCGGGTGGGAGTTCTCGAGGAGTTGGGGGAAAGATGGAGCACAGCAGAGTAGGGGTAAGAATGAGCAGTTAAGGGATGAGGTGGGAGGGGAGTGCGCCCCCCATCAGCCTGTCTCACCTACGCAGCACCCCTTAACTGAGACACAGTGACTCAGAACTTCTAGCCATTCAATGGCCTGTCCAAGTCTCACTAGAAGTATGGACAAGGCTGAGACTATGGTTTCTAAATTCTCAAGTCCCATTCTAGTGATCCTCCTCCTTCACCAAAGCACAGGGAAAATGCAAAACGATGGCAGGAAAAAATCAAACGCAGACACGTAGTTAGCTTTCTCCCCAGCCACCCCACACACCTTTAACTCTATAACGTCAGCTTCCTCTTTGGTCAAAGGAAAGGAGCATCCTTTGAGGATCAACACCCGAGGAGGAGACCTGTTAATGCAGGACCACCTTATTCTCTTGTGGGCCCAGAGGGAGGCTGGTATAACTCAATCAGCCAGATGACGCGCAAATGGGTGAAGCAAAATGCATAGAAAGGATGAAGGCAACAGGTGTGTGGGTCTCAGCCACTGTGGTGGAAAAAGCTTTCACAAAGCTTCTGTGGTAAAGCTACAACTGCAAAGACATCATGGTGCATAAAAATACATCAAAGATTGCTCACTCCTGGGCTGAAACCTAAGAGTAGCTTAGCCCCCTTTGTCTCCATATGATATTCTGATACAAGTGGCATGCCAAGTCTTGCAGTGTGGAGGCTGTGTGTCCACATGAACAGCATTTTCACTCTCCACCTCACCCAAGCTGACTGAGCATGTGCTCCCGTCACATTCACCACACAGGTGATGCTCCACGCCAGGAATCCGGGAAAGGGGAACAAAATGTATATGTAGATGAGTGGATGGTGGGGCCAGGGGCCACATTCCAATGCTTACAATCAGAGGTGACTAGAGAACACTATGGCTATTCTCCCCTGTGAGAATGGCAAGAGACCTGAGAGATCCCCTAGGCCAATGTCCCCAGCTGAAAGGGAAGGGCTGAACAATGAAATGACTTGCACAGTCACAAGTCACCAAGAGCTGGCTATAATTTAATCTTGCGTTTCACAGCCCAGCAGTGCAAGGTTTTGAGCAAATAAGTAACACTTGGGGAGAATTTTAACTAGGGGATTAAAAAGCAGAGCCAGGTGACGACTAACCAAAGAATTTGTAAGAATATGATTTGTCAAAAAATGTCAGCTCATGGTATTCAGAAGCCGAGGCGTGGCCAGGCACAGCAGCTCACACCTGTAATCCCTTTCACCTTGGCCTCCCAAGGTTTGAGTTTGGGAGGCCGAGGTGAGCGTACTGCTTGAGCCCAATAGTTTGAGACCAGCCTGGGCAACACAGCAAGACCTAGTCTCTTAAAAAAAAGAGGAGTAACGAGTATACATGCACAAATGCAGTAATCCAGGATATCCGCAGAACTGGAAATGTGTTCCCGGGCACAGTAAAAAAATGTGAGCAACGCCATTCTAGAAATACCTTTCACATAGGCTACAGCTTCTCTCTCTGTGAGTTTAACATGTCCTTCCTTTTAGATTAAATGCAAATGCATAAAGTTAACCAATCATGCTCATAACACACTGTCTTATGAAGACAGGGACATGTGTAATTACTACCAGCATTTCAATAGGGACTACTGTGTCACCAATGACAGATAGCTAAGATGGTTGAGGAGTGGATAATGAATCAATCTATTTAGTCAACATTATTATGCTTAAAGGGAAGTCAGAAACTCCCCAAATGATTCTTGTGTTGTGGAAAGCCTGTCAAATCAAAATATTCTTAATGTGAAATTAAGAAGAATTTTGCTGTTTGTAGATACCCAGGCAAGGAGAATGAAAATGATATGTAGATAACACACCATTGTTAGATTTATTATCCAAACAAGAGCTTTTAATCCACCAAGGCTTAAAAACACATAAAAGGAGGGTGGTAAATTTCACTTTACTGATGCACTCACTGTGGAATGCCTGGTTCAGAATCACATCAAGGATTATGTCATGCCCTTTTTCAGATAGTTAATGAACCTTTGAAGTAAGAGCTTTTCTATTCTTTTCACACCAGATATTAGTCTTTATTTGAAGGCTGATTCTTGCTAATACCCGATTTGCTTAATGAACATTGAATAGTTGGTCAATAATATTTCAATTGTGATATGATCTTTTTCCACTCTACTAAAAAGGTTAGTTAGCATCCTCGGTTACTTTCCTTGAAACAGACACCCACTGATGTAGATTTGCATATAGAGGCAACTGGAAACCAAAACAGGCCAGTGTGGGGGCTCCCAGGGTAAGTGGGCACCTGAAAGTGGGGTCAGTATAAGCGATGCTGGAGCTGGAACAGCTGAGACTAGCTTTTATAGATTAAGCTGGGAGGGGAGGGAGTAGGACTTCAGTGATAAAACAAGTAGGTAAGGAGGTAGAGGAAGATAAAGGATAAAAGGAGATGGGCCTGCTTGCAAACCTTAAACACCATCCAATTAATAGTAACTATGACACTAACAGTACACAGGATGTAACTCCTTGCTTTTAGCATGTTAATATGATGCCAGGTGCTTTCAAATTAATATCTACATTGTCTACACACACACACACACACACACACACACAGCCTGTATGAGCATTTTAAAAATCCTGGGAGGATATATGAGAAGCAGGTGAGATGGTGATTTCCAGATGTTGGAAGACACAGGAATGTACTTTTCATCTTAAATCTTTCTGTATTTCTTGGACTTTAGCCAGCCATGGGTATGTTATGCAAAACATTGTACATCTACAATTATTAAATATTAGTTGCTAATTATTTTTATTACCACTAACCACATACATTTTGTCTACCAGTTAGTCATCAATTCTTTCCCTTTAAAAGGTAAATGAATCTCAAAAATGAGAGATGTTCAAGACTCTGTAAGTCATGTAGTCCATCTCCTTCAGAAAATGATGGCTCTTCTCAGGGCAACAGAACAGATGCATCAGCCTCTACACTGGTTCGTGATGAGGGAGCCCAGGGGAGGGGAGGCAAAGCCACTGAACAAAAAGAGAAACTAGGATGGGTGTGGTGGCTCACACCTATAATCTCATCGTTTTGGGAGGCCAAAGTGGGATGATTGCTTCAGGAGTTCCAGAACAGCTTGGATAGCAAGACTCCATCTTTATGAAAAATTTAAAAAGGAAACAGGGGGATTAAAAGTTCCAGGGTAGAGCACACAAAGCTACATGCACAGAATAAAGGGTTGAAAGCAAAATCACAAAAATGAGTGCTGAAGAGAGCTAAGGATTAAGAGATATTAGAATCAGCTATATAGTGAGGCCAAGTCTACATATGTGTGGTTATATGCTCAATTTATTTATTTATTTTTAAAACAGCCAAATTCAAGAGCAATAAATGCTCAACTTAAATGTTTGTGTGTCAAGATGGAAGCCCCATAAAGGGTAAATATAACTCATCGATTTTGGTGGCCATATTTTCATACTGAAGAATTTCTTGGGCAAAATGACTATTTCATCAAATGGGTGAGAGTTAGATAATGGGGTTTACGTGTGTGTAAATTCTTTTCAATATAGCCAAAATTTTCTTTTCACTATAGCCAATTCTTTTTCACTATAGCCAAAAAACCCACTTCATAACAAATCTCTTTGACTTCTGCTCAAGATAGTCCAACAGGGCTTCCTCCTGCTTTTAGAATAAAACCCCAACCCTGTAAGATGGCCCTCAAGGCCCCACCCAGTCTGGCCCTTTCCTTTTCCTCCAGGCTCAAGATTCACCTCCTCCAGCAGCCGCACTTGCCTTCCCTCTGCCCTGTGTTTAGTGAACTCACCTTACAGATCTTCACTCAGGTCGCACTGATCACCCATCTAGATAAGATGCTTATTTCTAGTTACATGCTCTTACTGGATCATATTCCTGTCATCCCAGGACTTCTCTCAATTTGAAGCACATCTTTTATATGTGCTGTCATATGTCACTCTCTCCCACTAGATTGTAAATTCCATGAGATCAAAAACCATTCCAATTTTACTTCTATCATTTTCCCAGAACCCAGCATGATGTGTGGCATGCAGTAGGTGCTCACTATAAAAAAAACTTGGGGGCATAAGGCTACCATCATGGAAGGATAAGGTATTTCTTGAGTAGAGAATCCATGTATGACCATATGCAGG
Source organism: Macaca thibetana thibetana (assembly GCF_024542745.1). Taxonomy (NCBI): domain Eukaryota; kingdom Metazoa; phylum Chordata; class Mammalia; order Primates; family Cercopithecidae; genus Macaca; species Macaca thibetana. The sequence continues at coordinate 73,583,195 of NC_065592.1, forward strand.
TACCCAGATGTGGCTTATCAAGGCCAGCCCTGCAGGAATTCCCCATCTACTAAAAGAAGGGCCTTCATGGGGAGCATTAGCCTTCCCCATCTTTATGAGCTCCCAACTCTAAGAAGAAAGAGGACTTGAGCACCACACATACTATTTCCTCATCCTCATTAGATTTCTCCTGGAGGGAACCTACTCTTAGATACTGATTAGATTTCTGCCCTTCTAACTTCATGCAAAACAAAAATCAAAAACAAAAACAAAAAAACCCAACAACAAACAAGCAAAACAAACATAAAGCCCTGTAGAAACATAACTAGTTGTTATAGTACATAGCTAGTCAGGTATGAGCAGGGCAAGAGAGGGCTCCTCAGCCCCTGCCACATACACCAGGAGTGTAGGGTGATCATCAGGTGATGGTCAGGTTGTTAACTCTCTCTCTAAACGAATAGTTGGTCACAGCTGGCACCAGGGAACGACAGTCTCCTAATACATGGGAAACACCTGAAACTGGTGAGCAGCAGCTTCTGGAGAAGATCTCAGGAGTGGGGAGAAGGACTGCAATGCCCCAGGAATATGTCAGCGTATAAGATCCCAAGTCAAGAGGTCAAGCCGCACACGTGGTCTCTCAAGTCGCCTATGTGGTCTCTCAAGTCGCCTGCTTGGCCCTCTTCCAAGTGTCCTTTCCTTCCTTTCATTACTGCTCTAAAGCGTTTTAATGAACTTTAGCTCCTGCTCTAAAACTTGCCTTGGTCTCTCCTTCTGCCATATGCCCCTGAGTCAAATTATTTCTTCCGAGGCAGCAAGATTTGAGGTTGCTGAAGACTCATACAGACAACTACCACTGCTTACATAATGATATGAGATAAAGTTCCAGCATAAATAATGTAGAAAAAAGGTTTCACTAGTATTGAAATACATTTAAAAACGGTAAGGAAAATATTAAATTCATATGTAATACATAAATTATTTCATAATTCATGTAGGGAACAAAATAGGAAAAGTTATAGGGTCTAGTGTGGCCATTTGCAGCCTGGTCTAAGGTTATTGTGGGATGAGACAGTCTTCAAAATACACATATAACATTTTAGAGTCTCAATATCAATGGCACTCACATCCACATTCTTTCAATAGTTCTCTTATAGTCTGTATTTCAACATGACTTCAGGAGTTGGCTGCTTAGAACATAAGGACTAAAGCCTGGCTTGTTTTGTGCCAGTCACTTTCTTTTATGGTCAAAGAAGCTGCTTTAGATGATTAAATATTATGTGTTACTCAGGGGAAAAGAACGGTAATATAACACATAAAGCAATCATTGGGTCAGATTATTTATTTATTTATTTATTTATTTATTTATTTATTTATTTATGTTTTGTTTTAAGACAGGGTCTGGTTCCTTCACCCAGGCTGGAGTGCAGTGATACAATCTCAGCTCATTGCAACCTCCACCTCCCAGGCTCAAGTGATCCTCCCACCTCAGCCTCCTGAGTACCTGGGACTAAAGATGCACGCCACCATGCCTGGCTGATTCCTGAAATTTTTTTGCAGAGATGGGTTTTTGCCATGTTGCCCAGGCTGGTATCAAACTCTGGAGCTCAAGCCACCTGCCTGCCTTGAACTCCCAAGGTGCTGGGATGACAGGTGTCAGCCACTGCACCTGACCTAGAGTATTAATTAAAGGCTAGAAAGAGTAAATATCTAGCATGTTTTAAAAACATAACCTACAAATATAACTATGCTACTGGAAGTATGCATAATTTAACTACTCCCTCCCTTTTTGCTGAGTTGTTAGGCATAAATCTACAAACGACATCTTTTATTTTGTTAGAGACAGGGTCTGGCCCTGTCACCCAGGCAGGAATGCAGTGGTGTGATCATAGCTCACTGTAACCTCAAACCTCCTGGGCTTAAGGCTTCCTCCTGCCTCAGCCTCCCAAAGAGCTAGGACTACAGGTGCATGTCACCATGCCTGGCTAAATTTTTTTTAACTTTTTTTTTGTAAAGAGGAGGTCTTTCTATGTTGCCCAGGCTGGTCTCAAACTCCTGGACTCAAATAATCCTCCTGCTTTAGTGCCCCAAGGTGCTGGGATGTCAGGTGTGAGCCAAAAGAGATCTTCTTCAGGCACAGATCACACCAGCTTTAATTACTCGTGGAAAAGTCTACTTTGATCTGAAAACCATGCATGTAACATTATTCAACATATTGTACTATTATAACCTTTAGAAGAAATTAAACACTGTACAAATACAAAGTTCTATAATGGTATTGGATAAAACATCTAAGGCACAGAAGACTTTCAAATATATCCTCCATTTTATAAAGGGCAAAAAATGAGATGATACAGGGAAACTGATTAGTAGAAACACACACAACCAACAAGCATTATTGCAGGCGACAGCTTCCAAGTTTCTCACTCACTTCTTAGCATAGAACACTCTCTGTGGGAAAGATTAGAAACTGAAGGACAAAAATGCACTCACTCCATTCTCTCTCTACCTTTTCTTCTATCATTCCTTTTCTCTGTTTGCCCACATATTCTGACCTCAAAATTATAATTTATTTAATAATGCAAAAGGCAAGATTTATTACTGGTTCTTTCTCACCTACGAAAATTAACTTCTTTTAAATAAGGTACAAAAAGGACATAATAAAATAAAGGCAATGTTGCTCATCAATAAGTAGATAGCATTGACTTCTTCTGGATATATCTATCAAATAAGAATCTAAGTTCACTCTATTGCTAAAATAATCTAAATCCCATGGTGGAAAAGGAACATAAACTCTTCATTGATTTATGGGCCTCATATCTTCTGGGATGTGTTGCCAATTTATGTGCTATATCCTGGGGTGTTAGCACCTGGGGTTGGATAGAGGTGAAAGATAATGGCTTGTAAACAGGCAGCTCCCTGTTGACTACTCGCCTCAGGAAGCTCTTGCCATTCGCTATATATTTCAGAAATTGTATGCAGAAAGCTGTGCTTACAAATGCACTACAGGAAAGGTCAGCTCTGGAAAATTTCAGACATTTCTGAAATGTGCATGTAGCAACCTGATTATACCACACATAGTCATGGTATCTAGATTTGAGATAAAAATAAAATTAGAGCAAGAAACGATTTAAAAGTCTAAAACTTTGCATCATAGGCAGCTAATGTACCATTTTAATTTAAAGAGTAATCGAAGGGTCAATCATGAATGGTGACAATCTGATATTATGGTGTGACGTGATAATGACATCTGACCATGTTAGTTATTAGAAGGAACAAGGGATTTTCATAATGTTTATATTTTGTATTAAATGTAAGTTGATTCAGCCCTACCCTAACATTTAGAGATGATGTCATGGACATTCATAATTTGGTGCTGAATATTCACGGATGGGCCTGCCAAGACCACTGGCAACATTTCCCAACAGTCCTGCTCTCAGGCTGGCACAGGGACCAGCAGGTGCGCCAATGCCCTGACTCCCTCAGCCCTCTCTCATGACAGACTTCTCACTCTCATGGCAGTGAAATGGCAGGTAACGATCGATTTCACCTGAACCAGTGGTTTCAGAGTTTTTCAGGGCCAGAGATCTCCTTGTTTAAAGAAAGTTCACACATACACACACACACACACACACACACACACACACACACACACACATATATATATATAGAGGGGTGGGGGTTTCTGATTTATTTAAAAAATAAATAAATCTCACAAGAAAGCTAAAACACTGAAGGCTTGAGTTTTCCCTGGAGCTGCTTGCTAGAGCACAGCCCTGCTCTGAGGAAAAAGTATTCTTTACCTAGAAAGGACATGAAATTTCATGAACTCAAATTTTAAAATGCATGATCCATTAAGAAAAAGTTGACTAACTGGGCTTCATCAAAATGTATAACTTTTGCTTTTCATACACTATTAAGAAAGTGACAAAACAAGACACGAACTAGAGAGTGCTTGTAAATCAAAGATCTGATAAAGGATATGTACAGACTATTTAAAAAATTCCCACAACTCAATATAAGAAAACTCAATTAATAAAATGTAAAATATATTACTGGTTTGAATAGGCTTTTCACCATAGAAGACAGATGAATGGCTAGTAAGCACTTGAAAAGATGCTCAAATCGTTAGTCAATAGGGAAATATAAATTACAATACCGTGAAATAACACTATACATCCACTACAATGGTCATTTTCCAAAAGACTGACAACACAGGTGTTGGTGAGGATGTGAAGAAACTATAACCTCAAATGTCGCTGGTGGGAAGATAAAATGGCACAGCCACTTTGGAAAACAGTTTGGCAGTTTCCTATAAAGTTGAACACAAATTTACCATATATCTCAGTAATCTCACTCCTAGGTCTTTACCCAAGAGAAATGAAAACACATGTCCATACAAAGCCTTGAAAGCAAATTTCACAGCAGAATTATTTATAATAGCCCCAAACAGGAAATAATCCAAATGTCCATCAACTGGCGAATGGATAAACAAAAATGTGTGAGCACCTCAAAATCTAGGCACCAATGCAGATCCAAACTTGCTTCCCAAGATCCCATAGCTGAAAAAGTTTCTGGGAATGGCTTTTTTCTTAGTCTTTCAAACTTCTTTGGGTATTGCGTGTTGCCACCAAAACACCCACGTCACTCCTCCTACACCTGTGTTTACACATCTCTGAATCCCCCATGATGCCTAATACAGCGTTCAAAACATAGCTCAGAACGGACAACATCACTGGACACTCCCAAACACGGAGTGGATTTGGTTCATGGTGCCTACTGCCCATGGGTTTAAGCAGGCTCACCCATGAATATTCAGCACTGAGAAAAGATGATGAAGTCCTGGAAATTAGTAACACTGCCCTCAAGTTCAGGTAGTTATTTTGATTCTGTTAGGCTGAAGATGAAATCGTATACCTGAGTCTCTCCTGGAAAGAAAAAAGTGGGAAGGAAGTGCCAGGAACTTTGAGATAATTACCAAAAGAGAAAATAAGAGAAATACCCTCAAGTGAAGGAGGTATATATATGAAGAAAAACATAACTGACAGTCTGTCTTTGTGGCAACTAGTGAATCTCCTGCATAGGACATCAGGATACACACAATTCGCAAAAAAAAGGAACAAGATGACATACTTTCTCCACAGGTTTAGAAAACTAAATTTAGACACTCTTTGACATGCGTAAAGGTTTCCCACGGAAGTAAAAATTAACTGGGATTTGGTGAAGCCTTTCATCTCATGGATTCCCAACTCTACAATCAAGAGAGAAAAGCAAGAGAACCCTGAACAGTGAAAGGCCATGCCTGCAGACCTCTAAACCAAAGAAAGTTTCCAAAGCCTTCTCTGGCAAATGTCCACTGATTCCAAAAGAACCAGAACTGCCTAGCAGGGAGCGGGAGAGGGAAGAGGAAAAGGGCATCCCTCTAGAGCACACATAACACAAATGGTCTGGGATAGGACAGGGCTTCCAAAGCTGAGGTGAGTTCATTGACAAGGGGTGTCTGCCAATGCCATATATGCATGGCTACCTGACCTGAAAACCTAGGACACCTCAAAATCTAGGAGGCAATAGGGATCCAACAATGTTTCCTGGGATCCTACAGTAGAGAACATTTCTGGGAACAACTCTGTTCTAGTTTCTCAAACCCACTTGGATATTTTATTTTGCCTCTGGAATACCCAGATCTCTCCTACACCTATGCTTGCCAAGTGAGGGCTTGTGTGGGGCTCAACACTGAGACGCTTTTTACACCATGTCCTACTGGATGCTGTGTTTTCCCTCAGGGCAGGCACAGTGTCTTCTACCTCAGCTGCACTAAGTCACAAAGAGCAACCCTTCTAAGGCAACAAGCAATGGAACAAGGGGACTAACCAGCAATCAGGACCTACCTCTGTCACCATGTACTTTGAGGAGCTTTTGTGCGACTTGGCAAGTATCATGTCTGTGAAATGAGCATGAACTTACTCTGGAACAGGATTTGTTATGGAAAGCCACTGAAATAATACTGAAACAATACACTCAGAAAACATAAGCATAAATGTAGGGAACTAGGCTACTACAAAGTCTAAAAGATGCTGGGACTACTTTATAACAAGTGGGAATGATAAATGGACCCAGCAAAACCTCACAAGTACAGGATCTCATTTAATCTGACAAGTAGGCACGAAGTTCTGAGGACACATCTTCTAACTCCAAATTTCAAGACCAGAAAAGGTTAGTATAAACTAGATGGGAAGGAAAAAGAAAAAAAAAAGTTCTACATACTGAAGTTTATATTCTAAAAAATTGGACTTTTGCCTACTATGTGTCAGGCATTTAGTTTATTTGCTCCTTTCAAACTAGTAGGGAAAAAAAAACTGGGGCCAGAAAGTTTAAGCAAACTGCCTTTATGTGAGAAAAAAAAAATTGGCTGCAAGAACCTCAGTTTGCATCGTACAGCCCTCAAAACTAAAGCCCATGACTACCCACCCCCAGAATCTTGAAGAGTATTGTTTTCATGCTTCTTTCACATTTCAACCAAAGCTGAAAAACGTAGCCAGTCCTCATGGAAATTTCAGTGATGGACTCCTGCTATCAAATTTTTAAACGGTCCTGTTTCTCTTCTCACGCCCAGGGGTGAATGGTAAGTGAGAACTCAAGTGTCCACTGTACCATTCTCCTCCCTCAAAGTGAGCTCAAAGTTCAGAGGAAAGGAAACAGTCATCACTCCACTGTCAACAGGGGCATGCTAGAGGATCCCAGGTTTTGGCAGAGGCTAACAGAGGCCCTGGAATCTTTATGTTCGTTGAGTACTTTCAGGTGGGCAACTTTCATTTCCATCAAAATAGTGGAAGGCAAAAAAATTCGTCAGAAGTGTGTCCCAATTTCATAGACTGACAGATGGAGGTGTGTAGTAATACATCTTTTATTACTTCCCTTGACAGCTACAGACTGCATGTGGAGTTTAACTGAGCTGATACATACATTTTGCAGGTGCATTGTTAAGAGAGGATTTTTTGGACATTTTTTCTGGCTAGCACAGAAATAAAGTACCTAGGTAGGGAAAGACATTTCCTGGTAGTTAAAGAGTGTTTCTCCTTACTACTCCAAGTGCTCTCTCCAGTCACATAACCCTAACATGAGCATTTTTAACGCCTGCCCAATTTATTCTCAAACATGGGATAGGCCAGCCTGCATTAAAGGGTTCTCATCTGTTGGGTTTATGAAATGATTTGCGATCATCAACTCTATAAATACGGGTATGTAACTTTCTTTACTAAAGCATCAGGCTCCACAAGGGACTATATTTGTGTCATACATAGATAAATAGCTTGGGATGATTAAACTTGATATCCTAAATTTGATTTTCATAGGAAACTGAAATTGCACTGTACCCTTAGAGCAATTCTAGTTAACAAGTACCTGAGGCTTAGAGACACTGGTTCTTCAGTAGCCAGTAACATCAGGGTCACACTACATTTGATGAATAATTTGATGAATAATTCTTCCCAGTGGCACTCACACCTGATACGCACATTATGTGGATTAGAGAGTTTTTGGACACACAGAAGAAAAACATCACTTTCTACCGCCAGTTGCTCATGCTACAGGTATATCACCTAACGAAAACAAGATTTCTCTGAGGAATGTGAAATGTAGTTAGTGTTTTCACCACGTAATTATTCTGCCATGATCTTCAAGATACTGAAACAGAAACAAACCTGATTACGTTGTTTTTTTATGTCCTGATGTAACTTTCCATTATGGTACTGAGCAGGGTCCCCATCTCCCAGACAACAGTTCTGATGCAGATGAATTATCAAAAGTGGAAGTGGGATGATCTTAGCAATTAAGCCCCATGGCTTAAATAATGGTGTGTGGGGCTGGGCACCATGGCTCATGCCTATAATCCCAGCACTTTGGGAGGCTGAGGCAGAAGGATAAGTTGAGCCCGCCTAGGCAACATGGTAAGACCCCATCTCTACAAAAATAAAAATAAAAACATTAGCTGCATATGGTGGTACATGCCTGTAGTCCCAGCTACTTGGGAGGCTAAGGCAGGAGGATCACTTGAGCCCAGGAGGCCAAGGGTGCAGTGAGCCATGATCAGCCATCAAGACCCCATCTCAAAAATAAATGAATAAATGTGTATGGTATAAACATAATTATATCATATAAGGAATAAAGCATATATGAAACTATACTTAATTATACATATACATTTTATCTTTTAACATCAAACTTCTATATCTGAAATTGAAGTCTAGCTGGCATACTATAAAGGCATTTAGTTATGTAGCTTTCATTAATTTCAGTGAGAAACAGGCTCCCAATCTTTATTAATACTTGAAATTTTAAAAACTTACTATCCATCCATCCATCCATCTATCTATCTATCTATCTATCTATCTATCTATCTATCTGAGAAGGGGTCTCACTATGTCACTCAGGTTGGAGTGCAGTGGCGTGATCATAGCTTACTGCAGCCTCAAACTCCTGCACTCAAGAGATCCTCCTGCTGCAGCCTCCCAAATAGCTGGGACTAAAGGCATGTGCCACCATGCCTAATAATTTTTTAATTATTTTTTTGTAGAAACAGAGTTTCACCATGTTGCCCAGGCTTTAAAGCTTACCTTTTCAACCCATGGCTTTGCATTTCAGATACCTGGATGATGACCAGGACAAACTGTTGCAAAGAGAGTGGACCTATAGGGACCTACACACTGACTGACCCACATGGCTGCTCGAAAGGAAAGGAAAATGCATTCTGCCACAGAGTCCCAGCTTCTGTCTCCACAAGCTAAAGAGTCTTCTACAATCCACAAACCTAGCATCCCAGGACAATATATTTATGTTGGTTAATTTTATGTCAGCTTGACTGGGACACAGAGTGGTCAGATATCTAATCCAACTTTACCCTGGGTGTTTCTACATGAGTTTAACATTTAAAATGATAGACCTAGTAAGGCAGGCTGCCCTCTCTAATGTGCATAGGCCTCATGCAATCAGTTTGAATGCATGAATAGAACAAAAAAACTGGCCTTTCCCCAAGGGAGAGGGAATTCTTCCTGCTTGACTGCTTTCAAGCTTGAGCAGTAGTCTTTCTCCTGCCTTTGGACTCCAATTCAACATCAGCTCTTCCTGAGTCTTGGGCCTGCTGATTACAGATCTTGGGACCTCTCAGCCTCCATAATCACAGAGCCAATTCCTTATCATCTCTTTCTATAAGTGTATCTCCTATTGGTTCTGGTTCTCTGGAGAACCCTGCCTAATACAATATTATAAGTGGAAAAAAAACTTCCCCTATAGAGTCAGCAAGAGGGAGCTGAGGAAGCCTCATTCATCACCAAGGTAAGAGAGGGAAGAGGCCACAGCAGCTAACAATGGTGACACTGTTAGAAAGTATATGGAACTTGAATACAGTCCGATTGAATTATTCCTACTAGGAGCCTGGAATGGGGAACCAAGAAGGCAAGAGATTAGTATATGGCGGTAGAGAGCATAGAAGGAGGAAAGGTCAGACAAAATAGAGAAGACCTGCTCAAAGATGAATTTGGTTTTCGTTTTGTTTTGTTTTGTTTTTTTCTGAAGAAGTTATTAGGCCAGTGGCAGTGGCTCACACCTGTAATCCCAGCACTTTGGGATGCCGAGGCAGGAGGATCGCTTGAGCCCAAGAGTTTGAGACCAGCCTGGGCAACACAGTTCGACATCACCTCTACAAAAAATTTAAAAAAAAAAAAAAAAAAAAAATAGCCAGGCATGGTGGCACATGGCTGTGGTTCCAGTTACTCAAGAGGCTGAGGCAGGAGGATCACTGGCGCCCAGGAGCTCAAGGCTGCAATGAGCTGTGATCATACCACTGCACTCCAGCCTAGGTGACGAAATGAGGCCCTGTCACAAAGAAGAAAAAAAAAAAAAAAGACATTACTATTCACCCACATTTAGATAGACGCGTTCTTTCCAATCTATGTGAATTCATGCCACTCCATGCTACCCGCCACCCTCCAGGGCAACAGTTGTGACCACATGGGCAACTGCTGCTAAGTCTCAAATCCTTATCAAAAATGCTAAGTGACAGCTAACCAAGGTGTGAAGAGTTTTGCTTTTTCATTCTCGTTGATTTAAACGGCATGCACTCCGGAAAACTCTTCTATGGGTTAGCGTCTGTGTTCTTCTCACAACACTCAAGTGTACTTAAAATCACATTGGTTCTGGTTCACAGAGGGAGGAAATGGAGGGTGTCAAAGAAAATGCTTGCAGGATTTCAAACATGACAGGATCACAGACATTCTTTTCCAATGTAAAGACATTCCAGGAAAGCCTCAAACTGGTGTAGTGTGTACAGGCTTGTGATGTAAAAGAGAATCTAGGGTTCATTAATTCCTATCATGGCTAAAGACCTCACTGGTTTTACCTGTTTAACTGTGCTCAGGTTTTGAAATTAGTGCTCAGAAGTCTTTCATCCCACTGCCACAGTGTTCCTCACCAAAAGGTCTTCTGTCTTTTGCCAGCTCAGTATTCACAGTCTTCACAAGAGAAGGCTAATTCTGAAATAATTATGTAGCCTGCACAGGGCTGGTGAAAGTCCAGGGGCCTCATTCTACCAATGGCTTTTCAAGCCTTTCTTGCTCCCACATACCCCTTCTCCTACTGCTTTAAATGTCCTTTCTTCCCCAGGATTAAGAGTGGAATTTCTAGAGACGGAATACACGTAATCAAATAGTGTTTCTGAAACTTCTTAGTTATGTGTGACCTTGGGACAATTATTCACCATGTTGTGCCTCAGTTTCCTCAACAGCAAAATGTGAAAAAATTATAATCCCTAGTGTGTAGGGTTATGAGGATGAACTGAGTTCATGGGTCTAGTTCTTGGAGCAGTGCCTGGAACATGGTAAATGTCAGTAAGTGTTACTCATTCTTCCAGCCCCAACAGGTGGTAGATTGCTTGTAGTTCAAGTATAGAACCACACAGGTTCTAGACATGGGTCCACGGTGGAGAAAGCATCCATTTACCAGCCTGCCTCCCACAAAGACTGAGCAAGGATTACATCTTCTTTCTTTTTATGTTTCCCAGCACCTAGTGTGGTAAGTACGTGACACAGAGCAGGTATTCAGTGAATGTAGATTGAGTGTTTGAAGGGACACTAATTCTAATTCTAAGGAGGAGAGTATGTCACCTAAGGGATGCTGTTTATGAATAACAATGGCAATGCAGTAAATGTAAGCTCCAGCTAGAACCCTGGTAAGAAACACAATTCACTCTTCTGGGATTTTTAAATAATTTACATTCATTTGCTTTAAAATCTTTCAAATAAGGTCACTTTTGTTTATATACTTGTCATTCTTACCAGCATAGAGAGAGGTAAGTATAACAAAACTAACCGAAGCAATGTTTCTTCAACTCCTGGAGACCAAAATCCTAGAAACTGTCTTCAGCAATCTCAAAAGGTTACATTTAATTTTCAACCTCACATAATATACAATTATGACTATTAAAGAGTCGCTGAAAATATCTTTCCAAGTACAAACAAAAGCAAAGCATCAACAGAGACCCAGGACAAGGCAGAAGTGACGACTACAATATGAAGGGTCAGCTCCCCCAAACTCACACACCCCCCGAGAGGAGAAGGGATAACAGGATCAGCACCAGACTCACTCACTCTCCTCTCAGTCACTGTAAGACTTTTGATTTCGGTGTCAAAAAAAAACCCTCTGTGGAAAGTGCTCTTCTTGTGAAAACACCTGCTAAAAAGCAAGCCTGAAACAAGGTCAGTCATTGCCCTGGCACACGTTCACTAGTTCCTCAGAATGAGCGCCCTCAAGGTGTTTGGTGGGGGACAGAGGCAGGAGGAGATGGAGACAGACCAACAAGACAGCCAGACACACGCGCGCATACACACACACGCGCATACACACGCGCGCATACACACGCACGCATACACACACGCACGCATACACACACGCGCGCATACACACACACACACGCGCGCATACACACACGCGCGCATACACACACACAGAGTTCTAGTCTCTGCCACAGTAATGCAACTCATTAAATGCCACAGCCCCTCTTCTGTGTGACTTTTGTTACTCCCATGAGGAATAGCCAAAGATTTAAACACATTGTCAAGTCAGATTAATCAAAGCCATATTCTCTAGTTAAGCGTAAAGAAAAAGAAGTCATAAAGGAATTCAAATTTGTTCACATCTTGTAACAGAAAAGAATAGGTGGATTCGTATCTGCTATGGTTTGAATAGGTCCCATCCAAAATTCAGGGGTTGCCAATGTGATACTATGAACAGGTGGGCCTTCGAGAGGTGACTAGGTCGTGAGGGCTGCTCCCTTATTTCTTGGCCAAATAACATTTCTCACTCAATTAAAAGAATCTGGGAAGATCAGTCTAAGTTCACCTGGCTATTATTTAGAATGATAAAGGCTATGAACCAAGTGAATGAGCTACTCAAAAAGCCAAAATAAAAATTCTGAAGGGCTCGGCTACTTTGGTTTTTTTTTTAATGACTCTGGGTAGCAGGCACTCAAGGAAGCCCACTTACCACGATATCCTCAGGAAATGTGTCTCTGCTGAAGGAGCCATCATCAAACATGACCTCGTAGAAGGTCTGCGACGTCACAGCCATCACTCTGCAACTGTAATACCGGGTGTTCCGATGCTTCGTGATGACCGTCTGTCCCACGGAAATGACCTTCTCGCAAGCCTTGGGCTTCTAAAAGAAGGGACGCGAAAAAGAAAATAAATAAGAGAGAGAACAGGAAAAGAAAGGACATAAAATAAAAAGTATTCATTTGAAAATCAATCATTTATTTCGCCAAGATTTTTTAAAAAATTTTTAACTTAATATTGAAGAATAATTTCAAACTTACAAAAAAGTTGCAAGAATACAAATAGTATAAACAATACTTGTTTATACTATCACTCTTTACCCAGGTTCATCCATTGGTTTTGTGTGTGTATGCATATACAAAGAGAGAAAGAATATGTATGTGTGTGTATATATATATATACACACGTGTATGTGTATATCCAAATATATCAACTTCAGGAAACTGAACACTGATAGGATACTTTAATCTCCATCTACACTCCAGTTGGTCAAATGATCCAATAATGGCCATTATGGTATCCACCTTCCCTACCCTCAAACTCCCAAGTACAGAAATCCAGTCCAGACTCAAGTATTGCGTTTAGTTGCCACATCTCTTTAGGCTTCTTTAATCAGGACCATTTCCTCTGTCTTTGTTTATGGCAGTGATACTTTGGAAGGATACAATTCTTCCTCCTCCTGCTTTTTAACAAAGCATGTGTCTTAAGCTTCCTCATGATTAGATTCAGGTTATACATTTTTGGCCAGAATCCCAAATAGGTGATGTTGTCTTGTTCTCAGGATATTTCATATGAAGGTACGTGATGTTTGCTTACCCCTCAATGGTGATGTTAATTTTGATCCTGATCAAAGTATAGTTCAATTTCTCCACTTAATTACTATTTTTCTATTATACTAAAGCAATCTGTGAAAGACACTTTTGTCACTATGTAAATGTCCTGTTCCTCTTAAACTGTTTGGAATTAGTGTCCATTGAGTTTCGTGCATAATCTTTACTGCAATGGTGGTGTATACTGATATTTCCTGCTCTACCACCCCATCCACATTTATTATTTAGTTGACATTTGGTAAGCAGGAGTCGCCCATATTTCCCTGCACGCATCCATCCATCCATCCATCCATCCATCCATCCATCCAACCATCCATCCATCAATCCATCTGTCCATCTGTCTTTATTCATCCATTGTCATTATGGGCTGATGAATTCCTCCTCCCCAGTTGTTTATAGTTCATACTTTACTTTATTATTTTGGTGTTCAAACTGTCCCAGATTTGACCAGTCAGAGCCCCCTTCTGGTTCTTGTGATCTTCCTTTTTTTTTTTTTTTTTTTTTTTTTTTTAACCGGCAGTTCCTTACTATCTTGTCTGATAAGATGTTTCAGGATCATCTTGCACTAGTCCTGAAATTAGCCATTCCAGGAGTATAGTTCAGTTCAGAGGGGCAGTGACATTAGAAACTCAGATACAGGTGCTTAGGTATGCTCTTATTTCAGGAGTATCTTTGATTCTCAGTTGTTCCAGCAGATGGAACAATGAAATACATGCATTTAACATGTGCACATTTATGTGCATAAATACACACATGCATATATCAATTTGCCACAAGCACACATATATTGGAAATCACCAGTTCAGAGTGATATCCCTATTCATCCCTGCAGATTCTTTCTTGTCTCCCTCTATTCTGTATTTGTATCTTCATCCTTTTTCAGCGAAAACGTTGGCTTCTACAATATAAACCCATTTACTCATTTGCTCAATCCCTAAATACACCCAAGTAATTTTTAAGACCTGTAGGAGAGCTGTAGTAATAGTTTTAGACTAGAAAAACTAACACATATGACAGTTCATCTTATTTTTAAATTAAAAATTAAGACTCAAGTTCAATTACCAGCTCATACTGATAACAGCTGGGTTGCAGTCCTTTCCTAAGAATATGGGCATGAGTTGTAGACTCCATCTTTATTTCATTTTCTCCCTCCCCCTATTCTCCTTCCACACATATTCCTGGCATCCTATAAAACCAGGTGTAGGCCTCAGGGTATACACATCATGCTAAGGAAACATAAGACTTAAGAACAAATGACTTCTCTCAGAAATACCTGGCAGAGTGATTGGCACATATTAAGTGCTCTAGAAATGTTAGCTTGATGTGTTTTGGGTTGCTTGATTTTCCAGATAAGGCTATAGTCCCTGTTCCCCTTTCAGGAACTCTGTCTACAAAGCCCGTACCTACTAGGAAGAGACTGCAGTCAATATCTAATGCCAAAGTCTGCTCTGAAGACTGGATCTTCTTTATACCAGCCTCAAAGGCTCATGCATCAACTCTGATTTGTTGGATGTCATGAGCTCTGACCTGCTGGGAAGGCCCTGAACCAAGTTCATGGGAAGGTCCAGGCCCTCATAATCCCGAAGGGACCAAAATTAGCCTGACATGTCATCTGTACCTACAGGAAGCTGGGACTCATTAAACCCCAGTATTTTCTTGCATAGATACTTAGAACACTCCTGGGAAATTCAGTTTATCATCATCCAGAATCACAAGTCAATTAGAGGCTTTGCTTTTGTTTCCCCCATGAATTTCAAAAAAGCTAAAACACACCTTGTAGTGTGCACAGTGTTATGCTTAATCTTTTTCTTCTAGAAACCAAACAAAGACATTCCCAGAGAGTCATTCATTGACTAATTTCCTCAACAGTCATCTATAGCTAGCCAGTGGGCACCAGATCTGGTGTTGGAGAGTCAAATATACAAAACCACTAAGGCTGTATTCCTTCCTGGAACAGGCCTACACAGGTATGCGCCATGAAGCCACTTCACAGGTGGTGTGAGAGAAGACTGATGAACACATTCCAGCATGCCAACTACAGCAGGACTCCTCATTCCTGGGCGTGCAGCAGTCAGAATTAGGGGAAGAACACAATCAAGGACAGAGTGACGGGCATGACCAAAGGCCCAGAAGCAGGAAGCAGCCATTCTGTTGTGGGAACTGCAAGAGGTCTTGCTATGGTGTAGAAAGTAGGAGAAACTAGAGAAATGGCCTAGGGACCAGGGGTCAGGCCACTGGGAGTGGGGGAGAACCGTTCTTATGCCATCCTAGGGAGTCTAAATGTTCTTCTGTGAACCTAGGAAGCCACTGAGGGGTTTAGATATAGAAGACAGGTGATCCAGGTCTGTATGGCCATAGACAAGGGGCTGGTGGAGCTTAGAGCGACAGTACAGTGGGAGATGAGGATCTGGAGAAAGGAACTGGGGACAAGAATGCTCATGATTTGGACAAAGGGACAGGCCCCCTCCCAACACACATCTTCGTAAGGGTCTCTAACCATCTCTCCCATCTAGTGTCCCACATACCTGACAGAACAAAAGGATACTTTCCTTCTTTCCTCCCTGAAATCATTCCCCAGTGATTAGTGGGTTGCTTGGGAAATTTTTCTATACCTTTAGGTGTGAGTAGGTATGTAAACATTTGACAAAGCACAACAGTAAGAAGCCTGATTTATATCACTATACTTGAAGTAGAAATCTTTAACAGCTAGGTGATAGTATTTAACATATACTGAGATAATTATGCAGTTTACGACTTTACCCCCATTCATTCCCTTTAAATATATCCAACCTTTTAAAACCTTTTAAACGAAGAGAATGACTTGGATGTAGTAATTAATATGAGAGGAGGCACAGCATGCAAGTGATGCGACTCCAAGATTGGGCCCATGACAGCTACTTCAGGTTGTACAGGTTACAACTAACTCTAGGAGGCCACATTCACAACCTGTGTGGCCACAGACAGTGGCCCTGAGTGATGTGGATTAGGGATACACAGGCTTCATCTTGGCAGAACTTTCTTGCAGATGCTGCCCTCTCTGTCAAACTGAAACACAGTCATGGTCAGAAATACAAGCACTGTATTTTAATATGGTATTAGTTATTTAGTGTATATTGGCAGTTTTACTAAAAATTGTTTGCCCTCAAAGGGGACAATGTGTTGAGATTTGCATTCTAAGCTGATTACTCTTTCAAGCTGTGTGATCTCGGGGGTGTTACATAACCCTTGTCATCCTCAGCTTCAGTTTGGTCACCTGTGGAAGAAATTATACCTAAATCAAAGTTATACTATAAAACAGGATGAAGCACAAAGGATGCCTAGCCTCATCGGTAGCAGACTCTCAGTAAATCCTAACTGGCTTCATCTAGGAAATGAAGAACATACCTGAGACCTTCGGCTCAGGCAAATCAACCACTTTCCTACAGTACCTGAGTCATTGGCATGGATGAGTGGGCAGTACCCTGACTTCACACTGACAAGGATCAATCCAGCCCCAAATCACTGCTGAAAAAACAATCTAGGCACCTACCCTTCACCTCACCCGCTCCAGAAGCCTCTGACCCTACTCTTGTCAAATTCAGGCACACAGCTACGGTCCCTAGGAAGGAAAGCATAATGTGGTCTCCTCTGCATCCCCAGGGCTCCCAGAGCCTTTGTTTACAACTCTCTTAAGACCCTGGCCACATGACTCTTTCAGTTACTATCCCTTTAATGACAGGGTAAACTCTGCGAATCAGTGCTAGAGCTTGTCTTTTTATCCAGAGAACCCAGCACGGTGTCTGTAACACTGTTCCTGACAGATGAACAGTGAATCAATGAATGGATGGATAAATGAGTGGGTGAGTGAATGCGCACAAATTTTCAAAATGGAAGAGGAATGAATTCTATCTGCTTCTGTCCAGAAAAGGGCAAAGAGAAGCAAAGGGGCACTGTAGAGTGATATCCCTATTCATCCCTGCAGGTTCTGTTTCTTTGGTTTCTCTTTCTTTGGCTGGGTGTGCATGTATGTGGGTAGGGGAAGGGAATAGAGAAGGTTTATGGTGAAATTCACAGGGTCTGGAAAGTAGAAGAGGCCAGCCAAGAGAAAAGGAAGGTGATGCAGGCTTTATAAGGAAGAGGCTGGTTCCAGATCACAACCATTTTCTTCCTGCTTAGAATATGAAATTTATGCAGATTGGCTGGTTAGAAAAATGGCCAGTATATAAATTAAATACACAACCTTCATCTAAATAAAAATTCTCAGAAACGTCAGGCATGCCCATTTCATGAGGAGTACTAAGGGAAATGGATTATAATCCTATCATAATGCTATTTTGATAGGATTTCTGATTTATTTTTGCAGGAAAAATGTATTGACAAGCATACCCCATAACTGATTATATATCCTCAAAAATATTTCCTGTCAGAAAAGCCTAAGAATCCATTGATGTTAAGAATGTCATTTCTGATCAGAAAAGACAGGCGTCATGTGAGGGCATCCATCAGATTAAAGAAATGGCTATGGTGTTCTGAAGATTAGTGTGCAAGCTAAGGCTGTAAAACTTGAATTTTCTTTAATATGAACTAAGCAGAAATGAACAAACAGTAGCTTAAAAAAATATACATGTCATTTTTTAAAATGGTAGAGCCAGTTAGAGATGCTGGGGAGATGACCAAAATGTTAGGTAAAAAAAAGTTATAGATATTCCATAAAAGCATAAATAATTCCTAGGAAAAATAACACATCTAGAGTTTCCAACATATGTCCATATACATGAGGTAATTAAATTCTCCCAATAATTTTGTGAGGTAGTTTTTATTTTGAATAAATAGATGATGTAACATCTACTGACACTCTTGATAAAGTCAAGTGACTTTTCTAAGATCTCAGAACAGTTTAGAAGTAGTCTAGAGCAGTGCTCTCCCATGACATGTGATATGGTTTGGTTCTGTGTCCCCACTCAAAGCCGCATGGAATTGGAATCCCCAGTATTGGAGGTGGCGCCTGGTGGGAGGTGACTGGATCATGGCAGTGGTTTCTAATGGTTTAGCACCATCCCCCTAGTGCTGTCTTGTGATAGAGTTCTCACACGATCTGGCTGTTTAACTGTGTGTGTGTATAGCATCTCCCACTATCTCTTCCTCCTGCTCGCACCATGTAAGATGAGCAGCTTCCCCTTCGTCTTCTACCATTATTGTAAGTTTTCTGAGGCCTCCCCATCCATGCTTCCTGTACACCTGCAGAACCATAAGTCAATTAAACCTCTTCTCTTTATAAATTACCCAGTCTCAGGTAGTTCTTTACAGCAATGTGAAAACAGACTAACAGCAATGTGAAAACAGACTAATACAACATGGGTGCTCCAGACCATCAACCAGAAGAATAAACATGAAAAGAAATGAGAGAGGAAATAAGCATGGGAAAAAATGAGTGAAGAAGTAAAACCAACCAGGAAGTAAACACAGGAAAACATGAGCTAGGAAATAAAACCAACCAGGAAGTAACACCAATAGAATTCAAGTAGTGGCCTAAAGAAATTACATTTCCTTTTATTTATTTTTTTAAGCCTTCCATTGATTGAATGGGAGGTATTGTTCTACATACTTGTTGAGGCAGTTCCCACATAAGATTTATTTACTTTCCCCAATATACCCAAAGGGTTGGATTAGTAACTTGGATTTGGAGCAGGTCTGGTGATAAAAATGCAGAATGTATATGCTCTCACTTTTCATCTACGTACACATATGTATACACACACGTACACTGTGGTAAATTTCCAAACTGCCCAAAAATCTTCACTCCTCCCCGTTTCCACATCCCGTGCATGTGACTTTGTAGTTCCCCCCAACAAGGACTGAAGTTTATTTCCCATCCTTTGAATCTGGGTTAGACTGTGGCTTAGCTTGCATTGGCCAAAAGAATACAGCAGAAGTAATGGTACACAAATTCATAGCCTTTTGTTCAAGAGGCCTTGAACACTTTTGCTTTCTCTCTAAGAATCTCAGACTCTGCTGTGTGAACAAGCCCAAGCTACTCTGTTGGAGATGAGAGATCACACAGACCACAGGCAGTAAACGTGAGAGAACCCAGTCAAGATCAGACAAGCTATTCTGCAGCTGACCACAGATGCATGAGGCAGCATAGCTTTGACCAGAAGAAGCCCTCAGCCAAGCCTAGCCTAAACTGATGACCTACAGAATCCTGAGCTAAATAGTTATCACTGGTTTAAACCACAATATCTTGTGATGATTTGTCACTCACACAGATATGTATGCCTAGAAAAAAGCAACACTGAGAAAATCCATTACTAAAATGTTAGTAATGTATAACTCTGGGTAATGGGATTTATTTAGTACTTCTTTATGTGTTTCTCTGTATTTTTCATTGATTATATATTTAATAATTCCTGAAATACTAAATATAAAAAACTAAGTCCTTCCAATTTTTAAAAATTCCTTAAATATCAGCTAATCCATGTATAGTCAGAACTATTCAACTGATATGCTAAAAACAAAAACAAAAACCAGCAACCAAATGAGTTAGGAAGAAAACATCATCTCCAACATTTATTCTTCAGTTCAGTAATCATGATGTAAGAAAGACTTGAGAGAATGAACACTTTGTAAAGTGAAATGATAAAAAATTGGTCATAAAATTTCATCTGACTTACCTACATCTCATATTTAAGGCAAATGTGATATAAGAAAAAAATTGCACTTTTACTTTGTTTTTAACAATCACCACTGATTCCAAAGACATGTTGTTTCAATCAAATAAATAATTTCATTCTCAGGTTTGGGGCTGTATTAAGAAAAAAACTAATCAAGTCTTTTTGGAATTCATTACTATACCTGTTCTTCCCATCATACTAAGCCACCTCTAAGGGACAGCACTAATAATAAGATCCAACTGTTTAAATGTAGAAGAGTCTTCTCTCCACTGATACCATGCTGCCTTCAATCAGGTGTGAACTTGGAAATTACACAGGCCCTTGTAAGAAAACTCTCTAGCTTTCCTAAGACTACCAATGTTGAAATAAACAGGCAAATTTCAAACAAAAGACAGCTAACTACCAATGATTACAACCTGAAGAAGGAGGAAAGTACGTTCCTAATATCTGGACTGCTTCATCAAAGGCACAACAACATCCAAAAGGTTGACTTTAAAAAATTGAAAGCTAGCATTGAGAAAATCCAATGAAAAAAAAATCATCATTCCTCGCCCGATGAGCATTCTACAGCAGTGAACTCTGAGCCAAAATGCCAAGAACAAGCTGTCAATCAATGCCAGGAGGAAAAGCAGTACTAGGATGGCATGGGGTTTAAAAAAATGGCATTTAAATAAGAAATGACTAACACCTCACTACAAATAAGGCACATTCCTAGGTGCTAAGAATAAAAATAAAAAAATGAGAGAGTCCCTTCTCTCAAATAGCTCACATACTAGTAAGAGAGACAGACATGGCTGACCATAATGCAAGGTATTAAGAGAGCTCAGATCAGGGAAGGAAGAGGAGGCCCTCCAGAAAAGAAAATGCAGGTAAAGATCTGAACCAGGCCAGAGGTTGCCAGGAAGTACACATGCACCACCCCAGGAAGGCTGTTGGAATATGTGCCAGGGACCTCTCTGGCTACTCTGCGAAGCCCTACTTAGAACTATGTTTTCAAATGCATAAAATAAACACAGAAGATTACGAACAAACAATTATATTTACAAAATAAACTTGTTTTTCTTTTTTTTCTTTTTCTTTTTTGGTTCCTTGACCAGGAAGGAAAAATAAATATGCTTTTAAAACAATGCATTAAATAATAATATCCAAAGGTAGGTCTAACAACTATTAATATCCTGATTATAGAGTTGTTGATGAGCATAAATAATATTTTTTAAATTTCTGTTAAAATGGTAATAGTAGACAGAGTTACAAAAACTGTTAATGCAATCTCTGCCTACGCTCAAAATTGAGAGAACTGTTAAACTTGTGCTAGAATTAATGAAAGAAAATAATATTTTTTCCCATTTTCTAAGACACAAATTTTTCTTCATAATAATTAAAAAGATTTTATCACCTGGAATATTTAATGACACAGTAGCCAATCTTTTAACAGTAAACTTATGAAAATGGCAACAATACTATTTTTGTTTTTTTTTTTTTTTTGAGACGGAGTCTCGCTCTGTCGCCCAAACTGGAGTGCAGTGGCCGGATCTCAGCTCACTGCAAGCTCCGCCTCCCGGGTTCACCCCATTCTCCTGCCTCAGCCTCCCGAGTAGCTGGGACTACAGGCGCCCGCCACGGCGCCCGGCTCGTTTTTTGTATTTTTTAGTAGAGATGGGGTTTCACCGGGTTAGCCAGGATGGTCTCGATCTCCTGACCTCGTGATCCGCCCGTCTCGGCCTCCCAAAGTGCTGGGATTACAGGCTTGAGCCACCGCGCCCGGCCAACAATATTTATATAATGGTGCTTATATATACCGTCACTAAAAAGACACAGTAATGAAAGGAAACTCAACGAAGGCACCTTATGAAGGGTTAAGTTATGGAGGCTAAAATTGGTAATTTTTTGGTGGCCTAACCTGACACAGGAATCTAACTTAAATATTCAAGTGGACATACGTACTACATTCTTAAATATCATTTCTCCCCACTGAGTTTTTGACAGAGACCAGAGAGAGAACAGTTAATCTCTAGGGCAAGAGCACAGAGAGAAGGGCTTTTGTGAGGTAGAATGAGGGAAGATTCTCTGCCTTGGCCGTATAGGTACTCTCTTATCAGACCTGGCAAGGGTGACCTGTGTTTACATCTGGAAGGAGGGTCACCCGACATTTAGCAAGATGAGTCATGGGCGGAGATGTCATCTTGGGAAAATCCCCAACTGGGTTCTCTATCTACATATGATGTTAATAAAGGGCATAAATCCAAATCCAATAATGTATGCAGAAACCCACAGCGCCAGCAAGGCTGAACAGGTGAAGAAACCAAACTAAGTAACTTAGTCAATGTACAGGCCAAACAGCACATTTCCATTTGTATGCAATGACCCTTTCACCATCTCAACCTTGTTATTTCTCCTTAATTTCTATGAATTAATAACCTGTGAAATATTATTATTGTATTTTTCAAAGTGTTCATCTGATAAAAATTTCTACAAGGATTGGAATAAATAAATCAATACAAACTATTCTTCTTTTACCAGAGGTATGCAGCAGGAGTCACTCATCTAAACTTGCCTTGTCATAGTGAGAGCTTTCTTTGTAAATTACAAGAGCTATGTAAAAATCCTCTACCCAGAAAAACCTAAATCCCTGCGACTTCGTGAACAAATAATTGCTCTTACAGCACAAACACACATACAACTCAACAAAACGTCACAAGTATTTAATTTTCCATATATCTGTTTGTTCACGTGTGCTTTTATTTCTCATGGGTTTTTAATTACAAACATATAATACAGTGGGAAATGGTGGTAAGCAGATTCCCAGCAGATTTAAGGTCTTATTCACTTTAATGTCTGTAGAAGCACAAACAGGCTGCATTAGACGCTGAGAAAAACTAATTTTTTTCCATCTGAATCGTGAGCTCACCTTGGAGGTAGTGGCCCTGTTTGGTAAGTGAAGAGTACTGGGAAGAGAGAACCATCTTTAGATATAGCAGAATCTTTGCCTCACTGTGTTAATGTGGCAACTTCTCAACAGGAACGCACCACCTGCTTGCTACGTATTCTAAATAGTAAGCAACTTAATTCATCACGAGCAGAGACGAGAGTTCACATTAGTTTGACTGGTGGAGCTCGGCCACTGCTAAGCTAAAACCTGGCATGAGCTTCACCTACAGTCACATGTGATTTCATGACTGTTGCTAGAGAATCAGTGAGTCCCCAGATGCTAGGCCCCAGAAGCTCCGCCTTGGGCTTTTTTATTTCAGGAGTTCTTCAGGCTTCTTGGGTGCCAATAATATAATTTAGGAAGAGCAATAGATTCCCACAATCCCAGTCATTAACAGCAGTGTGTGTGTGTGTGTGTGTGTGTGTGTGTGTGTGTAGAAATTAACAAGATGATTCTAAAGTTTATATGAAAATGTGAAGAACCTAAAATACTCAAAGCAATGTTGAAAAAAGTTGGAGGAATTACAATTTGGAAAGAATAAAAGGGGAAGGAAAAGTATTTACTCAACAATAAGATAATTTTCCTTTAAATGACTTCTGATGGGACACTTTCAAACGAGAGAAGCAAGGAACACAGGGTATCCCTCAATGGTAACTCCTGCCTGTAACGATTTCTGACTCTCAAATACAGTTGGTGAATGGGTTAAACACACCTAAAACAGATGCAAATATTTTGTTATTGAACAAGGTAACCCAAAGTAAAACAGACTAATTAAATAGTTTAACAGATTTTCCGTACCACCAAGAAGGAAGTCCAGGTAAATCATAATACCATGTAAACAAATCCAAGTCATAGTCTCACATTAGAAAAATGACTACTAAAACAGCACAATCTAAATGAAATGCCATGTGCTCTGATTCTGACAACCTGAACATTCTGTAACTTTTGAAGACTGTTGAACCTCTCTGAAATTCAATTTCATAATCTGTCAAATGGGTATAATCATAATATGTACCATACACAAGTTTACTATGAACATCAAATGAGATAATGTACTATGTGTAACTATAAAACACACTATACAAATGTTAGCAGGAGACAAAATTAGAGAGGAAGAGGTAATCGTACCTATAAAGACATACTGCTTACATGAGGAGAGAATGACAGAGAAAGAGAAAACACAAACTTCCTAGGTTTCTCTGGACTTCAGAAGAAGCAACTAAAGGTAGAGTGAAAGGAAAGTCAGCCAAAAGCTTTCTACTGGCCATCACATCCACAGCAGGAGCACATATTCTGTCTATCTTGCCAATGTTACTCAAAAAGGATAAATCCACAAAGTGTTTAAAGTCCAGTATTAATCAGCAAACTAAATCCATCTGTCACATTGTCTAGTGTTAATTGAGTGGACCCATGTACCCAGCACTGTGCATGAAAGAGAGGTATGTTATGGGGTTCACGTGGGGGCAGGATGGGAAAGAACTGGGATGCTCTAACGGTAACTGCATCCTTCCTAGTTTCTTGCCTGCGGCCCTCCTGTTCTCGATCGCCCAAGGTCCACGTAATCTTAGGTGGTCCACATTACCTCAATTAAAGTTACTTTCTCAGATGCAGTAAGGACACTGCTCTGTTCTCCAAATATGTAATAAAGATGAAAATTTAAGGTATAATTAAAAGTTGTGGAATGTAAGGATTTCACCAAATTTTGTATTTTCTTCTAATTCCTGAGAAATGTATGGGGAAAGGTGAACAAACTTAACTAAAAGGCCCACTCAAGGAGGGACAAACAAAACGGAAAATAACTCATAAAGGTATCTGATGCTTACAAAGAAGAAAGTTTCACTTCTCCCTGCCTCCTGCTCCAACCAAAAGCTTCCGAGTGCCAGGTCTGCCCAGTTATGGTTGAGAGAGAAACCAAAATGATATTTCAGAGTATCATTCCAGAAGAAACAGGAATTTCTTACATTTCCTCAGACATTATAATTTCACTGACCCACTACACCAGCGTAGGATGAGAAGACAAGAAAGGACATGTGACACTTCAAGGTGAAAAGATGCCAACTTCTGACTGGCAATGGTCAAGAAACTGCCCGTTTTCCCTGGAAAGAAAAGAGGTATTGACTTGCATGTGAGAAATGTGCACAGCCCAGGGATGCTCCAATATTCCATGGAAGGATATGACAAAGAAGATAACGCATTCCTCTGGAATCACTGGCTTCCTGCCAAGAGGCTTCAGGAGGCCTTTTGAGCTAATCCTGAGTTTTGCGTATCATATTTGTTGAAAGTGGGCACACAATCAAGACTTGGAGGGTAGCCTTTTAGTTAGAAATATTGGAAGTTATTTCATTTAATTGCCTTTTCTATTGCTTGTAGTTAATAGTCTTAAAAATATTAAACTTTCATTACATTTTGTCAGTATCTAAGGATTTCATTATGGCTATGGCATCTAATTACTGTTTTCTACGTGAAGGAATTGAATATCCTGCCTCTTATGCATTACAAGATGTTGGAATGTCAAATACCCTTTGCTGTTGTGTGTCTGTTAACACATTCCATTTATATTTTTCTACTGTATCTATGATGCTTGACTCTAATACCAATATTAAAATATGAGATTAATGTCACTACTTAATTTTCTTAACAAGCTATCAGACAATTCTGTATGCCTTAATTATTTTTTTAAAAAAGTACAAATTGCTGCAAAGCTTAAAATTTCCTGGGAACTGAGAAATATTAATTCCATGCAAAAGCAAGAAAGCATTTTACATGAAAGTACACCTTATCTAGGGAAAAGAAAAAAACCCAAATAGGTGGTCCTTGGAATGGAAGAGTTGATTTTCCTCAGTAAGTTGGCCTTTGAAGTTGTCAAGTATCAAGTGTCCCATGTAAATATTTCTTTTTTTTGTTTTGTTTTGTTTTTTTGAGATGGGGGTCTTGCTCTGTCACCCAGGCTGTATTTCAGTGCAGTGGCGCAATGTTGGCTTACTGCAGTCTTTACCTCCTGGGCTCACGTGATCCTACAGCCTGAGCCTCCCAAGTAGCTGGGACCATAGGCGTACACCACCACGCCCAGCTAATTTTAGTATTTTTGGTAGAGATGGGTTTTTGTCATGTTGCCCAGGCTGATATCGCCTCAGCCTCCCAAAGGGCTGGGACTACAGGTGAAAGCCATTGCACCTAGCCCCATGTAAGTATTTCTTAATGCAGTTGCCCCCACAGTGGGATCTAGGTCGGCTAAGGGGCTCCCGGGTTCCACAGTGTACTCTGTGGTGGAAATGACAGAGCCAAGTAGCAAACACAGCACTGACAAGTTTCACCTAAGAATTCTGATGAGTCTGCTTTTGTGATAAAAACCAAACACCTACACCAAAATGCCTTTGTCTTGAATTTTTAAAAAATCAGGGTCAATTTGCAGTTTTATAAGGACAGAATAAAAAATTTAGGTAAATATTTTTCCTGAAACCACATTATTACACACAGAACTAAAGCCATATTTTGAGAGACAGGAAAGCTATTAAGTTTTACTAATGAAAATGCTAATATATTGATGTGATTATTCATAACTAAATAGGTGCTAATTCCCTTCATTCCAATTAAGTTTAAAACGTTATCAATTGTTACTAATTTCTCAATGTACCCACATATATATCAGAACAGAAAAAATTTTGTGTTTTTGTCCCTGAGGGTGACAAGACTCAGGAACATGAATTCCTAGCTCACATGCACAATGTCAGCTATTTCCAAACTAAAGAAGAGTAGCATAGCTGCAGGAAGATTTTTT
Source organism: Macaca thibetana thibetana (assembly GCF_024542745.1). NCBI lineage: Eukaryota > Metazoa > Chordata > Mammalia > Primates > Cercopithecidae > Macaca > Macaca thibetana. The sequence goes on from NC_065592.1 coordinate 73,609,960, forward strand.
AGTGCTTCCTATGTTTCAGTATGTTTCAGATGTTAACTACTATGAACCAGGCCTAAAGGATCTGTCCCCAGAAAACAGAATTTAAGGAATAGTACGGTAGCAGCCCCTCTCCTCTGAATATGTTTTATATCAAATATTACAAAATGACTGGTATTAAACCAGTTTTAACCTAAAAAATAGCAATTTCATATGTTCATCCTGGGACCCATTTGGCCTCACATCAGTATTTATCAGGGCTTTAAGATACGGGTAAGTCTCTCAACAAGACTTCAGCATGGTTCTAAGTGGCAAGCAGTAAAGAAGCAGAGCAGGAACCAGAATGCAGGACTGCCTGGAGTCCATTGTTTTGACTACACCACACTCCCAGATGCTGGCAACTCCTGATGCTCTCCAGCACGAGCCTTCATGAATCCAGAATTCTGAGAAGTACCAGTCCTCTGAAGCTCATTTCCCAGACTTTGAAGATTCATCAACATAATAGGAGCTCATCAAATGCTCGGGAAATTATTTTTCATTAGTACCAAGAATAGCCTAGAGTTCAACCATTTTTAGAGTAATTTTTCCAAAATCACGTTAAACTCCCTTGCCTTCTTTCATAGAGTATGTTGAGGCTGTTGTGAGCATGGGGGTTTGCAGCGGCTCTCCTTAAGCCCTTGCTCTATCAACAGAAAGAACAGAGAGAGAAGCACAGTACTCACTGACCCAGCCCTTCCTATGGAAATGGCTAAAGATCAGCAGTGGGAAAACAAATTAGGGGGTACTGAATAGGGTTAAAAAATGTTTAATGGGATATATTTAAATTTCCTAGCAAAATTAAGAAAAATTTTATCTTCTCTGGCTTCACCTGATAATGTGAATAAGAGAAAGATAGGTTCTGAATGTAAATATTCTAAAAGGTCTACGCTAAATATTCCTCCTCCCAGGCAAATCTAACCTTCACTTCCTATCATTGGGATAAGTGGAGAGAGAGCTCAACAAAACCCTTCTATTGATAGAAAGGTGAGAGATTTCTTTTTAAAAATGTGTGTTAGATTTAGGAATATTGATCAGATTCAGGTCTGAATCACTGTAGTGTTTTTTAAGTCCTTGCTAAGAATTCTCTTTACTCCATACCTTTGCTTTGGTCAGAAATCTCTCTTTGTCAATAATAACACTGCAAATTCAGCAGACCATTTGTTTAAAAACTTACGTAGAAGAAAAAAATCATACACAAAAACTAGATGATTATGTGCAAGTCTGAGAAAAAAAAGAGTATAGCTGGTCAAAACAAACTTTGTTAAACAGAATTTTAGTTTGCAATATCCAAATTGTTAAAGGAAAAACAATTCTATCATCAGCAAAACACAAAGACACCCAGGATCTTAGAGACATAGATGAGGGTTTACGGAAATGACAACATTCAGATCACTGTGAGATGAGTGTTAGCTAAACTCTGGTTCACTTTATGAAAAGGAGAAAGCAGAAACTAAAATAAAACAGTAACAAGCCATGGAAGGGAGCTCCAGATGAAGTGAGGGAAAATAAAAAGGAAATTGAAAGGACAGATGCAACCTACAGCTACATTTGATGTATCAGCCCTGTGGGGGCCAGGGCAAGCTCACTGGCATTAGATGGGCACACTGAAAGTGACAGTAGGCAAAATTCCTACTCATCATCAGTTATAATTAACTGGTTGTCCCTTGGGGTCTTCTCTCTCCCTTCTCCACTATATCTGATTTACCAAGGCCTCTAATTCCACCTCCAAAGTGTCCCCATAATCAAGACCCTTCTCCTCATCCTGGGACACGGCCATGGTGGAAATCCAGGTCTCTGTTTCTTCTCACCTGCTCTGGAGCATCAGTTTCCTGCCTCTAATCAATCCCTTCTACTCTCTAATCCACTCCCACTTGGCCTCAAGATTGAGCTTCCTAATACTGCCCACACATAAACCTTGCATGGGACCATCCACTGTAGAATAAAGCAGAACTCCCCTAAATTTGCCTGAAGCAGTGGCAAAGGAGTCCAAGGAATTCCCTTGCGGAACATGGAGGAAGGAAAGTCTCAAGAGTAATGCCTGAATGGGAAACTCTTTTTTCTTTTTAATCTTCCCTACTTTGAGGAACTCTTGAAACAAGATAAATAATAGCCTCTCCTGCCTGGTCTCAGCATGATCCACTTTGTGCATGTGGGCGCATGTGAGAGACAGCTATTGGGTAACGCGTTTGCACCCCACCAAGGGGTGAACTGAGTACCTGTGGGTCCTGCTCCCAGGAGGCCTCCCCAAAACAATCTTCTCCTCACCATGACCCATCTCCTCTAGAAAGGATAATCCTTCCTGTCCCTCACCTCGTCCCTAAAAACGGATCCTTGTTTAGCCAAGAATGTTTCCCTAATTTGAAGATGGGAGAAGATTTTTTAAATTTTAATTCAGGGACATATAAAAAGGGGGGTTTCACTTTTTATGAAAGACAGTCTTCAATCTCTGATCACCCAATCTACTTCACCAGCTCCACCCTCCCACTCACCACTCCATCCTGACTCCCCCTAAACCTGACATGTCTTAGACCCAGTGACGTTGAACTCTTCAGCCTTCCTCAGATACACCAGGCCTTTGAGGAAGTTTGTGCACACACTATTCCCTGTGCTTAGAACACCCTGGACTCTGAGTCAGATTGCCTGGCTTTGTACCCTAGCTCTTCCACCCACTACCTGTGTAATATACAGCAAGTTATATAAACTTAAACTCTGTTTCCGTTTCCTCATCTGTTAAAAAAAAAATAAAAAGATAATAGTACAGGTTGCACATCTCTCATCCAAAATGCTTGGGAGCAGAAGTATTTCAGAATTTTTCAAATTTTAGAGTGTCTGCATTATACTTACTGATTTAGTTTCCCAAATCTTAAATTGTGGATTCTGAAATGCTTAAATGAGCATTTCCTTTGTGTGTTGTGTTGGTATTCAAAAAGTTTCAGATTTTGGAGCATTTTGGATTTGGATGCTCAACCTATACCTACCATGAATGGGGCACTGAAGATTAAATAAGTTAGTATCTGAAAAGCCTTTAGAACGCAGTTTATCACATTGTATTAAATAAATGTGTCCCACCATTGTCTCATCAAAAATATATATATATATATGTTTGCTTGAAACAGTTGTGTGAATGAGGTCTGGTCAGCAAGAATGAAGTCAGATGGAGAAGTTTAAAGAAAAAAAGTTACGTTTACTTCCAGGATGCTTCACGGTCCCTACATATATCGAACTGAACAGTTTTAAGGCAGTCTAACTAAAGTTCTCCGTAACTAACTTTTGTGCTAAGCCATATTTTTTATATCTGGCTAAACAAGTGCCGGGATAAGAAAGGGAAAGCAAGCAGTATAGTTGCCATATTTAGTTATCAGTTTCTCTCCAATACTGAAAGTGAAAAGCAGCTGTATTTTCCTTGGTTTCAGGTCAGTTTAAAAATCTTGGGACGAGGTCAGTTTCTGAGATTTCTACCCCACTCTCATCCCGTCTTCAATAGGTTTAAAATATTTTCAAATGTGGGAAACTGTCTTCAAAGGAACTGTAAACTTTCCTCTTAAAGAAAGAGACCTGAAAAGCAAAGGTCCCCTGTGGAAGAGCATGTGCACATAATCAGGCTCTGGATCCAAGCACACAGAGGACGAGAAGGTGGTAGGCCCAACCTATACCTCACTCCCACCCGCTAAACCATGCAAACCCAGGAAGAGTTAAGAGAATTTTAGAAAAACAGGTCCAAATCTTTAGGCATCACTTAGGAAAGAAGAAATTGCATTAATAAGCCCTCAAGTTAGAACAATGTAAAAATGAATTTATTAAAGCCAGGTAAATTGGACATATCAACATGAACCCTGAACCGTTTGAAAAAAATACTATTCATCTGCTCTGTCACTAAAGTGGCTCTAGTACTAAATTAGCCAGCACTCAAATGAAACAAAACATGGTAATGTGCACCTTTCATGGCAAATTTGTTCTCTAGTAGAGCTCCCATAAAACAGAACCAGGGCTCTTTGATGAATCACTGATTCCAAGTTTGGTACAATAGAAACCAAGATAACTCCGGTATTTCTCGCTGAGAAAAAACAAAGGTAGTTTCAAAGACGTCTACAAGTGTGGATTAGTCCATTCTCATGCTGCTATAAAGAACCTCTGGAGACTAGGTAATTTACAAAGGAAAGAGGTTTAATTGCCTCACAGTTCCACATGGCTGGGGAGGCCTCAGGCAGAAGGCACCTCCCCACAGGACAGCAGGAAAGAGAATGAGTGCTGAGTGAAAGGGAAAGCCCTTTATGAAGCCATCAGATCTTGTGAGACAAACTGCCACCATGATCCAATTACCTCTACCTGGACTGCGATTGACACATGGGGGTTATAATTCAAGATGAGATTTTGGGTGGGGACACAGTCAAACCATTTAAAAGTGGTTTAAAATTAGAAATAAAGTGTCATCTAGAAGAGGCTCCAAAAGGCCCAAGTGGAGCAAGAACATCAAGAAGAAAATTTTGGTCAACTGGTATGAAATGGGCTCATAAAAGGCTACAAACCATGATGATGTTTAAAAGAGTCAAGTAATATAAAGTAAAGCTAAGCAAAGTCCTAACCACGGATATAAATTAGCTGAATGCTGCTTAATTACAAAAACACAATTCTCTGACAACCCGTCTTACATCCAAGGGGCACAATATAGTGAAATGCATATATGGTGAAATGTAATTCTGGCCTTCCAACCAAAAATCCTGTTGGAACGAATTGGATTGAAATGTATAAACCAGAATCAGGGGTAGGCTCTGGAGGAAAACAGACTTTCTAAAAATTCTAGAAAGTTGGAGAGAGATATCGTTCAGGTACCCACCTGGGAACAGAACTACTTCCTTCCCCTAGTTGATTATATAGTATTGCTGACCTTGATTTTGGTTTAAGAACTAGGGCATCTTCATGTTTAGAAAAATTTTATTAAAACGAGAAGCATGGATACTCAGTTTTCCTGAATGAGACACAAGTATAAAAGCCTATAGTATAGCAAAAATACAGGTTTAGTTTCAGATCTGGCAACAGCCTACACATATACAAAACTGCATATGGCCATTAGGGAAATAGGACCCAGGGGGAAGTTTTTTTATTATAGGCTGCATTCACTTCTACCCTATTTGCTGAATCCACTTGTGCTACAATTCTGCATCCTTGGCTAATTAAAAGGGAATGTTACAGTGGGAGTGAGTGTTTTGGAGTCTCTCCCTATCAATCCATAATCAACCTGAAATACTGCTTGGCCTTTTATAATTAATGAATTCACATAAAAGTATACTGATTCTTATTTTTTCATTAAGTATTTTCTCAATAACAGACACTAAAAGCATAATATGCTCTACAACACAATACAGGATAGGAACTACTATTCTAGGGTATAGAATTTGGAAGCCTCAAACATCCATCTTTCCATATTAATGAGGCCTAGAATGTTTCACTGTTGTTAGCAATGAGAGGTAGCCCACTACATCATCACCCCAAGATTAGTTATATAGTCATAGGTTAACCCACAGAGCTCTTGCTTTGAGCCTTTCAACAGATTCTGTGTATTGTGGTGTCCTCTCCTGTCCTAAGCCCCAGCCTCATGATGACAGGAAGGAGTTGCAGTAAAACTGGCCTAAAGACCCAGAGGCTGGAAAAAGCATTCAGGCTGGGTGCGGTGGCTCATGCCTGTAATCTCAGCACTTTGTGAGGCCAAGGCAGTCAGATCGCTCAAGTCCAAATGTTCAAGACCAGCCTGGGCAACATGGTAAAACCCAGTATCTACAAATAATACAAAAATTAGCCAGACATGGGTGCGCACACCTGCAGTCCCAGCTACTCGGGAAGCAAAGGTGGGAGGATCATTTGAGCCCAGGAAGCAGAGGGTTCCAGTGAGTTGAGATCATGCCACTGCACTCCAGCCTGGGCAACAGAGTAAGACCCTGTCCCAAAAAAATAAAAAACAAAAAAGCATTCAGTAAGTGCTGAGCAAGGACTCAGCTGTATCACTGAGATGAGTGTTAGAAGACACATGAGAGAGAGACAGACGGTGGAATAACAAGATCCTAGATGAGTTTCTAGAATGGGAGGTGCCAGTACAGAAGCCACCCTACCCACCCTGCTTTCCATTATGCACACAAAAAACACTGCTCTGAATAAGGCGCATATGTGAAATACCTAACACACCTGACATAAAAGATGCTCAATAAACACTAGTTCTTGTTCTCCTCCACTAATCCCATTCCCTAGCATCAGATAATTATTTTAACAAATTTATACCAAGCTGCTCCTATGGATAGCCAAGTGCTAGCTGATAGAAATAAAAAGACAACGACAACAACAAATACTGTCCTGACATAGCTACAATAATACTAAAGGAAAAATACACAAAATCAGATAAATTAACTAATGCAGTGTTTTCTCTATAAAAGTTCTTCCTCTCTTTTAAATAGGTATCTGTCTCCATGTTAATAGCCACGACTTCTAAGGTTTCTAAAACTATGAATACAACTTAAATGTCATACTTTTCTGGAAGAAAGAATATTAAGAAAAAACACTATGTACCTCATATAAGATGTATAAAGAGGCCATGTTCATTGCAGTGAATTAAATATGCAGATCATTCTAACCTAATATGAAAGTTTACTAAGTAACTTGCCAGGAAAAAACATTGCATGCCATCTTCTCACCTCTGTTTTTCAGGCATCCCTTCCACTGGGCATCTGTCTAGTTTACTCAAGTGTGAGATGGCCGGTGGGGTGCTATATTTTGCAGAAGTGTATGGTTTACAGGTAGCTGACTATTTGCTTTGAAGAAAAAATACATTTCCAAGGCTTTCAGTTTCATAACTACTATGTATTATGTTGTCTTTTCCTTACAAACATCTGTGCAACATTCAGATAATTGGGTTAGGAATATATCCAAGTGGAATCTTTGGAAATATAGCCAGAAAATAGGTTATAATGAATCATGCAAAAGGTGGTGAAGTGGACAGCGTGACGACACACATTGACAGATGAGCACACACTCATGTGCACACATAAAGGAGACCTTACATCTGAAACACAGCAGTGACATTCAAAAACGGTGTTTGACAAAAACGCTGGCAAACACATGCTAAAATTTAGGTTGAAATAACAGGGATCAGCTGTATACTTCCTGTGACATACTCTTTTCCATCTTTAAGAATTTTTACCCTATTTTTTTCAAACACTGCCTATTCTAATTATAAACTCTGTTTGCTGCTTGATGGAATAATGTGTTAATAAATCAGATGAATTTTATACAATTATTCAAAATAATTTTACATCCAAAGCTCAATAAACAATGAATAAGCTCATATACTTAAAATAATTAGCTGGGCACAGTGGATCATGCCTATAATCCCAATACTTCGGGAGGCTGAGGCTAAAGGATCTCTTGAGCTCAAGAGTTTGAGACCAGCCTGCGCAACATGAGAACTATTTTAAAAATATATTAATTAAAAAATAATAATTTATGACACTAATGGAATAGTAGAATTTTCCTTAAAATGGTCCTTTTGGATGCTTTATAGCAAATAATTGGGAGAAATAAAAAATAAGGGACTCAAAAACCCTAAAGTGAGTAAAAATGGAGATTCTACTGAAGCAACAGTAGGTTTATACTTCATTTCACCTAAATTGTACAGGCATCCTCCACTATTCTGTAAAACAACTGGGCCAGGCTGCCAAGTTAGCCTGAACTTTATTTTATAGTTTTCACTGCTATGATTCGGCAATTGCCCATTACTTTCAAATAATCAATGCATGGTTGAGAATACAGACAAACTACAGTTTCTGCTCTAAGAAGCATATCTCTTAGCATTCACAGTTGACACAAAGAGAGATATTTGAGTGAATCTGAACTTTTCTATGCTTGATAAGGAAAGAACATTTAAAGCAATAGGGGCAAATCACAATGTTCTTAACCAAAGTTGCCAGATTCTATAAATTCCTTCTGCTTAGTTCCCAAACACTTTGGGGAGGAATCCATACTTGGAGTCTCATGGAAGAAGAATGGATAAGAAATAGCTACTAGAAATATACTTTAGAAAAAGAGTGCTAATAGTGCTTCTCCCAGAAAATGTAGCAAAGGCAATTTATGAACACGAAAATTTTTCCGTCATCAGGAAAAGCTGCCTCATGTAATGTTGTAAATTACATGATGTTTTCCCCAGTCTTTACAAAGTGTACCAAGCTGAAAGCGGATCTGTAGGAGATAGTAGTTTCTAAATCACCTCAAAGTCAAATATTTTCTTTTTCATCATCATTTAGGAAACACATTAGTAACCTAAACCTGACTGAACCACACACCAGAGTTAAGAGGAATGAGTCCTGATTAAACACCTGGATCTCTTTAATAGCAACTTCAATATAATCATCAGTAACCACAGGGCTTTGGAAAATTAAAATGGTAATGCATGATCCCAAGCAAAGCTTCAGATGAACACCTCTAGCGCCATTTGAGGTTTGGAATTCACCAAATAATAGAGTATGAGCTAAAAAGGCATTTACATTCCAGCACCTGCCACTCATTATCTGCATCTATTTGGGCAAGGAATTAAACTTCTCTGAACTCAGGTTTCTTATCCTCAAAACAGGAAAAACACTACTCACGTGGCCCAGTTCACATAAGATTGTAGCACCAGCAGCAGCAGCAGTAGAAGTAGTAGTAGCAATACAACTTTCATTTTTTGAGTGCTTACTCTGTGCTGTGAACTGAAAACAACATGGTGAGGTGGGATACCATGTTTTACAGATGACGAAGCTGAGGCTCAGAAATAAGAACTTGCACAGGGTTGCACAGTCTGTTACTGGCAGAATCTAAGTGTGAACACCAACTACTCTGACTTCAGAGGTCATGAACTTGTTCACATCTCAAAATGCATTCATATACATTCTCTAATGAGGTAATCCTGTTGACTGCACACAGTCATGTAAGGTGTTATTACTATATTTTTTTAAAAGTTGCTAAAATGTATTTTCTACTGGATACATAATACTATTCTTAGCAAAAGGACATCAACTCAAGAAACTATGGAAAAGGCATGAATGAATATGCAACTTGGAACCTGAAACAATGAAAAAATAAGACAAATAAAATAGATGTGACAGTTGGTGACATCATTTTGTACATTTGTGCATCCACTCACATCCGCACAGAGCCCCAGTCCACAAACATCAAATATCTCTCAAGACATCAATGGAAATTGCTGAAAGCATTACAAAGAGCTGGGAGATTTGTTGTGTGTGACTCCACAAGCCAATGCTGATGACTTGGCAGGCCGCTCACAAGAGGTTATTAGGGACATAGGACAAGCATGTTAGGCTGCTAATAGCCTGTGGCCAAGTCTCTCAGGGAAAACAAAGTGCGGCAAGTTAGCAGAGCCGAGCATCTAGACAATGCTTTAGCCTCCTATTTGGTAGCCAAAAACAATTATGGTGAAATGGAAAGCTAACAAAGACATATCAACTATCCCTACATTGGCATATTTCTAAGTGTTTAAACCAGAGGAAAGATTTCATTCTCCAAGGACAGGTCAACAGAAATATGGCTAAATTCATGTTATTTGCTTGCAAACACTTTTCCCAGAAATAAGCTAAAAAACATTTGTTCTCTATATTTCTCCTCTACTTTTCTATTTTTTTCTATGAGACTATCCTCACTCCTTCCAGAGCCCCAGGCTGTCCCTCACATATGTCATCTCAGGCAGCAAAGTCCCAACAGCTCCTGGCCATCCTACCTCTTCCTTGACTGTGCTGCTGCTCTTTGTTTCTTCTAAAAGAGATAAAACAACATCCCAAGACCACAGTGTACAGTTTCATAGACTGTTCACTACATAATCTCAGGTGGTGATCCCCTCGCAGAAATGATTTCACTCTCATCCTGGATATGGGCAGTGCACAATGTGTACAACTAAACTCAGCAGCCCTGTGTATGGATCCAACACCAGAACAGGCATGAAGAGTTTTCTGCATTCATCTGTTCATTCACTCATTCAACTCATACAGATTTATTGTGTCTAGTGTGCACCAGACACTTGACAGGTCCTAGGCAAATATCAGTAAATAATAGTGTGCAATCCCCGCCCTCAAGGAACTCACGGTCCAGACATGTCAACAATGAGTAATATTACAGAATAAAGCACATTTTGTCTGGGAGGTAGTCTAAAACAGGAGAAAATCCAGACGCGGTCCTAGCACTCAGGAAGGGAGGGCACGTCTTACCACATTGGGGTTGACCTTATGTCGAAAGCATGTAATGTTCACCACATAAGGCCAATCGTCAGGCTCCATCAGTACCCCAGCAGCATGGGCACAAGTGACATGGAAGGAGGCCGGGCAGCGACCGTAGGAACACTGGATGCAGGCTCCAGAGACCCTCTTAACCCGGTGTCTGCAGAAGATGCATTTCTGGAAGGTTAAAACAGAGAAGAACATCAATTCACGTTCTGTAACCCAGTCAGTTCCCACAATTTACAGAACAATAGCTACTAGAAAAGAAAAAAAAAAAGAAAAAACTGATTACATCAAGAAGTCCTGACCCTCCAGGGGCCCTAGTGGTGACAGCATCTGTGGCAACGTAATCTACTTACTTTAAAAGCAGCACACTGCTATGGTCACAGACTACCAGACATATGTTTAACTATTTCTTGTAGCAAGGAAAGCCAAACACTTCTGCACATACTCCCGTAGGCACAGAGCTCAGGAAAAGACCCCAGAGGTGCTCCTATAAATAATCCATGAATGCTGAAGCTACTTCTGTTTTACCCTCCTGTACTGCAGGTCTTTCTGTGCAACAAGAAGTAGAATATGGGTTTGGAGGACAGGTCATTCTTTCATAAATTAGATGTGGTCTTCAAAAACACCCAAACAGCATAGGGGCAAGTTAAGTTTTCCAAAGACAAGGAAATGTAAAGTGTTAAATGGTCCAATGTGGAAACTAGTGTTTAATAATCCAAATCTGAACCCTTCATGACTGACAAAAAAAATATGCCTCCCAAAGGGAGAAAATTGAAAATCACCCCAAAGGGCATAATTTGGTTGAATATCTATAGCTGATGATGCCTGCGGAAGAGAAGATGAAAATAAAAACAGCAATAATGATTACCACAATTCAAAAAGTAAATTGCATACAATTAGCCCTAAACATTATCAGTACATTTGTTATGAGAGATAGAGAAAAACAGCTTCACTAAATGTAAGTTGTGAACAAATACTCGAGGGTTAGGAAAAAATGGCTGTAGAAAAACACAGGGTCAGCTCTGGAAAGCAGAAGAAACAATGATCAAAAGCTCAAATTTTCATTCCGAAGAGTAAAAAAGGTCTGAAATCTCATCAAATGTTGGTGCTCTTCTTTTACAGGTAGATTTTCTTTCCTGGGACAATAAAGGTACTTAAACTCAAACCCTTCTAAAAACTAATATTTTATCAGAGACTTGCAAGAACCAATGTGCATTTAACTCCTAACTCTTCATGTCCTGACATCTGATCAGTGACTTAATCTTTTAGATTCTGTCTCTTAATCTTACCCTGATCTCTCCCTACCATCCATACCAACTGCCACTGCCTCCGTCCATAGTGTCTTGCCCAGCATCCTAATGGATTCTCAACGTGTATCTCCATCCTTTATTTCATTCTATCTCCATTTGTCTTCCCCAAAGCTGCCAGAGTGATTCTTTACAACATGAATCTCATGTCACCACCACCGTACTTAATATCCTTCATATAATTAAAGGTTTCTCTTTATCTCCAAGTCATTCCAAAAAAAAAAAAAAGGAAAAGCATTAGGTGGAAGAGCAAAGCTTATAAAAGGCCCTTCATGATCTAAGTGTTACTTCTCACTAGTCCCCATAAGAACCCTACACGTTAAGTACTTATGTGATTTCCTTATACATCGAGATTCGATGTATAATTAAGCATTTTTAAGTGGAGATTGAGGATACAGCTTAGCTGATTAAAAAAATCACACACAGCTGGGCGCGGTGGCGCATGCTTGTAATCCCAGCACTTTGGGAGGCCAAGGCAGGCAGATCACGAGGTCAGGAGATCGAGACCATCCTGGCTAACACGGTGAAACCCCATCTCTACTAAAAATATAAAACAAAACAAAAAAAAATTAGCCAGGCGTGGTGGCGGGCGCCTGTAGTCCCAGCTACTCGGGAGGCTGAGGCAGGAGAATGGCGTGAACCCGGGAGGTGGAGCTTGCCGTGAGGGGAGATCGTGCCACTGCACTCAGCCTGGGCGACAAAGAAAGATTCCATCTCAATGAAAATAACATAAATAAATAAATAAATAAAATAAAATAAAAATAAAAAATCACACACATGTATATACACACACAAATACACAGACAGAGAGAACCATAAAACTAAAAAGACATCATAATCTGCCTAAGAGCACGATTTAATATTCTATCATGGTATCTCTTAGAAATCCATGCTATCAGTTTCATTACATTGTTCGTAATTTTTAGTATTTTGGTATCTTTTTGTCAGTTCCAAATACTTGAAATGTGATGGCAGATACAAAAGCAAAAACTCCTATTAGGAGCCCTAGGCATTTTCAATCTTTTAAGAGTCTAATTATACAACATAGAGGTCAGTGTTTGAATAAGTTAAGATATTGACAGGTATATAAAAGGTGAAATGATGTCTTATTTTCCTAATTAAGTAAGATCTTTTAAGAGTAGGACAGAGTGTTGTGACTTAGCTAATTAAAGCATTGGTATCTCCCAACCTCCATCACCATTAACTTCCTCACCAAAGGAGTAAGAAGACAGAATACACTTAAGCCCAGAGAGGATTCAATCCTTGGAATCTAAGGAGAGACTTGCCCTATTCCAGGAGGACCAGAAGTGGTGACTTCTAAGGACAGAACCACAGTTTCCTTAGAAAGTCAACCTAACAGTAAACTATTACAACTCAATGCTTTGCAAGATGTTTATTCAGAGTTGAGAAGACTTAAACATCACATAGGTTCTTGCAGAGACACAGAACCCCATAAAACCTATGAGGGGAGCCGTTGTGAATGCATCCTGTAAGACAGTTAACATAGCATTTCAGACCCCCATTTTCATTTGCTTGTTGCTAAAATGGTTTTTTTTCCACCCTGGCAGAAAAATCTCTGGAATTTGATGCCTACAGATACCTGGGCTACAGAATGGAATCTAGTAGGTTTAAGACATCTATGTGCACTTAAGAATGTTACAACAAAATACGTGCTATGAAAGAAGTGAACAAACCGCTACCTGGCACTAGAATAATATGAACAGGCATGGTACAATGAATGAATCATGCCTGGGGACAACAGAGGGAAGAAAGCTTTAAGAAAAGCAAAGACGGACTGGATCAAGGTGGTACACTCAATCCCTGCTACCATCTATCCAGGCCCAACCCCTACATAACTATGTAGGAAAAAGGATGAAGCCAAAACAGCACTGACAAATAAGAGACAGTGCCATCAGAGGACCAGAAAATTTATGGAATTCCTAGATCATGGGAAACAGGTGGGATTAAACCAACAGAGAAACCAAAGAAGATAAGAACTAATGCAAAATAAGTGTTTGGCAAAGAATATCCTTTAGGCAAAGGATACCAAAGGAATAAGAATAATTCTCAGCCCCAAAGCCTCAGAGCCACCCCAAACCAAGTATCCACAATAAAAAAAGAAAAACAAGAAAAAAGGAAAAAAAAAAAAAAGAATCCATAATTAAAAGAAGCAGAAACCCCAGGTCAACATGAGGTAATTATTTTAAAAACAGTGCCACTCAGAATGTTTTTAACATGATGTTTCTAAAGATCTTTAGGCTGGGAGTGGTGGCTCATAATCACCTATAATCCCAGTACTTTGGGAGGCTGAGGCAGGTGGATCACCTGAGGTCAGGAGTTCAAGATCAGCCTGGCCAACATGGCAAAACCCCGTCTCTACTAAAAATACAAATATTAGCCAGGCGTTGTGGTGAGCACCTATAATCCCAGCTACTCAGGCAGCTGACGCAGGAGAATCACTTGAAGCCAGGAGGCAGAGGTTGCAGTGAGCTGAGATCACAGCACTGCAGTCCAGTCTGGGTGACAGAGTGAGACTCTGTATCAAAAAAAGGGAAAAAAAAATCTTTATGCATACTAAGATTTGGTAAACACTGCTGTAGGATAGGTGGGCTAGTTAATGTTTTCTCTATCCCTAGCCTACTGAGAAACTGACAATTCTTTGTAAATTTTATATTAGAGACAGGGTTTTGCCATGCTGCCCAGGCTGGATTTCAAAATCCTGAGCTCAAACAATTTGCCTGCTTTGGCCTTCTAAAGTGTTGGGATTACAGGCATGAGCCATCACGCCCAGCCTTGATTTTGCCTTCAGAATAAAGCCATGAGAATTACTAGAAAACCAAAGTAAATAATATGCCAGGGCAGAGCTCCTGTCTCATCTGAGAGTCAAGGCTAGAGAGGGAAGTAGAAAAAAAACCTTGAATCAACCCCAAACTCAAGATAAATGAAGTTTCTGTATAAAAACATATATTAAAAATAAAAATTGAAAAATAAAATAATAAAATTAAAAAATAAAATTGGAAAAACTGAAAATTGAAAAGTGTATGTTCTGTAGGGAAGGGAATGAAAGAAGGTTAGAGAGCACTGGATTCCAGGGAGCTGATCGCCCAGCCAAAAGCTGTTAGTGGGCATCTCTGACAGGACAGTTCTGGCAAGGCTGATGTCAAGAAGAGAAGTGGCTCTGTTCTGCCCCAAGGTTCTAGCACATCTGGGTGGGGCCACTGAATTTGCATTTTTAACAAGTTTCCAGTGATACTGATGCTGTTGATCCACAGCTTACACTTTGAGAACCATGAGGTTACAGGGTTAAAAAGTGAAAAGGCATCACTCATGCTGACAGCTTCTAGTACAAGGGAGTTAAGGAAGTGCAATGATTTTTTTTCACCTATTCTTCAGTGTCAAGGGCTGAGAGAATCCTCAGGCCAGTGTGATTTATAGAGCACTGTACTTTCTTGGGGGACTGGATTTCCATACTTATTCCAGTGGCATAGGCCATTAAGGCTACTAATGGATTGCAGAAGTAATGAAGTATCTGGCAATGAGGCTTTGTGTATCATTAGATTTCCTTCAGCATCCAGCTTGGCAAAGGGCATCAAGAAATGATGAGCTGTGAAGGAGCTGGAGGTTCAAAGCACATCTCCTTCCCCTTTTTCCTGTTAATATGATTTCTGACATTATTTTGTTGTTGTTTTGCCAGTTTTATGATTCTTTTTTCTTACACAAATAGGCAGGTAATTCCAAAACAGGTGTGAATGCTTTTTAATTGTTGTTTCGTGATCAAGTCACAGGCTAATGATAATGACACATTAGCTAATTTCTTTTTCCTTTTGCCCCCTAAAGACACTTTTTCTAAGCACCACACAGCAAGTTAACATTCCCAGCTCAAACAGGGAACAATGTTTGGCTCAACAGACATCACTATTGCTGCAAGGAAGTCAAAGGATTGAGACTAAAACCTTCAGTTTGCTCCAAGTCCTTAAATACAGGGTTCGTAATAGAATCCTTTGATTTTTAACCCTACCTGTAAGACTTATGTTCTGCTCATTAGTATTCATTAAGTCAATCACTCATGTGTCAATACTGGCTAGCACTGGGGGAAGTCTGAGTTCTACAGTAAGGAGGATAGTCTAGTCACAATAAAATGCAGAATGGAACAACTGCCATTTGAGAGGGAGATTCAGAAGAAGAGAGAGTAGATTAATAAAGAGAAATCAATTTATCTAGTCAGCTAAAGAGTGGCTGGGGAAGGAAGGAAATGGAGGATATTGAAAAGCAAGGTCCCCAGTGCACTGCCACCACAGGGTTTGGGCTGTTTTGTGAGAGGCAGCAATTAATATGCAGCCTCATCCACATATGAATGATATGATAAAACAAATCCTGTTTACTTGGGCAACTGGTCATAACATGATAAGTCCTCTGTCTCTCTTCCCAAAAAAAGTTATTTCTTATGCACTCCGAGTTCAGAGCATTAAAATAAATGGCTCATAATGCCAAGTGTGTTGAATTAAATCCTTATCATAAATAAGGTATAAGAAGCCATTTATCTCAAGGCTTTTTGTTTCGTAAGATTCACCCTGCAAAAGGTGAGAAAGCTAAGAAAAGTCAAGTAGCGGGGAAAGGCCAGTGGGATGAGCTCAGCTAGGCCAAGAGACAGAGCTAAAAAAATGGACAGAGTTGGCCAGGGATCAGATATAAGGTTACATGTATTCACAATAAGGCTAATGAGTCACTGCTGGCACTGAGAAAATGTTAAATAAAAATCACAAAAGAATTCTAGAACTTGAAAGGCCAAGGCAGTTCAGACACAAACCGACAAATTAACAAATGACTTGTGAAAAGTACTACGCCAACAGCACAGTCATATTTTGTTTTATTTTGGATCAACAGATACATCACAAGGAAGATCAAGTATGAATCCTTTCGGAAGCACCTTTTAAGCCAAGTAGCCAAGTAGCAGAACACTGACTGTACACATAAACAGCCACTAACTATATGACTGTTCCCTTAATGCATATAATGTATTATTTCACTCTTTCAGCCATTTCAATACTTACTAAATATCTTCTATGTACGATCATTTTGCAAAATGCAAAGGTAGAAAAATGAAAAAGATATACAATCCTTGTATTTAAGGAGCTTAATTTGGTATAAAAAATAGCTATAACAAAAGCTTTACAACCATAATCACAATAGGAAAGATAAAGTACTGACAGATTTAAGAGACGATTGGACTGGCAGGGCAAGGCGAAGCAGCATGTGAGCCTCACTGGGTTACCTACCCCCACCCAGCCCTCAAACCATTCTACTGAGCAGATCTAGGAAGAGGGGCAGGAGAGGATGAAATTCATGACAGCTACCTGAGGGGCACTAAATACAGGACAAGGAAGCAGGTATGACTCTACTTTGATGACTCAGGTCATGGAGGAGCCCATGATGTGGCAGGAGAGTGTAGGCAGCTCGCCTCTGCACCACTCTGAACTGAAGGCCAAGAGTCACCGAGACCAGACACAGCTGGATGAGTTCCATCCTGATGGCTCCCAAGAACTCATAATAAAGCAAAAACAGGGTTTCTCTCAAAGTTTTCTGTAATTAATTTCTCGGAGTTCAGATGCTGTGTGCAGTGTGTCGGCACCAGGTCAGCTGCTGCACTGGAGGGTTACTGGCAGACATGCTGCACACGGGCTGAGTCTGCAGCCGCAGGGACCCAGGGCCTGCCTCATGGCTCAGAGAAGCTACCCAGCAGGGTTTTAAAGGACTAAGAAAGCCATAAAGAAGAGGCAGACTGTGAGCTTACCCTGAAGGACTAGCCAGCTTCAGCCACTGCATGTAGGAGTGGGATGAAGAAGGAGGAAAAACATTCTAGATGGAAGTAACAAAGCTCAGAAGGAAAAAAAAAAAACATGAGCAAAACGGAGTCAGGAAGTATGAGCACAGCCAAGGGATGGCAGGCTGAAAAGGTGGGATCCTGAAAGGCCTTGGACTGTACTCTGGCACAAACTTCACTTGCCCAGGTGAGAGACTCACTATTGCTTATTAGTAGCAGCTAATTTTTAGGTGGAAATGAGGACTACCATTTTATTATAATTCTCTGAGTGGCTCTGGGTTAAGCCTCAGGCAATCAAGCAATTCTACAGACAACCCAGAAAATCAGCATCATCTTTAGCTGGAAATGCCTGTTGGTCAGGCATGTCTCTTTGTCCATCTTTTTGCTCCTTTAGAGTGGGACAAATTCTAACCTGCCTTTTTATTAAAGGCACCTGTCACAGTATACAAGCTAAGTATCTGGGGAGTACCTCGACCAACTGCCATACTCCTCTAGGCTCCCAAGTAGGGAGTATGTAGTACTTCCTAGTTGTCTGTCTATGAATTCAGACAGACCTGGTTGGAAACTCTAGCCTGGCACACGAATAAGGGTAAGTCACTGAAACTGCAAAATTAACATGGTCCAAACAGACAGAAGTGAATGGGTGAGAAGGTTGTGGGTGAAACAGGCCAGTCTCTGGATGTTTCCTGGCCCTTTCCCTAGAGCCCTCTTAGCAGAAAATAGTGCTTCCCCTCTGCACTTAACTACCTCTGCTGTGCAGAAAACACACACATAAAAGGAGCATTTACAAAGAAATTAAATATTAAAGGCAACAAAACAATCTCAAGTTGAAAGAAGCACTTCGCTGTTAGCATACAGCAGCATTTGCTGATGAATCACAAAATAAGCGATGTTATGTATGTTGAAAAAAATCGATCACTTACCATTTTTACTTCTCTCATAGCCTGTTTGGGTTCTATCCTTTATTTCAAATTTAAAGGGCAAAAGGAGCACACAATGATAGCATATAGAGAGCTTTATTCTGAATACTTATTAAGTGCCACTAAACATCTTTCAGCTGACGGGTGGGGAAAGAAAGCCTCCTAAACCACAAAATAGGTGTTATCTAAGTACTTCTGTATTTGCATTTTTATTTCTTTTTATGTTCCTATTAAAGAGCATCTATTTCCTAAAGGAAATTTCATTATTTGAAATTACTGTTTACAGAAATCCTTACTCTCATTGGATAAAGCATTTATTAGTTGAACTCAGAATTACTGAATTATTTGGTTAACAAAAGTCACTCTGTCCTTTCTGCTACAACTGTACCCTGCTAGAGTCACTGATGTATATGCTCTCCACCCTAGAAAAATCTACCCAGATTGGTTTAATTACTTATTACTTAGAAGAATTTCTTAACTCTATTCAACTTACCTAGTTTTAGATCTCTCTGAATTCATGCTGGAAACCGTAATATTTTAATGATTGAATTCACATTAGTTAAATTAAAGGACACATAATTTTCCCATATGGCACAATTTAGGAAGGCTGCCTTACAAGCTCTCTATTGCTCCAAGAACAAGCAAAAAAAAAAAAAAAAAAAAATCTGTATTTATTATGAATATCAGGTATGATTTGCTATTGGCATTACGGAAGCAAAGACTAGTACACATTTTCTACTTATTTCTGGCCTTGGACCTGAAGGCCTAAAGGTATCTGAGGAAAAAAAAACAACAACAACAGGATACATCAAAGATAAGAACTAATTATCCTTAGCAACATTTGTTCTTGGGCAGTGCAAATATCCAACAGCATGAAAGGTTGCAGTTGTGGTTTGCTGACATTTTTTCAGAGAGGAGTGTATAGTTCCTTAAATCTGTTTCATGTATATTTATCGAAACACATCCATTTATGAGGACGGGGGTGGAACAGTAAAGATATCTCTGATTCACGGATGTGCAATAAAGAAATTGTGTCCCACAAGTGAGTTTCAAGCACCTCCATCCTGTCCAACTTCCCCCAGGCATTTTTTAACAGTTTAGATGAACCTTTGTAGACATTCCTGCTATATATACTTACCTTGGTTACAGTGGTTGGGAAAAGGAACAATAAAAAGATCTCATCATTTTTCTTTGATAACTACACAAGCTGCTACGCTGGGGCATTCTTCCTTTTCTGAACACTAGAAGCTATCCCAAGGCCCCTGAGTGCATCTGACCCTTATTAGAAACTGTTACCCATGAATTGTTCTGTCTGTGACCTGCCACAACCTCTTTGCTTCTTGTCTTTCAATTATGCTATCAGCAGCCCACATTGAGGAAATTTATGATTGAGTTGAAATACCCACACACTGTGTCTCCAAATAAAACTGAGGAAGCAGTGATGAAAAGCTATAAAGTCAATGCAGTGCAGACATGTCCCGGGTGACCTTTCAGAGGAAGCGCCTTTTCAGGGGAGACAACTGCGGCCGTGAGAAGAGTTAACTCAGTATATGGTTCCTCTGTAAGGACACAGGCTGTCCAGTCCAGAGCCCATCCCTTCTCCTGTAGCCCCCAACCACCACCTTCCTCTACGTTAAGGATCTGAGATGGTTGCTACAGGAGAAAAATCACGCAGCAGGAGTTTGTGGATTTGTCTTCTAGATGAGATAAATTTGGGGTTTCCAATCTTAAGTGGCCCTTAAGGTCACTTAGAAATTCCTTTTACCTTTCCCAACTTAAGGAATGGACAAAAGGTAGTAAAACAGGCTCTGTTAAAGCCTGAATCCTAACCCTGCCACCATGTGGCTTTGCACTGTATTACTCATTAGGACACTGCTTCTAGATTATCCAGGCCAACTTCCTTTGAGAACAAGTAAATGGTCAATATTTTTGCAGTGATCTATTTGTGATTAGAACAATGGGTCACTTCTCCAAGCTTAGTTGCTTCACTGGATAGGTAAAGATGGTAACAGCACCTATTCCTCATGAAGCTGCCCTTAAAAAAACAGCATACATAAGAGGTTTAGCACAGTACCTGATACACAGGAAAAGTAAATAATGCTGCTCTTATCCTTCAATAAATCTATTTTAAAACATTACTTCTCTTCAATCAGAACTAAAGTCCTCACATTCTAAAAACAGTCGTGCCTCTTCTTTCACCTAGGTAATACCAGTCATGGGGCATGAAATTCCTCAACTTCCCTCCCCTCTACCTTCAGATCCACAGATGGTTTCAAAATATTTATGCTTATAATTACTTAGACATTATACAACTAAGTACATCTTCTTACTTAATGCATTAATAGACTGCTGCAGTACAAATTAATTTTTATAATATTTTAATAACCGTACTTCAATATAATTGTTTCCGCTGCAATCCTGTGTATTTTAAATACTTAAAAGTATTTTTCTGAGAAGAGGTCCATACGCTTTACCAAAAACTGCCAAAGGAGTCCAAGACACAAACACAAAAAAACCCAGATGAAGAACAATAAAAAATGTTGACCATCCAATGCCAAATGAGAAGCATGGATTATAAGTTACATGAATACAGTAACAATAAACATGTACATATGTGACAGAGATAAAATGAATAAGCAAAAATGAAGAACATCATGGTGTAATTAGGGGAAGCTTGAGTTTTCCTCTTTCTTTTTTCGTGTTGTTATTTTACTATTTTTATAATAATGAAAAAAGATGGAGCATAAACCCTGATTATCTTTAGAGTTATTTTATTCGTCATATTGTTTCAGACTCAGAACTGGCAGATTCACTCTCACAATGAATCAACAACACAATGCTCTACCCTTCATTTTCCTGTGTTTCTTGTTAGCCATTAACAGGTTCTCAAAAGAGGGGTGGCCATAACAGAGGAGTAAGGTAAATGCAAACATGCACACAGTCTTCATGGAAGTAACACCACTCCATCTACATTACCTATAATGTTTTTTTCTATCATGAAAAATTGGATGACTGACTCCAAACAGATATTGGACAAGCCCAGCAATTAACTCTTTAGCCAAAGAGTGAGAACATTAACTTTTAAAAGTTCATTTCAATCAAAAGTAAATATTTTGTGGATGCTAGGCCACACTTTACTTATTCTTGGCATGACTTTTATAATGCACTTTCCATTCTCCCTCTATTTCTTAATGGAATTTCCTCAATATTTAAAAATTCCATTTCTATGAGGTCTCTTCAAACAGAACAATTACCCAAGCAGATGTGTGCAAGAACACATTCATCCTCTAAAAGACGTGTACTGCTTATGTTCTGGCTCACTGGCAATCATAAAACCGAAGTGTGGTCTTCTATCATCTCCAGGACTTTTTTGAAAGACGAAGATTACCCAGTCCATCCTGGAATTCCTATACCTCCGTTTCTCTACAGGTGCCTATGGATCAGTAGGAAGCCCATGGAAGAAATGCCCAGCAAGCTTCACGGCAGTGAAAGACAAAGTGCTTCTAAGTGTAAATACATATATATTTTAGTGCTTCAACTGTGAGGCCAAAGTGGTAGTTTTCAGTGATAAATTATGAAGAGAAACATCTTTCTCTGGAATCCTATCCAAACAACCCTGGTCAGATTAATGCAAAATGAGGACAGAGAAAGAAGAGTTCAAGGCCTCTAGTTTTTTGTAATAAGGGTAACACTTGGGGTTCATGATACGCTCACTGCCATCAAAGCAGATTTTCAGGCTAACTCAATACCCTCACCCTCACCTGGCAGAGTAAAGGAGAGTGCGTAGGAGTCCCAGCTCTCCCACTAAGATGCCGGTTACCATGTCCCTCTGAGCCTCAGGTTCCACAGCTGTACTTCAGAGGATTACTGTGGTCGTTAATGGAATAATGGATACAGAAGTGCTCTCTAAACAAAAAAAGGCATCACGAACACAGTCATTCCTACTATTTTCTTTTAAAAATGAAGAAGAAAAAATAAAAAAGAAACAGCAGAATGTAATAATACATCAGTTCTTTTCAGTTTGCCAACACAAAAGGCCGAAGAGCTTGGGTATAAGATCCACAACACAATGTAATAATACATCAGTTCTTTTCAGTTTGCCAATGCAAAAGGCAAAAGAGCTTGAGTATAAGATCCACATGGGGTTAAAAAAAAAAAAATCAGATCACCCCAGTTATCAGGGGTATATATGAAAAAAGGACAAAAAGTAAGTGATGTTAAACAAATAACACTTCAGGAAACAGTACAGAGAAGCACGTGCTGAGCCCAGGGTCTGAGACCTGTGTCAGGACAAGCATCACCAACTCTTCTCCCTTCTTCTCAACCTAATCTCTACCAGGTTCCCTGGTCGAGCCTGCCTCAGCACCATGTGACTTTTCCTGCCCATGTCTTCCCAGTCTCAGGCTGATGTGTTCGTTCTTCAACCCTTGCTTCCCATTTTCATGGCAAGTGTGATGGCCAAGGTTTAACTTAATATTCTCAGTCTATGTTTCTCAGATTTATTTTTGAGGAGAGAAAAAAAATATACTTGTCAGATTCAGGGTTTTCAGCCAGGACTTTGAAGTATTTTGTTTTTGTAGCCATGTTTAGTAAATTATTTTTTATAAATACATTCACTAAAATCACACATCTATGTAACTCTTAACAAAAGATAAGAAACTAGACATCTGTGCCCAAATATATTTCTTAAAGTACAGGGAATGTGTATTTCTGCCATTTCCTAGAGGAAAAAACTCTTTGTTTAAATGATTTTAAGTATAAAGTGTTTTAGTGAAAAAAAATTCTATAGTAACAGAGTGGAAAAATTATTGTATTCTATTACCAGACTTGTGTAAAGTTTGCCGAAATCTCTTTTTTTTCTTTTATTGCCTATGTTTATCCAGTTGGCCAAAATCTTCCACATAGTTTTCACCTCTCTCCCAAGTGAATTCAGACCTCCACTCTGGACTTGTACTGGGTTAAAGCCATTCATATGACAGTGACAAAAGAAAGTTTCCACTGAAAACCATTCGAGAGCCTCAAAAGAAAGAGTCACCTGGTCAGGTTCATTTGAAATATTCATGAACTCAACAGAAGATCAGATTAAAAATAGAGCCCCCAAGCAATGGAGGTTTTGGGGGTTTTTCCTCAAATTTTAGGCTTTATAATGGTGTTTTCACAACATGGCCCACCTGCCCATAAAATGCTTCCATGCTCCACCAGTATTAATAGTTTCACTTGCAAACTTACATAATGGACATGAATAGGATGTTCAATTCATTCTTCCCCTTGCAAGAAAAGTACAGTTCTCAGTAGTCACATATGAGAATTGTAACAATGGATTGATATTCTGGTGTGTACGTATTTTTGAAAGTGACGGCTGGACACACTGGACAAATCACAGGCAACATATATTCTTACAATGTGAGTCACAGATAAACATGCCTAGAAAACTATACCTGTTGACCTGTTGAGGGAAGGAGGAGACACCACATATCTAATAGACATGTAGAAATAGTATTATGGTTTTGACTATTCTGCAGTTCTGAACCTTCTATGGGGAGGTCAATTATAAACACAAGCAGTCCATTCCAAAGTCATTCCTTCATTTGACCACACCAGGCACTAATGCAAAGGAAGCTTAACCCTTCTGAAAACGTTTTAAACCTGACCAAATTAAAAGTAGCACCAGAGGGATTATTTTTTTTTTTTAGCAAGAACCCACAAGCAATTTACTTGACTAGAGGAAAAAGTGCAAAGAAATCCTTTATCACAAAATAGCTTCTTGAATCTTTCTACCAATAAATCTCCCATCCCTCCAAGAATGCCTATCTTCCCTGCTGATAACAAGCTGTGGAGATAAATATTTTATTTTTTTCTACAAAACCCCAAATGATGTTTTCAAATAAAATAAAAATAAATCTTCTACAAGCTACTGTCAAAAATGGTCCTAGAAGAGGTAAATGTCATTTTAAAGGCTGCGTGTTAAAATATTTAGGAGAAAGAATCTGCTTGTCAAGTTCCAACAGGAAGCTCTGAAGAGGTTATAAGTGCATCTATCAAATTTTCATCTACCTTTAGGCTGACCTACTGAGGAAACCACAGAAAGCCTGGTCCTGTGTAATGAGGGAGCTGGAAGGGCTGGGGGTTTCAAGCATTGGACAGCAACAAGGTCACAATCAAGCACAAAGATAAGGCTTGGGGGATTCTGCAGTGGTTCCCCAGGGAAGATGCACTGGCATGGGTAGGCAGGCAGCTGCATTCTGCTTTAAGCCACAGTTCAAGCTTAGGAATGGAACCCAGCTGATGGCCATTTGAAATCCCTCATGAGAACTCTGACCTCTCATGCCAAATCTAGCAAAGTAGCATCCACCAAATCTGAGCAAAAGAAAGACCCAGCCAGCAAAATACGGCAAGGTTTTGTTTTTTGTTTTTTTTTGTTTTTGTTGTTTTTGCTTTTTTGTTGTTGTTCTTTAAGTCTAATTTAAAGTGCTTCCATAACCCCACCCTTTGGGAATTATATACAGTGACTTTTTTTTAACAAGGAAAATTTGGTTTTAAGGAGCTTATGGGAACATTTAACTTGGACTGGAAAGGTTATTTGCTCAGTGTTAGGCTAATAGCCAAAATCCACTTTTAACCAGAGATAATTTTCATATTATACCTCACAAGAGTATTGTGTCATGTGAGCAGGCTGCAGCGATAAGCAGTGAAGTGAAGTTATGACTTCCCCCAAAGACTCATTAAAATGTATTATTAAGCAGAAAAATTCAGAAAATCCAATAGGAACCCGTCTATACTATCTCAGAAACAGTAAAAATGCTTTCCAACTTATTATTTCCTTTGCTCTGCCTCCCTACAAATACCACTAAGTCAATACTGTGAAGAACCTGATCCTGCTGCAAAAGAAGATGAAAATGCCTCAAAGTTGTGTGCCACTATGATGCTCTGTATATTATTTTTACCTTAAATGTGCTATGGAGGAACATATGATGACTTCAAGTGACCGCAAAAAATAATAATAATAATAAACCTGTGAAGATTCTACAATTTGCTTTTTTTACACTATTCAACCCACAAAATAAAACATGGTAAATTAGAAACATTTACCTAGGAAACATGACACTTTCCAATTTTGGTTTTTATAATTCCAAATTTTAGCAGCTCCAATATTTTTCTTTTTCCTTCCTGTTTTGGTTTTTAACTCATCTCGATTTTTTTTCTCAATTCTTGAAAATTTTCCCCCACCACTTCAATTTTTAAAAAGTAATGATTTCATTTAAGTCAGGCAAATGTGCTTTAAGAAAGCTGGACAAAATACCGGCTTTCTTACCAGATTCTACAAAAATGTGAAAGCACACTCGCAAAGGAGTTCCAAGCTGCTATGGAAACGGCTTTTTTTTTTTTCCTTTTTCTTTTTTTCCAAAATAACAGTACTCCTGGCTCAGGACTGCTGGCATGCAAGCTTCCAATCCAAGCCCATTGACAGCTTGTGGAGTGGACAGATGAGGCATGGAAAATATTTTAAATTAGTTCATTTATCTTGTTGAGACACAGGAAACGGCGACAAATCTCTCACATAAAGAAGGAATACAGAAAGACAATGCACCTCCTGTAATGTGTAGCAAATTTAGTCCATTAAGACAAACCTTTCAGACGATTGTGTATTATCTAATAAGAGCCACACCTCATATGTTGAAGGAGTATTTTATCATTAAAAGATCCACAAAGCTGGCTAGAAATCATGGACTGCTTCTGAATTTTAACAGACTCAAATTTTAGCAGTCAAATAGTTTTGAAATCAATGTTTTTGAGTAATCTTAAGCAGATCGTGGGCCAATACTAATACCAGTGAAGAAAAATGTAACAAAGAACTGCAAGTTCTTAAACGAGAGTTTAAAAATGCCACATTTTAGGATAAGACAACAAGAGCTGGATTAAAGAGAGAATGTGATGCTCCCTTAAATGTGAATGAACAAAACAGCATTTCTTCTAGGTCCCATTCTAGGGTTCACATCAACAAGCACTTTTGGCCCCATGGCTCCTGTCCACTTCAAGAGTCCTTCCCAGGCGGACAAAGCAGGGGCTTCAGGCCTGGAGCAAGAAGCAAGTGGATACAGGGGAGCCAAACACTAGTCTCAGGATTGGTTGCACCAAAATCACTAGGAATCAGAGAAACCTGCTAAAGATACTGTCCATCTCTACCCTGTCACCAGAAATTCTGATTCATAAATCTAAATGGGAGCCCAGAAGTCTGTATTTTTGATAAGTACCTCAAAGCAATTCTAGCGCAAAGCCACATTTAGAAATCACTGTAGGATTACAAATCAGCATTCTTCATAAACTAGCAATAGATAGAATTTTGAAAAACTATGTGCCCTCTCACACAATTTTAAGTGGGCACAAAATTTCTCATCATAAGTTTAAATAATTGTAGAAGCTATACATTTTGTGGATTAAATATTGACATTTAGAAATAAAACACATATCTCTAAATACCATGGTCATTTGATAACTCCATCATCCACTTAACAAATAAAAGAACAGGCTCTCCTTTAACATTTTGTAGCATTCCTTATTCCCTTTAAATTTATATTATTTCGATTCCACTCCCTACAGAATTTTATCTGAATGTAAGATAATTTTATGCCTGAAACTCTTTTAGTTATCACTGTACCATAATCCCCTTTAACAAAAATATGCATATTAATTGAAGTTTAATTTTTAAAAAACACTTCCTATGACAAGACTCTAAGTTTAAAAAACCTCTAGTTTGGCTATTATACTTATTTTCAGTTTATAACTGATCAAAGCTACACATGTACTATAATACTGGTAATTATTAAAGAAAAAAGTAATTTTTTTGGAAATGTATCTCTTAATCAGATGGGTGAAGCTTTTAAAAATTATTTTATGAATGTATGTTACACACTGCTGAAGTAAGGCATGTTTCTGTGTCATTTTAATTATATTTTTCTTTTTTCAAAAAAAAAAAAAAAAGAGCCTTCACATTGAAAACTAAATGGGATTTGAGGGGTTTTGTTGCAGTAATGTCTCTTAATTCTTGTGAACTCTTTCTGAGTTATATGCCTACATGCACACTGGTCAGAAACCATCATTGTGTAATCATCAGCTGACATCACTTGGGTACTCCTTTAATTTTGTCAAAAGTGAAAAAAAAAAAAAAAGGAGCCACCTAAGTTGCAATAAAGTCTTATTATCCAGCTACTCCATTCATTCCCTTTTCCAGCTTTACGAGAGCCAATATTTTGCATCAATTCCCCATTTGGCATGTCAGAGGTCTTCTACCACAGGGCAGAGTACAACAGTGAGCTCAGAGACACATGCGCGATCAAAGATAGATGGCGGAAAGACCAACTGTCTGCCCCTCTCTGTGAAGGAGAGGAGACAGGAGACCCTGCAGACTGCAGGCCGGCTCTCAGGCAGATCAACTTTAGGAAAAAGTATGTTTGGGAGTTAGGATATAGAAAAGAACTGTCCTTGTAACTGTCTTTATAAAGGGTACATGGGTGTGTGTGTGTATCAGCTGGAAGACCCTGGCCAGATGATCCTGCACGCATAGTCCATGATCTCAGGCATCTGCTGGTAACTCCGTAGCAATTATCTGAGGAGAAAATCAAAGGCCAGAGAACACACTCAAGGCAATCCAGACAGGATCAAAGGCTGAACAGGGTGGTGCCCAGCACAGCACTTACCTGAGGGCAGTGTGGTAGGGGGAGCGGATAGACTGGAACTGAGAATGAGGGTGGGCATCTCTCTTAAAGCAAGCCTATTCCAGTGTGGACTCACCCATTTCTCACAAGCCTCACCTTTCTAAAAAAGATCCCACTGAGAAACACAGCACAAAGTGTGGATGATTATTTGCGTCTGTGACCGATGGCATATTTACTCAACAGGGTAATAACTATTCCGATGCTGGTGTTGCAGCAATCACTGTATATAAGGGGACACACAATAAAAATGCTGTTTGGCCTAACTCAGAAATTCATGATTAGGGCCAGTGGAGTTATAAAATACAGAAATATCTACCAATTTTAGATAATATTTTTAAAAATTCCTGTTTGCTCTAGGATTCAAATATGCTGGAAAAAAATAATTGTTTTTGGGTTTTTTTGAGACAGGGTCTGACTCTGTCACCCAGACTAGTATGCAGTGGCGTGATCTCAGCTCACTGCAACCTCCGCCTCCCGGGTTCAAGCGATTCTCCTGCCTCAGCCTCCCGAGTAGCTAGGGCTACAGGCACCTGCCACCATGCCCAGCTGATTTTTTGCATTTTTAGTAGAGGCAGGATTTTGCCATGTTAGCCAGGCTGGTCTCAAACTTCTGATTTCAGGTGATCCACCTGCCTCAGCCTCCCAAAGTGCTGGGATTATAGGCATGAGCCACCGTACCTGCCCCAATAATTTTTTTTTAAATGAAAAATAAAAAAGAAAGAAAAAGGGAAAGAATATCTAAGTTCCTCTGAGACTGCCTGCTCCATTCACTTCAGGAGGGGTTAACGCATAGGCCCAGTGGGGAGCTCCGTTTTCTATAAATGCTCAGATTATCCCACCATGCAGTCGGAGAAGATAAACACAACAACAGAAAAAAAAAATGAAAATATAAAAAACCCTCCTGCTCCTATGAGCAGGGAAAGAGTGGAAGGAACCATAAACCAAAACACCAGCCTTCCTCTCACAGGTTTCAATATGATGCCATCCTCAAGCAAAATTAAATGTCATCCTAGACTGCAGCTGTCCCAGGGTCAGCCATCATGACCTCGTATTTTACAGTGTAAAAGTCAGGTTAACCAACAGACCTGAAAAAAGCCTGTTTTTCCTCCTCTTTGTTATTCCTCTTAGTTCTCTCTAAACAATTAGATTTCATTAGAAACAACTTTTGGCACAGCACACTGGCTCTTTGAAACAAGGAAAAAGAGAAAGCAAGAAAAATCTTAGAATGGGGATTTTGCAACTGAAAAAAATCATTTTAGAGATGAAGAAACTGAGGTCTGAAGAAGGTAAGTGTTTGCTCACTGCCACACAACAATGGCCCTGAGCCAAATATGCCCCTTCAAAGGCCAGTGTGCTCCTCCTCTGCCACAGGGTTCCAAGGCCCCTTCCTGGTTTCACTCTGCCCTGCCCCTCTGGCCTTCTCTCAGTACTCTGCTGTGCTAAGCACCTTTCCACCTCAGGGTCCTTGAATACACCCTTCCTTTACCCGGGTAACTGTTCTCCCAACCTTACCTTCATCTTGGCCACACCTACTGATCTTTTAGTCCTTAAATGTCATTCCTTCAGAGCCATCCATTCTTGACCCTCCAAATTAGGTCGGGCCCCCTGATGGGCACTCTCATGGCACAACACCTCTTCATAACTAATCATTTGTTTAACGTATTTCTCTTCATAGATCTATGAGGTCCAAGAACAGTTGAACCCGTATGTTCTTCTTCATCTTTATAAGGAACTGCTCAGGAACTGGAATATGGAGAGTGCCCATTCAATATATGTAGATAAACTTAATGAAGATAATAAACTACATGTCAGATATTGCTTTGAAGGTATTACATATTCCATTCATTGAGGTAGGCAATAGTATTATTACTGTGTTACAGATGAAGAAACTGAGCCACAGAGCAGTTCAAGAACTACACTAAGATCATGCAGCTCCTAAATGGACGGATTGTTTAAAATATATACAATGTAGCACTGGGAATCATTTATGATAGGAGCTTTATGAATAGTCATGCAGACCCACACAAGGCCATAATCAATGCTTTGAAAGTTATTAAGGAGAAGGCCTATTAACATAATGGACCCTATTCTAGGGCACTATGTGGGCATTTTCTAAAAACACTTCATAACAAACTATCATTCGTGTTCCAGTAAAAATCATCTCTAACACCACAGTGGTTCATGTTGAATGTTGGTTGTGGCTCTGCTCCAAGTCTTGTTTAAGCTAGGACCCAGGCTGAGAGAGCAGCCCCTATATGAACTATGCCATTCTCACAAATGGGAAAACAAAGAGAGATGGTGGCACCATGTAGTGGCTCCTAAAGCTTCAGCTGAGTAGTGGCACAGGTCATCAATATCTGTGTTAAGTTAGAAGCCCAGGGCTCATGATCTTTTCTTCCTAAGCTCCCCAGCACAGTTGGAAGCAAGAAACTAACACCATTAAATTCCTTATTTTCACTAAAATGTTCTAAGACAGCAAACACTAGGTTACCCAGAGCCTTGACTTCCCTCAGCATTTGATTACAAGGATTCAAAGATGATAATTTGAGTAACTCTGCCACTGCACACTACAATTCTCCATAGCTTTTTTTGTCCTCTCTCTACATAATGTTTTTACTCACACAATCTTCGCCCAAATGAAAAATCCCTATTGAATTCAAACCAAATTCTCATAGAGTTACAGAGGACTGAACCTCTTCTATCTTACCTTCCAAGAAAGTGATGATAGAGAAGGAACATAATCTATCCAACAATTTTAATGTTTACACGATGCAATCGCCTTGTCTCATACACACACACACACCAGTCATGTGCTACATACAACGTTTCAGTCAATGACAAATGGCACATCCCATGGTGGTCTCATAAGATTATAATACCTAATTTTGACTGTATGTTTTCTATGTTTAGATATACAAGCACTTAGCATTGTGTTATAACTGCCTGCCATACTCAATACAATAGCATGCGGTACAGGTTTGTAGCCTAGGAGCAACAGGCTACACCATATAGCCTTGGTGTGTAGTACTCTATACTACCAAGGTTTGCATAGGCACACTCTATGTTTGCACACAGACTAAACTGCCTAATGATGCACTTCTCAGAATGCATCCCCATTGTTAAGCAATGCACACTGAATATATCTAATCCAAAAGTCCAAAGATCAAAATGTTCCAAAGTTTGAAACTTTCTGAATGCCAACAAAACACACAAAAGAAATGCCCATTGGAGTATTTCAGATCTTGGATTTACAGATTAGGAACAATCAACCATTAAGTATATAACGCAAGTATTACAAAATCCAAAATCTGAAATACTTCTGGTACCAAGAATTTTGGATAAGGGATACTCAACCTCAATGTGTAGATGGGTATATGTGTGTGACTTGAAATACTGACTCAGGATGGGGAGGAAAATGTTCCTGAACTGTTGAGTATATCCAGGCTTACGAACACAGAGAACTCTTACTTATTTGATAAATAATTTTAAAAATGCAAGCACTTCATAAAAATAGATAATAGAGAAACTGCAGGTCCATCCCTGCTGGAGACTGAACCATAAACAATGGCTATTAATATCAATAGTAAACAAAGAAAAAGTTCTTAATGTTTGGTACTATATTTTATCATTTCTCCTAAATCTGACAATTTTTTTTTGCATACAACTTGATCATTAATTCTACTGAACAAAAGGCATAAGTCCCTTTTGTCAACTCTGTGTTTCGCTACTGCAAATGCTTGACAAAATTGCCTGCTTCATTGTTTATTCCCTGTAGATCTTCCTGCCCTCAAGGAAGCAGTTCTAAAGCAGTGTGGGATTTGGAGCCAAGCGTGACAACGCAGTAGGCTTGAGATGAAGTGTCAAGTCAGCAGACAAATGCCAGCCGAGGGAGAAAAGCAAGACTCTCACAGGAAAAGAACTGCCTGCAGCCCCACAAAGGCACCCTGGGACTCACGGACAGGAAGCAATCAGAGCTCTGTATCTGCATATGGCTACTGAAAAAGCCATATCCCTTCCACCATCAGCCATGGTGAGGACCCAAACCGAAAGGCTCTGGAAGACCCAGTGATGGTTTCTGGTATCATTCTTAACGGCGTGCCTTTGCCCCTAGTGTCTTATCTTGGTCATAGTATAGTAACAATGCCTGCTTGGGCTCTCCGTGTAACTCCACTGAATCCCACTTGCTAAAGATTCTGAAATGAAACTCAGGTGGAACACACATTATTCCTAATGGGCCTTTTGGTCTGAGTCTCTCTGTACCATTCTGGTGGGCTAAGGTGGAAAGAAACCTTCTAATGCCCATTCCAGGAGGATTCATTCATAATTTAAGCCTTTCCTGAGTATGAACTCAGGCCCCATGTGAGGCTGTAGTGACACAAACAAGTCAGAGTCCTTGCCCTGGAGGCATGGCAGAATCTCTAGAGAAGGTAGTTTCAGAAGCATTTATTTGATGACTTTGTTCTTAGAGCCACTATGATGCTTTCACAGGGGCAAAGGCCAGGCTAAGTGGAAGACATCTGATATTTAGATATCGACCACCAAAACACCTTTCTAAAAAGTCCGTTAGCTGGCAACTAGCTCTCTAGGTTCCTGCTCTGATTCAATTTCTAAAGGAGCTAGCACAAGAGATGTATAATGTTCATCCTGTCCCTTGAATTTCAGAGGTAATACATGCCTTTCCGTACCAGCACCTGGTCTACCTTCTACTATTAGCCCCTCTGAACTCATATCCAAGGCTTCAGAAACATGCTTAGTAAATAGTGGAAATCCCAAGGATTCCTTCCATCAACATGAACATTTCCTCACGCAGCGTAATTATCGTACTTCCAGATTTCCCCATTATCCCTGTAGGCTCTGGGCTCATGAGGTGTTTAATGTTTTTCCACAGAAACGCCAGGTGTGATTCTGGCATTTACGATGCCAACATCTTCAAAGTGGAATGTCAGGAACACACTACTGGAGACACTTTCAGTCAATGGGGCAGCACTACCTGTGAGATCGGATGATTTTCACTCATTCACCTGCAGGACAACAGCACAGGCTTCCCTCTGCTGTTTCTCACTTGCAGTGAGTTTGGTATGCTGGATGGGGCACCGGTAGGAATACTTCCCTAAAGTTATTTAAAGCTCTGTGCACGCCAGCCTTGCCAAATCATAAAATTAGGAAATTGCATTCAGTCAGAATGCAATTCCCTTAGCACTTCAGGCACCTAGTTATTCTTCAATTTCTTTCCCACAAACACTTGGCCCAGGTCCCGAAGTCCATCCCATATCTACGTATCTCCGTGGCACATAAAAGAGATTCAGGGAAGAAGATGGAACAATAAAACTTCAGGTTTACTGGCAACATTAAGTGAAGTAATCCCCCTCCACATACTTTTCTTACAGGAAGATCAGTTACTCAGCCTTTCCATTCACCTGCCTGATGTGAATCTACAAATATTTTAAGAGGGTAATTTGGAAGACTTACAATAGCAGAAGTTGTTCAAGCTGTAGCATTAGTCTCTGTCATGTGCCTTAGGTTTGCCCACACATTTAGCTCATTTACACAAGTGAATCACTAAGGGCCTGTTTATTAATCAGGTCAACGAAGACTCATTTAAACTACTTGCTAACAGCCCTCTCTTATATACTAGTGGTCAGTGAATGTTTTTGCTTACAATTCCCTAGAAGAATTTTGGAAGACTATACCGCTCCTTGAATGTTAAAGTTGAGATTTATAGGGTTGTACTGTTTTTAACTTTAAGGTGAAATAGATGCAAAAGGATATTATTTCCCAGCATAGAATTCCAGGATATAATTATA
The DNA here is from genome assembly GCF_024542745.1 of Macaca thibetana thibetana. Taxonomy (NCBI): domain Eukaryota; kingdom Metazoa; phylum Chordata; class Mammalia; order Primates; family Cercopithecidae; genus Macaca; species Macaca thibetana. The sequence goes on from NC_065592.1 coordinate 73,643,793, forward strand.
TGTGCACTTAAATTATATTTTTTGTAAAACTTTGAGACAGCAGATTCAGCCCAATTTATGTAAAAAGTCTGCCCCACATATAAAACCCAGTAGACAAAGGCAGTCCTCATTATCAAAGCAATCTGCCAAAACAGACTTGTTTTTTATCAGAAAAAGTCTGAATTCATTTTTCAATTCAAATAAATGTATTAATACACATTCCCATATCAAGCATTTCACTTCTGAATTCTAAAAGAAACAATCAACAGTGAATAAAAGATAGTCCCAACTATACAATTGCTTAAACACAACAGAACCTCATTTCTTGCTCAAATAACACTACTGGGCTGGCAAATAGTTCAGTGGGTAGGGTAGCTCTCCTCCATGGCCATTTAGGGGCCTAGGTTGACAAAGTATTGTGATCTGAACATTTGGGCTCGAGGTCTCTTTGAAGGTCAACTCCACTCCAGAAAACAGTAAGGAGGAGAACACATGGAGGTTATTTAGGAGCCAAACCTGAGAGTAATATATTTCACTTCTGCTCCAATACCTATGGCTGTGCTCCTACCAGTAAGGGAGGCTGGGCAATGTGGACTATTTGTGGACCAAGAAGACACCATAGGTTTGAGGGAACACCTAGTGGATAAGGTACATAAATTCTGCAATAAATGCATGGCCTAGATGAAGTGCTATTTTTTTTCCAGTATTTATTACCAAATCTATCTCTACTTTGCTCTTTTGAGACCTGCCCTCAAAGCCTGTACCTTTATGTGTTTACCTGGGAGTGATGCATTTATTCTGTAAAGCAAAAGAAGTTGTGGGAAAGAAGAACCAGCAGCCCCTTCCAAGGTTCACTCTCATGCAGATGAAGCTTGGGAAAGAGTACATGTTAAAAGCTGAGGGCCTGAAAATTAATTCTGTTAGAGATATCAGTGCATTGTAATTCTAGGAAAGTCTTCATTTAACCCTGGAATACATGGATCCCAGTTTAGGAATCTCTGTTATATGAAGTATTACAAAACACATAGAATCACAGAATTCGATTATGCAGAGCCTAAGTGCCATTTACAGAAGTGAAAAGTGAGGTAAAGGGTAGTTTGTTCAAAGTCACTCTTAGGCTGGGTGCAGTGGCTCACACCTCTAATCCCAGCACTTTGGGAGGCTAAGGTAGGCAGATCACTTGAAACCAGGAGTTCAAGACCAGCCTGGCCAACATGGCGAAATCCTGTCTCCACTAAAAATAAAATATTAGCTGGGAGTAGTGGTGTGCACCTGTAGTACTAGCTACTTGGGAAGTTGAAGCAGAAGAATTGCTTGAACTGGGAGGTGGAGGTTATAGTGAGCCAAGATTGTGCCACTACATTCCAGCCTGGGTAACACAGTGACACTCCATCTCAAAACAAACAAACAAACAAACAAACAAAAAACAAATTCACTCTTGTAGAGATGAATGTATATAATCAGGCTGTTCTTCACTTCAACAAACTAATTGTGGCCTTTGGCACTAAAGAATATTTCTGGCTTTTTATTACATGTTGAATAGAAGAGTTAATACAGCAGGCCTGAAACTGTTATCCCTTGAAGGTACTGCTTCCAAGGCTGGCCCTTGGCAGACATACAGGAACTTGAATTTCAGGAAGCTGCCCACCATTCAATGATAAGAACGGCTCATTGTAGCAAAAATGTACCAACAATATGGTTTATGCTCAATCTGTAAACCTGCTTTTCTTCTGGGAGTCTGAAATTTTGGTACATGCTAGGCAGAGGGTGCCTATGTGATCAGCCCTCGCAAAAAACCTGAGCACTGATGTATGAGCAAATTTTGCTTTGTATCCTTTCACTGCAATAAATCTTAGCTGTGAGTACACCTACATGCTATATCCTGTGAATTCTCCCAGTCAATCATCCAATCATGAGGTTGCTCCTGGACACCTCCAGAGTACATGTAAATTACATCCAACAGATAAGTATAGATTGATTTCAGGATATTAAGAACATTGCTAATATAGGAATTTCAGCATATTTGTATTTAAGTTATTGTTTTGGATATGGGACCTCTAGAAAAGGATGAAGGTAATTTATACTCAAGCTAATTAAACTATGGATCTTTAAAATGCAAGACAATAATGGAAAACATATAAAATACAGACCTTGGGCTTGGCTAGCAAGTAAAACAAGGATTCTCTGAAAATTAATACTAAAGATATCAGAAGAGAACCATTAAGGAGAACATGAATATGGAATTGTGAACATTAATAAGAAAAATGTATACAGCATTTTAAAGAAAGAAAAAGAAAAAAAAAGAAAACCCAGAGGCTCTGTGCTGAAGACAAAAAAAAAAAAAAAAAAGGAAACCTAGGAACAATTTATCTGCTAAAAGCTGTGTCCATGTCCTTCCTACTGCAGTCACTAGGCAAAGTGATATAAAAAACTAAGGTGTTTAAATAACATTTTATCTGATTTAATATTTTACTTTTTCCCCATTGATTTTACAAGCTATAAAAAAGTTCCTACAGAAAAGATGCAAATTACACCACAGCATGTATAAATTTTTTTTTAAAAGCACCCAATATCCTGTCATCCAGAGACAACCACAATATGTTGTATTTCTTGAGTCTTCTCCCAACGCATTAATAAATAAATAAATAAATGGGAACACTCGGATATAATTTATCTTTAGTTTTTTTCTCATCAAAACTTGATTTTTAAAGAAATATTGGAAACATTAGTTAAACAGACATGTTGATCAACTTTCCTTTCATTGTGCTTGGAGATCCTCACATGTGGAACCTGGAGGTCTTTGATCCCAGAGCCAAAACACCTGAGAAACTCAAGGTAAGAGGGTGACCGTGTGTTTCCTGCCATGGCTCAGACATGTCACTATTTGACAAATATAGAGAAATTAGATAGACATCTCTCCCTGTAGAGTGACTGGTCAGCAAGTTGAAAATGTGGTGCATGCACTGTGTTGCCTTGATGGGCTGACTTACACTGTAAAGTCAAGGCAATGATGATGAGACTCAGGATTGATGAGGCAGCTTAAAGGTGTTCCTGGGAGTCACAGACCTCCCACTTCACCATATTCCAGAGGCAGTACAGCCAGCAAAATGGTTGAGCAGTTCGGTCACTTAGTGGCTGTATGAGCTCAAATTACTCAACTCTTCTTAGCCCCAGTTTCATAAAATATAAAGTGGGAATAAAGATACCAATATGAAAGAGTTGTTGGAAGATTACTAGACAATGTCTGGCCTAGTACAGAGCTGCCAAAATGAAAAAAGAATACTCATCACAAAAACATTAGTATAGCTTACAGATAAACGCTAAATAGTAAGCTACTCTATTTCATATTTACTTTTTTCAGCCATGGTTGAGGGGAGGGGCATAGGATGACAACAACTATATGTCCAAAGCAATGTAAATATGCAAATCAAACTACAAGCACTCATCCAAGAGCCATGCAAATGGCATCTCTAATTCACCATATTGTAGGTGTTGCATCTTGAATGACAATGACCTCTCTTCCCACAGTATGTGTGATAACATGAGCTTCAGCAACAGGTCCATTCTCAACATCTGTCAGCCCAGTGTCCACATCTGTTTTCAATAGCATATATCACCCAGACAGAACTTTGATGAATGAGTGATAGTTTTCACCTAAACTCAAAATATGTTCAGTTCCTTTGTTGTGCAGCAAGAAGGCAGGATTCAGGCTGAGAGATATAGAGTGTTTTCGCTTAGATTCAAGCCTCTAGGCCTGTGATGTGCCGTAGAAAAACGGTGCAACTTCTGAGACTCCTATTATAATGCCTCCATGCTACAGGAGACAACCTCAAGATGCATCCAGATCATTAACCTGATGCACCCTGGAAAGCTTTTGAGTCCAATGACAATTTTGAGGCTGTAGTAGGCCATGTTGGACCAAATCACAAAGGGAAAGGGAAACTCTAGGATATAGAGAGTACATTAATCAAAGGAAGGCATTTTACCCCACATAGGAAGTCAACAAATGAAATTTTAAAAAATTAAGCACAAAGGTGTGAGGATCCAGAGGAAAATGACAGGTACAAAAGGGAAAGTCCAGGGTTTGACTTAATCAGGAGCTCAGGCTATTGTATCCCCATCCTAAACATGATGCTGGCTGCTCCCATCGAGAATGAGAAACAGCATCTGAAACAGTGGTAGAGGGGATGTAACTTTCCTAATAAACTGAGGTTTTCACAGTAAGCCTTCATTGTTATTATTGTTGTTGTTGTTATTGTTGCTGTGTCTAGATTCCCAGCCTTCCCTGAAAAATACAATGTACTGCAAATTTTAAAAGTCCAATATGCTAGATTTTAATAAATTATAGTGAAAATAGCAACGGCTTTAGCATGAGACAAACTAATTTAATCCCAGCTCAGACACTTCCCATATGTATTCCTTGAATAAACTGTTTACCATTTATGTTTCCTTAAAATCATCTAAGTTTCCAGTAAAAGTGGTTTGAAATTATGCTTAGCATAAAGTATCACAAGCAGAAGATTTTGGGGTTTTTTTTCTCCTGTTGTTCTTGTTGTTATTTTATTACAGTAAGATGGCCAGAACTGGGCCTGGCAAAGAGACTGAAATACCAAATATATACAGAAGAGTGGAGGAGCACAAGGATAACACATATGATGGCACCAGGTATAGCACTCAGTGCAAGGCTCACATAAATGTTCGTTCTATCCCATAAGCTGTGTTGTTACTGTTCTTTTCTACAGCCGAGGAAAAGGGAGGGTTGACTTACTTTGAGAATAAACTAACAATTTATCACACCCAAGATTTAAATTTTCACCCAAATAAAAATCCTCAGAATGGATGACACCATTGCACTCCAGCCTGGGTGACAGGAGAGACTCTGTTCAAAAAAAGAAAAAAAAATCCTCAGGATGATTAAAGAGTATGCCCAAGAGATGGAGTCTCCCGCTTTTCTTCACCAGTTTGTACTTCCTGATAAGTAGTGTTGTTGTAACACAATACCTGAGACTGGGTAGTTTATAAAGAAAAGAGGTTTATTTGACTCAAGATTCTGCTGGCTGGAAGGTTCAAGATTGGGCATCTGCACGTGGTGAGGGCCTCAGGTGGCTTCAACTCACTGTGGAAAGCAGAAGTGGGGTAGGAGTGCAAAGAGCTCACATGGTGAGAGGGTACGAGACAGAAACCGAGGAAGCCAGACTCTCTTTTACAACACACTCTCTCAGGAGCTAACTTATTCCCTCAGTGACAGCTTAACCCGTACAGAAGGGCATTCATCCATTCACGAGGGAGGTACCCCAGAGACTCAAACATCTCCACTAGGTCGCACCCCCCAACACTGCCACACTGGAATCAAATTTCAACATGAATTTTGGCAGAGCCAAAACAAACCATAGAAGATGAAACAGGTCAGTTGAACTTCAAAACACAAAACCAAAAGCAAACCATTAACTGGGCATAGACAGAATGGATTACCAGTCATTTTACTACACGTAATGAGGTATTATGCTCTGGGATCCGTTCTGGGAGATGGTGACATAACACCTGACAGCAGAATTGTCTGGCTGACTGCATATCACACCCACCATCACAGCTGGGATGCTTTCTGCTGGGGTCCAATTGGGGAGAAAGTTTCATATCCCTACTTTTGCTCAAGAAAGAGGGGACTCTGTTTATTGCTCTTCATATACAAACTAAGGGGTCTATCATTCTCAAGGATGAAAATTATCCATTCACCGTATTGCAGAAGATCTTGTCAGACATCCTGAGATCTTCGTAAATTCCTAAATTCATGATGCATTCAAATAGAATACATACCTTTTCATGTAAAATGTGCATTCAGATATACAGAAATTAAAACGTATCAGCATGTCCATGCTGGATGGCTAGCTAGGCTCACTCATTATCTTAGTGACGCCCTATACAGCAGACACAAAAGGCTCAGCAAAACAACTAATTCAATGATCTAGTCTTTTAGGGTTACTAGCAAGTAATTAAAACTGCCAATAGTATATAGGCAAATTGCTAAATCTGAATTTAATAAGATGCCTGGAAAATTACAAAAATATATGCATTCCTTTATAATATAAAGACAGTCATGTGGATTTGATCAAAACTTGCTTGTAAGCTGAAAAATAAAGTGGTCAAACATCATTTATATGTGACTTTCTAAACAAAAGTTTTCATTCTGATTGAAATTAAAGAATACATTATATAAAAATTGCTCAGCAATGCTGGGCACTGTGGCTCATGCCCATAATCCCAGGACTTTGGGAGGCCAAGGTGGGTGGATCATTTGAGGTCAGGAGGTCGAGATCACCCCGGCCAACATGGTGAAACCTCATCTGTACTAAAATATACACAAAAATTAGCCATACAAGTTGGGACATGCCTGTAATCCCAGCTACCTGGGAAGCTGAGGCAGGAGAATTGTTTGAACCCAAGAGACAGAGGTTGCAGTGAGCAGAGATCACGCCACTGCACTCCAGCCTGGGTGACAGAGCGAAACTCCAACTCAGAAAGAAAAAAAATATGTGCTCAGCACTTAAAAGATTCAGATGTTAGGAAATAAGCTCAATAATGACATCCTTTTTCTCTATAAAGGAAGATGCACTAAAATCTTTTTATTTGAAGGCAAGATTAGTTTGCAGCTCTTTAGATAGCAAATTCCTGTCTAGAACTGTCTTTTTTAAAAGCTGTCAATGCTAAAATGTTGTTTCTGGTTAACAAAACCCATGTGCCCACATCACTGTGAGTTAGACTTCCAAGACACCTGCCACAAGTGGAGTTTATTAGATGATAGATGTATGCGTCTCTCTGCACCTCTCTGAGGCTTTTAGCTGTCTCTGACAGACCAACTGTTTGTCAAAGCTTTCCAACAGATCTGACACCAGGCAAGAGTGAACTACAATTTGACGGGCCCTGCAAGGCTAATGGCACCATGTGAGGATATTTTCAAACTTAATTTAAGAATACTTCTCCCATTCACCTGCAGCCTATATCTCCCAAGGGCTGAAATAATGCAGATATAGTTTTATCGCACTGCACACATTTAAAGTCCTCTGAAATGAAAAGTAAAACAAACAAAAAACAGGCAGTAAAACTGAACTGAGATAATCGTTTTCTTGGAAAATACCAGAAACAATTAATTTCTGCATCTCCATGTTTGTTTTCAGCCTCTGAGAATATTAGGAAGCTACCACCACAAAGGTGAGTATAGCTTAGTGGGAGAGAACATGGGAGTTGGGTCAGGAGTCCAGGATTTACACAGCTCTTCAACTATTATCTATATAACATATAAAATAAGAGTTGTCATCATTACTTCATGAGTAAATTATTGAAACTTACTCAGTGCCAACCATTGTGCTAACATCACATATATCTCATTTAATCTGTAATGAGAAAATTATCACAATGAAAAAGCAATAGAAACTGTAATATCTAATTAATGATTCTGACAACAGGATTTTAGCTACGAAATAGCTATCTTACATCGGAACATTCTAAATGGAGGTAGATCTATGCCAGAAGCATCCTAAGAAGAAGAGTCCACCCCTCAGAGTCCAGAGGAGAGTAAACACTGAGCATGGGGTAGAATGTTGCTGTCATGATGGACTGTAGCTCTCATCTCCCAAAACACTTCCCCTTCTCCAATCATCTACATTCCTTCCTCCCACTACTTCTCCTACTACCTTTCTTCACCACTTTGTCCTTCTCCCTACGTCACTGATATACCATTAGTATCAGTCATTTCCACAGTCAATCTAGTAACATTAAAAATATGGTTTCATTGATCATTATGCAATGCATACATGTATCAAAACATCACATTTTACCCAATATGTATAATTATTGTACATCAAATGTAAATGAAATCTTTAAATATATAGGGTTTTTTATTTAATTTTCAAAGTGCAATGTAAACAACATAAAGTTCACCCTTTAGTGTATATACTTCTGTAAGTTTCCAAAAAAGAATACAGTTGTGTACCTCCACCACAATCAAGATATACAACAGTGCCATCAACACAAAAATTCTTTGTGCCCCTTTGTAGTCAGCCACTCCACCCATGTATAAGGCACAGCACTAACCCGTTTTCTGTCCTTGTGTGTTTTGTTTTTACAGAATTTGATATAAACAGAATTCAACAGTACGGAGCCTTTTGAGTCAGGCATCTTTCACTTAGGGTAATGAATCTGAGATTCATCCATGGTTGATGAAATCTCTAGTTTGTTCCTTTTTAGTGCTGAGTAGCATTACATTGTATGAAGGTACCATGTTTTGAGAATTCATTCCCCAGTTGAAAAACACTGAGTTGTTTCCATTTTTTGGTGATTATGATATATGTAAACACAAATTTTCATTTCTTTTAAGTAAATTCCTAGAAGTGGGATTGCTGGATGTTATGCTAAATTGTATGTTTAATTTTATAAAAAACTGCCAGGCTGTTTTCCAAAAATGGCTATACCATTTTGCATTATCACAAGCAATTTATAAGCATTCCAGTTGCTAAACATCAGTATCACTACTTGACACTGTCAGTTATCTTAACACTGACTATTCCACTGATGCATAGTGACATATCATTGTGGTTTTACTTACTTTATCTAACAGATAATAACATTAAGCATTTTGTCATGTACTTATGTGCTATCTATCTATGTCCTCTAGTGAAGTATAAGATAAAATTTTGCACAATTTTTTATAACACTCTTTTTATTGAGTGTCAAGAGTTCTTTATATACCCTGGAGACAAGTTCCTTATCAAGCGTGTGTTGTGCAAATATTCTGTCCCAGTCTGTGGCTTCTCAAACAGTGTCTTTCAGAGGAGATCAGGCGTGTTCAGGGTGGTATGGCCGTAGACTCAAACAGTGTCTTTCAAAGAGCAGAAGTTTATTATTTTTACGAGGCTCAATTTTTCAACTGTTTTAATGTGTCAAAATTTTGATCTAATTATCTAAGAAATCTCACAGGGTTTTTGTGACCTAAAACCCATGATCACAAAGATTTTCTTCTATATGTTTTATAGTTTCTGGTTTGATGTTTATGATCCAATTTCAGTTCATTTTTGTATATAAAATGAGTATGGATCAAGATTCAATTTTATGTATTTATTTTCCAAATTTTTCCAACATCACTTAAATAACAAACTAATGGCCTTGGAACTTTTACTGAAAATTATATGACCATATGTGTATATGTCTAGTTCCAAAATCTCTATTCTTTTCTGTTGTTCTGTATGTCTATCCCTTCACCACATTAACTTGATAATTGTAGCACTGAAATCAGGCAGTGAGATTCATCCAATTTTGTTGTTCTTTTCCAAATTATTTTGGCTCTCCCTTTCCACATAAATTTTAGAATCTGATTATCATTTTCTATAGTAAATCCTGCTGGAAATTTCATTAGAATTACATTGAATCTATGGATCAATTTGGTGCAGAACTAATATTTTAACAACAATGCGTCTTCCAATCAGTTGTAAATTTCTACTTATTTAGCTATTCTTTGATTTCCTTTACTAGCATTTTATATCACATTGTACCCCATATGTACAATTATGGTACATCAAATGTAAATGAAATCTTTAAAAATATACAGGGTTTTATATTTAATTTTCAAAGTGCAATGTAAATAACATAAAGTTCACCCTTTAGTGTGTATACAGATTTTGCATATATGTTTTCGTGCTATATCTACGTATTTCATTATTTTGGCATTAATGGAAAGGCATTTTTATTAACTTTCAAATTTTTCATTGCTAGCATACAGAAATACAATGGAATTTTTTGACCTTGTACCCTGAAAACTTGACACACTCATTCATTGGTTTTATTAGCTTTTTTTTGTAAATCTTTGGGACTTCATGGAAATAACCATGTCCTCCTCCAATCAGTATGATTTCAATTCATTTTTCTTGCCTTACAGCACCACCTAGGACCTGCATTCAGTATAAGGTTGAATAGGAGTGATGGGAACTGAATTCATTACCTTGTTCACAGTCATAGGGAGGAAAGAATTCAGTGTATCACCATTATGTCTAATGATCGCAGTAGGTATTTTTGTAAGTACGCTTTATTAGAATGAGGAAGTTCTTTCTATGGATAGTTTGCTGTGAGTTTTTATTGGGAATCAATGTTGAATCCAGTTAAATGTTTTTTTCTCCAGTATATTAATCATATGGCTTTTCTTTAGTCTGTTAATATAGCTAATTGCATTGATTGATTTAAAAAAGTTAAACTAGCCTTATGTTCTCAGAATAAACCCAATTAAGTTTTTTATATACTGCTGATTCAGTTTGCTAATATTATGTTGAGGATTTTTTGAAATGTATATTCATGATGAATACTGGTCTATAGTTTTCCTTTTTTATAATGTCTTTGCGAAGTTTGAGTATCAGGGTTATGCTGGCCCCATGCAATGAATTGGGAGGTGTTCCCTTCACCTCTAATTTTTTGAAAGTATTTAGGTAGAACTGCTATAATTTCTTCCTTTAACATTTTACATCATAATACTGAAATTTACAATACACCAATGACAGCATCTGGGCCTGGAGTTTTACACTGGAAAGACTTTTGTTTACAAATTCAACTCCATTAATAAATAAAACACTATTTCTTATTTATCTATTTCTTCTTGGGTGAGTTTTGATGTTTTGTTTCTTACAAGAAATTTGTCCATGTCACCTAAGTTCCCAAACTGTAACAACGACTTAATGGTTTGATTTTGTCAGTCTGTTTGTTGTTCTCTTTTCCCCTTGTTCTGCCTGCTTTTGATTTATCTAAATTTATTTTTATTTCATTTGATCTCCACTAATGACTTAAATTTGTACCTCTCTTTTAAAAATATTCTTAGTCACACTAGAGTCTATAATACCCAATTATAATCTATCTTCAAATAATATTGTATCACTTCAAATCTGGTGTGAGAACCTTAATATATTCTCAATTAGTCCACCTCATGTCTCACATTGTAATTGTCATACATTTTATTTTCACATGTGCTATAAACCACAATACATTGCTACTATTTTGACTTTACCTTCCCTTTACCCATTTAGGGAGTCACATTTCCTTGTGAAAAAAAAATGACAGCCACATTTCCATGTGATAAAATTAAATAAAACTATATACACCTATTGTATCAATGTTAATTTCCTGGTTTTAATATTATACTATAATTATATAAGAAGTAACCAAGAAAGGAAATTGACACAACTTTACAACCATCACAATTTCCTGTGAAACCTGTAATTATTTTAAAATTTAAAGTTTTTTGTTTTGTTTTGTTTTGCTTTTAGACACAGGGTCTTGCTCTGTAGCCTAAGGTGGAGTGCAGTGGTGCAATCATGGCTCACTGTAACCTAGAGCTCCTAGGCTCAAGCAATCCTCCCATATACCTGGCCTAAAATTTAAAGTTTGTTTAAAAAGTTACATAAACATGTATAAACTTTCCTGGCAATTAAGTATTTGTAATATTCTATGTATGAAAAAATGTGTTGCATGTGACAAAAGCTAACTTTAAAACAACCTTAATATCATTTATTTATAAAATGTAGATTATATATTCATCATTATGTTATTTTAACATCATTTCACTGTTGTAATGGTATTAGTAATGTAATATATCATAATAACAATAAGAAGGAACATTTATTGAGCACTTATATGGCCAGGCACTGGTGGAGTACTCTGTGCTGAATCTTATTTGACACTCAGAACAATGTTAAAAGCTACTATGATGGTGATTCTGATTCTACAAATGCTTCCCTAAGGATGTAAAGAGTGAGAAGAAATGTTCAGATAGAAAGCAAGGCATCATAGGCTGGGTGCAGTGACTCACGCCTGTAATCCTAGCACTTTGGGAGGCTGAGACGATCACCTGAGGTCAGGAGTTCGAGACCAGCCTGGCCAATATGGTGAAACCCCGTCTCTACTAAAAACACAAAAATTAGCTGGGTGTGGTGGCATACGCCTGTAATCCCAGCTACTCAGAAGACTGAGGCAGGAACAATTGCTTGAACCTGGGAGAAGGAGGTTGCGGTGAGCCGAGACTGCACCATCGCACTCCAGTCTGGGCGACAAGAGCAAAACTCCATCTCAAAAGAAAGAAAAAAAACAGAAAGGGCATCATAAACATGTATGAAATAGAGGAAAAGGAGCCAGCAAAGCCAAAGAACACAAAGAGGAGCTGTCAGGAAAATCAGGGACAAAGTTTCAAGGCAGCCAGCGCGTTCTGAAATAATTAGCATGTGGCAGAGTTGAGATGTGAACCCAGGTTGTCTGACTCCAAGGCTTATAACCGTTATTATTACGTTCAAATGCTTTCATACTTTGCAGCAAATCGTACACCTGAAGATCCGTTGTCACCACCTTTAGTAAAATTCGGGTGATTAAATTGTATACATACAAGCTTTGAAATGCAGCCTGGAAAACTTCTAAGTGAGGGAAATAAGCAAATGTATGTCAAATGTCATGAGGCTAATGGGTTTACAGTGAGATCAAAGAAGGAAAAATACAACTATCCTTAAGAAAAAGTTGATTATTTTTATAAAACAGATTCACATATATGTGTCAGAGTATCAGACCAATATAGTATGCTATTTAAACACTACTAAATCTAACACAGTATGGTAAAATGCTGCATCCTTCCAAGTTATTTTCTCCATAGAAAAAAGTCAAAACTCGGCTGGGCACGGTGGCTCATGCCTGTAATCCCAGCACTTTGGAAGGCTGAGGCGGGTGGTCAGGAGATCGAGACCATCTGGATAACATGGAGAAACCCCGTCTCTGCTAAAAATACAAAAAAATTAGCCCGGTGTGGTGGTGGGTGCCTGTAGTCCCAGCTACTCCAGAGGCTGAGGTGGAGAATGGCGTGAACCCAAGAGGCAGAGCTTGCAGTGAGCTGAGATCGCGCCACTGCACTCCAGCCTGGGCAAAAGAGTGAGATTCTGTCTCAAAAAAAAAAAAAAAAAAAAGTCAAAAATCATTAATACGTTAACGGTGATCACTTCTTCTGTGGAGTGGCATGAAGCTAAAGACAACTTTCATTTTGGATTTTATACACTTTGGTTTTTAAAAATATTTTGAAGATAAACACATTACTTTTGTAACTAAAACAATAGGCCTTTGAAAATAAAATATAAAAATAAAGACCAAGAGTCTTATACGATCTATATATTTGAATTCTAACCTCAAATAAGCAAGTCACAGTTAACAGTGCAACTGAGCCTTATCTCCTTTGGAGATGCCCTGCATCTTGTATGTCTCAGGCTGATAACCTAAACTCTGAGCTTGGTCTGTCATTTAAGTGGAACGTCTCTCAGAGAAATAGAATGTGATTCAGGACAAACACATCTTGCTTGTTTGTTTGCTTTCCCCAGTGCAGGTGGGCTGTCACCTGCCACATGTACAGCAAGCTGAAGTTAAAAAAAACTGTTGTGCTTTATCTATGCAGAATGTACGTTGTGGTTATGTTATGCACCACGGCTGTGGGAAGTAGGGGTCCCCCATATCAGCCTGAGGCAAGAAGCACAAAAATGATACTACTGTCATACACAGGAAAAAGAGAGTCAATAGTTCATGGGCTATCACTAAGATAAATGGAGTTTTGAAATTAAATGGTGATTGCCCTGCTAAATTGAGAAGCCTGAAAATGCACATATATTAAGTGCTAGAACTGCCAGGAAAAGGAGTGATTTTGTGTTGCCGGTTCCTTCATTTTCTAATTATGAAAAAATAGGATTCTTAGAGAAATATATAAATTTCCTTGTTGTTTCCAAAAATACTTGGGTCACTGATTCCCTCTTGTTTGTAAGGTGACCTGCCAAATAAAGAGTTCTGTAATGTTCACATTATTATACAAAAAATATTTACGAATTGCTTTGAGAAACGTAAGAAGAGGATAATATCAAAAGATAATTATCTCTGGATGGCTTCTTCCTAGAGAAATTTTAAAGCAAATATCTGCAGCAGTACTCAGTTTATGCCTTTTACTGTGTATAATAAAACAAGTAACAACAACAATATAATCTCTGAATTCTTTACAAAAAACAACTCCAAGACATTATAGTATTTGGAGCAGTACTACAATGAAAAGTGCTTCACGACTCACAGATACTTCATTTTCCTCTGAGCTCTGAATAATTAAAAATTTTATGTTAATAAATACCACTATAAAAATTAAAATTTTGATTTTTAACAGATGTTTATTGTCATTTCTAAAATGATCTTAAAATAATTCCATCGTAGTTTCCTGACTTTTTAATGATTGCCATTCTAACTGGTGTGAGATGGTATCTCATTGTGGTTTTGATTTGCATTTCTCTGATGGCCAGTGATGATGAGCATTTTTTCATGTGTCTGTTGGCTGTATGAATGTCTTCTTTTGAGAAATGTCTGTTCATATCCTTTGCCCACTTTTTGATGGGGTTGTTTGTTTTTTTCTTGTAAATTTGTTTGAGTTCCTTGTAGGTTCTGGATATTAGCCCTTTGTCAGATGAGTAGATTGCAAAAATTTTCTCCCATTCTGTAGGTTGCCTGTTCACTCTGATGGTAGTTTCTTTTGCTGTGCAGAAGCTCTTTAGTTTAATGAGATCCCATTTGTCAATTTTGGCTTTTGCTGCCGTTGCTTTTGGTGTTTTAGACATGAAGTCTTTGCCCATGCCTATGTCCTGAATGGTACTACCTAGGTTTTCCTCTAGGATTTTTATGGTATTAGGTCTAACATTTAAGTCTCTAATCCATCTTGAATTAATTTTCGTATAAGGAGTAAGGAATTAAAAAGTCAGGAAACAACAGGTGCTGGAGAGGATGTGGAGAAATAGGAACACTTTTACACTGTTGGTGGGATTGTAAACTAGTTCAACCATTATGGAAAACAGTATGGCGATTCCTCAAGGATCTAGAACTAGATGTACCATATGACCCAGCCATCCCATTACTGGGTATATACCCAAAGGATTATAAATTATGCTGCTATAAAGACACATGCACACATATGTTTATTGCAGCACTATTCACAATAGCAAAGACTTGGAATCAACCCAAATGTCCATCAGTGACAGATTGGATTAAGAAAATGTGGCACATATACACCATGGAATACTATGCAGCCATAAAAAAGGATGAGTTTGAGTCCTTTGTAGGGACTTGGATGCAGCTGGAATCCATCATTCTTAGCAAACTATCACAAGAACAGAAAACCAAACACCACATGTTCTCACTCATAGGTGGGAACTGAACAATGAGATCACTCGGACTCAGGAAGGGGAACATCACACACCGGGGCCTATCATGGGGAGGGGGGAGGGGGGAGGGATTGCATTGGGAGTTATACCTGATGTAAATGACGAGTTGATGGGTGCAGCACAGCAACATGGCACAAGTATACATATGTAACAAACCTGCACGTTATGCACATGTACCCTACAACTTAAAGTATAATAATAATAAATAAATTAAAAAATAATAATAATAATAATAATTCCATCGTAGCTGAAAAATATACACTATTGCTATGTGGAAGAGTATATTTACTTAAATGACCTATGCTACATAAATATCCTGACATTAGGAAACAGAAATGCTTATTATATCTCTGTAAAGAAATACCCGAGAAAAAGGGCTTTATTCCAGCCCTTCTCTTGTGCCTTCCAAAACTACCAAAAGAACAAATGACATCCTTGAAAGTTCTGTAAAATCTTTATCTAAATCCTTTGCGGGGTGGAGAGAGGGATACCATACATCCTTCCGGAATGTAAATCCCATGAGAGGGATGACCTGTCCATCTTATGCCCCCGTCATCGAATGCAAGCCACTATGATCATCTCTGTATGTATTTATTAAATAAAAAACTGATAAATGAATGAAAGAAAAAAGTGCTCTTTATTCTATAATTTTTCTCAAAACCATTGAAATGATGACAAGCTGGAATCCCCAACTGATGTAATGAAGATGATTTTATTATATTTCAAATATATGCTTTGTGACAGAAATCTTTTTATGTGGATCTCAATTACAGTTTGTTTTTTTTTAAAGCTGTTACCCCTCCATTGTCCCCAAAGCAACAGGTGTCAAATATAGAACTGTGACATCATGAAAGCTAGGAAAAGACCTGTGGATCACAATTTTTTGTCTTTTGCTTTTTCAAACTACAGTCACTGACTTATTACATTTCACACTACTTAGAGTTTTTAGAATTAAATATGGGTCAACAATCACTAAACGCATCAACCAGTGACACTTATTAAAATAAATCATACCAAATGGCCAGCATATTATAAGCTACTGTGACACTACCATTGCTTTCATAAATAAAAAATGAGAATTAAACTTTCACAGTAAAATATTTCACTAGACTACATTGCAAATTTTGACATAGTCGATTCATCATTGTAAAAATCAGATGAGGCTCAGTCAGCTCTGGTCAGAAAGCTCATTAGTCTATTAAAATTATACCTTTGCCAGAACGTCATGATTCTTTTTGCTGAAATATGTCTGCTATTAAGTAAAAATATTTCATGACCATACTTTTTTGCTTTGTCCAAAGCAAATAAATGTTTAAAACTGATGATTTTCTAAATTCAATTATAAGCAACAGATGGCTCTAGGAAAAAAAATTTGAAAGTTTTAATTAACCTTAAACACTATTCCTGTAATGAAAAGTAGTCAATTTATTTGACTACTTTTTCCATTTATTTAAGTAAAACATTTTATTACTAAAGAAAGATGGAATATATTTTATACTCCCAACAGAAAAAAAAGTCCACAGTTTAAAATTTTGTTCTAAAGGAAGTTTCATTTCAGAACATTATTAGTAAAAAGAAGACTTCAAATTAAAACTAAAAGGGATTCCGAAATAAATTCATTTTCATAGGTTTGAGAAAAAATCTGTGTAGTTCTTAATGCAAATTCCCTTTCATAGGTGGCCACACATCTTGACAACAATATACCAGTGTTAGATTATGTTTTCATTGACTGTAGGACACATTTATCTTTCACTAGAACACTGGACTTCCTTCTGGTCTTGTGTTTGTTTTCAATTTATTTAAGTCCCTTTATTCTAAGAGAGAATATACATGAGACTTCAGAACTCGCATTGTCTCACTTGATTATTCTAAGAGAGAATATACATGAGACTTCCAGAACTTGCATTGTCTCACTTGATTATTATACTTCAAAAGGAGAATGGGTTGATAGATACTTTATCATCACTGGCCAAATGGACACCTAGAAGAAGACAGTTGTTCACTGTGCCCTGATAATAATAACTGAACATCACATACCTTCAGTTCCTATTAACCTAAGAGCACTCTGTTAAATAACTACATACCTAGGAGCAGTAAGATTCTAACCCCCTAGCATATCGCTCTTTTGAGCCACACCCAGATGGTCTACAAGGACCCCAAATTAAGAAAGTCCAATATGTACTTCCTCCCACTAAACCCTATGCCTCTCCCAGTATTGAGGAGCCTTGCACATGGCAGGACCAATCACCCAGCTGTTTATGCCAGGACCTTGGCTTTATTCTGTCATGCTCCTTAACAAGTCTGAGTATTCACCAAGCCTGACCACTTCTCTCCAACCTAGGTTCATGCTAAAATCACCTTTCACCTGATTATTGAAACTGACCTTGCTGCCACCATGGTGAGCCACCATATCCCACATATGCATCTTTTAAAATTTTTCTAGGAGCCCCATTTTAAAACTTTAAAGAAAAGGGCGAAATTGATTTTAGTAATATATTTTACTTTAATCTTATAAATCTAAAATATGTTGACAATATAAAAATATTCAGTGAGATATTTTACATCTTTTTTCATATTAAGTCTTTGAAATCTGCTGTGTATTTACACTTACAACGTATCTCAATTTGGATGCTAAATGTTTAAGGGTGGTTACATGTGAAAGGTAGGCTACCAAAACTATAGTTGTATTTAAAGTGCTTCAGTTTTTAAAAGTAGCTGCTTCAGATTTTACACATAGCAAATTTAAAGTTAAATACAATTTGAAATTCAGTTCTTCAGTAACACTGCCACATTCCAAGTGCAGGGTAGCTGTAAGCAGCCAGCGGTCACCACACAGACAGCACAGCTCCAAAAGACCGGAGGTTTCCTAGAACTTCTCAAGACTCAGAGCTCCCTCTTCGTGCTTCATGCTCCAGCTCTACTGAAATTTCAGTTCCTAGACCTTACAGTTCTCTCCACTGCCAGGCCACAGAGCATGCTGTTCATTCTTCTGAACCCTCCCTCCCAGCTAGCTCTCCAGGGCTCAGAGTAGGCATTATTAGGCACTGTTTCTTCCAGAAAGTTTTTCTACAGTCTTACACTGCCAACTCTCATGCCCAAATCTAATAAGGTCCTTCACTACATTCTGCATTTTTACAATAATAAAAGCTTCCACACTGCTGTACAACTGTCTGTCTAACTTTCAATAACTTCCATTACTCGGTCATATTGTTAACACCAGAAAGCAAGTAACTCTATCACCTAACTACAGAGTAAGTCCTCAATAAATAGTTATTGAATAAATGAATAAACAAATGAGAAACCACCAGGAATTCTGCTCCCTCCTTAAAAACATTCATCTGTTCTGATCCTGACAGACCAAACAAGAACTGACAGGAATTTATGCTGCAAGGAGCTGTTGGTCATTAGCCATCAGCAATGAATTCACCGCTTTGTTCTTATAGGGAAGTGATGGTCACAATCAAGCTAGTATCTTCCATAAATTGTTAGACATCAAAATGTTGAGACAGCAAAAATGTTCAGTTGCAAGCATTATTTCCAGTTAATTTAATTTGCTAAATCCACAACCGAAAGCAATTCAAATTTTTTTTGTCTACTTTGGTCCCCAAAACTAGCTCTTACATACACTGCCAAAATCTCATGTTTATGATATATTATTTTACTAAAGATATATGGTGAATTCCATTTTTTGCTAAGGTTATTTCATTTCCATAATTATTTATATCCATAAACATAAACAGAAACATTATCTCTAGTTTTAAGAAATTAAAGTGTATTTATACAAAAATTTAATTAAGAGTTTCACAAAGTTTGTGCCTCTTAGGTCTAGTTTTTCATAATTTTCATATATTCTGTTATTACTCCTAAAACAAGGGAAAAATTAGTTTATATTTCTAAATAGTTTCAGAAGTCAATTCCTTCTCAAAGTGGAAAAAAAGAAGTCAATAGCATTGTTTCCCCATATCAAAAACATCAATGGTCACTTCATGGAATTTCTGGGTTAAAAGGCAAAACTAAACACACAGATCTAATTTCACCCCTTCCACAAACTCCCTAAAAACAGTAAAGAGAATAATTATGTAAGTGTAAGTTCAAATGATGAAAAAAAAAGGGCTGGGCACGGTGGAACATGCCTATAATCCCAGCACTTTGGGAGGCCAAGGCAGGAGGATCACTTCAGCCCAGGAGTTTGAGAGCAGCCTAGACAACAAGGCAAGACCCTATCTCGACAAAAAATAAAAAATTAGCTGGAAATGGTGGTGCAAACCTGTACTTCCAGCTACTCATAAGGCTGAAGTGGGAGGATCACCTGAGCCCAGGAGGTAAAGGCTGCAGTGAGCCATGACTGCACCACTGCACTCCAGCCTGGGCTACAGGGCAAGGCCCTGTCTCACAAACAAACAAAAAGAAAGGAAAGAAAAATTTGGAAGCTAGAAAGTAAACAACTTCAGCAAAACTGGGAAAGCTGCATACTAAGAAGGCAAAATAAAAAAGCCAAAACCAGACCATTCATACTCCAGGACCTCCCAAAGATATTGGTGATACCAGGTGCGTCTGGAGGTGTTAAAATTAGGGTGGGGGTAAAGTACAGAGAACTGGCTGAAACCTGCTGAACAAGAGGTTAGGTTCCCAGATTCCTTCTTCAGTCTCTGAAACTAAGCAACTCTACTGCCACAAAATGGGGGAGGGGGTGAGGTGGGGAGACAACTGAAGGTTTATTCTCAGAGCCAGTAAAAGAGAGGGTCTCTGGAACACGAGGTATTGCTGAGGGTAGAGTCGATATAGGAAAAAAGGCAGACTTAGTGAACTTCTCCCTAAGGAGCACTGAGACCACCCGCTCTCCTGCCTCACTGGGCTCTAAGGTGTCCACAGCCAGGCTTTTACCCTCAATCTGGAGACTGGAAGTCTTCTCTAGAGATACCTGACCAGTATCTCCCCAATGTAACGCCCAGCCAGATCATAATCCTTCAGGTTAACTATCTGACTCAACCTAGAAGCACTGGGCTTCTACTCAATCCCATTATTAAAAATGGGCAAGCAACCAGGGATGATCAGACATCCAAGCACAGCCTCATGGAAGATAAACACCAAATCAGGTAGACAACAGGCAGTCAAAGACTGTAACAGGATAGAAGATTCTGGGACAGGTTTCTCAAAAGACATGAAATTGATATGCATCCTGGTGTACCTGAATACCTTGAGAGGAGATGGTATTCTATTCAGATAGCATGGCTCAACTGTGAACAAACTGTGTTTACAAAGCAATAATAACATAAACCCTCAACTACCTATCCAACCACTGTATGTAAAATACATGGAACACCACCGGAGGGAGGAGAAGGGCACATCTCTGTAGTGCAACTGACCAAAGCAAACTGAGCTAAACCTTCCCCTCTCCAAAACGAGGGGTCATAGGTCATGCTTGAGACTAAAAAACAAAGTAAATATAGGCATATTATTTAGCTCTTTAGAGGCAAATGACAATAAAGAGATGGATGGGAAGATGGATTGAGAGATACAGACAGACAAAGATAGTTGAATGTGGTTTCCTTTGAGGAAAGGGAAGTAAGGAGAGTAGGAGAAGAGGAACAGCTGTCTTTCACATGATAAGTTGTAGAAGGACTTGACAACTTAAACTATCTCTCAACAACCTAAAACAAATATGCATGCCCACACAACTGCTATATCAAAAGTCTACTCCTTTAAGAAATAAAATCCTGGCCAGGTGCAGTGGCTCACACCTGTAAACCCATCACTTTGGGAAGCCGAAGCGGGCAGATCACGAGGTCAGGAGACTATCCTGGCCAACATGGTGAAACCCTGTCTCTACTAAAAACACAAAAATTAGTCGGGTGTGGTGGTACGCACCTGTAGTCCCAGCTACTCAGGAGGCTGAGGCAGGAGAATCGCTTGAACCCAGAAGGCGGAGGTTGCAGTGAGCCGAGATCACGCCACCGCACTCCAGTCTGGCAACCAAGCAAGACTATGCCTCAAAAAAAAAAAAAAAAAAAAAAAAATCCTGCTAAAATGTCATCCCTGATTTAGAATTAGTATTTACTCACCAGCTACTATCCTAGGAGCTACTGGGTCAAGAGAAAGGGAAAAGAACAGTTAACAGTTTCAAATTAAATTCGTAGGAAGCAGTTAGAAATCAGTAAACCCAAATATGTAACAAGGTATACAGACCGTATGCAATAGCTGTCCTTCTCCTCTGTTCTCCACGTTCTTACCAGTAAGAAGGAAAAAATCCATGACAACGACATTAAAATAAGGAACAAGAGAAAGCAAAGGCCATGTGCCTAAAATGGTAGAAGACAGAACGATTCCCTTCCACCTGAAAAGTTGCAAGATATCATAAATAATAAATAAACAAAATCATTGCAAGGAATGTGAGAACACTGGAGTGAAGAAGAAAGGATACTGTATTATGAGGGGATTCCCTCTCTATTCCAGTGGTTTTCAAACTTGTTGGTATCAGGACTCTATATTCTTAGATGTTATTAAGGATCACAAATAACTTCGATTTATGTGGGCTTTATCTAACAATACTTTTCACATTAGAAATTAAAACTGAAAAATTTTTAAAATATTTATGAGTTCATTTAAAAATAACAAACCCATTACGTAATAAAGTATTTTTATGAAAATAACTGTATTTTCTAAAACAAAAAAAACCAGCTTGAAGAGTGGCACTGTTTTAAATTTTTGCCAATCTCTGCCTGGTTTAATAGAAAAGAGTCTGATTCTCATATCTGGTTCAGCATTTGATCTGTTGTAATATGTTGTTTGGTTTAAGTACATGAAGACTATGCGGTTTCACACACATAAATACTTGGAAAAGGAGATGTATTTTAATAACCTTTCCAGATAATCATGGATATTCTTCATGATACTTCAACAAAACTTAAATGGTAGTTCCTAAAGGTAATTAACTTTTCATACTACGTACTATGGTAGCTTAAAATCCACTAGTCTATCAGGCATTTGGAACAGACAGTTTACCCAGGCATAATTTGGTAACATCATGCATTGGTCATTTAGAAAATACTCTCACGAGCTGGGCACGGCAGCTTA
This sequence comes from Macaca thibetana thibetana, assembly GCF_024542745.1. Lineage (NCBI taxonomy): Eukaryota > Metazoa > Chordata > Mammalia > Primates > Cercopithecidae > Macaca > Macaca thibetana. The sequence goes on from NC_065592.1 coordinate 73,666,091, forward strand.
GTTCTGTAATCCCAGCTACTCAGGAGGTCAAGGCGGGAAGACTGCTTGAGCCCAGAAGAGCTCGAGACCAGCCTGGGCAACACAGTGAGACCTCATCTCTACCAAAAAAAAGTTTTAAATGAGGTGGGAGGATCGCTTAATCCCAGGGGATAGAGGCTGCAATGAGCCATGATGGCACCACTGCACTCCCACCCGAGTGACAGAGCAAGACCCTGCTCCAAACACAAACAAAAAATAGAAAATACTCTCACTGAGTTACACCAATCTTCCAAATGTTGGCATATTTCATGACAAAATATCAAAGTCTATATTAATTAATATCACCACTGATCTCATTTAAAAGGCCTGTAAGTACTGGGAAATTATCACACTGATGGATACAAGTATTCTAAAATTCCAATTTTCACGTAGAAAGCTCAAATTCTATCACAGGCAACAAATCTTGTCATTCACTTTTTAGAAAATGTCTGCCAAATACATAAAGTAATTATTGTTTGGCATTCATTATAGAAAAAAAAAAAGTTGCATGAAAAAGCTGGTAGTACAGCATGCAAATCAAACTATCACTAAAATGTTTTACCTTAAGGCCATGATGTATTATAGCAGGTAGTGGAAGTGCTTTCAAAGTGTATTTCCTATCGTATCACACAGAATGTAAACAAGGCACATGTTCAAGAATCAAAGACTTAATATAATTAACCATTTTAAATTTCAAGGACCTTCTTAAGTGAAACTGGCCTTTTTTTTTTTTTTTTTTTTTAATGCCAGGTGCATGGCATTGGAGAATACAATGGTTACTAATGCAATTTGATGCCCTGGTTTGATGTATGGTAAGTGCCAGCCATTTTCAACAGTGAGCTGTGGCAAGCTTGTACAAGCTCCTGAGAGTGACTGCTAGATCTTCGAGAATTTTGAGAGCTGGCTCACATCATATTGGTAGTTTGAAACTGGACATAGTGAGAGTATTTCAACCAATGAAATCTGCAAACACTACAAATGAGGGGCTTTTTTCTCCTTTTCTAGGAGAGCTTCACCAGCCGTTGCACTTGCATCATTAGCCTAAAATTAAATGCCTTAGGATGTCTGAAAAGGGCTTGGAAACAGAGTCTGCTGATCACACTTTGAGAACCACAGTTCTGTTCCAAATAGTGATTTGTCCCCCAAAGGCAAAATGGCTCAGCCAAGATACCATAGCAGAGACTGAACTCTTCTGACTGCTGGCCCCTGTGCTTTCAAAGAATCCCAATTCCTTCTGAGAGGCTGTCCAATTCATTTCCTCTACAAGAAGGGAGAAAAAGCCAGAAATGGATGAGAGGGTATCCTGGTAAATAGCAGTACTCATGGGTCACAGTCATTCCCTAGGCACCAAACTGCTTAAGACTCCCAGCTGCACCATGCGAGGAAATGGCATTTTTAGCAAAACTGTCCTGAACAAGATTGCTTTTCAACGTGCAATCTCCGTGCTCAACATGAAGCAAGAGCTGTATTTCTGAACTTCTGTTTTAGAGAATATCAACCTATTCATCGTATGGTTTTCAGCAATAACTGCAGGGGAAGTTGGTGGAATCTCAGATTTTTGCACAAGAGCCCTTCTATGCCCTGCTCCCTTGGAGATGACAGAACACTCCAGTTTAATGGGACTCCATTCAAAGAAAATTCCTGTAGTTTACAAACTGCCCAGAGGCTGTTTAAAATACAGTTATGTTCGTAACAGTGTTAGAAAAATAAAGGGGAAAAAAATCACTTAAGAGAATAATAGCTAATACTGCTAACGTTCTTTGAGTGCAAACTATATGTCAGACTGTTAACGTTTTCATTTCATCCTCACAACCACCATAGTTTACAGATGAGCTTCAGATGGTTAATCTGCATAGCCAAGGTTGCCCAAGTGGAGGATACAGGGCTCAGGCAGTCTTAACCCAGAGCCTGCACTCTCCATCTCAACCGAAGGGAGGCTTCTTATAATTACGTGATCTAAAGCGTGATACAGATGAATGCGGAGAAACTTTGATATTGAGATCAATAAATCCAGTCCATGGCTGGCTAAAACAGTCCTAGTATCTGTGTCTAACCAGGAGCTCATGTTAAAGACCTCACTTAATTGTGGGACCACACCTAAAATATACCACAGTGAAATTATAACTCCAAGTATGAAAATGTTCTCACTTTACACAAAAAGCTTTTTTTGTGGATTTTTAAAACATACCCTTCTGAGGAAATGAATAACCTAATTTACATTAAAATATGAAACAAAGAAAAGTAACCAAGTCCTGACCCCCTTCTTCTCAGAAAAACAAAGAATAATGAATTCTTTGTTATACAACAATGACCGTACCTTTCCAAAACTATAATCTCTCTGCTTTCAATCACTGTTGACCAAGCAAAACCCTACAGACTGTTTAGAGCTGTCTAACAGCTGCCTCAGTTTGGTATGTGTTTGTTGGTATTGACCCAGGCAGTACCAGAGTAAAAGGAGTGACCCTGTCTCGGAAACTCCAGCCTGGCTCACTCACTCAATTAAAAGATCCGTCAGTAATCACTACTCACACAGACAAGATCAGAAAAAACTGGACCATTCAGCAATGCAAGTAAGAAAATAAGAATATTTTTTCACAACACTCTTTAATCATGAATTATCTGAAGTTCTACTTATCTGTCTAATAATGTTTTTAAAATTAGTCCTTAGGAAAAAAATGACTTCAAAACTGAAAATTTAAAGGCTCCAATCAATTTCCTTTTGCCTCACAGTTTTTCTCTCAACAGATAAAGAAAAATCCATAGTAACAAGATAACATTTCATGCATTTACACATTTCCTCCTATAGACATCTACAGCCTTCAGAAAGTATATTATTTGTAGTCATGCCCATCTGACATTTTCCATTTTACTCAAAAGATTTTATGGTTTGGTATTACAGCAATATACAAATTTGACAGCTTGCAATAGGATCTAGTCCCTGTAGCAAATCATTCTGACAGTTAAGTACTATACAGCTACTAATGTACTATTTTTTTTGCACTACACTTATTTAAAAACCTTACAAAGTTGGAGACATGTGTATGTTGAAATCCTGAAGAACATTATCTTAATGATGTTATATAATTTTATACTGGCAGTATTAAATAGGACACCATATATCATACCACAACCATCTCATCTGTAGTATAGTATCTCTTACTCCTCCTTTAGAATAGTTCACTATTCAAAGCACATTTTGTGCACATTAACATTACTGATCACTGTTTAAGCAATAAGTTTTCTCATTATTGTCAATGTTTATTATTTTCTTAGAACTTCTCCGTCTTTAAAAATACCTGAGCCTGTGAATAAATTGGTACATGAGTTAATGTGGAACATAATGACTTTTTCTGATTGCCTTTACAACACCACTTCTTTTCTTTTAGCATGATGAAAGATAATCAATGTCTCTACATTTCCTAAAATGCATTAACAGAGGCCCTGTCAAATACAACCTTGATTCCTTTAGAAAGAAAGCCAAGTTGCTCATGAACATTGCTGTAACATTAACTAAATAGAACTCTGAGTGATCTCACAGCACAAGAGGCAGAGCCCATCTTTATCTCTTAATAATTCTATTTTTAGTATTCAGTACATCTGATAACATGAGTCAAGTTAGCAAGAGAACATGCACCTTCGTCTAAGAAACAGGAAGCGTGACTGTATTTTTCCCCCTTGATTCAACTCTTGAGATGGAATATCACAGTGAAACTACTCTATTTTCAGAATTGATGTACCTTTCAAAACTATAATCTTTGGCTTTCAGGTTCACTATTATTTGCCTTCAGGTACAAATTTTAAAGTGTACAGAGGCTTCTAAGCAGAATAGTATGGTCTCAGCCAGATACTGAAAGGCTTGTAGCTCAGTCATCATTGCAGTGTAAATTCCTTTTCAAAATAATGTTCTTCATTCAGAGAACACTTGTGCCTGTGCTTCGTGCACTTGTCAAATACAAATCAGAGGTCATCAAGTGCCCAGGTGCAAATTCTGCTATTCCAAAATTCATTTCTCCCTCTATTTGCTTGTAGAAATAGGATTTCAAATGTAAAAATCCTAGAAAGGAATAAAGATACAGAAACCAAAGGCACCATGCTACACCACTGTGAGGACAGATGCATTTGTGACCAATGAACGATGCCAAGTTTTTTGTTTTTGTTTGTTTTTTGAGAGGGACTCTCGCTCTGACGCCAGGATGGAATGCAGCGGCACGATATCGGTTCATTGCAACTTCCGCCACCCGGGTTCAAGCAATTCTCCTGCCTCAGGCTCCCGAGTAGCTGGGACTACAAGCAAGCACCACGCACACCTGGCTAATTTTTGTATTTTTAGTAGAGATGGGGTTTCACCATGTCGGCCAGGCTGGTCTCAATGCCAAGTTTTTTTATGCAATGACAGCAATCAAAACAGACATCCATTGCACTGAAAGATGTGATTTAATATTTAAATATTCATACAACAGCCTATTTGAAAACTTTATCTCCAAATAGAGTATTTAAAACTAATGGTTGCATTTAGGGTCTGCTACAACTTCCTAAGATTTCTTAAAGCCCACAAACCTGCTTTGCTAGCTTACTTACAAAAATACCACAGATCTTTAATTAATTTAAGCTGCAGGAAATGATCAATGTATACAATAAACATTCATGGTAAACATACAGCAACTACCAGAAATCCATACTATATTTTTATTCCTTTTGCTAGATTTTTTAAATGTCCTTCCCTTAAATTTTATAATGAAATCTAAGATTTTTACGGTGATCTGCTTCCAAACCCTACCGCCTTCTTCCTTCTGTGTGATCATACTACAAAAACATCATTTGTTATCTCTAAAGTCCCATCCTTAATTCTTCTTCCTGATCATTTTTAAATTGTAAAAACAAAATAGGCCATTCTGTCTTAATGTGTGTTTTATACATCTCGACGTTTCTTTGTTTTTGTCTGTGCACAATTTTGCTCTTCTTCCAGAGATTCAGTTATGACTATGGCCAATCAATCATACTAGTAAAGAAAACAAAAGACAGAAAGAAGAAAAGGAAAAAATTCTGAATAAATTCTAAATCTATACCACCTGGGGTTAATTCTTTTCTTTCAAGTCCTCCAAGTGCCTCAGGCACACCAATCACCTGTGACTTCACACAAATCCCTAGACGGGCTATCCCTGAAGCACACTTACATGGGAAGAAGGAAATGTCTTCAGCAGCCTCCTATTGTACTACGAAGTGCCAATCCTCGCATATTCTTTTGGTGAACAGAGAAGGTGCTGCAGGGCACAGGGAAGGGGTTTGCAGTAATAGGACTTGCCGTAAGGATTACTTTTCCCATACAGTGAAGTCATTCAGAAGCAAAGCGATTTATTCTAACGGGCAGGTAATAAAAATACTAAGTAATATAAAACCTGCATTAAATATCAGAAGAATCCTGAAGCTGACAGGGAAACTGGTTCTTCCTTTAGGATTGGTTCTTCCTTTAGGAAAACACACATTAAGACAGAATGGCCTATTTTGTTTTTACAATTTAAAAATGATCAGGAAGAAGAATTAAGGATGGGACTTTAGAGATAACAAATGATGTTTTTGTTGTTTGATCACACAGAAGGAAGAAGGTGGTAGGGTTTGGAAGCAGATCACCGTAAAAAGCTTAGATTTCATTGTAAAATTTAAGGGGAGGTCATTTAAGGATATGACAGTCCTTAGCCCATTCAGCTAACTTTTCATTTCTTAAGATTTGTTAACATTTTTATTTCTTCCCTGTAACAGGATGACTCTACTTAACAACCTGGTAGTTTTGGATAGCAACCTGTAGCATTTTTTTAGCTGGGCAGCAATTGCTTTAATTACTCCACACAAAAGTGAAATATTGTTAAAGAAAAGGAAAGAAAAAACAAATTTAATTGGATGGAGATCACTACAGCCAAACTTATTTTTCATTAAAATGTTTTAGGTTTTTAAAAGTTCATTATTAAAGTATTTAAAATTGGACACAGAAATACAAGAAAACAGAATGTCTTGAAGATAAGTCTAATGCCATCATTGTTGTCCATTTAATTGTATGATGAACAAAGGCCACACCCGTGACATTATCAAGCAAGGTGGTTGGATGAGCTAAGGATCTCCATGAAGCACACACCATTTTGGGATCAACAAATCCACAGAAGAGCACCAAAAGACTTGTTTTCCATTTGTCGTCATTTTTTAAAAACTGGCCATTATACATAAGAGGAAAAATCTGCTCAAGTAAACAAATCCTTTCCTGTATCCTCCACAAAATTCTCTTTGCACAAATAATTTAACAGAGGAGCTTTTCAAAAGTTGTAGGCTGAAACTCTGAATAAATAAAAGACTAACAACGTTACCAAAATATTCAAATATCTCTGCATAAATTCCAGTATTTCATATTCTAGAAAGACTGCTAATAATGAGCATTTTAAAAATAAACAGCCTTCATATATTGGAAGACATTTTAAACTTACGCTTACTCACCAGTCATTCTATTAGCCTCTTGCAGTTACTAGCTTTTACTACTGTTGTTTATTACTTATTCAGAAAAACTCTAACTTGCCCCAAGGGAAAGCAGCTCTTTTTATACAGCTAAATGAAAAACTAAACTAAAAAGCTGTCCTTTGGAATTCAACACTTCGAATGCATCACGAGCAGCACTTTCGATGCCCTACTGCCATCCCTTGGGCTAAAGCACCCCAGTGTACAACAATCTCTCGCTCGTGCTCTCTCTCTGTCTGCAGGTGTGGCCAGAGCCCTGGTGAGGCACTAGAGAAGGAAGTGGCAGTTTAAGAGCAACGTTAAGAAACTGGTGCAGCAGCACCACCTGGTGGGTACTGAAGAGATGCAGCCCTTGCTGCTGCTTCAGGGATGAACCACTTGTCCACTCGGTTTTCAATCCCCAGCTGACCAAAAGTTCCAAGATCAGAATTTTCAACCAACAAGACGAGTACTGCATGCATGTTTCATAGGCTCTCTGGAGTACTGCTGGGCTCTACAATTTAATCATATGTCCCCTGTGATGCAGATAAGTTAAGTAATGCCTTGCTTTAGAGCAGTATGCAGAGACGTGTGTGAATTCTCTACTGTTACATTTAAAGGAGAAACCGTTGAAAGGCACAGGCCATTTGTTATTGTCTGCTCACACTTCTCCAGCCACAGTCATTTTAAGCCGGAAGCACAAATAATGAATAATGATTTACTGCCTTTTATTCATTTCATAAATATTTACTCAGTGACTACTATGTGCCCATACACATATATCACAGAATTTTAATCTTAGGTGAAACTCTATTAGTATTCAATTTGGTTGTTCAATTTCTACAAGAACAGGTAATGTTAAATTGCTAAATCAGACTATATGATTAATAAGTACATAGTAGCTAATATTCACATGTTACCAGGCTTTATTGCTTTGCTGACGAAAAAGAAATTTCGATTTGAAAAAAGAAAAAAATTCCAGGATTGTTTTTCAAAACATTTAATAATTTCTGTTCTGTCAGTCTTGAATTCAGTTCTTCCAACCAAGATATTCTGTAAAAATGGCAAATATTGAAAATGTTCTCTTTCTGTCTATATCTTCGCTGTAGACCCATGGGTTCTTAAATGAGAGTGATTTTGCCTCCCAGGGGATGGCTGGCAATGCCTGTTTGGTGAAGGATGCTGGAATCCTATGATGCACATGACAGTCCTCCACAACAAAGAATTATCTGCTGTAAAATGTCAATAGTGCCAAGGCTGAGAGAACAAAAACTGTGTCTTATTCAAAAATGTACACTACATGGCAAGATAAGTGATAACTGTTTGGTGAAATAAATTGATTATGATATCTAAACAATTCTTATTATTTTCCAGTTGTATGAACAGGAAGGCAGAGTGGACAGTCGAGTTCAGAAAAGGAATGCCCACAGCTCCAGAAAAAATACTGAAACTGACACTAGCAGACACATATATATTTATGAAATAGGCAGAATAAAATAGCTTACCTGGACTTACTTTGGCCTGGATGAAATACCACACAAAACTACTCTGCTTTCCTGCCGGCCTTAAACTTGTTAGATTACCATTTAAACTTCAGAAGAATGCCTATGTCAGGAAAGTGTACCCTTAACAACATACAGGCAGAGAGCATCCTATTCCCTGGAAAGGTGTGCTTCATCCCCCACATAAGTAAACTGTATTATTCAAAGCCAGCCTCTCTGAGTCTGATCACCACGGAACGTCAGTGAAGACTGGGGCACAGACGACGGACTGCAGTGGACTCACAAGGATGATGATTCCTTCCTGAGGACTCTTGGTGAAAAGGAATCCAGACTTCTGGTCATTGCCCCTGTCATACAAACTGAGTAATTCTTCCCCCCAACTGAAGTTGCTCCTCGTATTATTATTCTACTAAAGATAACGACTAGAAGCATTTTGATGAGGATCATTCTAAGAAACTTTCCATAAAAATAAAATTATATGAAAAATAATCTGGTCTATAGGCTGCTATTTTCATCCAAAAATATTTCACAGATCTCAGTTTGTATCTGTAACCACAGCTCTATGTTATCATTTGAATAGACTTTAGGTGATCCGACATTCAGTTAAGACATGCTCTTCTAAAGGTACCGATCACTTAAGGATGGAAATGTTCCACGAGAAACCTGTGATATGCGCGATCAAGATGAAGCACAGCATTGTGAGGAAAGCGACAAGCTTCACCATTCTAGACATAACAGCCTGACTGTAGATGAAATAATCCTGCTGCCCTTCCCTGCTGTTCTCTCAAAAACCCTCTGGGACTGATGCGGGTAACGTTAAATCTTTAAGGAAGTATTTATGGACCAGAGAAGCCAAGACATAGGCCCGTGGAGGCAGCCTCAAGAGCAGTGACTACTCCCTGTGAGGGTACTGCACTGGTAACAATGCAGACACAAAGGGGATTTTAAAAGGTGGTGGTAGGATTTTGACAAGTATATATTACTTTTATAATCAGGAAAAAAAAAATTGAAATGTTAACATTTGTTAATATTTGTCACACTAAACATTAAATTATTTAACATGTGGTAGTTCAACTGTTTTTTGGATGTCATGTCTTACAGTCCTAATTCTTACAAACCTTTTGTTTGTTTTTTGGTGTCTTTTTTTTTTTTTTTTTTTTTTTTTTTTTTTTTTGGGTAATCTGGGTATGAGATTTTAAGCTTTCCTATGGAAGTCCAGGAGCTGAAGAATTATACTGCCTTCTTACTTCTTCTGACAGTCACTGTGACCTCTAGAGAGCAATTTAAATGCCCCACTCATTTCCATTTTAGAATACAAAACTTTCAACTACACATGCTGAGCATCCTAAGCCCGACACTCACATCAGCCCACAGCAATCTTCAGTTCCGTGAAAGGCCCACATATTTCCTAGTGAAGTGAAATTCTTGATGGAGGTATGATGGCAAATAACAGTGTTCACTTTCACTTCTCAGAAAACAAAATACAGGAGACTAGATTGTGAGTTCCTGCAAGAGAGGCCCAGAGATGGCACACCCAGCTCCCCATTGGGGAAAAGAACAGTGGGAAAACAAGCAACAGTCAAGAAGAAAGAGTCATAGCGATGGTGCCTGAGATGCAGTACAGTGGAAAGACCTTCAGTGGAAAACAAGGACTCAGGAAATTCTAGAGTTTTAGGTCCACCTGTAAGACGTGCTCCAATACATTAAGGTCATGCAGTTGTACTCTGGGGAATGTTCTAATTAGGTATATGCAATATAAGGGTCTAAACTAAAGATCTGTTGGCTCATAATTGAATAAAACTACAAAGTTACTTCAATGTTAAAGACAATAAAGGCCTATATTTTCAATGAAAAATACTCTTAACAGAAACCAACGGGAAGATTTTTACACAGTTTCTGAACAAGTCAGAGAGTTTGGCCTATTAAGTGACTTGTACCTATTCAAGAGTGAGAAAATATTTTCGTAAAAATAAAAGCCTCTTTATTTCTCTGTGTGTCTCTTCTTGGAGAAGAGATAATGAAATTAGGTTAGATACATTTTGCTAGATTAAGACCAACCAAAGAGAGTCAAGTGAGAAAAGTGAGAAAAATCTAAACAATTTAGTTAGATGGCTCAGCTCCAATACTGACAAATCTTACCAGATAACCTATAGTTTGAAAGTTCACATTAATTCAGGAAATGTATTACTACCTTTTTCCTCATTTCAGACAGAATTTGAGGAAGGTTATATGCACTTACAATATAACAGGAAAAGATTGTGTAAGAATAAATAAATTTAGGTTAAAGGAAAATAAGGGTAGAAAAGTAAAAGGAAACTAGGAGAAAATATATCTTGGGAATGTGTGCATTAATGGAAAAATTCAAACTTGAAATTAACACTGATTTATGAGGTAAAAAAGAAGCTTTGCCACTCACCAATTTTAACCTCTGTAAAGGTATTCTGCCTACATCTATTTGTGTCCTTTCTGGGACATTAGTGAATCGAACTTCTGGGACCGCAACGGCGCACATGACATGGGCCCACCTACAGGAAAGGAGACATTAAACATAAACAAAAGTTCCCTAAACTTACATACTTCAACTTCGTGATGCCAGTTCTCACAGACGGGAAATACACAGATGAGCAAGAAAGCCAAAAGCCTAAATCCATCATGAACAGATTCTGAACCGTAAACCTCCTGAATGATACCTGGACAGACTCAGTACCACAGCTGCCCAACAACATTGTGCCATGAAGAGCTGGTAAAGGCCCAGGACTCTATCCTATCAAAGTGCATATATTTTTCTACACTTGATCTGCAAAACACTGAAATGTAGGTTTCTTATTTCACGTGATGCTGGAATATGCATGTGCTTAATGTACTTAAGCTAATCAATATGTGCCAAGAGATTAGTTCAATTAATAAAAGGTATGAACTGAGTATAGCATATAACCTTTTTAAATAATACAAATGTCGTGAAGCAAACTTGTTCAAGTAGCAAAAGTTCTCCAAAAGAATTAATGCTAATCTTTAATTATATTGTTTCTCGCTGCAATCTTACTATACTCAATGAGACCCAGAGACAAAGAGAAATGAAGTTTATGTTGTACCCTGGTTTCCTACTTTTTTCACTTTCTGCAAAATGACAACTTTCTCATTAATACTATTAAATGTCTCATAAATGTTATATCCCAAAATAAATGTAAAGAATCATGAGGCTTGAAGAGATCTTGAAAGAATTGTCAAATCCATCAACATATTTTTAAGCCAAAGCATATTTACTTCACTCAAACAGCATCGGACTCTATCCTGTCTTTCAAGACCACAGGAAGAGAAAACAAGTATCAACCCCACCAGGGGATTCTTCCACACTGAAATAAATACTATCATTCTATAGAAAACACTATTTCTTTTTGTTGTGGTCCAAGCACAGAAAGAAAACTTCTTATCACCTGTCTTTATACAGGAACCACCTAAACCATCTCACAGTGTGGCATCCAGTGCAATATCCAAGAACTAGTGAAGACTTTTTAGTATAGTGCAAATCATATCAACCAGGACTGTGGAAAAACATCATCTTTCAAAAATTAAGCAAACCCTACAGCTCCTTACAACAAATTTCATTAATGTAATAATGATAAATACCTTCACTCCTCCTTCCCAGCAATCAGAAACATGTGCACATGTAAAGAATTATGCTAACTCCACCATTACATTACACCAGGAGTCCTAACTCCAGTGCCCAGGGGGCCAGGCGGAATGTAAGCAAATACACATATACCAGGAAATCATGGTGAACTGAGGAGTACCTGCCCCACTGCTATCCCAACCTGTTATTACTGCCTTATAGGGATATACAATCATTTGCAATTAAAGATGAAAATCTGGATTTTTAATGTAAAAATCTCTCAATTTAAAAATTTTAGATGCAATTTATAAAATGGTGCATGGGTCCTACAAAACATATCTTGGACCTGAATCTGGCCCTCAAGTGCCAGCCTGCAAAATCTGCCCAGGTTATTTTGACATGTCTCTATTCCAGCATACCCTGTAATAATATGCTTTGGCCACATTTTCAATATTAAAACCTGGTCATGAAAAAAAATAAAATCTATGTAGAACAGTCATAAAAACTAGACTGCCTTCCTTTTATGTTCACTTGTGACTCTCTTTCAAGACTCTCTTCATATTCTCCACCTAATCCCTTTAAATCTTAGTATCAATGTTTTCTCTCAATCTTTTCTAATTTAGTACACTTATATTCTTGTTAATTTGCTAATGTAAAAAGTAAATGGTTTTGTTTTATCATCATTGTTATGACTGAATTATCTAAAGATCACAGTTTCACGTTCTTGGGTATGCCCTGTTTTTGTTTGTTTGTTTGTTTGTTTGTTTTTTGAGATGGAGTCTCGCTCTGTCACCCAGGCTGGAGTGTAGTGGCGCGATCTCGGCTCACTGCAAGCTCCGCCTCCCGGGTTCACGCCATTCTCCCGCCTCAGCCTCCGGCCACCACGCCTGGCTGAAGGTATGCCCTGTTTTTAACAGACCAATAGCATTCAACATATTAAACACCAGGATTCTAATGGCACCTGGATGATATGGGCTACCTTCATTTTTAAAACTCTGTAAGTAAAAGAGGGGTTATTTTTCATGGCTTCAAATACAAAGAACAGAAGCGTAACTTGGACTACTCTTGCCCTGCCGAGATGACAGTGCTAACAGTAGAAGTCTCTGAAGCACAGAATTCCAACCTCAGATCTGAGCAGCAAAAGCTTTGAAACCACATGTATAATGAGAGGTAAAGCGAACTGTCATCCAAAGGTTCTAGAATGGAGAAAGAAAAACAATGAAATTCAACACAGTTAATGTATTACTTACTTATTGTTCTTCGTTTGCTTAAGAGCACCTCCTCTCAAATTGCAGAGACAGCATTCCTGGAGGGAAAAGAAAATACCACATGATGACCAGACCCACACAACAAAAGTCATTACCATTCATCTAAATATTCTCAGAAATCCTGATTTTTCATTCTAAAATTAAAACTATCAGGAATTACATGAAGGTCTATCTCTGAGAAGTTCAAAAAGAAAGATAGAGGAGGGGGGAATGGTAAAGGTATGCCCCTCAAATTTCAGGGTGTAAAATTCTCCCAGAGGGAACCATCATGAACCTGGTATCATTTTAAATTGACATTGTCATCAAAGGAAAGCTGTGACACAGAGAACCCAGCAGTCCAGAGAACCTAGTCTGCATACCTAGGTATGTGCAAGAATTCTAGAGCAGAGAATGCATACACACGGTGTAGCCTTGTGCTCTGGGAATTCACTCTGGGATACAGGGCGGCTAATGAATGTAGTGTGGGCAGGCTTTTTTCTAATACAAGAATAAGCAAGAGGCTATTTTTAAACGATACTCTTTTCACCAAAGTAACACTTGGGCCTCACTCTTTCTGTGGGCAAACAGTGTTAGAAAAAGTGTCCTGATCAACCCCAGCTATCCGGCCCAAGAAAACAGCATCAAGAAACGTTTTGCTTTATCCTTCCCACATAAGCTTATCCTCTCAGCATTCTTATGTGTCTTAGCTTAGAATGTAATTTTCCACTCCAAGATGACTCCAATTGCTACAAATACAGATCTTACTAGTTATTTCTCACTACACTCTCATGAAAAAGACCAGGATAAGGAGGACCAGAGAGCAGTGCACTGCCCTCTCATGACCTAAATTGTTTTTACATTAAATACCAAAGTAAAATTTTTAATTTCAAGCTTGTCCTCACAATTTTCTGCATTAACACATTTTTTAAATCGGAAGAAGTTATTTGGGGTTTTTTTCCTCCAAACTTCATATACAAAACCCCTTTACCCTGTCCACTAAAGTGATGTTCCTAAACAAAATTTGACAATTTTGCCTAGCTTTACGAGGAATCCACTTAACTGATCTACCATTAATGAGGTGTGAAACTTCATAGCTTATACTTTTCTGAGGAAAACGATACAAAAACAACTGAAAGAATCATGTATCTATGTGACTTTTGTTAGGCAGTAATAAATGCAAACAACCAGAAATGTCCAACAGGCTTGTGTGTCTGAAAAGTCTCTGTACATCTATATGAAAATTCCTGGATTCAGAGTAGTAAGAGATACATTGTGTGTATTGATTTGAATCCACTATAAACCCAGCTCGAGGAAATAACAATTCAATGAAGAATTTTCTCTATCCATACCACAAAGCCATATCCTAGAGGCCCTTGGAATAACTGGTTTTGATGAATCATACCAAGAAAGCAAAATTTCACAGTCCAAATACTGAAAATGAGAACTCTGGTAGTTCATTTCCTAAGTTCTCAATTTTAGGTATTTTTCCAGTAATTTAACACACTTTCTACAAAGAAAGAGGAGGTGAGAAAGAAAATGAATGAATGAAAAAGGAAACAAAACTTGAGGTCAAGTGCTTTCATTGTACACATGAAGATGTTAGTTTCAAAGTGGGAACGCAGCAGAGAGTTGCGGACTGTGAAGGACTCAGGCTCTAAGAGGATTAGATGTCTGATTAATGAAACTAGCAGTGAGAAGAAGCCTAAAGGGACAAGTTAGGAAAGTTAACTACAGCGCAGCAGCATGGAAGCTGCTCAAAAGCACCTGATTAGGATCATTAACAGGTACACATGTTCTAGAACACCAATCTAATAAGAGGAAAAAGTCCTCTAAAATACAAGGTGTAGGCTCAAGATTTTCAATGGAGTTAAGATGCTCCACCATCACAAGAAGAAACTCATTCTTTCTAGCCTCCCCTCCAAGTCACAGAATCTAATAGACAATTCCAAGTCCTTGGTTCACCTGACCTCTTAGCACCATACAATACTGTTGATTCTTCCTGAAACATTTTCTCCCTGTGGTTTCCATGACCCTTACACTCCTCACTGTCCTCCTATGCCTCTAGTTGACTCTCAGCTTCCTTTCACAGGCTTCTCTTTCACTATCCTCAAATGCTGGAATTTCTGTAATAGCCCCTGTTACTTCTCTCTCCACACATGCCTGCTGAGCATCTGATCCACTACCCTGATTCGGATCACTCTCTATAGGCCAATGGCTCACACCTTAATTCCCTGAGGTGTCTGGCTGACAGTGCCACAGGCATCTCAAACACACATGCAAAACTGAACTCTCTTCTTCTCAAGCCTGTACTCCCCCACTGTTTTCCATCAGTGGTGCCCACTATCCATTCTAGCTCATATTGGAAGACATATTTTTCCTCTCATCTTTTAGATCCAATCAACTGAGTTCTGTCAATCCCACCTCCAAATCCACCCTGTTCTCTCCATCATCACTGCCATTCGCTGATAGCCCCAGTATCCTTCACGAGACCTAAACTATTGCAATAGCCACCCAGAGCTACTCTGAACCCCATGAGAGAAGGTTTTTAATGCTTCTCAGTATTTAATATGGCCTCAGATGGCTAGAATCATCAGGTCTTGGTCTTGGCCAGCTTCACTGTGTTTAGACGCCTCAAGGACCTCCACAAGGTTCCTTCTGTCCTAAACACTTCAGAGCCAGCCTGTGCCACTCATCAATAAACTAAGCACATTCTTGACATCTCGACCTAAATGTTACTCCCTCAAACAAGAATCCCCAATCCCTTGGCTCAGGTACTTCTATCTCAGGCATTCCCACTGACACTTTCACTGATACTCCCCTTTTATTAGCTTTATTACTCTTGCAACTATTTGTTGCATGCTATCTGCTGCCCTCACTAAACTGTAAACTCACTGAGTGCTATGAGAATATCTGTCAGGTTAATTGCTCTTACTCTATTATGATATCCAATAGAGAGTATACCCTTAATATGAGTTTGTTAAATAAATAACAAAATATGGCAAAACAGGGAAGAGTGAAAATCTTGAAAGTTAACAAAGGATTAATAAAATGCAAAGACCATTTTCACATACTGGGACTTTCTAAGGAAAGTATGCTGCAGGCTTTAGTGAGTTGACAAAGTTATTTTTGCCATGATTTACTTGAGAAATCTTATTTCTTTGTAAAGAACAAAAATATTCATGGCCAGGTACACTTGTAAGTTATTTATATGATATCACAGTTTCTGTTCTCTTCTCCCAATTTTGAAAAAAAAAAAAGTAGGAAACAATGAAAGTCATGTCAAGTTACATCATTTGTTTGACTCAATGTCCCTCAGAGGGTCAAACTAGTTGATCTGGTAAAAACATAAAGATGCCAACCTGTCCATTCATTAATTTGCAGTTTCATTATATACCTATGTTTAAAGCCCAGTAGAAAACATACCAGATAAGACAACTTTTAACCTTTCTTTCCTTTTTTAAATAGTACTTTACTGTAAGACAATTTTTAACCTTTCTTTCCTTTTTAAATAGTACTTTACTGTCAGAGAACAGAATTGCTATCTCTAAAAATTAACAAGTTAACTCTCACTCAAAAAGCAGCCCGAGTTTTCTTAAGAATCTACAAAGCCTGACACTAGTAAAGGCACTACACAAAACAGAGTAATTGTACCTGTATCATTTTCCTTCAAATCTTTCAATGAAAGAAGTTAAGGAAAAGGTAGGAAAGTTCTAGAGTATCCATCAAGACACTGAGTCATTAAACTTGATATCAAGAATAAAAATTAGAAGAACACAGACATGTATTGAAAGCCTAATGCATTCCAGGTACCATGCCAAAAATTTCATATACTTCACCTCCCTTCTTTAACACAAATTTATTAGGTAATTCATTATTTCACTTAATAAAGAAACTCAGATTCAAAAGATTAAGTGGTATTCCTAAAATCATCCAACCCAAAGGTTATCAAACTTTTTCTGTAAATGACTAGATATTTACTAGTTTAGACTTTGCACAACTATAGAGTAGTTGTAACCACTCAACTCTGCCACTGGAGGAAAATATTTAAACTACTGGTTGTGTCTATATGCCAACAACATTGTTAATTACAAAAATAGGCAGTGGGCTAGATCAGGACCATGGGTTAAAGCTTTCCAAGACATGATCCAATCAGCAAGGAGAACAATTGAGATTCAAACTCATGTCTGCCTAATCCAAATGTCCATGCACCTTTTCTCTAGCATCTTCTGCCCCAAAGTATAAGGCAAGGCATAAGGTATCAAAGCAGAGTGCAAAAATAAACAAGAAACGATGCCTGCCCTGTGAAGCTCACAACTGACAAGAAGAAAGTTCTTGTATGTACTTAAAACAAAACATGAAGATGATACCGGCAGAGGCATTACCAAGTCTCCATGTGCTCATTTCCATAAATAATCAAGAACTTCTTTTCAAAACACAATCCCTGCAAAAGAACCCATATCGTAAAAAATTGTGTTCCCGGCAGCATATAACAATTTGTGTTCCTATTTGTTTCATTAATCTAGCTAATAAAACATCTCATTGGTATAACATCATTAAATTTTCCCTACTTTATCCTTCCAAGTAATGATACCATTTGAAACAAACCAACATTTTAGTTATGCTGTGCAATATAACCTCAGGCTAAATGAATCAAATTTAACTGAGAAGAAGAACAGTGAAACTGGACAGCCATACCATATCACAGTGTTTAATATAGAGCAGATAGCCAGGTTTAAATCAAAGTTCTGCCATTTATTACTCTTATGACTGTGATCAGTTACTCAACCTCTGTGCTTCAGATACTTTACCTATAGGGGAAAAAAATAGTACTTCTCTAAATTAGTTAATATATGGAAAACACTGCCTAAGCACGCACTAAATACAAAAGGTACAACAGTTAAACATGCACAAGATTAACTGGTTCTAGATAACGTAAATATAACATTGTCAGTGCATAACCTCAGTGTAGCTGTTTAGTGGGAAACAAAAAATATGGATCTGTGACGAATAATCCTCTTAAGGTACAAAAAGCAAGAAATAGAACTGGAGAGAAAAGAAAATTCCAGGAACCCAATGTCCAGGCAACTGTGGTCTAAAAAGCAAAAGATATTCCATAGTTCTTAAAAGTTGCCAGCTCAACTCTGAAAGGCAGGCAGATCTTCAGAATCTCCACAGTGCCCAGATAACAGACTCTGCAGAAGGGAAAGTCCTAATCCCACCCTCAAAACACCTGAAATCTGAGTGGACTTAATCAAACTAAAGCTGCAGCAAAGCACATGCCCAGCTCAAACATAAATCAGATTGACTTCACCCCACTGTAGGAACCTAAGAGAAAAAGTAGCACACCCTTTCTGGAAATAACAATATTCATTTCAGTCATCAGAGACAAAATGTCTAGCACACAATAAAAAAAGTACAAGATATACTAAAAAGCAAAAAAAATTATTTATGATCAAGATGGGAAATAATAAAATGTTGATTTCATTCGACAGATTTAGAAGCAAACTGGAATTGGCAGAGTAAAAGTTTAATGACTTAAGAGACAAATGAATAGGAAGTACAGTCATCCCTCAGTATCCAAGGGAGAGTTGTTCCAAGACCCCTCACAGATACCAAAATCCAGAGATGCTTAAGTCCCTTATATAAAATAGCTTAGTATCTGCATATAACCCATGCATATCCTCCTGTATACTTTAAATCATCTCTAGATTACTTATAATACTTAATACAATGTAAATAATACGTAAACTGTTGTTATACTGTATCAATGAGGGAATAATGACAAGGAAAAAAAAAGGATGTACTTGTTCAATACAGACACAACCATTACAGGCCTAACTACATTTCTGATCCACAGTTGGTTGAATCCACATATCCAACCATGGATACAGAGGGCCAAATGTATAGGATTGAAAGACAAAAGAGAGTTTTAAAAACCAACACAGATCTATGGGAAAAAAAAAATATATATATATATATATATATTCAATTTATGTATAATTGGAGTACTAAAAGGTCAGAAAAGAGAAAAGGGGTGATAATATTGGAAGAGATATTGACAGAAAAATTTCCACAACTGATAAAAGATATCAACCCACAGATTAAAAAATTGCAGCAAACTCTAAACAGATAAATATAAATAAAACACACCTGCCTACATAGTAATCAAAATTCTAGAAACCAAATAAAAAGAACATATCTTAAAATCAGAGGGGAAAAAAGTCACATTCAGTAAACAACTATATGAGTTACACGTACCATCTAACCTGAAATTGTGAAGGCAAAAAGGCAATGGAACAATATCTATTAAATACTACAAGAAAAAGCTGCCAGCCTAAAATTCTACTTCCCAAGAAAACAACCTTTAAAAAATAAAGGCAAAACAGAAACACTCTCAGTGTGATAAAAATCTAACAGAATTTGTCCCCAGGATATCCACATGATAACAAATGCCAAAATAAAGTTCTTCAGAATGAGGAAAATGAAATCACGCATTACCGAAGATCAGCAGGAAGGAATGAAGAACTCCAAAAATACCTGGGTAGATATAAAATCATGTTTTAGTATCTTTGTCATACACACACACACACACACACACACACACACACACACACACACAGAGTGGGGTAGGGAGAGAGAGGCAGAGAGGGAGAGAGGAAGGGATGGAGGGAAAGAGAGAGGGAGGGAGGGAGGGAGGGAGGAAAGGAAGGAGGGAAGGAGGAAGGGAAAGGGAAAGAGAGAATGAACAAATTTCATTAAAAGACAAATGCTTAAAACAAAAATAATAACACTGCCGGGCGCGGTGGCTCAAGCCTGTAATCCCAGCACTTTGGGAGGCCGAGATGGGCGGATCACGAGGTCAGGAGTTCGAGACCATCCTGGCTAACACGGTGAAACCCCGTTTCTACTAAAAAATACAAAAAACTAGCCGGGCGAGGTGGCGGGCGCTTGTAGTCCCGGCTACTCGGGAGGCTGAGGCAGGAGAATGGCGTAAAAACCCGGGAGGCAGAGCTTGCAGTGAGCTGAGATCCGGCCACTGCACTCCAGCCTGGGCAACACAGCGAGACTCCGTCTCAAAAAAAAAAAAATAATAATAATAATAATAATAATAACACTGTGGAGTATAGTACATGAAGAAGTAAAATGTAAGATAAGACCAAAAATCAAAGGGAAGTGCTAATGAAGTTATACTGTTTTAAGACTTTTACATTGTTCATGAAGTAGGATATTATTTGAAGGCAGAGTGTGCTCATTCAAAAATGCAAATTGTAATTTTTGGCAACCATTTATAACAAAGGCCTCTAAATATTTCCCAGTATTGAATTCTAAGAAACATAAGCTCACAATCAAAACTAAAAAAAACACAAGAAATACGGCTCTATCTGCAAAAAATAATAGTGGAATTAGATGCAAAATGATCTAAGCCACAAAATGTAAAATACATAGAGTAGACCCATGAACAATATTAGTTTGAACTGCATGGGGCCATTTACATATAGACTCGCCAACCTGAGACAGCTGGGCCAACCCCTCCTCGTCTTCCTTTACAGCCTACTCAACATGAAGATAACAAGGATGAAGACCTTTATGATGATCCACTCTACTTAATGAATAGTAAATATATTTTCTCTTCCTTATGATTTTCTTAATAACATTTTCTTTTCTCTAGCTTATGTTATTGTAAAAATACAGTATATAATAAATATAACATATAAACTGTGTGTTAATTGTGTTGTATCAATAACGCTTCTAGTAAACAGTAAGCTATTAGTAGTTAGGTATTGGGGGAGTCCAAAGTTATATGCAGATTTTCAACTGCATTGGGGTCAGCACCGCTAACCCCCATGTTGGTCAAGAGTTAGCTGTATTTTAATAAGTTTTTAAAATAAACAAGTATATTAAAAATATTTTTAAAAGACTCTAAATGACAAATTACATTTCCAGAAGTCAACCAAATAAAATTCTAGGAACAAAAGAAAAACATTGAAATTAGAAATATACATAATATTTTGAATAGCAGGTTACTCCTAAGAACAGAATTAGAGAGCAGAAAGACAGAGCTGAATAAATAACCAAAAACTCACACCAAAAACTATTCAATAACGGTATTCAAAATGTCCAGATCCAACTGAATACAGTATGTCTTTATGTGTATGTCCCTGACTCATAAAAATATATTCCAATTGGTTTACAGACCTAAACGTAAAAACAGAACAGACCTATAAAAGTATTATAAGAAAATACAGGTAAATATACTGATGAAGTTAGGATAAATATGGTTCCTTAATAAGATATTTAAAAGACAAAAGATACATATCAAAATTTAAAAATCATAAAGAATAAAATACAACATAATTGACACAAAATAACATAAAAATATTCCCAATATAAATATCAAAAATTATTTTCTGGAAATATTTTTTAAAGCCCACAGTTACAAAAAATATACAACAAATTCAATGACTCTTCATTGCCAGCCAGTAAGCACACGAAAAGAAAACCAATCTCAAGAATAAAGAAAACGAAAAAAGAAAAGAATGAGATCTACCCTTACATTTTAAAATCAGAATATATCTAGTTTGGGGGCATGTAAGTTGCTATGATGGTTTTGGAGAAGAATTTAATATTGTCCATTAAAATTTAAATGCACAGAAATAATGACTCAGCAGGTTGACTTCTTGTAATCTACCCTAAATATTTAAATCTATGGAGGACTATATAATGACTATAATTTCATTTCTGTTTATAATGGAGAAAATAGTTACCTCTGGTGGGAACTGGAATTATCAGAAGCCTAAATTTTATTTGTAATGTCCAAATTTTTATAATAAAGCTTGAAATTTCAAACAGTAATGAAAACAACATGGTAAATCCATAACCACTGGGATACTAAGAATTAAAAAAAGGAGTATGAAGGAAAACACTAAGGCAAGTTAAATACATTGTGATACCATTTGGGTCCCTTACAGCAAGCCATAACACTAGATTGTAATACATAGAAAAGAGTTGAAAGCCCAACTGACAAAACAGCTTAAGTAGTTTTCTGTAAAAAATGAAATTTGAGATTTTGAAAGTGTTGGAAACGGTAGACTTTCCTGATAATATCTAGTTTCTTTGTATTACAGAAAGCAAACTCACAGACACACACAAAAAGAAATTAAACCTTTTGACAAGAAATGTGCCATTTAAACTTAGTGTGACTGTGGGTATTTATATCATTTTTTTCTATTTTCTTTTAATTAGATGAAAATTTAAAACAGGCACCTGCGATCTCTTCTAGACTCTTTCAGTGTACTATAACTTCTTTCCAATCTAACCTATGGCGATATCAAAACTGTTCATCCTTACAGAACAAAATAAATAAATAAAATCAAACAGTCTGCTCATTGCCAGCCTTGTTTTATGTTTAATGAGCATGCCTTTTTAAGGAACAATAACACCCAGTGTAAAATGACTCACTATTACAAAGATTTGGATATACTGCTAGTCAGCCAATGTTCCCTAAAACAAAACAAAAAATATATATACTAAAATGCCTGTTATAACATGATTACTCTATAAGGCAGCTGTTATTTCTGCCTCCAAAGAACAGCATTTAAAAAGGCATTCTGCTGTATATTTTTTTCCTCAGGGTAGCTAAAAGATGAATGAAAAAATATAAAATCTGATCATATTCTGAACAGTTTTATACTTTTCCTGATGAGGTCCCTTTTGCTCACCTAACACCACTGACAAAATCCCCTTTTAACAATGCCAGGTATTTTTAAAATTTGGTTTCATAAAAAATCACCACTGAGATGAACAGTTAGTACAGCAATTCATAACATGGAATGATTTCTTTATGGCTCAGTTATTAAACCAGGGAAAAGAGTATTATCATCAAAATGCTGACACAACATTAACAACGGTGAGAACGGCATTGTTATAATATGGCTATCACAGTTGTTCATTATTTGCAGCCAAGGGAAATCATGTTCCAATGTCTCTTCTATAAAACATCAGTTAAAGAAATGCCAATACCAACATTCTCAAGCTGTGTTGTAGGAAGCTCTCATTTTAGCTAGCATATCCATAAGTGCCACTAAAGCCAATTTTCAGTGTCGTAGAAAAATAATTAGATTGAAGTACCCCCACAAACACACCCTCATTTATCTGACATGTTCATAACAGAAACGCAAAACCATATAATAGGGTTGTCTGAGCTGGGAAAACAAAGAGTAATTAATCACATTAGCAGAAAACCCGTGCTGATCAGCAAGACATGGGAGAACCATTTCTGGATATGTGGCTCATTATCAGGGCTGGAGAGAGGACAGGCTCTCTCATCGAAGGACAGAGCTGGTATGAGTTCTGAGTGATTATAAAATTGAATGACAAGTGTCCTGCAGTACCTTTTAAATGGAAATTCCATAAATTTGGAAATCCAAAATTCACCTCTAATGAATTCTGTACTAGCAAATAAGTTCTCTCACTTAGTGAAAACATTCATTCATTAACTCAACAAATATTAATCACCACGATGTGCTCTAGACCCTGAGCAACAGCAGTGAATGACAAAGATCCTGCCCTCACAGTTGACCTATACAGGGGGTGGTGCAGACAAATCTTTTAAGTGAAGTAGGCTTGTATTCGAACCAACTGAAAATATTGAGAAAATTATAATACACAAATTGAATTTTCATTCAGTATTTTTTGCATTCTAGAAATTTAGTTTTTCTTCATCTAATTTACAACACTAACCAAGTAAACTTACTACATTTTATCTATTTAAATATCATCAGACAACAATTTATAGAAGAACAGAAAATCATGTTCTGTTTGTTTCAAAATATATTTTTTTTCTGGATTTATCCTCCTAATGGCATTGCTTACAATGGTATGAAAATTAATTTGAGGTGTTCAGAGCACCGCTCTGGTAGCTATGTTACAAGCCAGACACGTATTAAGTGGCAAGAAGCATGAATAATTTAAGACTGGTCAGAAGTACTCTACATGGAGCTTACTACATTTACATAATAGTATTTCCAGGATCCTGAGCAAAGTACTCTAAGATGAACACACATCTTAACTTTGTTAACATTATACAACATTTGGTTTTCAAATAAAAACCCAGCTGGCTTATTCTTTCTTCCCAGCATGACCACTGACAACAAACAGCAAAGTACCTGACTTCAAATACCTAGAAATAAATTTAACCAAGAAGGTGAAAGACCCCTATAAGAGAAACTACAAAAAAATCAAGAAAGAAACTGAAGGGGATACCAATAAATGGGAAAACATCCCAAGCTCGTGGATTGGAAGAATTAACATTGTTACAATGACAGTATTACCCAAGGCAATCTACAGATTCAATGCAATCTCTATGAAAACACCAATGACACTCTTCACAGAAATAGAAAAAAATAACCCTAACATTTGTATGGAACCACAAATGACCCCAAATAGCCAAAGCAGTCTTAAGCAAATATCAAAGCTAGAGGCATCACACTACCAGACATCAAAATATACTACAAAGCTGCAGTAACCCACAACAGCATGGAACTGGCATAAAAACAGACGGATACATCAAGAGAAAAGAAGAGAGAGCCCAGAAATTAACCCACATATCTACAGTCATATGATTGTTGACAAAGGTGCCATGAACACTCGTTAGGGAATTGACAGTCTCTTCAATGAATAGTGCTGGAATAATTGGATATCCATATGCAGAAGAATGAAACTAGACTCCCACCTCTCACCCTATACAAAATCAACTTAAAATGAATCAAAGACCTAACCTAAGATCCAAAACAATCAAACTATGAGAAGAAAACATAAGGGAAACACTTCAGGACATTGGTCTGGGAAATGATTTTATGAATAAAACCTCAAAAGCAAAAGCAACAAAAGCAAAAATAAACAAATGGGATATATCAAACTAAAAAGCTTCTGCATAGCAAAGGAAACAATAGAGTGAAAGGAAAAACTACAGAATAGGAAAAAATATTTGCAAACTACTCATCTGAAAAAGAGGATTAATATCTGGAATACACAAGGAATTCAAACATCTCAATAGCAAAAAAAAAAAAAAAAAAACTGATTTAAGAATGGGCAAATAGCCAGGCACGGTGGCCCATGCCTATAATCCTAGCACTTTGAGAGGCCAAGGCGGGCGGATCACTTGACCCCAAGAGTTCAAGACCAGCCGGGGCAACATGGCAAAACCTCATCTCTACTAAAAATACAAAAACTTAGCTGGGTGTGGTAGCATGTGCCTGTAGTCCCAGCTACTGGGGAAGCAAAGGTGGGAGGATCACATGAGCTCAGGAAGTCGAGAATACAGTGAGCTGAGAGAGCACCAATGAACTCCAGCCTGGGCTATGGAAGTGAGACCCTGTCTCAAAAACAAACAAACAAAAACAAAGAAACAAAGAATGGGCAAATGATCTGAACATACACTTCACAAAACACATACAAATGGAAAACAAATATACCAAAAAAAAGGGTAAACATCACCAGGGAAATGTAAATCAAAACCGGAATGAGTTATCCTTTCACCCCAGTTAGAATGTGTATTATTAAAATGACAAAAAGTAACAAATACTGGTGAGGACATGGAGAAAAGGGAACTCTTATCACTGCTGGTGGCAATGTAAACTAGTAAAGCCACCATGGAGAACAGTATGAAGCTTCTTCAAAAAACTACAAATAGAACTACCACATGATATAGCAATACCACTACTGGGAATTTATCCAAAGGAAAAGAAATCATTATATTAAAGAGACATATATGCCCCCTCTATGTTTACTGTAGCACTGTTGAAAATATCTAAGATATGGAATCAACCTAGGTATCCAACGAGAGATGAATAAAGAAGATGTGGCATATATACACCATGGAATACTATTCAGCCATAAAAAGAATGAAATCCTGTCATTTGCAACAACATGGAAGGAACTGGAAGACATTAAGTGAAATAAGCCAGGAACAGAAAATTAAACACTGCATATTCTCACTCATATGTGGATGCTGAAACAAGTTGATCCCCTAGAAATAAAAAGGAAAACAAGATACTAGAGGCTGAGAAGGATAGACAGAAAGGAGGAATTGGGAAAGATGTGTTAAAAGATAAAAAATTAGAGCTAGATAGGACTAAGTTCTATATTTCTGTGTTCTATACCACTGTAGGATGACTATAGCTAACAATAATATACAATTTCAAATAGCTAGAAGGAGGTATTGTATGTTCCCAACGTCAAGAAATGATAAATGTTTGAGATGATGGATATGTTAATTGGCCTGATCACTATACATTGTATGTACTGAAACACCACTGTGTATACCATGAATATGTACAATTATGTCAATTTAAAAAACAATTTTTTTTAAAAAGCAACAATCATTGAGAGACCAACTGATGCTCCACCACCAAAAAAAAAAAAAAAAAGGTACATGATTTCTTCATCATGTCACTCAATTAATTTTTGCCACTCAAGAGAAATGCCTGCACTGCAGTTTTTCCACACTCTTCCTGGGGATCTCTCTCCTCATTGCAAAAGAGATGTGCCTTATAGCCCAGTGACCTCCAGGCATGCACAGCCTGGGGTGTAGTACAGCATGTTAGGCTCCCTATAATGTCACTCATTATTCTTCTTGACTTTACTTGTGCTCTCTAGTTGAAGCACTAAAGACTAATGAGGCATTTGTTCTCAATCAAGAAGCTATTTATGAATACAGTTCCACTTACAGTAAGCTATCTAGACTTCTTTTTATTTCTCTCCATTACAGAGCAGAGGTAGGGGGTGTTATTGAGCAAAAAAAAGAGGAAAGAACAGAGAAAAATGATTTGTGACTTTTTATCCACTAAGCACTTCCCTAACGGGACGGCTTCCACATCATAGCTATGCTGTCAGGATAACTGATATCCTCTTATGTGCTCTTCTGTTTGGTTAAAGTGAAATAATTATTACCAGCATGGCCTTTGCAGGCCAAGGTTTAAGTCTGCAGCTATTCAGAATAATTTGCCACCTCAGGAGGCAAGAGGTAATTTTGAAGCCAAATATATTACCTCAAATGAGAGAGTAGAGTCCTGTCCAGTGGTTTAAGAGACACCACAATGGGGAAGAATAAGACAGCAAAAGCAACCACTTGGCTACCCGCCCAATGGTGAATGTCCTGCCTTTGACAAGAACTGGGCCTTTCTTTTTCCACTAGTTTTACTTTGTATAAAGATCAAAGTCAGCCTTGCAGGCTGACAGCATCTCATCACCTGGTCTTGACAGTATCCCGTGGAATCTAAAAAAAAAAAAAAAAAAAAAAATCCAGCATAAAACAGATCAGAGGGAACAGCGATGCCACCATGACCTCTCAAGGCCATAAGCCAATCTGATCTCAAAATCAATCGCTCTGATCTACAAAGCCACTTCAGAGCTCTTCAAAAAAGAAAAATGTCAACGCTGTTGTCGGTGGGAAACTGAATTCAAGACATTATCCAGTTCCGGGAAAAGTCCTCTAGGCAGAACCTAGAGTACATATGAAAAGGAAAAGAACCTGCTCATCCAACCAATAAAGCTAATTATACTACATTAAGCAGAAAACCAGTAACACTAAAAGTTAGTGCTGGCTTTATTTTCAATGTAAACAAACAAAAACTAGTCAAAAAAAATTGTTCAGGATTAGGTCAGTAGTTTGGCCTTCTTTCCCTCCAAAACAAAAGCTGAGCAGAGGAGGCAAGGCCTGGGAATGAGATGGCCCGGCATCCTGGCTCTCGTAGCACACACAAGGGTGATCCTGGGCAAAGGAATCACAAATCTAAAACCCTCTGGTTCATTAGTTGTAAAACAAGGCTTCTGAGATAGACGAAGAATTCCTTAGCCTTTATCAGTATCATGTTCCATGGAAATAAAGAAAAGTCTATCCCTGCGAGTTATATTAGCCTACATGAAAATCCATAGTCATTCTGAATACATAGGTCCAAAGTCCGAAAATGAAACTACTTTCTCTAAAACAGAAGATTCCAAGAGACAAATGTTTGGTAATTTCTAACATCAATTATCAGCATCATTATTTTTATTTGGGAGGTTGGACAGGGGTAATAAACGTTGTGTTCTGGAATAAAAGTAACATAATCCTCAACCATACAAATTTTCTTTAAGTCTAATAATCTCTACTCTAAGCAAACTCTTGCTTTAGACAGGACAGAAAGCTGCCTTCAGATTCAACTAAGTGGAGTTAGTGTTGCCTCTTACGAGATGTGCCTCCATCTACAGGAATTAGGCTCAATTTCTGGAGTCAGTTTCAAACAGTGGTGGGAGTCAAATATTCTACCTAACATTCTTTCACCACCTGCCTAATATCATGGAAAAGTAAATAGAGACTCACAGGGGTTGGAGCCTCATGGTTCTCAAAGATGTCAAGAGTTGCCAGTTTTCTAAGACATGAATTATCTTTACCTGAGACTTAAGGTTGGAAATTAGACTAAGGTATACTCCAAAGTTCCCGAGGTCTGATAAATATTTTTTAACAAGTCACTTAGAATCTTGGCCGGGCGCGGTGGCTCAAGCCTGTAATCCCAGCACTTTGGGAGGCCGAGGCGGGCGGATCACGAGGTCAGGAGATCGAGACCATCCTGGCTAACACGGTGAAACCCCGTCTCTACTAAAAAAAATACAAAAAACTAGCCAGGCGAGGTGGTGGGCGCCTGTAGTCCCAGCTACTCCAGAGGCTGAGGCAGCAGAATGGCGTGAACCCGGGAGGCGGAGCTTGCAGTGAGCCAAGATCGCGCCACTGCACTCCGGCGTGGACCACAGAGCGAGACTCCGTCTCAAAAAAAAAAAAAAAAAAAAAAAAAAAAAAGTCACTTAGAATCTCTAGCTAACAAAATTTAGCAATACTAGGGGGTGGGATTTATGAAGACCACTACACCTCAGATAGTTCTGGAAGTTAATTCTATAACTATGATTTATGTAGATAAATGACTTCACTTTGGTTCAGAAGACAAAACAGCCATGTGCAGCACTGAAGGGC
Organism: Macaca thibetana thibetana; assembly: GCF_024542745.1. Taxonomy (NCBI): domain Eukaryota; kingdom Metazoa; phylum Chordata; class Mammalia; order Primates; family Cercopithecidae; genus Macaca; species Macaca thibetana. Next base: position 73,694,951 of record NC_065592.1, read on the forward strand.
ATTAGTGGCAACCATTACTTAATATGCAGATGCCACTTACTTATAAACAAGCAATATTTTTTATATATATACACACAAACCCATATATAAAATATTGGTGGCTGTTTATATATATATATATATGTGTATATGTGTGTGTATATATGTATATATAAACAGCCACCAAAATAGTTTCTTAAAACACTCCAACTGTATATTCCATTCTTTGTAAGTGGAAAAGGAAAGATAATCCCAAGTGATCATCAAGGTATAATTTGCTTATATCTAATTGTTACTACAACTTAAAAAAAAAAAACAGGCCAGGCGCAATGGCTCACGCCTGTAATCCCAGCACTTTGGGAGGCCAAGGCAGGCAGACCACCCCAGGTCAGGAGTTTGAGACCAGCCTGGCCAACCCAGTGAAACCCTGTCTCTACTAAAAATACAAAAATTACCTGAGCATGGAGGTGTGCACCTGTAATCCCAGCTACTTGGGAGGCTGAGACAAGAGAACCACTTGAACCCGGGAGGCAGAGGTTGCAATGAACCAAGATCACACCACTGCGCTCCAGCCCGGGCAACTGAGCAACACTCCGTCTCAAAAAATAAATAAACAAGTAAAATAAAGGACACAAGGAACACAAGGAACACAAGTTGGAAACCCATTTCATGTTTGGGTGTTGATTTCTTAAAACCATTTTGGGAAAAAGAAAAAGAATGTTTGTTATATGTATATAACAAATACAACTTTATGATTCTGCAGAGTAAAATAAATACTTTTCACCAAATAATAAATGTGTATAATTACCTAGTTTATGCATTCCATTATATGGAATGAGAATTCTAACCTATAAAGTGCTCTTATATTTTTCATTACAAAATCTAGGTTTTGATAGCATGGCAATAGTCATCCCAAACTATAATGGTATAATGGGTAGCTGCTTTTTTGTTGTACTATATTACTACCAAGCATAAATATTCGAATTCTCCTGAATTAAGTGTAAAGGTATATATTGAAATAAAATATAATTTAAAATATAAAGTACATTGCATCAAAGCAGATAGGGTTACAGTAAGGCCTTAAAATAACTTTTTTATTAAACTTTATTTTTTCTAGCAACTTTAGGTTCATAGCATAACTGAAGGGTACAGAAACTTCCCAATTGCCTCTTGCCCGCACACATACATAATTTCCATCATTACCAACATCCCCCACCAGAGCAGCACATTTGTTACAACTGATGAACCTACACTGACACATCATCACCCAGAACCCAGTTTACTTTAGGATTCACTCTTGGTGTTATACATTCTATGGGTTGGACAAAAGTATAATGACATATATTTACCATTATACTATCATACACAGCATTTTCATAGACGAATGATGTATAATGATGAAAATGTATAATGACATGTAATTAGTCATCTGGTCAGTATTTATCAGTGTCACATGTTATTCTTATATATTTCTCTTACCCATCACCCCTAGGTTAAAAAGTGCGTAAGTAAATTTAGTTTTATTTAAGGTCCCTAATTTTTAAGACAAACTAATTAAAGCAAAATGGAAATACAAAGCAAGCCAGAATAAAAAAATTCTAGGGCCAAAAAGAACCTTGGCTGAAGATCTCTAACAAAGCCAAACCTTCTCATTATGTTACTTTTACATCTTCCTTCAATTTTGATTTTGTTATCTAGATCATAGGTATATTGGCTACTGTATTTACCCTGCCTAATCTTCAAGAATTCTTTCAGGTAACAAAAAAGCTCCCTAGAAGGACATAGCACAAATGATACTTTATTTGGAGTTTTTCAAACTGGCAATAAACAATGACAGCATATGCTTAATGCTGCCATGCACAGAAGCCAGGCAACTCATGATGGTGAAAGTCATGAAACGGGGTTGGATGTTACATTCTGTGACTTTCTGTGATGTTATATTATCCATCTTCAAATGCAGTTTTCATTCATACTTGGGGCACTCTAACAAAATCCCACAGCCCTCAGTCCCCGAAAGGTCCCAGAAGAAACATCCAAATTTCCTGGAGAGAAACATCTACCAAATGCTATACTATCCCCCAAATTAAAAAAGAATCTTACACACATTCCTTTTTAATTTATTAATTTATTTTTATATTAATTTTATTTTTATATTTAATTACCTTTTAGAATTTTATAATTTAAATTCTTCAGAAGATCACATAGAAAATTCTCCTATTACTTATTAGCAATTACCTTTCAATACTCTACAGAAGATTAAGGACTTGGATTATAATTTATTGGAACAGAGGTAAATATTTAGGTTATCACCATATTCCAGGCATTTAACTAACATCCTCCTTCATAATTAAAAGTATATCCCTACACTAGGGTTCATGTATTTCACAGAAATACTCAGCCTCAACAATTTTCACTGTAGGCAGAAAACAGAAAATGGGGGGGGGGGGGGAACCCAGAAAGAAAGCACTTCAAATTCTACATTTTTATGGTGAGCATATTAGCATTACATTTTAAATTAGCAATAGCCTACAGTATAAACTGAAGCACAGATTAGACACAAACTATAGAAACTTAAGTCAAAAGTAATGAGAGGATTTTGGAGACAGGGCAGAACAAGATGGCCAAACAGAAGGCTCCACCAATCATCCCCTCCTGCAGGGACACCAAATTTAACAACTATCTATATAAAAAAAGTACCTTCGTAAGAACCAAAAATCAGGTGAGCACCCACAGTACCTGGTTTTTAACTTCCTATCACTGAAACAGGCACTGAAGAGGGTAGGAAAGACAGTCTTGAATCACCAACACCACCCCTCTGTTATCCCCTGGCAATGGTCACATGGCACAGGAGAGCACAGAAATTGTAAGACAATGCATTGAATTCAGTGCTGCCCAGTCACAACAGAAAGCAAACCCAGCTGAATTGACCTGATGCCTGCCCACAGAGGGAATATTAAACCAGCCCAAGCCAGAGGGAAATCACACCTCCCAGTGATCGAACTTCAGTTCCAGCAAGCCTCTCCACCATGGGCTAGAGTACTCTGGGGTGCTAAATAAACACGAAAGGCAGTCTAGGCCACAAGGTCTGCAACTCCTAGGCGAGGACTGGGCTGGGCTCAGAGACGCTGGACGTTCAACTTACTGAGACACTAATCGAGGCAGCTGAAGAAGTACTTATGTCACCTCCGACCTCAATTTCAGGCAGTAGAGCTCATGAAAAGAGATCCCTTCCTTCTGCTTTGAGGAGAGGAGAAGAGAGAATAAAAAGGATTTTGCCTTGCATCTTGGATACCAGCTCACCCACTATAGGACGGGGCACTGGTCAGAGTCATGAAGCCTCCACTGCAGGCCCTAGCTCCTGGACAACATTTCTAGACACATCCTTGGCCAGAAGGGAACTCAGTGCCTTGAAGCAACAGACCTCATATTGACAAGACCCATCATGTGCTAACTAAAAAGCCCTTCAGCCCTGAATAACCAGCAGTGATACCCAGGTGGTATTCCGTGAGCCCTGGGTGAGACTCTGAGACTTGCTAACTTTAGTTGAAAGTCAGCACATTCCTAGGCAATGGTGGCCACAGGGAGAGATTCTTTCTGACAAGAAAAGTATGGGGGAAAGTAAAGAGGACTTTCTCTTGCACCTTAGGTACCAGCTTGGCCACAGGAATTGGAGTACCAAGCAGGATCTTGGGGTCCTCAATTCCAGACCTTGGATCTTAGACAGCATTTCTTTACCAGTCCTGGGCTAGCAGGAAGCCCAGTGTCCTGAAGGTTAAGTCCCAGACTGGCACTATTCACCACAAACTGACTTAAAAGCCCTAGGGCCTTAACTGAACATTGGTGGTAGGCTGACAGTACTCCCGATGGGCCTATAGTAGTGGTGGTCATGGGCTGAGGCTCCTCTGCCAGTAGAAATGGGAAAGATGGGAAGTACAGTGCCTTCTGGTTTGACTGCCAGCACAGCTGCAGGACAACAGAACACCAGGAAGACTTCTAAGGTTTTTCACTTCAGTCCCTGGCTCCTGGATGGTACTTCAGTACCCACCCAGGCCCAAAAGAACTCACCATCATGAAAGGCAGGACACAAGCCTAGCCAGCTTCACTATCTGCTGACTGTAGTGCCCCAGGGCCTTGAGCAAACCTAGTACCTGGTAGCCAAGTAGTGGTTACAGTGGGCCAGCGTTAGGTGAGACCTAATGCTGTGCTTGCTTCAGTTCTGAACCGGCACAGTCCTAGAGGTGGTAGCCACAGGGAGTCTTCTGTCACCCTACCTACAGCTCCACATGGCTCAGAACAGAGAGACTCCATTTTTTGGAAAAAAGTAAGGGAAGAGAACAAGTCTCTGCCTAGTGATCCAGAAAATTCCTCTGGATTTTATCCAAGAACATGAAGACAGTACCTTTACGAGTCTGCAAGAACCATGGTGTTACTGAGCTCAGGGTGTCTGCTAATGCAGATACAGCTTAGATCACAATGCTCAAGTCCTTTCAAATACCTGGAAAGCCTTCCCAAGGAGAATGGGTACAAACCAGCCTAGGCTTGGAAGACTACAGTAAATACCTAACTCTTCAGTGCACAGACTGATGAACATCCATAAGCATCAAGACAATCCAGGAAAACATGATCTCACCAAGTAAACTAAATAAAGCCCCAGGGGCCAGTCCTGGAGAAACCCAGATATGTGACCTCTCAAAGAATTCAAACTAACTGTTGTGAGTAAACGCAAAGAAATTCAACATAACACAAGGAAGGAATTCAAAATTGTATCAGATAAATTTAACAAAGAAATTGAAATAATTAAAAAGAATCAAGTAGAAATTCTGAGTTGAAAAATGCTACTGACATTGAAGAAAGCATCAAAGTTTTATAAGGACAGAAGTGATCAAGCAGAAGAAAGAACTAGTGAACTTGAAGACAGGTTATTTGAAAATACACAGTCAGAGGAGACAAAAGAAGAAAGAATAAAAACCAATGAAGCACACCTACAGGATCAAGAAAGCCTCAAAAGGGCAAATCTAAGAGTTACTGGCCTTAAAGCTGAGGCAGAAAAACAGATAAGGGTAGAAAGTTGGTCAAGAGGAATAATAACAGAGAACTTCCCAAACCTAGGAATGATATCAATGTCAAAGTACAAGAAGGTTACAGAATACCAAGCAGATCTAACCCAAAGAAGACTATCTCAAGGCTTTTAATAATCAAACTCCCAAAGGTCATGGGGAAAAAAAGGATCCTAAAAGCAGCAAAAGAAAAGAAAAAAATAACATTCAATGGAGCTCCAAATATGTCCATCTGGCAGCAGATTTTTCAGTGAAAACCTAACAGGCCAGGAGAGAGTGTCATGACATATTTAAAGTGCTGAAAAAAAAAAACATTTATCCTAAAATAGTATAACTGGTGAAAATATCCTCTGAACGTGAAGGAGAAGTAAAGACTTTGCCATACAAACAAAACCTGAGGGATTTCATAAACATCAGACCTGTTCTACAATAAATGCTAAAGGGAATTTATCTTTTTCTTTCTTTTTTTTTTTGAGATGGAGTCTCACACTGTCACCCAGGCTGCAGTGCAGTGGTGCAATCTCAGCTCACTGCAACCTTCATCTCCTGGGTTCTCCTGCCTCAGCCCCACAGGTAGGTGGGATCACAGGTGCCCGCCAAAACACCTGGCTAATTTTCTATATTTTTAGTAGAGATGGGGTTGTGCCACATTTTCCAGGATGGTCTCCAACTCCTGACCTCAAGCGATCAGCCCACCTCAGCCTTCCAAAGTGCTGAGATTACAGGCATGAGCCACCGTGCCCAGCCTGCAAGTTTTTCAATCAGAAAGAAAAGGAGGTTGATGAGTAATAAGAAATCAACTGAAGGTACAAAACTCACTGGTAATAGTAAGTACACAGAAACATGCAGCACATTATAAACACTGTAAATGTAGTATATAAAATACTCTGATCTTAAGGAGAAAGACTAAAAGATGAACCAATCAAAAATAATAATGACAACTTTTCAAGACATAGAAATTATAATGAGATATAAACAGAGACAACAAAAAGTTAAAAAGCAAGGGGCTAAAGTGTAGAGCTTTTATTGGTTTTATTTTTCCTTCTGTGTGTTTTTGTCTATGCAGTGTTAAGTGGTTATCAGCTTAAAATAATAGGTTGTAAGACAGTATTTGTAAGACTTGTCATAACCTCAAATCAAAAACCATATAACATATACCTAAAAAATAAAAAGGAAGAAATTAAATCATACCACAAGACAAAATCATCTTCAATAAAAGGAAGAAATGAAGGAATGAAGAAAAGAAGACCACAAAACAAGCAAGACAAACAATATAATGGCAGAACATATCCTTACTTCTCAATAACAATGGAAATGCACTAAACTCTCAAATCAAAAGACACAGAGTGGCTCTGAATGGATAAAAAAAATAAAATAAAATAACAAGACCCAATGATCTGTTGTCTACAAGAAACACAGTTCACTTATAAAGACACGCATAGACTGAAAATAAGCAGATGAAAAAAAGATATTCCATGGCAACAAAAGCAAAAAAGAGCTGGAGTAGCTACACTTGTATCAGAAAAAATAGATTCCAAGACAAAAACTCTAAGAAGAGACAAATAAGGTCACTATATTATAATAATACAGAGGTCAACTGAGTAAGAGAATATAACAATTATAAATATATATGCATTCAACAGTGGAGCACCTAGATATATGAAAAAAATATTAGAGATAAAAAGAGAGATAGACTTCAATACAGTAACAGCTGGAGACATCAACTCACCACATTCAGCAATGGACAGATCCTCCAGATAGAAAAGTAACAAAGAAACATCACACTTAATCTACACTATAGACCAAAAGGACCTAACAGATATTCACAGAACACTTCATACAAAGGTCACAAGATACACGTTCTTTTCCTCTGCACACAGATCATTCTCAAAGATAGGTCATGTTAGGTCACAAAACATGTCTTCAAACATTCAAAAAAAAGTGAAATAATATCAAGCATCTTCTTTGGCCATAATGGAATAAAAATAGAAATAAATGACAAAAAGAATTTTGGAAGACGTACAAATGCATGGAAATTAAACAATATGTTTTGAAAGACCAGTGAGTCCGTGTAGAAACTAAGAAGGAAATTGAAAACTTTCTTAAAACAAACGATAACAGAAACACAACATATAAAATCTATGGGATACAGCGAAAGCAGTACTAAGAGGAATGTTTACAGCTGTAAGAGCTTATATAAAAAAAGGAGAAAAACTCAAATAAACAACCTAACAATGCATCTTAAAAAACTAGAAAAGCAAGAGCAAACCAAACACAAAATTAGAAGAAAAACAATAATAAAGATCAGAGTAGAAATAAATGAATTTGAAATGAGAATACAACAGATCAACAAAATAAAAAGATGTTTTTTAAAAAGAAAGAAAAACAAAACTGACAAACCTCCACCCAGACTAAGAAAAAAGGAGAGAAGATCCAAATAATTAAAATTGGAGATAAAAAAGGAGACATTACAACTGATACTACAGAAATTCAAAGGATCACTAGTAGCTACTAGGAGCAACTATATGCCAATAAATAGGAAAATCTAGAAGAAATGCATAAATTCCGAGAAATATTCAACCTACTAAGATCGAACCACAAAGAAATCCAAAACCCAAACAGACCAATAACAAGTAACGAGATCAAAGCCATAATAAAAAGGTCTCCCAGTGAAGAAAAGCCTAGGACCCAATGGCTTCACTGCTGAATTCTACCAAACATTTAAATAAGAATATCAATCCTACTTAAACTCTTCCAAAAAGTAGAAGAGGAGGGAAAACTTCCAAGCTCACTCTGTGAGGCCAGAATTACCCTGATACCAAAACCAGAAAAATGAAACATCAAAAAAAGAAAACCACAGCCAATAGCCCTGATGAACACTGATGCAGAAATCTTCAACAAAACACTAGCAAACCAAATTCAACAACACGTTAAAAAGATCATTCACCATGACCAAGTGGGATTTATCCCAGGAATACAAGGATGATTCAACATATGCAAATCAATCAATGTGATACATCATATCATTAGAATGAAGAAGAAAAACCATATGATCATCACAATTGATGCTGAAAAAGCATTTGATAAAGTCCAACATCGCTTCATGAAAACCCTCAAAAAACTGGGTACAGAAGGTACATACCTCAATACAATAAAAGCCATATATGACCAACTCACAGCTAGTATTATTTTAAATGGTGAAACACTGAAAGCCTTTTCTCTAAGACCTGAAACAAAACAAGGATTCCTACTTTCAACACTGTTATTCAACACAGTACTGGAAATCCTAGCCAGCGCAATCAGACTCCCCCCAAAAAAAAAGAAAAGAAAAGAAAGAAAGAAAAGAAATAAAGGGTTTGCAAATTGGAAAGGAAGAATTCAAATTATCCTTGTTTGCAGATGATATAATCTTGCACTTGAAGAAACTTGAAGACTCCGAAAAACTATTAGAACTGATAAATTCAGTAAAGGTGCAGAAAATCAACATATAAAAATCAGAGCATTTCTATACACCGACAGTGAACAATCTAAAAAAGAAATCAAGATACTAATCCTATTGACAGTAGCTACAAAGAAAAGTAAATATCTAGGATTTAACTTGACCAGAGAAGTGAAAGATCTCTACAATGAAAACTATAAAACACTGATGCAAAAAATTGAAGAGGAAACAAAAAATGGAAAGATAATCCATGTTCATGAACTGGAAGAATCAATACTATTAAAATGTCCATACTACCCAAAGCTATCTAAAGATTCAGTATAATCCCTATCAAAATACTAAAGACATTCTTCTCAGAAAAAGAAAAAAAAAATCCTAAAATTTATTTGGAATCACAAAAGACCTAGAACAGGCAAAACTATCCTAAGCAAAAAGAACAAAATGAAAGAATCATATTACCTAACTTGAAATTATAATACAGAGCTGTAATAACCAAAATGACATGGTAATGGCACAAAAATAGACACTTAGATCAGTGGAAGAGAATAGAGAATCCAGAGGTAAATCCATACATCTATAGTAAACTCATTTTCAACAAAGATGACAAGAATACACATTGGGAAAAGGACAGTCTCTTCAATAAATGATGCTGGGAAAACTAGATATTTATATGCAAATGAATGAAACTTGACCCCTATCTCTTCCCATATACAAAAATCAAATCAAAATGGATTACAGACTTAAATCTAAGATTTCAAACTATGAAACTACTGACAGAAAAATTTGGGGAAACTCTCCGGAATACTGGTCTGGGCAAAAATTTCTTGAGTAATACCCCACAAACACAGGCAACAAAGTAAAAATGGATAAATGGGATCACATCTAGCTTAAAAGCTTCTGCACAGCAAAGAAAAACACAAAGTGAAAAGACAACCCACAGAAAGAGAGAAAATATTTGCAAACAACCCATCTGACAAAGGAGTAATAACTAGAATATAAAAGGAGCTCAAACACTATAGGAAAGATATCTAATAATCTGATTTTTAAAATGGGCAAAAGATCTGAATTGACATTTCTCAAAAGAAAATATACGAATGACAGCCCGGGCATGGTGGCTCATGCCTGTAATACCAGCACTTTGGGAGGCGGAGGAAGGCAGATCACCTGAGGTCAGGAGTTCGAGACCAGCCTGGCCAACATGGTGAAACCCCATCTCTACTAAAAATACAAAAATTAGCTGGGCGTGGTGGCATGCACCTGTAATCCCAGCTACCCAGGAGACTGATGCAGGAGAATTGCTAGAACCCGGGAGGCAGAGGTTGCAGTGAGCCAGGATTGTACCACTACACTGCAGCCTAGGCCATAGAGCAAGACTCTGTCTCAAAAAAAATATATATATACACACACACACACACACACACACACACACACACATATATATGACAAACAGGTATATGAAAAGGTGCTCAACCATTGACATTCTTCACAAAATTAGAAAAAACTAACTGAACACATGAAGCTAGAGACTAGGAGGATGGTTACCAGAGGCTAGCAAGGGTAGTGGGGATGGGGGAAATGGAAATGGTTAATGGGTACAAAAAAGAAAAAAAAAAAAAACCCACAAAATGAAAACACTTAGTATTTGCTACACAACAAGGTAACTACAGAATTGTACATTTTAAAGTAACTGGATTGTTTGTAACACAAAGCATAAATGCTTGAAATGACGTATACCCCATTTAACCTGATGTGGTTATTATGTATTGCATGCCTGTATCAAAGTATCTCATGTAACACATAAATATATATACCTATGACATACCCAAAAAAATTACAAATAAAAATATTTTTTACAAAGTAGTGAGATGCGTATGAAAAGTCAAAATAATGAGACGCAGATACTAATATCGGAGTATTGACTTTTGATACCTAAAATTTGGATTTGGTAATGTTTGGAATGTGCTCTAAAATGATTATACAAAAAAGGAGGAAAATTTGCTCCAAAAAGAATGATATAAATAGACCAAAAAGGGTTTAATCCAACAAAGCTGAAAATGAAATAATAAAGCTGGTTTACAAGCCATAAGTCAAACGCTATAGCTGTCAGATAGTTGTGTCTATTTATTTGGGTAATACCGAAATAGGGTAAGGCAGGGACTCAAAGAGATGACATATAATTAGAATCATGAAATATATAAACTGTATCCAAGGATAGACAGTTATGTGTGTTCTTTGTATCATTTCATTTCAGTTGAGGTTGGGCATACAGCCATAATCTTAGAATCCAAATTAGGGTACAATAAAAAAAATTGTAACTAATCTCTCCTCAAGCATATGCAATTGAAGCTGCAATATACATTTTGGTTTTTATTTTAATGGACGTGAATGGAAAAGTAAGAAAATGGGAGCACAATGAATCAGAGTGAGGTCTGAAGCTAATCTTTAGAAATGGTGAGGACACAGAAAGTCACAGATAAAGATCGAGCCTATGTCACTATGATCTCTGTCTTCCTAATTTGAGCCCAGAGTGACATCTAGTCTTTAAAATTGGAAATTAAAAAGAGAGCTGATCTATGATTACTGACTCCAGCCATGCATACACCCTCCACTTTCTTTTTTGCTCAGGCTGAAGCTGAAAAAATTACTACATTTTAACATGAATTTATTTATTTATGTCTGGGAATGGGTGAAATAATAAGATGTCTTTGATTCTAAAATATTAACTCTATGATATAGTACTCTTATAGTCTCTCTTTTTAAAAAGAATCTTTAAAAAATAGAACCACCACATACAATTCTCATATACCTCATAAAAAATGAACACGAGGTGTTCAACAGCACTTACCATAAAAGAAAACACCAACCGAACAATTACATTTGTTGTATAATCATGTGTCTCAAACTAAATATCCTATAGGAATATTTTACATTCTTGATGAACAACCTCACCTTCACAAGGCAGGTTTCTTTAAAAAAATTCCAGGAAATTAGGAATGACAGTTAGTGAACTACAGGCCACCAATGAAATATCATCTGGCTTCAGCTGCACTATTTGATTTCCATGAGCTCCTTTAGAGCCCTTTATTTACAAGGAGGCTAGGGCTCCTCTGGAGTATAAACCTGAAGATACGAGATTGATTGCTGAAGAAGTCAGTTTTAAGAATACTTTTAAAATGCAATCATTGCAGCCATAAAATTTAAAGAAATCATACTTAAGTGTTTAGTAAAAATTAATATTGCAACACTCACTGCCACACTAAATCAGAGGGTTAAAGTCAGAATATCAATACTGTCAGTTACTCTTCTACAATACTTAAACTTCATTCAACTATTTTTCAACAGAAATAGGAATGCAGCTTCATAGAAAAAGTATACTCAAATGGATACGCTGAAAAAACAATTGGAATCCACTGTGAATTCAGATCATTTACAGGTAGAAATAAATTATGTAGGTCTAAAAATCATTGTAATGTTATATTCAAGAGTTCCCAGTTCAACTGTAAATTGATAGAGATTTACATAGTTTCAATATTAAAATAAAAATGGCAAGATTGTATTTTTTGAGGGGACAAGGAGTTAAAATTAATAGAAAGATGCTTTAAATCTATTCCAAAGAGTGATTAATTGTAGTATTTTCTGTATGAAACATGCTACATGAAAACAGCATAATCAATCAGAACAGCTTTAGAATCAGGGTGAGTGGCCTAGACCTGGCCCTGGGTCTGCCATGCAAAGGACAATGGTACCTTGGACAACAGGACTGCTCAGTGTGTGAGCACAGGAGCCAGGCAGTAACTGTGGATGGAACAGAGAACTCTTAATGCCTTGGTGAGCTGATCACATAATCTCTAATTTCTAAATTTATGATTCAGGGCAAAGGAGAGAACATCACTGGCCAAACTGATTCTGCAATACTTTATGGTGGCTCATGTACTAGGAATAGGACCTATATAATAAATAAGAGCTTGATATATTTATATAGTCAAGATTAGAAGCAGGACTTCCTGGCTGTGTTAAATATGTCTTACATTTATTAACATAATAATCACATGAAAGGAAAATACGGTCATGTGTCACATAAACACATTTTGGTCAAAGATGGACTGCATACATGACAGTAGTCCCATAAGATTGTAAGGCTGTTTTTCTTTTGTGCCTTTTCTATGTTTAGGTACACAAATACTTACCATTGTGTTACAATTGCCTACACTACTCAGGACAGTAGTAGCAATAGGCTACATCGTATAGCCTAGGTGTGTAGCAGGCTATACCATCCACGTTTGTGTCAGTACACTGTATTATGTTCACACAATGACAAAACTGCCAACGATGCATTACTCAGAATGTATCCCTATCATTAAGCAATGCATAAATGGACCAAAATGTTTTCTGGGCCCACTGATGTAGTGACTTCTTAAATGGGAGATAAAACCTCTAACATTAAAATATACCAGATTATTCAGACCATAAAGAGTGTCCATATTTTCCTCCCTTCTTTCACTCCCCAAAGTGAATGCCAGCAATAAAATCATCCAGAAAGACACCCCTCTCAGACTTACTGAGAACTAAATATACACAGTCATGACAAAAATTTTCATCATGTAAGGCGTATTCTTTATATTGTCATTCAGGTTTTTAACTTCAGTTGCAAGGAAGTATAATTCTCTGTCATTAGAGATCATTGAGGAATAAAGTAAATGCTGCTATTACAGCTGAAATCATCAAGCTGAGCACCTGCTCTGAGATCATGAGTGAGGGATACACTGCTGAGGTCTGATTGTTCTTCACTTTCAAGAATGTTCTGATTCCTTTTGAAAGACAATTTTTAAGAAAAATTAAGGTAAAACTAACAGTAACAAAGTTGACATAGATTGTTGGAATGAAAATCAAAGATTCGAAGTAAGCTAAATTTTTATATTATTATTATTATTATTATTATTATTATTTTCTTCTGCCCCCAAAAATCTGCAGGAAAGTAGTAAGGTAAATTTTTAACAAGGTCTTTAGGAAAAACAATTTAGGTCAAGTCAATTCTTTGTCTCTAAATGGGGGATCATTTGTTATTAAATGTTCTGTCTAAAATTCACAGCAATGCCTAGTACAGACCAGAAACTCTAGAATGTACTAAGGTATAAATGTAAGGATGAGTAAGTGGGGAAAGACCTTATGCTAGTTGAAAAGTTGGATATGACATCAGGCCCAGTGGCTGATGCCTATAACCCCAGCACTTCAGGAGGCCAAAGTGAGAGGCTCACTTGAGCCCAGGAGTTTGAGAACAGCCTGGGCAACATAGTGAGACCTTGTCTCTACAAAAGAATTAAAAAATTAGCCAGGCATGGTGGCGCATGCCTGTAGTCCCAGCTACCCAGGAGGCTGAGGTGCGAAGATCACTTGAGCCCAGGAGTTCAAGATTGCGGTGAGCCATAATTGCACCACTGCACTCCAGTCTGGATGACAGAGTGAGACCCTGTCTCAAAAAAAGAAAAATAAATGTTGGATATGAACATGGTTTATTCAGGGGTCACTGAGGATCCCCTACCTTGTTACTTGAAATACTTTTCAAGTATTGCAAAATAGGGACGGACAAGAAAATGAAGCAAAATTCTGAAGCCTTGAAAACGTAAATGTGGACACGATAAACTGACAGTCCCTGCAGGTTCCTAAGTAGAGGACTGACACCAGAAATTTACCTAAGAGTTGGGCACGGTGGCTCACGGCTGCAATCTTAGCATTTTGGGAGGCCGAGGCAGGTGGATCACCTGAGGTCAGGAGTTCAAGACCAGCCTGACCAACAAGGTGAAACCCTGTCTCTTAAAAATACAAAAATTAGCGAGGCATGGTGGCAGGTGCCTGTAGTCCCAGATACTCAGGAGGCTGAGGCAGGAGAATTGCTTAACCTGGGAGGCAGAGGTTGCAATGAGCTGATATCACGCCACTGCACTCCAGCCTGGGCAACGGAGAGAGACTCCATCTCAAAAAAAAAAAAAAAAAAGGACCAGGAGTGGTGGCTCCCTCCTGTAATCCCAGCATTTTGGGAGGCCGAGGCAAGCAGATCATGAGGTCAGGAGATCAAAAACATCCTGGTTAACACATTGAAACCCTGTCTCTACTAAAAATACAAAAAATTAGCCAGGTGTGGTGGCGGGTGCCTGTAGTCTCAGCTACTTGGGAGGCTGAGGCAGAAGAATGGTGTGGACCTGGAAGGCGGAGCTTGTAGTGAGTCAACATCTCGCCACTGTGCTCCAGTCTGGGTGACAAGAGTGAGACTAAGTCTCAAAAAAAAAAAAAGAAAAGAAATTTACCTAATATTTCTACAATGGATATAGAACCACCAGATAACATGCTTTTGAGAGGGAAGACTAGAAACACAAGGAAGTGTGGAATTGCATCTATAAGCACCTGAACAATCTTATCTTTTTCATTAGACTCAAATGTGACCACCATGGGTGGGGTGGGAAGAAAGATTAAGCAATACTAAAATAAGCCACTTACTGCTGTCCACGCATTTCTTTTGCACCGGGCACACAGCCATCCATCACAGATCTCATGAGAAGGAATACCATAACAACCTATAAAATAATAGTATGTATCCATGCATTAGGTCTTTTTCACCTTTAAAATATTGCAGATCTCAGTACTGAAATAAATAAAAATGGAACACTAGCCTACCATACTGTCTTGATTCTCACTGTATAGAACAAAACATAAGCAAGGTGAATGTGAGTCTTATTGATAACTAACACAATAGTTATAGAGAATACTTATGGAACATCTTGAATGGGTAATAAAATTTTAAAATGTCAAGTCTACTAATTTGTTCACACACAGACATCTCAAAATAAGTTGCAATCCACGGGGCAAAGTTTAAGGAAATGTTAAAAATAATACAATAAATATACTGTGACCTAATATTATTAAATTAATTTAAATTTTGAAGTAATTTAAAATTACTTCAAAAATTAAGTCTAACTACCTTCAACCTCAATGATAAGGCAAATGTTGCAAATTCAGAGTTAGCAATGAAGGAATATTTTCAATTCAATTTGTCTATTCAGCTCATGCCTGACCCAAAATAACTATCTAAGGTGATGGCTGATTATGCAAATATACATAGCAATTACATGGCATCAAGGAACACATGTCACTCTGACTTCTTGAGATAAGAGAATTTTGAAATATTTAAATGAGTAATTTTTAATATTTCTGATATTAAAACCCCCTCCTTATAGGAGGGTTAAGATTTAATGAGTAATTTTTGAAAATTTCTGTAACATTTGAGATGGAAACAAAATAACAGAAATGTAATTTCCCGAGAAAAAAATCTATCATAGTTAACCATGTCCATGAAATAATGAGTTAAAGCATATGTGTATAAAATAGTATGGTTACACTGCATAGCTGCTACATTCAGGAATCAGATTATATCCCAATTATTTTGTGTCCTGGTGCTTTACCTATTGTATACACATAACAATGTAAGGTGTGTATATGCATGTGTGTGTGTTCCAAATTGCCTTCAATACGAAAACAAGATGGCTATTATTATATTTCAAGCAGATACTATTTAAATCCTTTAAGTAGATAGTATCTAATCAATCAATAAATGATAAATGACGAAGTTGTTTCAACCCTAATATAAAGCAATTATTACTCTGAGGTAAATACAGAAGATAGTATCTATATTATAAACCATTCAAACTACATTGACAGAGGACAGGCCATACCTAAGTGAGTTACTAGAATTATGTGATTTGGTAAGATCTGGAATATTAAAATGCCTTAAAATACAGTTGTAGTATATGAGATCCCTTTTACATATTTCATAGGATTTACATGGCAGATCAATAAATGTTTACCACTTATCCAACTGTTAAAAATAATAAATTGAGATAGGTGTGGAGACTATCTCAGTCCAGGGGTAAAACAACTGTAATGAGTGTTCTCCCCTGGAAAGCAATAGAGATTTCCACCCTTACGAATGAAAAAAAGTTAACTCAATACAACAATTCTGAGAATAACCAAAGGAACATCCATTTCTCTTTTAAAAGTCACAAAGAAAAACAGTCTTCAACAATATCAGACTTTCAAATTAAGTTTTTATAAACTAGATCTTAAAGTAAGTAAAATTCAAGTATGTGAAAGGAACCCCATGATAACTCCTCACCTGAACCCCAAACAAACAAACCAACAAAAAAAAAAACCCAGACCTGCTCTCCACTGATACTACACGAAAGTGGTGAAAAAAAGATGAATATACTAACTCATACTTTTACTAGAAGAAATGTGAAAAAGAATGATATAACCATGAAGAATGCCAATAGTCCATGCAACAGATCTGACAGGTTCCAAAAACGTGAGAAATAAAGATGATGTGAAATGCTGAAAAGCCAGTGATTGATGAATTATAGATCCATTTACTTGCATGAACCCGTACGCAGCACTTTGCACAGGAAATCAGAAGACTTGTTCCATCCTCTTCAAGGAAGGCATTGGGTGGAGAATATTCTATATTTTCTTCACTATAAATAAAACACATCTCTGGTATAAGGGGCTTAGTCTTTCCTTCCAACGTAATGACTTCATCTAATTTTGTCTCCCATCTAGCATCATTTTCTTCATTGCTGCTATCTGGCTGAAAAACACAACGTTTCCACATGAGTGAAAAACATGGAAAAGAGCTCATCATTCTAGTCACTCAAATCCACTAACTCCTGTTCCAGACACTAACTTCTAACTTTTGTTCTTCCTGTTGTTCTCCTTGATCAAACTACTAGTTTTTTGGTTTTTGTTTTTTTTTTAAATCAACATTCCACCTCAGACTCCCACCCAAAAGCTAATCTGCAGGAACAGGACAATATTCTATCATGTCTGTTCATATAAGAAAGTGACTAGCTAATCAAATTGTGTCTTCCCAAAATTAGTTCATGGAAAGCATCAATTCTTTTGCTTCTTCATATGCACTAGGGTTAAGAGATCTGTTTTCATTTACTGAAGAATCATATTTTGCTACACTTGAAGGAGTGTACAAAGACCCAGTTTTAATCTGTGCAGCAGTATTAGGAGAGGCTTTAAGAATTTTTGCCTCATCACAATATTTGAAAGCGAGAGAGAGAGAACTGGCACATGTCACTAAATAAGAAAGAATAATGCATCAAACAAAACTATTACCTCACACCAAAAGATAGAAAAAACATTTAGTACATTTAGTATTTACTTGAAAGTATAAGTAATGAATTACCTCACAGATTTTATATTATTTTATGTTTTATACTGTATTATTTTATATTAAATCTCCACGAATCTTACGATTTTAGTTTGAATTTTTTCATTATTGAGACATATACAGATTATAATGTAGAAATAAGAATCAATAAGTAGCTAAAACCCAGAAATTTAATGACTAAAGGAAGAGAAAAATAATGTTTATCACTCACCAGTGCCACATTAAAAAACATGAAGGGAATAAATTATTTCCTCTGTTACAAAGGTCTGAAAATGTGAGATACCACACATTTTCTTGCTCTGAAATGTCTGAACAGAACAGTTTATTTTTATAAGGAACTCTAAGACAGACATAATCTTGAATAAAATATTTGTTTCTATAAATAAAAATATAACCCAAAACATAATGTTCATGTCAATATACTTCATAATCTATTGTACCTTAAAATGAACCACATAGTTCCACCCTTACAAGATTCCTAAAGATCATTTCAACTGTTTGAGTGCTGAGGACTGTGACCCTCCATTGGCTGAGGTGCTATCAGTATCATATCTATGGAATGATGCTGAAAACATCACCAAGCACAGCCAGCTGATGAGGATGAACTGGAAATTTCGTTTGTAGTGAGTCTTGGCTGTGTCTTTTGCATGTTCCACATGGGAAGGTGAAGAGACACTTAAAATTTGGACCTAGGGCTGACATTTCTATTATTTGAGAATGACATTTTCAAACAACAACCAAAAAAAACAGAGATAAACTTAAACAAGTTCTATCTTTGAAAGCTTCTACTATTTGTAAGCTTTAAGTTGTGTTTCTTGGTAAAAGAGGTAGAAAAGTTGAAAGTAACCCCCCCCCATGAAATAAAATAAGATACTCAGAAAAGATTTGGGAGACCAAAGTAGAAGGATCGCTTGAGGTCAGGAGCTCAAGACTAGCCTAGGCAAAATAGTAAGACCAAGTCGCCAGAAAAATTAAAAAATAAATTTAAAACATTAGGCAGGTATGGTGGCTCACACCTATAGTCCTAGCTACTGTGGAAGCTGAGGCAGAAGGATAGCTTGAGCCAGAGTACAAGCCTACGTGGGGTCATGATTATGCCACTGCACTTCAGCCTGGGCAACAGAGCACGACCCTATCTCAAAAGAAAAAGATAAAATATTTTCAGAAAAGTGTCTCCCAAGGAGAATGTAGAAAGTGTTTGTGGTTCTATGAAAGCCATCAGCTACCTAAGGATGTCTTCCTTCTTCTGTGCAAAGGAAGCCCACAACAATTTACAGTGATCTTGTGGTATGTGGTCACACGGAAAGCAGAGCAAAGAAGGCAACTGTGACAGCAGCTCCCCTTTACCTTATGGTATGGCATGAGCAGAGTGCAGATGGCACAGTGCGGCTTCATCCTGGCCACTGTTGCATTATACTCTTGTTCAGCTGCGAAGTTAGGGGACTTCGTCTGCCAAAGGTGGACGAGAGGTTTCGCCCAAGACTCTGTTTCTTCCACTTCCTCCTCAATGGACAAAACCTCAGGCAATTCTTAAGGGAGAAGGCAGGAAAATATCGTGAGCATGGGAACCAGGGAAAACAATCACCCTGAGTACAAAAAAAGCAAACATTCCACAGAATCTGTGATACTGAGGCCAGAAACCAAACCTATTTTGTCTTTCAAATACATCCTGAGAGAGCCAGAATAAGGGAAGTTGCCTTATAATCCTCCTCAAGCCTCAAAGCCTAGATCAGATCTCATGGCCAGACAACCACCGTCGTTTTGTGACCCTCCCCATCCCTACCAGAAATAATTACACTGTTCCCTCCTTCCCACATTACTCCTTCCGTGTCTCTACTGCTACGGTAAAAGCTCCAATACTAAAATAGGTTTGTGTGTATGAGATTATCTTCTAGTTATCAGAGTAATTCACAATCCAGAAACTACTTTGCCAATTTTTACTTTCTTCATCTAACATAGTACACGGCTCAATAAAAGTTTAATTGAACTTCACTGAATTAACTCCTGGGTTCAAGAATTTATTACAATTAACATTTTTACAGAGCAGCTATAAAGTGCCAAGCAATATACTGGCATTACACAGATATAAAAGAAAATCCCTAGTCAGATCTTCTCATTTGTTCCATAAAATACCCCTAGAGGGTCAAGTCTTTTAAATGTATATTTCTTTTTTCTTTTTCTTTCTTTCTTTTTTTTAAGATGGAGCTTTGCTCTTCATGCCTAGCTGGAGTATAATGGTGCCATCTCAGCTCACTGCAACCGCTGCCTCCGGGGTTCAAGCCACTCTACTGCTTCAGCCTTCCGAGTAGTTAGGATTACAGGCGCCCACCACCACGCCTGGCTAATTGTTTTTGTATTTTTAGTAGAGATGGAGTTTCACCACGTTGGCCAGGCTGATCTAGAACTCCTGACCTCAGGTGATCCACCCACCTCCGCCTGCCAAAGTGCTGGGATTACAGGCATGAGCCACCAAGCCTGGCCTAAAATGTATATTTCTTTACTCCACAAGAACAGCACTTTATAAAATCTTACAGAGCACCAGAAAAATACAGAAAGACACAACATGTTAGCAAAAAACTCTTCATGCCTATAGCAGAGGGCAGTACATCAGAGCAAGTGGCCAGAATAAAAGCTGCACCCAGTGTCTAGGGCTGTGACACATTCTAAACATCTGCATGAGTAGCTTTCATAGTCCGATAAATGAATACTGTAGAGCAATGTGCTTAACTACAAAGCACTGGTGAGTGAGTGTGTTCCAGCCCTTGCCATGTTGACTTACCTGTTTCAGAAAAAGTCAAATTAGATTTGCACTGATGGCAAAATGGGAAGGACTGAATGAGGCTGAAAATAACTCAAAATATGTCAAATGTCAACTGTAGCACAAAGGGTGGCATTATTATAATAATCATGTTATCATGGTTGTTGTTATTATTTTTACAATGGAAAACACTTGGTATTCACCCATGGGTAGAGTATTTGAAAACAAAACAAAAGATAAGAATCTTTGCCTATATTTGCAATAAAGTAATCTGACTCTAAATGTAAACTGTTTCTCGCAGCACTTGGCCTCACCATAATAGCAAAAGGAGATGGCTAAAAAATTATTATAGCACAGGATAGACTACAGCTAATTTTATGCATTTATGATTTAATACTGCACCTTTATATTTGGTTATATCCGTGTTTGTGTGCATATGTTGTGATAAATTTTAACTTTTTATAATAGATTTATGTTTATAGTAGTAAACGATAAAACAGTCTTGTATCTGCATATATTTTATGCATTCATGACCTATCTTTTTCTTTATTTTTTAAATATTTCCAGGCTATATGATTCATTTGTGAGTTTTTTCAAATTATTCCAAGTCTATGAGAAATGTTCTAATGTACTTATTGAAAAAAAATTGCATGTAAGTAGACCCAAACAATTCAAACCAGTGATGTTCAAGGAGTCAACTGGAATTGAAAGATAACCGCCATTCTCAAAACATGATCTGTGAACTCCAGGGGATGCACAATCCTGTTGCATGGCATCTGTATAGTCAAAACTACTTTCATAATAACGCACGTTATTTGACTATGTTACCCAGTTGAGATTTGTAACAGTGATACAAAAGCAGTAGAGAGTAAAATTGTTGGTGCCTCAGCATGAATCAAGTGGTACCAAAGGAATCATTATATTGACTACCTCATACTTACAGAGGTAACAAAAAGGCAGTTTCTCTTAGTAATGCCTTTGATGGGGGGAAGCATCAATTTTATTACATCTGTGGAAAAAAAGGAATGTATGCATAAAGTATTTCTGTGCACACTGAAGTTCAAGAGTAGTCTTTAGAAAAGCCCTTGTACAATTCATTGAACTGCGGATTGAATTGCCTGCCATTTTCATGGAATGCCACTTTTTCCATGAAAAAAATTATTAGCAGACAAACTACGGTCATTCAGACTTGGGTGGCTGGCAGGAATTCTCTTGAAAATAAACAAAAAAAACCTGTCAATTTTTTAAAAAACAACTAGAGTATTTGTCAACAATGATAAAAATCAAGCTTATAAGTCACAATTAAAATTTCTGGAAAATTTGTATCCATTACTGTAAGCTCAACAGATTCCAAATGCTTAAATCTGTCTCTGGTGGAAGTGATAATAATAATGAATGTAATTTTTTATATCATATAAAGAGATGCATCAACATCTAAAAGATCTGGATAACTCACATCTTTGTTTGCCAACGCATAGTAACAAAAATCATGCATGGATTAAAAAGCCACTTAAAATGCAAGACACACCAATGAACTTTCAGCTTAATAGAGTACAAAAAATTCACTGATATGATTTTAGGTTCCACACTGAAACTAAACTACTGTTTGTCAGGTTTTGATAAAGAGTCAAAGAAGAACGTCCCCTTAACTATCTAGAAAGGTTATTAAAATACTGCTTGCTCCCTTTCCAACCACATTATCTGGGGGAAGCCAAAATTTTCATCATATTCTTCAACCAAAACAACATAGTGCAAGAGATTGAATGCAGAAGCAAATAAAAGAATGCAGCTGTCTTTTATTAAATCCAATACTAAAGACATTTGAAAAAAATATAACATCTCCCAATCCTGCAGCCCCTGGTAACTAGCATCCTACTCTCTGCTTTTAGAAGTTTGATGTTTTTAGATTCCACATATAAGTGAGATCATGTGGTATCTGTCTTTCTGTTCCTGGTTCAATTCACTTAACATAATGTCCACCAGTTTCATTCATGGAGCAGCAAATGTCAGGATTTCCTTCTTTTATAAGGTTGAACAGTATTGGACTGTGTACACACACAATATTTTCCTTATCCATTCCTTGATTGATGGATACTTCAGATTTATTTCATATTGTACTTATTGTGAATAATGCTGACTGCACATGTAAGTGCAGATATCTCTTTGACATACGGATTTCATTTCTCTTACATCCTTTGGACATACCCAGATGGGGATTTCTGGATCAAAAGGTAAACCTATTTTTAATTTTGTTCAGGAATCTTCATACTGTTACCCATAATGGCTGTACTAATTTACATTCCCACCAACATTGTACAAAGTTTCCCATTTCTCTATATCCTAACCAACACTTGTTGTCTTTTTGATAATAGCCATTCTAACAGGGATAAGAAGTGAGGATTTCACTTGCACTTTCCTAATGAGCTGTGATGTGGGGTGTTTTTCATATAACTGTTGGCCATCCATATGTCTTCTGCTGAGAAACATCTATTCAGGTCCTTTGCCCAGTTTTAATCCAGTTAATTGTTTTCTTGCTATTTAGCTGTTTAAGTTCCTTATATATTGGGATATATATATAAGGATATTATATATCCTTATATAATAATATTATTATCACTTCCATATTATAATCAGGTTTGGGGCTTTTTATATAGTAATCAGGTTTGGGGCTTTTCTTTATAGAAGAGTTTCCTGATTCCAACTCCTTATTCATTTCTGGTCTGTTCAGATTTCCTATTTCTTCAGGATTTAGTGTTGGTAGATGATTTGTGTCTTAAGAATTTATGCGCTGATTCTCGATTACCCAAAGTGTTGTTATAATTGTTTAGTCTTTTATTAATATGATCCTCTGTATTTCTGTGATATCAGTTGTAATGTCTTTCATTTCTGATTTTTAGTCTTCTTTTTTCCTTAATCTAACTAAAAGTTTGTCAATTTTATCTTTCCAGAAAAGGTATCTATTGGACCTTTGTACTGTTTTTCTATTCTCTATTTCATTTATTTCTGCTCTGATCTCTATTATTTCCATCCTTCTACTTTCTTTGGGCTTAGTTTGTTCTTCTTTTTCTAATTCCTTGTGGCGTAATATTAGGTTGAAATCCTTCTTTTTTGGTGTATGCATTTATTGCTAAAAACTTCCTTCTTCAAATGCTTTTTGCTGCATTTTGTAACTTTTCTTATGTTGTGTTTCCCTTTCCATTTGTGTAAAGATGTTTTTAAATTTCCCTTTAAATTTCTTCCTTGACTCATTGATTATTCACAGGAGCATATTCTTAATTTCCATGTATTTGTGAATTTTCTAAAATTCCTTGTTATTGGCTTCCAGTTTCATAGCATTGTGGTCAGAAAATACACCTGGTATAATGTCAGTCTTCTAGCATTTAGTAAAATGTGTTTTGTGGCCTAACATATGATCTATCCTGAAGAATGTCCCATGTATGCTTGAGAAGAATGTGTATTCTGCAGGTGTTCAACAGAAGGTTGCACTACTTAATGCCACCACAATAGGTATTAGATTTCAACATGAATTTTATTAGAGAGAACACACTGAAATCATACCAAGTTTCTTCATTCTTTGTCATTACTTTTTCTTTCTCTTTCTCTGGTTAATTTCAAGCGACCTGTCTTCAAGTTCACTGATTCTTTGACTTGAGACCACTGTTGAATCCCTCTTGGAATTTTTCAGTTCAGTTATTGTGTTCTTTATCTCCAGAATATGTTTGGTTCTCTTTTATGGCTTCTATCTCTTCGTTCAAATTCTCAACTTGTTTGTGCATTATCTTCCTGATTTCATTTAGTTGTCTATCTGTATTCACTTGCAGCTCATTAAGCTTCTTTAAGATTATTATTTTGAATTGCTTTTAGGCAGTTTGTAAATCCATATTTCTTTACTGTTGGTTACTCAGGTTTTATTTTGTTCCCTCAGTGGTGTCATGTTTCCCTGATTATTCATGATTCTTGTGACCATGAGTTGGTATCTATGCATTTGAAGAAGCAGTGACTTATCCCAGTCTTTGTAGATTGGCTTTGGCTTGGAAAACCCTTCACCAGTCAGCCCATCCAGATTTTCTAGGCAGGCCATCTGGCATGGTCCAAGGGTAGGCTTGCTCCTGGAATCCTCCAGCCTTATGTCTGCATCAGTATGTGAGCTGGCCTGGCACCTGAGTTCATGGGGTTGTATCTGGGGCCTAAGTCTACCATGTAAGAACTGGAGCTTGGGACTACTGAGTTAGGCCAGGATCTTGGGTTCATGGGGGCCAGCTTGGCACCAATGTTCCACTGGCGTGGTCCTGTCAACTGGATCCACAGGGATGTTCCTGGATGCTTGGTCTGTGGGAGTTGGCCCAATGCCAGAGTCTTCTGTGGTAGACCTGTACCCTGGGTTCACTAGGGCAGGCATGAAAACCAGGTCCACAAGTGCTGGACTACATCCTAGACCAGGGGAACAGCTTGGAGCCTGAGTCTGTGGGGGTTGTCTTGGCTCTGGAGTAGGCCTGGAGTCTGGGACTGTAAATGCTGGTTACTGTTGAGGCAGGCTTGGAGGCTGGCTTCGTGGGTGCTGATCTAGAATCTAAGGATGTGGGTACTGACCTGACACTTGAGCTAGTCTTGAGGCTGAGAGATGGCCTGACACTGGAGCAATCCTGGAGGCTCAGTCTGCAGGTACCAGCCAGGAATCTAGGGTTATGGGACTGTGTGGTGCTGGGTTTCACTGCAACAGACCTTAGATTGGGGTCTGAGGCAAAATCTGGTTCTCACAACACTCTCCTTCCCACACAGGTATCCCTATCGCTCTCCTCACTGTACTGCCTGGGGTTAGGGGCGCGGTAATACAGGTAATGCAAAACTGTCCTTCCCATCTCTTCAATGCATCTTTTTTCATTTATGTGCTATACTCAGGTGCCATCATCTCTCCTCTGGTTCCCGTATGTCTTTTGAAGACATTTTTGAGCATTGATAGTTGTTAAATTGATGTTTCTGCCAGGGGACAAGCGCTGTGAAGTCCTATTCAACCGCCTTGCTGATGTTTCTAATTATTTTTTATGGTTTGGGAAAATCATTATTTTTTATGAAAATAAATGTAACTATTTAAGTAAATGTAGTTTTTATTGCTACTTTTAAATGAATTAATATAATTTAAATTTTCCCTGGTGTGATTTCCAGTAAGTAAGTATCAATAAAATAAACGCACAAAAAAGGAAATAAAAGAATCTTCTTTCGGGTCCTCAGAAGAGTTAAGAACATAAGGCTTCCTGAGACCAAAAAGACTGAGAACCACTGGCATATACATGTGCACATTTTTCTAAAAGTGTTAGTATCAAAGAGTCACTGCTAAACAATACAAGCCTTAAAAAGACCTGGTGTAGGCTTCGCTCTTAAAACCAAGCAGTAACTTCATAAACAACTTGCCTTAATCAACTTGAAATACTTAAGCAAAAAGAAAACAAGAGTCAACACAGCAAAAGGGCCTCATTTTCTCTCTAGGTTCTTTCATGAATGTCTGCGTGGTTTGCCAGAAATTAAAGAAAAAAAAGATTTTATGCCAAGAGCACTTAATTTTTTTCTTCCTCAGTCAGTGAGCCTCTCACCTCATGGTGGAAACCCATACTCCTAGATTAAGATTTTTACAAAAACACTGTCATTCCTTGTAGCAAGTAACATGCCGTCAAGAAAACCATGAGTCTAAATACAAAGCAGTTCCTCAAATCTATGTAAGCCTTTCTAAATTTACAGAAGCCCAGTATACCAGGAACCAAGGTATGAGGAACTTTGTCCTAAATAAGGAAGCATAAGCAGTAGCTAAAATGGCCATCCTATGGAAGAGGGCTAGCCCCTCAACAAACACTACTGTGAGGTGGAAATGGGAAAACCAGATACTAACTTGGATAAATGTACTGAAGAAATGTGTTGAAAATACTGCCACCTTGTCAACAATACCTTCAATACCTGTTTTCAAATTTTTTAATCACCATGTCAATAAAAAAAATTATTTTATAAATTGTTTCATTTTATAAATGAACTTGCCTATAGACGAAACTCCTGGATCATATACACAATAGACTGAAACTGTTTTTTTATAATAGTATGAAAAGTATTCATTCTCACTTAGACCCAGGAAACCAATCATTGCCTCTTACTGTGAATTATTTCTGACAGAATTAAAAACTCCTGGACAAAGGTAGTAGAAATAGCTCTGCAAACAGGGCCTAAGAATACTCCTCAAGAAGAAACATGAGTCAAAACAAAAATATCTGATTTATATGTGTGCCGGCTGGGTATTAAGAAACTGGCCACAACTTCCGCTTCTACAATTACCTACAGGTAAAATCACAGCAATTAGCCATTCACTGCCTGCTTACAACCCTCCCTTCTCAGCCTTTCCAAGGTGTCTCAAATGCATCTCCAAAGCTATTCTCTCTGCTTGCCATTCAAATCACACTGTCCACTCCTCAGGACCATGAACAATTCTGCTTTTCAAACACCTCAAAAGGATAGCTAGATTTTTGTCTTGTCATTGATCATTAACTACACAATCAGTATCACCTCTGATGCTCACCCAATGATTCCCCAAAAGTCAGAGAGGTCTGCCTGGAAGAGACTCATCCCACAGGACATGGTACGAGAAGGGGAGGCCCCATTAATTTGAAGCACAGGAAATACTAAAAACTTTCTGGTTCTAATAAGAAAGTTAGCCTTGCTGAAAGAGTATCTTAAGACATTCAGAGAATCTCCAAAAGTTTTCTACTTACACTAATTTGCAGTATTCCAGCAGATTAATAAAACTTCCCAAGGTGAGGAAGGGTCACACTGGGGAGATGTTGTTAGCAACTGTGTAAACATACAGTATTTATTTTAATGTTATTTATTTTTGGTTGCTTTGTACACACATTAATTTGTATTACTTTTCATACAAAAAGGAAAATGACTTTTACATAAAGTAAAAAGTCACACTAGAAAATATATATTTGAAAACATTAGTCCAAGCGTCACCAAATTATTCTAAGATAAGCATGGTTTTAAAAGTGTAGAGCTCTGCTCCAACCTATCAGAATAAATTAAAATAATGCTTCATTCATGCAGTCTATATGGTCTTGGTTGGGTGATGATTCTAAATCTGTTTCTCAATCTGTAAGATGAGTACAAGATCAGTTAAATGTCAGGGTTTTCCAACAAGTTATATGAGATAGCCAAAAGTTGCTATTTGCTGGTATGTGCAACCTAGTACTTCAGTACATGATGATCCTTCCTCTCTAGGCCTCCAACATAATCTCTGCAAAGGTCTGTGGGGGTTCAGACAGGCTGGTGGAAAAAATTTTAGTTATAATTGCCACAAACGCTCTCAGAAGCCCTGAGAGTTTACATAACTTCGGTAATAAATCTGGCTGAAGGCAGCCGAGTCCCCTTACCTTTAGTTAAATAAATTAGAGTAGAAACAAAGGAATGTGAGGCATTTATCTAACTTATTTGTTTACTCATGTGGTCTTAACACTAACCTTTGTTCTACCATGGGTGCTTAATTCCTTTACACTCTGGAAGTCTACAATGTCAATTACCCTCTCGTAGTGTTGACTCAAGCCTTTGTCAATTAATCTTTACTAAATAAATGTGAGTCTCACTGGCTGGTCGGGGCCACGGCTGTGACTAAGTGGCCATACACTCTGTAGAACTGGCAAAGCAGAATATCTGTGTGTCAGTGTACTTTATTCATCAGTCACTGGGTCAGGATCTGCAGGACAGAACCCCGCAGCAGCCATTCAGAAAATTTCTTAAAATGTATGCCGTAAATACTAACCTTTTAAGATGACAACACAGATTAGAACAGAACCAATCTAGACAGATACCAAGTTATCTCCTATACATAAGTATTTCCATCAAAAGGTTTAGCCTTGTAGGAAAAATAAAAGCCTTTATTCTCCCATTCACTCAAAAACATCACTGAATATAATTGATGATAATAAAGAAATTAATGTCCTTTACAAAAGTATCCAAAAGAATCTTTTTTAAAATATGCAAATAAATTATGGCATAGCTATATAATGCATGCCTTAGAAGAAATGCTTTTGAGGATTAATGAAATATATAGTATGAATATATACATTATACAACATATTAGTTGAATATAATATTATAATCAATAAAAAATGGGAGCACAAAACCATGCATAGGGAATATTGCCAATTCTACTAAAAAAGTTAAATGTCTGGAATAAAGAGGCTTTTTAAGTTTTCATAATTATAAAAATTTGTCATCTTAAAAGTTTTTTAAAAACTGCTGTCAAAATAATATTAGGTGGGAACTATGAACTGGGGGAAACCTTGCTTTAAGAACAGATTTTTGCCAGATTTATTCACTCACCCAGGACAGTCTCTTTGAACAAATTTTGTTACATGTAAGTGACGTCCCTAAAGAAAAATATTTGGGCCATTTGTGAAAGGGCTGCTGCCAGGACTTGTGGATGGAACTCAGCAGATGAGAAAAGCTATCGATTCCACTACAGCATAATTTCCCTCTGCCAGTCATCACAGTCATTCTGCTGCTTGGGGTGATGCTCCAGTGAGGTGTTTTGGCTGGTACAGCACCATTCTCTGCTATGAAGAGCACAGCAGCATCTGTTCCATTTCAGGTACCTGAGCAAAATCTCAGTCCTGGGAGGCATTATATATGGTTTCAAACATCCTGCAGGAAATGCGGGGTATAGTGGGGTGGGGTAAGTACAGAAGTGAGGTACTCAAAAAGGCAAAGATTCAAACTTGGGAACTTTATAATTTCTGTACTGAATAATGTATGAAAACAATATTTAAGTGATTGTTTTTTTGAAATGCTGACCTTCAAATGTTTATATTATAAAGCTGTGTTCAGAAGTACAAAAGAGAAAAAAATTATAGAACTTTAGGTATGATTTTACTGAGAAGTGGTGACATTGAGAAAAAATTAAATTCTACATTATAGTTCCCCCAAAATGCTAATGTAATAATGAATAGCAGAGAATTCTACAGTTTAAAGTCTAAAGCACTTAAGAAATTAAATGGATGTATATAGTTTTGTTCTTTATGTATCACCTCTCAATAACACTGATACCAAAGTATTTCAAAAGGATACATTACAACTGACTCTATATACACTTTAAATAAGAAAAACATTCCAAAGGACACACCTTCAAAATTCCTATTACAAAAAAAAAAAATAAAGCCATGATAATTATGCTACCTCTGAGGCAATGGGTTTCGCCAGGAACTATGGCATAACCAGAGTGGTTTAAGTTTCTTACAGAACATCAGCTCATATTTTATATACATTTTACAACATGCGTGAACAAAAACAAGAAATGCTGGGAAGCTGATCTACACTATTAACAAAGGTATCTGGCTATAATCAGACATTTATATGTGTCCATTTCAGCTTCTTTTACCAGTATTCTAGCCGCTATGGGAGGTTGTTAGTGTGATAAAGTTGAAAGAGTGGGCTGGGCACGGTGGCTTATGCCTGTAATCCTGACACTTTGGGAGGGCGAGGCAGGTGGATCACTTGAGGTCAGACCAGCCTGACAAATATGGTGAAACCCAGTCTCTATTAAAAATACAAACATTAGCCAGGCAAGGTGGCAGGCACCTGTAGTCTCAGTTACTCGGAAGGCTGAGACAGGAGAATCACTTGAACCTGGGAGGTGGAGGCTGCAGTGAGCCGAGATACTGCCACTTCACTCCAGCCTGGGAGACATAGCATCCATCCGTCTAAAAAACAACAGTGTAGAGTGTAAACTTTGGAACTGAACAGACAGTATTTAAAGGCTGTTATCTACCACTTACTAGCTTTGTGATCTAGGGCAAGTGAATTCACGTCTATGAGCTTCCATTGCCTTACCAGTAAAAATGATGCTAGCATCATCTAAAAGAATTATAAGTAATGGTTACTAGTAATGTATACAACAAATAGGAGGAAACCAGCTTAGTCAATTCTCATATCATGGTAGGAAGGAGAAGAAGAAAACTCCTAAAGAAAGCTGGCATACCCTTGGGAAACTTAGCTGTCAACCTGGCACCAGAAGGAACATATTCTGAGCATCAAATCAAAGACAGGTGAAAAAGGAGAAAGAGCCACATGATCTGAAGAGAAATAACAGTATTATACATTTTAAAGTTGCTAACAAGAGTAAAATTCTCATGCTTTCACCACAAAATGTTATGTATTTAAGGTGACATGTAAGTCAACTAACTTATTCCACATTGTACTAATAAAACGCAACACCATTTAGTACCCCACAAATTTATACAATTATAAATTGTCAATTTACAATTAAAAAACAAAGACAGGCAAAAGACTAAGCATATGAAATTCATAATATGCTAGAATTTCATAATATGACAGATTCTGGAAATAAGAAATTAAAAGCAACAGTCCTGTCCCTTTATGGAGTTCAAAACTACCCATGTGAGGCAGGTGTGGTGGCTCACGCCTGTAATCCCAGCACTTTGGGAGGCCGAGGCAGGAGGATCACTTGAGGCCAGGAGTTCAAGACCAGCCTGGCCAACATGGAGAAACCCTGTCTCTACTAAAAATACAAAAACTAGCCGAGTGTGGTGGTACGTGCCTGTAGTCCTACATACTCAGGAGGTTAAGGCAGGAGAATCACTTGAACCCGGAAGGCAGAGGCTGCAGTGAGCCAAGACTATGCCACTGCACTCCAGTGTGGGTAACAGAACGAGACTCTGTCTCAACCAAACAAAAACTACCCATGGGAAAAACCTCCAGATTCATAAGCTATTTCATTAACAGCATATATAATATAAACTCAAAAAATGGCAAAACAAGATCTCCAAGCAAGAAACTGTTAACACAAGCATGATGCAATCCACATGAAAAAGAAGCTCCCCATACCAAAAAAAAAAAAAAAAAAAAAAGTCAGCTTTGGTCACCTATGTATGTGACAGCAGGAATCATAGCTATTTTGACCCAACAACTAATAGAGAGTTATCATGTGGCAGATCACACAAAACAGCTGCTAAGAAGAGAACTTCAAATAGGGCGGCCATCATGCCAACTAAGGAAGATAAGGACATGGACTATTCAGGGGTGCATACAGAAATAAGGAGAGAACAAGGCTATAAATCTTCTTCCTCTCATTTCCCTTCAAAATATATTACATGGTCCTGTCAACTTTACCTCATAAAAGATTCAATCTTCTCCTGGGGGTGCCCAAGAAGATTCTTAACCCAGATCCATGGCTCACTCACTTGAAGGCATTATCCAGTTTACTCCTCAAGAAAAGACTTTATCAACAACTATGGAAATATTTATGTAATACTCAAACACATATACATATCATAGCCAATCCTTTCTCCTTAACTTTCTACTTTTTTAAAGCACAACAAAAATCTCTGCAAAACAAAACAAAGAACATAAACACTAAAACAATGAAGTATCAGTCTAGAATTTATATAACTCATCTCATCATTTCTCTGAAGCCTGGAAACCTAACACCTCCGAAAGGGAAAAGGACTAAAACAACTCTATGAAAATTAAAATGCTGATAAAGAGAGCCATCTTCTAATCATTCACTAGCTGGAAGTCTTGAACATGTTTACTTAACTTCTATGACCAACGTGCACAAATGCCAACCTGCAGAATGTTGCCAGCCAGGACTAAGTTTTCATTGGCCAGTGGTAAAACAAAGAATATGAAGACATAAAGTCACCACAAAGTTAAAATTTAAAATATACATAAACTTTCCATGCTGATTCTCCATCTTCAGAGCTAGTTTTACAACCAAAGAAAAGGTGAAAATATCAATGAAAAAAAATGTGGACCAAAATATGTGCTAATTCAGTGGTCTATAAAGCTAAGACATTCTGTCTCCAAGGAAAAGAAACTGTGTTCAGGTTGAAAAAATGTAAAGTAGCAGACTTGAGTTGTATGAAATTGCAGTTTTCATTGAGTAAAAAAAATTTCAAATATTGACAATTTCATATACATTACAACCTAATACAATCATTATTTTTCTAAAGAATTGAATGTACCACGAAATTGTGCTATCAAAATCTGTTCCTGGGTAGTTTTCTACAAGACTTTAAGAGTAACAAGGTTATGGTTGAATTTATTTGTAAGTTAATTTAAAAAAAATAACAAAGCATACATGAACTCAAAAGAATCAAAGTCTTTATTATTATCTTACAATCTCCATGCTTTTAGCACATTCAGAAACCTGATCATAAGATTTCATGATAATCATTGTTTAGAAAAGTTTCAAAATTGAAGGTAAAAAGTACAGAAAGTAACAGCATCACATAAATTATAAAGCCAGCATTTTTGTCTCTAATTTAATCAAAACCTGCCCAAGCCACTAGCATAATAGAAGTGAGGTGGCTTTTTTATTCACCATACTACAGTAAAAATCAACGCCACTGGGACTTCTAGTGGAATTTACCGACAGAAATCAAGCTAAACTGAGAGCACTAAATTATTATTACAAACCTAAGCACTAGATAAAATATCCATTTTATCTGAATGCCAACAACATGTAACGTTTTATGTCCACACAATGCAGGAAAACACTGGCTGTGACCTAGCAACAAACATTCCAAGCCAATCTACTTAGTAATCTGCTGACTTTGCTGTTTTATTGCTTAAACAGACAGAACTATAAATGGGCTTATTATAAAAGTATAGTAATACCTCAAGCTAAAAAGAATTGATGGAACAAAGAGATCATTATGTTAAAATTAATAATATTTGGAGCATGACATGCAGCAGCCATCAAATAGCACTTATTTTTCAAAACTGGCAGGGAAAAGAATTTTTACAGAGGGGAAAGACTCTCGATGAGGGATGTACCTATTCTTCACTAAGCCAGGTCGCAGCCTGCCTACCATAAAGCAGACAGTCAAGTACCCAGTAGCATCTGGAAAACAAAAGATTGCTTTTAATATTTAAAATAATATTTGTATTTAATACTTAAAATATTATAATTTCTGAATCAAAAAGACATCATTATTATATTTGGTCAACATATTCACTTAATAAATCCTTAAAATAAGAGCAGCAAATCTACATCAATACAGTTAAAACAGAGAGAGTAACAGCTTGCCAGGAGCAGGAGGGCATAATTTTCCCCAAACACCTATCTACAAAAGGTAAAGGGTAACAGCCAATTCTAAATTCTAACTCTTTGATTTCTAGTTCTCTTTCTAAATTTCACTTCTAAGTAATGTCCTTTTGTTTGAGGGACAATTGCAAAGTGTCTAAGAGCCAGCTTGTGTACTAAAAGTACCAGCAGGACCATGACTACAAGACAGGGGGTGAAGTACTCAGAAAATACCACAGGAAATCCCAGGCAATGCCAGAAAAACAACAGCCTAGAATGAAGTGCAATCAGTGGGCTGTTCTAGTCCTGGGAAAACACACATAGGACCAGTTTAGTATTCAATTGCTTATAAACACTTGATTTTTTGTTGTTTGTTTGTTTGTTTGTTTTTTGGAACCAGTGTCTTGCTCTGTTGCCCAGGCTGGAGTGCAAGAGCACAATCTCAGCTCGCTGCAACCTCCACCTCCCAGGTTCCAGTGATTCTCTTGCCTCAGTCTCCCGAGTAGCTGGGATTACAGGCGTACGCCACCACACTCAGCTAATTTTTGTATTTATAGTAGAGAAGGTTTTGCGATATTGGCCAGGCTGGTCTCGAACTCCTGACCTCAGATGACCCGCCCGCCTCAGCCTCCCAAAGTGCTGAGATTACAGGTGTGAGCCACCATGCCCGGCCTATAAACAATTGTTCTAATAAAAGAACTGTGAACTAGAGAAAACTACTTAGGGAAGTAATCAAATTTGTCAAACAGGACTTCCTGAGATTTCACTTACTTAAAAGTGAATAAATGTATACATTTTATTCTTCAAAACAACAGAAAACCTGGGTTAGATGGGTTAAATGATGGTTAAACACCAAGAAAGATCTCCAATTCCACCTCTTCCATCTCTATATTTAAATATTCAATCCACTACTGAATGAAATATTATATATATACAGACTTTGCAAGAAATAAATTACTGTAACATTGCCTGAAATACACTCTTAATCTAATCCTCAAGGCATGCAGACACTACAGAGATAGGGATCAGGGCGTAAGCTGTCTTTAATTTCAAAAAGATGCTTAACAGCTCATTACAGTAGTGCACTTGCTGAAGTGATGATTGATAAAGAGTTATTCAGACAATTCGGATGAGAGAAAATCTGACCCAAAACCAGGGCTTTAATCTGAATATTGCCAATATTCAAACTTGTATTAATGGATGAGGTTGCCTCTGCACTTGACTAAACACAGTACAGTTGGTTATCTGCATCTTTCCAACTTTCTGTGTTACTTATTCTAGAAATCGTAAAATTATAGTTGAAGAGTTGTAAGTAAAACTTTAGATTAATGGCAATCAGCTCTTTGGAAAAGCGGCCCTCAACCTGTCACCACATGCTATTTCAGGAGATTCAAAATGCCCAAAATCCATACATGAACTTACAGGTTAGGAACACTTATCATTCATGACCAAGCCTCAAATTTTACGCAGGAGGAAAAAGTGCAGAGAGAAGATTTACCCAAAGTCAAAAAACATATAAAGCACAAAGTCAAGACTCCACAATCTATTGACTGTTAGTCAACCAGACTTTTATTCAGGGGGTGTTCAAAGATTTTGCAACTGCTTGTGCCAGATGCCCTAGAGGCATTAATCGCCAGCCTAAGTTTCATTTTAAATTTCTCACTTAGAAGAAGAGGTACAAATTTGACCACATGGGTAGGAATTCTTAGAATAACCTTCTCTTCTATCATATTGCCCTTCACCACCCAAGCCTAAGTTTCAGGCAAGCAAGCTCTCTTGTTTTTGTTTGTTTCTTGATTTTGTTTTCCACTTTTTCTTTTTCTCAAGTGTGTACTTAAGTAAAGGTGTAGGCTTTTAAGACTCCAGCTCAGAATGTCTGAGAGGTCCTTTGTTTGGCATCCTAGTTCTGATTGCTCTGCATCCATTATGGTCCTGGCAAATTTCTCCTAAACGGCCACAACGTGGCTCTCCCTTACCAATCAGCGGTCACTTTCTCCACCTCCTTACAACAGCAACAACAAACAGTCATTATGTGCCAAACACTTTTTAACCCTCAAAACAACTCCTCCATGTGGCAGGTGCTGCTACCATCACTACTTTGTAAACGCAGGCACCGAGACATCACACAGTGAATAGAGTGCTGGAGCCGACTGACCCTGATTTGTTGGCATGGAGAGGTATTATCCTTTGTGCTATTTTTGCCTCTCTATGCACGTATAAAAGTTGTTTATTTTATACTATCCATTATTTCTAGTTGTTTTATAGCTAGGGGATTATCAGGTAACCTACTCCATCATATTGATACGCCTAGTCTCTGTAAAAAACACTCGTTTGGACAAATACAAAAGAAATGTTTGTTACAGAAAATATGAAAAATTATCAGCATAAAAAATAAAATGAAAATCACCTAATAACAGTCTTGCAATTTTCTTATAAATTTTCCAGTTAACTTTCACAGACTCCAACAAAACTCCACTGTCAGCACAAGTATGTTAGCTATACTCACCACTAGCACATGGTAGGAATCGCTGAGCAGAGCAGTATCACTGTGTCAGCAAATGCCACGTTCACAAAGTCCACTGTACACTAGCACTGCTTGTCCTTAGTTTACAATTGCATTAGAAACATCATTAACCTCATCTCTTAACCAAGGGGATTGGATACACAGTAAGCACAAAAGCAATGAGCAGACTAGAAGTAACAGTAGCAAAAGCTGGAAATTTTTTATTGAAAACAATTTTTCACTTTTTAATTGAAAACAATGTAGTAAAATAAGAAATGTTGGGAAACAAATGCACACATGTGCAGGATGAAAGCGTCAAAGAACAAACAATGCACCACGAGGCCAGGAGAACAGGGGCAGGGGTGTGATAAAGCACATGTTCAGATACTGATGTCAATGCAGGATGATTATTAGCCCAACGTCACTTCAAAGGAAGTTCTGGAGTTGCCATCAGCACGATTAAAGTGCTGCTGATGAGAATGCTAGTGAGAAGAAGCATGCCATGGCTTAAAACATTTGAGAGTCTGAATGATATCAAAATGGGCAGCAAGGCAGCAAACACAGATACCAAAGCTGGTAAGGGATGAGAAATTAATTACCTCATGGGTACAATGTGCACTATTCAGGTGATGGTTAGACTAGAAGTCCAGACTTCACCGCTATGCAGTATATCCATGTAATAAATCTGCACTTGTACCCCCTAAATATATTTTAAAATTTTAAACCTGCAGGGCCAGGCACAGTGGCTCATGCCTGTAATCCCAGCACTTTGGGAGGCCAAGGTGGGCTGATCACGAGTTCAGGAGATCCAGACCATCCTGGCTACTACAGTGAAACCCCGTTTCTACTAAAAATACAAAAAATTA
Source organism: Macaca thibetana thibetana (assembly GCF_024542745.1). NCBI lineage: Eukaryota > Metazoa > Chordata > Mammalia > Primates > Cercopithecidae > Macaca > Macaca thibetana. The sequence goes on from NC_065592.1 coordinate 73,731,854, forward strand.
GCCGGGTGTGGTGGCGGGCACCTATAGTCCCAGCTACACGGGAGGCCAAGGCAGGAGAATGGCGTGAACCCAGGAGGCGGAGCTTACAGTAAGCTGAGATGGCACCACTGCACTCCAGCCTGTGACAGTGTGAGACTGCATCTCAAAAAAAAAAAAAAAAAAAAAATTAAAACCTGCAAAGGTGTAAGTACTTTCTGAAACCATCAAAAGATAATTACTTGCCTCAAAATGTTTCCAATGTAAACAAACCTAGTTGAACTGTATTTTCCCACTTAACCTTATATTGGATGCATTATCCCGAGAGTGCTGAACATGATACTTTGAAAACATTCTATACACATTTATGTTTCAAAGAATGGTTTTATAAAACAACAGAAATACAAATTGCAAAGAGTAGGAAATTTAAGTTTACTAGGGACTTCTCCTGAACTGACTTAGTCTTGATCTTTCTTCTTTTCTTCCTCATATGACACTCCTTTCTCAGCAATCAAAAGAAAAAAAAAATCCTAGGAAAAAACCCATTCTCTAATTAACGTGCTGAAGACAATAGTGTATGCATCATTCCTTTGTTGTGGGTGGGAAAAAAAAATCACTCTCAGGACCACCGTAGCCTGTACAACCACCATAGCCTAAATAAACTAGTCCTTAAGAAACAGTCACTTACTGACCCAACGTGATGTCACAGCTCCAAAGCCCTCAAACTCCAAGGCACCAGCCACATCTGCAATGGGTCAGCTGCATTTTAACTTTGAGGTAATTATAGAAGCTGGTACAGTGGTAAAGAGATTTTCAATTCTGTCAAGATACAAAACTGAAAGAGCTGACATATTAAATATATAATTTATCACATTTCTACAGGTAATTAAAACAACATGTTTTTCTATACACATATATAGGGAGACTATTTCCTGGACAAAGATTTACATTTTTCTTTTAATATGACAGTATGTAACACATTGAGGTATTTAACTTTTTAATGGCTGATTTCAAGGATTAGTGATTGCCTTATCCAGGGTATTCCTGCTCTTGAATCCGTGATTTAAGCTACCATGATTGCAGTGAAATGTTCACTACCAAAAGCATGATAGGGGAAGCAAAGGAGAGGAATGAGAGTGGGGAGACAGACACATGGAAGACAAAGAACATATCACAGTGTAAGGTGATCAGTGGTACAAGAGAACCAAGCACATATGGAGTCTATGGGCAGGAGAGGTAGAAGAGGAGAGGTGAGTGGTGACAAGGGATTGAAACATTCCAAGAAGGAAAAGAGTGCCACAGGTAATGTAACAGCCTGGGCAAATGCATGGAAGCAAAAGCAGCAGGGGGAGGGTAAGGAAGAAGTTGTCTAAATCAGGAGTCCCCAACCCCCGGGCCACAGACCAGTACCAGTCTGTGGCCTGTTAGTAAACAGGCCACACAGCAAGAGGTGAGCAGAGAGGCCTAAGCTCCACCTCCTGTCAGATCAGCAGTGGTATTATATTCTCATAGGAACACAAACCATCTTGTGAACCTTGCATGTAAGGGACCTAGGTTGCACACTCCCTATGATAATCTAATGCCTGATGATCTGAGGTGGAACAGCTTCATCCCAAAACCATCTCCACCCCTATCCCCCCACCCCCATCCATGGAAAAACTGTCTTCTACAAAACCAGTGCCTGGTGCTAAAAAGTTAAGGAACTGACGGTCTAAACAGAAAGGAAGACTCATGTAGGAAAGTTGAGGAAAATGAAGCTAGAGAGAAGGTAGCATTGAATGACAACTGGCTTCAAAGCCACACAGAGAAATTGAGCATTTAACCTGTAATGAAGCAGTTTACAATTCCAGGAAACATGAGAGCTTCTGAGCAGGCATCCTCACCAACCAAAACAAACAAGACAGACAGACAGACAGACAGACAGACAGAAAGAAAGAAAGAAAGAAAGAAAGAAAGAAAGAAAGAAAGAAAGAAAAGAAATACTGCCACAGATTTCTAAGCTGGCTGCCCCTCAGGGTTCATCACTTCTAATATGTTCCATGGCCAGAGAAAGAGCATTACCCTCTCCCCTAAGTGCATGGGTGCACGAGAGCATGCACAGTTCACCCATGCACTTCATATACATCCTCCTTCCCTATGGACAGTGAACTCAGAAAAGAGCAGGAATATGCCAATAATATCAACAAATGGCAACAGAAGAATACCTACATATCCTGGATGCTTCGAGAATAAAACAACCCAAACAGCTTTGCTTATCAGTCTAGGTTTCAATACATTTGTATAATTTTTAAACAACTGGGCATTAAACAGAATTTCAATTGAAGTTTCAGTCACCTTATCCAGCTGTCTAACCTTAGAAAAAAATGCAACTGAAAAACATTTCAATTAAAAGAAAAAAAGGGGAGTTCAGTATTTTCATTTAAATTATAAAATATAAACATGCAGTATATATTTAAGATTATTTTTCATCAAAAAAGAGTAAGTTAGATGCTAATTTTTATGTAAAGACACATTCTAATCATCATTCTTTTATTATATAGACCCTTCTTCTCCACCACCACCAACTTTCATGTTTTGCTGTTCAACATGGAAAATCTTTTCCCAGAAAATAACAGGCTAAGAGTCACGAAGTCCTTCCTGATCCTGTAATTACAGGATGTGCCACCAGTCAGAATGATCTATGGCATTTCAGGTTATTTGAGTATCAAAGAGCCACTGCACTGTCCTAAAGAGAAGAGCAATGTACAAGTGGCTCATCTCTCAGTGGCATAGCAGCTCCCAGAGGTCCTGGACCAAGTCACTTTCCCCTGTGCAGCCTTTCTGTTAGGGAGAAACTTTCCAGCTTCAATAGAGAAACGCTCATTCACCAATAGAAGACACTGATTGTTGTTTAAAGATGCAAAATTCTCCAATGCTCTAATATAGTTATGTTCCTATATATGAGGAGTGCAAAAGGAGCAGACTAGTGAGCGCAGAAAATCCCCAAAACAAGTTGGATTTGGAATTGTATGCTCCCAATGAGCAAAAAACTCACTGCACATCACAATCTAACAATGATAACGTTTATTCACTTTCAACTTTGCAAGCAACTTAGACACAGAGGCAAATGGCTGAGGTAACATTCAAGTTCCCAGTGATGCAAATAATTTACTTCAGGCAACAGAATATTCTCTGTTGTCAGTTTGAAAGCTTGTAAAAACCTTAAGCCATCACAAAACTTCTCTGACTTTTCTAATCAATTCTGAAAAATCCCCAGAGGTCACCAGGGGTCCTTAACATACTAGAAAGGAAAGAAGGACTGTTGCAAAAGCTACAATCATCATTTCTACAAAATATTTAACCTCAAACCCTTGAGACGACTTCATCAAACCAATCCATTTATAAATTTTGCAAGCTATACAAACTGAAATCAGAACTGCTTTCCAAAAAGAAACTCTGGGGCAATTTATGATGGCCCATATCAAAATAAACTTCCTAGGCAAATAAGGACAGAGGAGAAAGCAGCCTTTTCCACGTATTGGTACAGCCTTAGCATAGCCTATTCCCTTCAGAAAAGTTATACTGAAGAGAGTCTACCATGGGAAAGGGTAATTACAATCATGACTATTGTACATTAAGTATTAATTACTTTACACAGAATTGTCCTATAATTGTCTTAACACTAAAGGGAAAATGGTTTGTACTGGGTATAATAAAGTAGCAAAAAAAAAAAAAAAACCTCACCATTGTGATATACGGAAATAAATGCAAATACGTCGCATTACTTCTATTACAAGAGTTAGAATTCAACCGTGGGTTGGTTTTATAGAAACTACTATGATCCCTAATCCCTACATTCATGATATTTTTACTTTTTTATGATACAGGGTCTCGCCGAGTTGCCCAGGCTGGTCTCAAATTCCCGAGCTCAAGCAATCCTCCCACCTCTGCTTCCTAAGTAGCTGGGACTACAGGCATCAGTCACTATGCCCAGCCATGATCTTGTTTTCTCACTAAACATAGAACGTAAGTGAAAAGTGAGGGAAAGAGGGGAAAAAATCTGTGAAAGATATCTATCTACTCTGATAAATTTATTTAAACAAGAAACTTGAGCTTCTTGTTACTCACTTAACAACATTCTCACAGACACGTGACCTTAGTTAATAATTTCCATAAGTAAAACTGGAGAATACTTCAGAGAAGGATTCTTAACAGAAAGCCTGCCTGAATTAATCCTCTAGACACAGAAAAAACAAGGCCTTCATGATGCTAAGAGACATTTACAAGACACTTAGTAGTCACGGATCTGATTTTTAATTTGAGGCAATAAAAATTTCTTTTTTATGAAAGAAAGGTAAGAAGGGTAACCAGGCACGCAGTGGCTAATGCTTATAATCTCAGCACTTTGCGGGGCTGAGGCAGGAGAACTGCTTGGGCCCAGGAGTTCAAGACTAGCCTGGGCAATAGCAAAACCCATCTCTACAAAAATATTTTTTTAAAAAAATTAACCAAGCGTGATGGTGCATGCCTGTGGTCCCAGCTGCTTGCGGGGCTGAGGTAGGATCACTTAGGCCTGGGAGGTTGAGGCTGCAGTGAGCCGTGATCACCTTCCACTGCACTCCAGCATGAATAACAGAGCGAGACCCTGTCTTAAAAAAGGACAAAAAGGGGAAAAAGATAAATTTACATCCAGGAATGGTAAATGATTATAAATGAAACTACGTTACATCCAGCTGCATCACAGCAATCTAGTGAAGGAAAAAGGATGTTTCAACCCACACCAGTTACAAAAGGATACGGAAAAAGGATATGGCACATAGATTTTTACTGAAAGTGGTTAAATTAATGTAAAGAGTTCAAGTTAAAAGTAAAGACACTGTAAAGAAACCTACAGCATGTTAACTCTAAAATCCAGCATGTTTAGGAAATGAGTCTCAGCTTCTTCTGTAGAACCCTAAAACATATGTCAAGGCCGACTGATTTTATCCCATGACATAAACCTGGAAGACTTTTACCAGTAATAAGGCTAGCTTATATGAAGTGACTCTTTAAGTTCCAAATTCCTTTTACCTGTAAATTGTTTATTATGTATGATCTCCTAATAGTATGTATTTGTTACTTGTTGAATTTTTTTTTCTATCCAGCAATTTTTCTACAATAGTTTGTTTTACATACCAAAAAAAAAATCCTAAAAGGGTCACCATCTCACCTTCATCACTTGGTGCCTGCTGCTTCACAAGAGTCATCGGGGATCTTGCTGGAGGCCTGCTAAGTGGATGGCGCCAACTCTTAGAAGTTTTGTTCTCTCCCTCTGTTATCTAGTTACAGAACAAAAATGGTGGAGAAATACCATTATCAAAAACAAACTACCAAAAAAAAAAAAAAAAAAAACCTACCGTTCACAATGATTTATAACTTAATGTTGAAGAAATCTTGTGGCTGTTTACCTCTTGAGGAATTAGTCCTTTAAGAAATTTAACCTCAAGGTCAAAAGAAATAGGAATCAATTCTAGTAATTTTACCCAGAGGTCAATTAACTCTTCTTCTACTTTGTATTAAAACACAAGCTGTAGGGCAGGGTAGGCCTATTAAACCTGCAATAAGCTAAGCAGTTAGCAAGTTTTCTAAAGGTCTTACAACTAATCTACATTTAGGATTATAGGCCAGGCACAGTGGCTCATGCTTGTAATCTCAGCATTTTGGCAGGCCAAGGTAGAAGGATCACTTGAGCCCAGGAGCTTGAGACTAGCCTGGGCAACACAGGGAGACTCCGTGTCAATAATTTAAAAAAAAAAAAAAAAAAAAATTAGCCAGGTCTAGTGGCATATGCCTGTGGTCCCAGCTCCTCAGCAGGCTAAGGTGGGAGGATCACTTGAGTCCAGGAGGTCGAGGCTGCAATAAGCCAAGATCACACCACTACACAACAGCCTGGGTGACAGGGCAAGACCCTGTCTCCAAAAATAAATAAGTAAATCTAAGATTGCATTCATAAAAATACAGGACTGTGGCTCTTGATCACCTCTAAGATGTTCCCATGTTAACATTTAGCAAGGAATTTTATTTTCTATCCTCCCAGAGAAGACAATCCTGCAAAGTTGAGGCTGTATACTTCTTTCCATTCAGAAATGAATCACCACTTCTAGATCACATACATAAAAAGTCAAACAAGAAACCAAAAGTATTCTCTTTTTAAATGATACATTAATGCCATGTTGAAACCACTTAAATTTTACCAATGATTTTTTTGTCCTGGGATTTACAGACTATATATTCCTTTCCCAGGTAGAAAGTCATGTGTATCCGTACACCTTCCAGCTAGGACCCACCTTTGAAGCTCTCTTGCTTGCACAACACAAAATTTTTAAAGGCACGGGGAGGGGAAAGAGGATATCAGAGAGAGTTTGAACCCAGCGGGCTTACATCAAGAGGTGACTATGAAAGAAAACAATCTTAGTCTTCTTCCTGGTAAGCTGAAGAAGCAGTGGCCAGATACAGAGAAACTACTCTGGCCTCTGACTCCAACATATGATTCTAAGAAAATGTGTAAGACCATTGTAATCAAAGCTAGGAATAAGAAAAGAATGACAAATGCAATATAGGATGACAGCTATCTATGTTTATAATAGCTAAAAAACAACATGGGAAATTGTAACTCAGCCAAGAAGAAATATCACCACACTACTGTGCACCATACTGTTGTCATAGCTGGAGCTGTAACAGGATAAATTACATCAGGTTTCTGCTCTCAAGAAGCATAGATTATAGAGGTGTAAGGGAATATATAATAAATGAATAAATTGTATTTATCAGATACTACTCAGTAAATATGCAACGAAGAAAAATAAAGGACAAAGGAACAGAAAGTGATGGGGAGGGGCAGTTTTATAGGGTAATCAGAGAAGGCCTTTCTGATACAGTGATACTTGAGGGGAACTTTGAGTGCATACATATGATTATCTGGGGGAGGAGTATTCGGGGGAGCAAGAATAGCACGTAAAGTGAGAACATATGTGGTGTGTTCCAGGCACAGCATGGAGCCCAAGATGGATGGATGGATGGGTAGACAGAGTTTAAAAAATAACCTTAATACTTACTGAGTAGATCAACTAACACTAGCAGCTATCAGCATACACAGAGCATTACACTGAAGACTAAAAAACACTGACCAAAACTACACAAAAATTAAGTGGGGCGGTATTACATCTAGGAGTTATCCAACACCACGATGTAAGAAAAGAATGTCATGCAGCTATTCTTATGGGAAAGCCAAGCCTCTCAACCTTCAATAGCAATGTTGGTTTCTCTGCTGTCAGTCTTTGCTTGGGAAATGATAAAGATGAAGGAAAAGAGCACTAGATCTATAATCACCTTCCTTGAGAGCAAAGAAATCTGAACCTTTCAGCTCCATCCTACTTTAAAGAATGTCACTAAATGTAACTAAAGCGGGCATTTGACTCACTCACCTGTCCAAAGAATATCTGCTCGGCTACATTTAACTCATTCATGAAATTAAGTTGTAAATTTTTTTTCCTTTTTTTATTGAGACAGAGTCTCGCTCTGTCGCCCAGGCTGGAGTGCAGTGGTGCGATCTCGGCTCACTGCAAGCTCCGCCTCTTGGGTTCACCCCATTCTCCTGCCTCAGCCTCCCGAGTAGCTGGGACTACAAGTGCACACCACCAGGCCCGGCTAATTTTTTTGTATTTTTAGTAGAGACGGGGTTTCACCGTGTTAGCCAGGATGGTCTTGATCTCCTGACCTCGTGATCTGCCCGCCTCGGCCTCCCAAAGTGCTGGGATTACAAGCGTGAGCCACTGCACCTGTACCCCCGTCTTTGTTTTTAAGAAACAGGGTCTCTTACTCTGTCACCCAGGATAGCGCACAGTGGTGGGATCACAGCTCACTGCAGCCTTAAATTCCTGAGCTCGAGTGATGCTCCCACCTTAGCCTCCCTAGTAGCTAGGACCACGGGCACACACCACTAAATTTTTCTTTAATTTTTTTGTAGACACAGGGTCTGACCATGTTGCCCAGGCTCATCTCGAACCCCTGGGCTCAAGGGATCCTCCCACCTCGGTCTCTCAAAAGTGCAGGGATTACAGAAATGAACCACCACATTTGGCCAAAATTGTAAATTTTGCTTACTAGTATGTGAATGCCATTTTCAGACTACTCTTAGGCGCCTCTTCAAAGAAACCAGACCATATTTTTTTTCATCTTTCATGTTTTATAAATTCAATGAGATATACAATTCTACATAAAAAGATAAACGCTATTGGGTCAAATCAGAAAAGTATATTTAATTAACATTTTGCGACTGATGAGAAGCAGGGTATTCAAAGCTGCTATCCTTATACAACCTCCCTTGCCCCTACTCAGGGACACAAAGACCTGTTTTGAGTTGAAACGAGCAGGAGCAGTGTCTGTTCTGCAGCCAGCGCAACTTGTCAGTTCAAACAATTACTCCTTCCTCATCCACTTGAATTCCCTAATCAAGGTTGGATACATCAAAAAAAGTACTGAATTCTGACAATTGCTACAGACAGTCCTAGCTCCCCTGATCCACTCTTATGGCTACATGGACAGTTTCTACTGAATATGGAATATTAATACTGCACAGGGACAATATTGTACAATTTTCCAAAAAGTCACAATGGGAAGCTAAATAACACAGAGGGGTCTTTCCTCAGAGGCAGAGACCTCTTTCAAGGAGGGGGCAGGACAAGAAAGGTCACCCTGGTCCTGAGATTCAGGGTCCATGAGGAAAGAGTAAGAAGAAAGCACGACCAGGTGAGTCCTGACACTGAAACAGAAGCTGTGGGAAGGCTGGGACCAGGAGGAATTAACTATTAGCAGAAAGTAGTCAGTGCCCAGCAGGTGAATTCTTCTGCAAGTGACAGAACAATTCTGTAATCTTTACTGTATCAATGTCAATATGACTGTGACTTTTTACTATAGTATTCTAAGACGGTAGCATTGGGAGAAACTGAGTAAAGGGTACAAAGAATCACTGTGCACTATTTCCCACAAATGCATATGAATCTACAATTACCTCAAAATAAAGAGTTTAATTTTTTAACAAAAAAAGAAAACCAAGCGTCGACACGTGGCCATAAGCTGCGTGTGCTGAATTATCACTATGTGAGCCACAGCTCACAGAAGGCTTACCTCCCAGTTACTGAATGAATATGATTAAGACCCACAAATGTAAAATGTTATTTATCTGTGCCCTAAAGGAGGATTTCAGTGCACAGAATGTTGTTTTCAAAATGTGCTCTCACCATATAATGAATATGGTAAAAATAGATATTGCCACATACACTGGGGACTTTGAAGCCATTTCTCTCTCCACTGGGGACCGCTGGGATTTCCCCAGGTTCAAGGCCATTCCCATGGCTCTCCACATCACTCTCTTCTTCCTCTGTTAACACATCATTACTCTCTGACACTGATGAGCATGACTGAGGTGACTTTGGCCATGAAAGCTTGGGTGGGTCTGATTTCTCGGGCTTCTCATAACCACTAGATAATGGAATGGAATCATCAGCCTCACTGAGTATAGAAGGTACACTTCTATATGCATAAGCTTTGTCATCCTCAGTTTTTATGTCTTCTGTTACAGATGTACTTAAGCAGCTGTTTCCTGAGGATAAAACAGAAGACTGTTAATAAATCTTGCACTGTATTATTACGAAGTAGAATTAGTAAATTGTTCCCAACTGATTCCATATCTTACACACACATGCATACGCATGCACACACACATACATGCACACACACAAAACAAGCCTCATTTGTACCCAAACATACTAGCTCTGATTCTGAACAATCCAGTTCTTCTACTTTAGTATTATGCCAGGGTTCAAAACCTGGAGATCAATGTGCAAAGAACCATAGAGTGACAGAACTAATGAAATTGAGGGCCCTTAGGCAAAACCATCCAGCAATTCATAAACTGGCTAATTAAACATAGTGTAAGAGAAAGCATGATGAGGGGCCGGGCACGGTGGCTCACATGTGTAATCCCAGCACTTCCGGAGGCCAAGGCAGGTGGATCACTTGAGGCCAGAAGTTCGAGATCAGCCGGGCCAACATGGCGAAACCCCAGCTCTACTAAAAATATAAAAATTAGTTGGGCATGGTGGCGCACACCTGTGGTCCCAGCTACTTAGGAGGCTGAGGCAAGAAAATTGCTTGAACCTGGGAGGCAGAGGTTTCAGTGAGCTAAGATTGTGCCACAGCACTCCAGCCTAGGTGACAGAGAGAGAGTCTGTCTCAAAAAAAAAAAAAAAAAAAAAAAAGGACCATAATGAAATATCCATATGTATTGCCTAACTCTCTTTTCTGCATCTGTTGTAATTCCCTTCGCTACCTTCTCTACCTTGCTATCTCGTATCCATTCATCGAAACTCAATTCAGATATCACCTTTGCCAAGAAACCTTGGCTCTCCAGCTTTTGTGTGTTTGAAGTCCTTCCTTGGTAAACCAGCAACATCCTAAGCGATCTCTATAATGCTACTTACCACACTGGATTGTAATTATGTGGTTATTTGCCTAGCTCTCCACCAAAACATAAACTCATTTTTTTAAAGTTCTGTGGTTTCAACTCTATCCACACAGCTATTTCAAGAGCAAAGGCAATGACGCTGGAGAAGCAGCTGAGGACCAGTTCAGGACTATATGAGGACTTTTTCTTTTATTGTAGGTGGAATAATACTAAGAAGATGGTAGTGAGAAGACCTAAGCTTTTTTCTTTTAAAGGATCACTCTGATGGTCACCTGGAGAACTGACTAGCTGGCGTGACTACAGCTGACACTCCTGAATAAGAAGGAAGCAATTGCTGCAGTCGTCTAGGCAAGAGCAATGGTGCCATGAGTGAGGGGGAAGCAGCAGAGGGAGTCAGATTCTGGCAGAGTGGGGAATCCCATGAGGAAGGATTTACAGGATGAGAGGTATGAGAGGAACACAGGAATTAGCATGATTATTACGAGACAAAAACTCCAACAAATATGAAAGAGGCAAATCATTAAAGCAGTTTCAGAAAAATATGCTACCAAAGGGAGAAAAGGCAAAGTAGCTGAGATTTTTAGACAATTGCTTTAGTACAGAAGAGAAGCGAGGGGACTATACATGTCATTTCACTAGGTTGACTTTTTATTATTGCTGTTGTTCTTAAAACCTTGATCTTTATTTTCTTCTTAAGTCGAAAGCTAAGAATCTACAAAGAATTATCGATAATTGGTTTCTCTACTCATGTGAATTCAAAAGAAGCCTTCCAAAAACGTATATTGTAAATTGAGTTGCACTAAAAAAAATAATAATAATAATCATTTTAGTCTCTTCTTTTTTATTAAACCAAATAGGCACTGCTGGCTGCTTGTCTCACAATTCTGCGACACACAGCAGTGAGGCTTTGTATAATATCCCCTGGGACTCTTGGTTGAGTTACCCCATGACTTTGGGTAGATTATTGATTAAGCTATGTGACTAGTCAGATACTTGTCATAGTGAACATCGGTTTAAGACATCTGATCATCAACCACCTACTACTTATATGTGAAACATAATCAACCATCTTCTCACCTGAGAGTTTGATATGATCTGATAAATTCTGATCCACCTGCATCCTGCTAGCAGAGGACTCTTCTTCTGAAGGTGCTTCTGTGTTCCTCAGCTTCGCTGCTGCTTCTGACTTTTCACTGACCTTGAGGTCATCTGTGCCTGAGTCGGGGTTAGGAACCTCTGCCCCATCGACTTCAGCTGACACTTCCTCTTCCTCCTCAGCCTTAGGCCTTTTAGAGGTAGATCTAGCACACTGGAAGCTGTCAACAAGAGAAGCAGTGGTCAGAGCGGGATGTCTGCAATGGATATGAAAAACACATCCCAATATAAATGTCATTTTCACTTGCTTAAAGAAGGAAAAAACTGACATTGTTAATCACTATGCCAAGTCAATGTTCACAACTGAAAGATTAAATTTGAAATCAAAATCTTAAGAACAATTCTCAGATCAATCAATAAAATTTTAAAATTCACACAACTGTTAATAATTGATTATTAAACATTATTTTGAAAAAGGGCCATTGCTAAAATTTTGTAGCAACGTTTTAAAAGTCTGAAAATAAAAATAAAGTAAAAAATGTTGAAATGAGAGAGAAATAAAATCAATCAATAAAATATTTAGATAATGAAGAAAATAAATGAAAAATCAGGATATCCTGTAAGGCTAGTGCTAAAAGTAAATTTTTTATATTTCAAGGTAAACCACTGACTACTTTTCATTTAGTTTTGTATAATTATCAGGTATGTATGAAAATAGTTCAAATTAAATGTCAATTCATCAACAGCTAAAGGATTTAAAACAGAAACAAGGCTAACTGGTACGTGGTTGTGGGTGTGGGTGCGGGTGGGGGTGGGTGTGGGGGGGTGTGTGTGTGTGTGTGTGTGTTTCATAAAGACACTGTCTCACTATATTGCCCAGGGTGGTCTAGAACTCCTGGCCTCAAGTGATCCTCCCTCACTAGACTTCCAAAGTGCTGGGATAACAGGCATGAGCCACCACATTCAGCCTAATTTTATGTATTTAACATCATACATCAACATACTATTTTCAGAGTGAACACAATTTTTATCTTCTTCCTCTCTACCTTTTCCAGCTAGTCACTTGATAGCTTTGGCATATATGCTTTTTACATATGAAACAAACATTCCTAACAACTAGGAACAATTACAAATCAACTCAAAGCAACAGTGTCCAAAACACACCCATATGTATTACACACACCCGAGAAACTACCACAGGACTAAGCACTGTACGATGTCAGAGATTGCAGAGAATAGGGTGGCCAGCGATAACCTATATAAATCAGCTTTCCCTGCTGCTGATGGCAGTAACAGTAGTAGTACTGTCATCACCATCATCACTTTTGTTGCAAATCCATGCATTGGCTGATGTGGGAAAATCTCAACATTATAAACAGTGTAGTACGTGTGAAAAAAAAAGAAGGCTGACATGTGTTTGAGACGTCAATGAATCATTTCCTTCATCAGACTTCCCTAAATGGGATATTTCCAAAGGGAGATCAATAATCTCTAAATATCAAGCCACAAGGCTGAGCATATTAAACAAGCCCATAGTCAGGCTTTCTAACTAGGTAAGCAAGTTCCATTGATTATTTGAACCTACTGACAAGCATTTCGATCTCTTCAAGTGTCATAAATCTATGGTCTCTATCAACCCAAAAGGCCCACTGTGGTTAATAACTGGAAACCAAGTCATACACCTAATGAAAATATTGTGTTTTCCATCCACTAAAGAACAATGTTCAAGATGTTCTACTGGTATGTATTCTGAACTCAGGATTGGATACTGCCTCCTTCCAATGCTGGGTTCTTTCGTGCTATGAATTAACACATTTATCAAAGACACTGACTGTCCAAATTAGTATTTCTCAAACTCTTCTTGAATGTAACACACAGTGAGTTATACATTTCAGATAGTGGCACTACATACCACAGACACACATACTCACACGTCATGAGTGAATATTTGCCCTTACCACAGAGGAAGCACTACAATCGTTTTTATTCTATTTTACCACCTCATTTTAAAATGTTGGTCCTGACCTACTAAAAACACACTGACAATCATTGCGGTAAACTATAGGGTGAAATATCAACACCTGAGTTAGTTTTGCACCTCAGGTCTAGCTCTTACAAAATGCCGAAGTTTGGCTCCATGTTGGTTCTTTCACTCACTACCATTTTAAATTAGCAGAAAATAAATATCAGGGAAAAGAAAAGACAGAAAATAAGCATCATAAGTCTGGGCAAAGATGTAAAATTATGGTGTTACTTAGTTAATATCAAAAAAGTGGAAACACTCTACAGGGGATAAAATACATGCAGGCATTAAAAATTATGTTGCAGCAAATCAATCAGTTACATGAAAAAAACACTCAAAACTCATCATCAGATTGTTAATAGAGCATGGCCCCAGATTTGGAAAGATATATAATATTCATAAAATACATAATAAATATATAGGTAAAGGATATATACAAAATGTTAACACTGGTTATCTCTGGATAGTGAGGTTATGAGTGATATGGGATTCCTTCATTATTCTTTTCCTTATTTTACAAATTTCCTCCAATGCACAAATATTACTTTTATAATCTGAAAGAAAAACAATGAGTAATATTGAAGAGGAAAATTTAATATAAAATTGGAAAACATAAGAGCCTTAAAAGGTAGCCTAAGGACCTGAGCAATACAACACACACCCTATTCAATAGGTTTTAAAACAACAAGATGCCCACAGCAGATCTAAAAGCTTTTGAAATGATCCTGGCCACAAAGACGGAATGGAAAATAAAGTTCACAAGGATAAGCATGTTTCAGAAATGCCATGTGCTGTGTTTTACATCTTATGAAAGAATAAAACCAAGTGCATAAAATGTAGCAAAATATAAGCATCTAGATGAGAGTAGTAGCTCGGATGTTGGACAAATGAAGATGACCACTAAAGCCAAAAACCAAAACAGTGGCAAAATGAAAAAGTGGAAAATCAAGTTATTGATTAACATATGGAAATGCACAGAAAGGAACAATACAGACATAAAATACATTCATGTAAGTGGTCTAACAAATTCTATATTGTTCTATTTGCCATGTACAGCAACTTCAGGAATATTCTCAAACAAAATAAATATACATCTCTTCCTATATTGTATTTATTACACATCTAAAAATTAAAAATAATTTGTGTCACATTTTCAGAAAGGTATTAAGTTACAATGAATAAATAGAAAAAGCAAGTAGATTGCCTTTGAGAACACCACATCCAATGACCCATTTTAACTGAGAAAACACTACAGGCAAGGAGCGTCAGTGGGGTGAGGGGTCATTACCTCCGGGATGCTTTTCTTACTTTCCTCCTTCTCTGCAGCCATGCTTTTACTTCAGGGGTGGATGCTGGAGTAGGCTTCGTGTGATCAATGGTATATATATCCTTTCCTTGTTTCCAAAGCTGATACCTGTCTGGCTGAAATTTCCTCACAAAGATATCCATTGAAATTTTCACCATGTCTTTCCTGCAAGTGCACTGAAACACAACCGGGTTGGAGAGTGTTAAATGTTTCACTAACTATACAGTAACACAGAGTTAGTCCTTGAACACACCATCCATGAATACTTAGTCACTACATAATGGAGGATAATGCATTACATCATCAAACATTCAGTGGGTGATAAACCCAATTTCTTCTGAATAGAGATAAGAATCTATATATTCACATTTATAATGTGGTTATAATGGTTTGTGGACCTCATAGGTAACTATGTACCAAGAAAAACTAAAAGGAAAGAGTGCTCATTTGGAAGCATGTCTGCAATGGAAAGATTATCTGCCCACCACAATGATGTGTCAATGAACTGAGCACTAAAAGGTCTATAAAGCTGAAAACCTGGGTTGTCAACAAATAAAACAACCCAATGAATGTGTGATTAGAATACTTTAACCAATGAGTTGAGATAAATTTACTCCAAGATATATTTTGTTATATTTATGGTTATTAACAAACTGTCATAAGGTAACCCAAAATTAGGAGCAAATGAATAGCCTTTTCTACATCACATTACATACAACATCCAATACCATTAACAACAACAACAAACATATCCACTAAAATGAAGACATGGGGTAAAGGTGAGAAGTTCAAAGAAAAAATTATTTTGATCTACTATGCCTTTAATGCTCATGAATACATAGTTATCAGTCACATCTTATTAACCAAGTTTTCTATAAAGACTTCACGCAAAGTTTTATCAGGTCTAGGCCAACACTAAGCAACAGGGAAGTTATCATTCAAATGGTGGTGCATAAATAATCTCCAAGATTTAACTGATACACCTTGACAATCCCTAACATACCTGGTAACAGACTGACTGAACAGTTTTGACACAGTAAGACTTTAGATATCTTGGTGATACAATTATCACCTCCATGCAAATTAATTTCAAAGTCTTAATAATATCCAAACCCAAACTCCCACCACAGAGTTCTCATCCTAATGACCATTACATTCAAAATACCTAAACTCAATGTCTTCAACTGCAAACCACACTGTCTATACCAAATGATACCACAGTTCTATTCTCCTATATTCATAGTCCACATTTCCTAGACACTCCCTACGCCTTCACCCCTAAAAATTCAGCCTTGTCTCCATATACAGTGTCTCCTGTCTCAATTCCTTCTGCCAGCATCCTTGCAGCTGCACTGCCAGGCCTTGAATCCTAGCATAGAAGGCTAATTTCCCTGCCTGTCATTTCTCCTAACAATAATCCATCACTATAGCTGTTACTTTCATCTCCCCCAAATATCTTACAATCTTTCATTCCTGGGTTCAATAAGGTGTAATCACCTGGCTTTTCCTTTAGAATAAGGTCTAAATTTATGAGCCTGGCATTAAGGGTTCCAAGATTCTACTCCACCAATGAGATTTTCCGGTTTCTCTCCCACAGCAAGTCAACATGAATATTCCTCTTCAACCCAAGTCATGGGAGCCCAAATGCCCCATATGCTTCATTACTTCAGTATTTTCCTCCTACCACACCACCTTCCTGCATACTAGTCTGCTATCCAGCAAAACTTCATCCTTAGCTCTGACTATAAACTGTCCCAACTGTTCCTCTGAACCTAATACTATTTATCTACACCACTGCTTTCTATTATTGGTTACGTATAATGAGGGTTCGAAGTTATCTTGCTATAATTATCTTGCCACTGGAATATAGAAAATGAGGGTCCTGAGCAGGTGAAAGATATTTTGGATTAAGATGTAATCTATTGACAAAAGGGGAAAAAAAGCTTGGAATTATAACAAGAAACTTTCTTCAAGTGTTACTAAGATTGCTTCACAAAGAAAAAATAAACAGTGAACAAAGTGATGCTCCCCATTTTAATGAGCTAATGTAGGCCTGATCATGATTACAATTGTTAACATCCCTAGGGCAGATAAGCTGGTGAGGTACAGAACACTATTTCTGAGGAAAGTGTCTCAGAAAAAAAACCTTTGACTTGATTAATATTCATCTTGTTTGCTCAGATGATGCTACGAAGCCTAAACAGAAACAGCAGATAAGCCATGGTCAAAGAGGAGGTTGCTCAGAGACTGGAGGATGGTATTGCTAGACAAACTAGCTGAACAGATTAGGCATGTGACTCATGGATCCAATCAAGCATGTCAGCAGAAGCCAGGAACAGAGAACGTGGTTATCCAGGAAAGAGCTGTGCAGGACCATCTTGCTTGATGGTTAGATGTCCATGAACTGCACAGAAGACTGACAAGGATTTTGAGACTTTTATACCAGCAGAAATGCTGCCGGCCTGAACTGAAAGGAACAGCGACAGGAAAAAATAAAGGAACGACTCCAAGGACAGAGCCACAAACGCAGAACGACTGAGTCAACAGAACCTCATTGGGCCATTGCAACAGCCCTAACAAACTACCCTTCAGGAGGTACAGAAACATGCCACCCTGTGTCTTAAGATTTGTTATTTGAGGATTAAATCAACCAGAAAACCCACCTACACTAAATTTTTCTAAATGACCTAAATCCACCAACAATTACAATCTCAGTAACGGTATAAAAGATAATATAAAAAGATAAGTTTACACCTTTAAAGTTTATTTGGAATTATTATGCAATGGAAGATGGGAAAAAGATAACACCATATCAATTTGCTGAGAAACTGTAAAACCCATGATGCAAATAGTGTTTAGAAGACTGGATTCAAACTCCAGCTTCAACACTGACAAGCTACGAAATCTTCAACAGCTTCTTTAACCTCTCTGTGCCTCAGTTCCCCCATCTGAAAAACTGGGAGGAACAGTGGTAACTATCCTCATGGGGCTGATAATAGAATTGGCTTATACAAATTGCTTTTTAGTATTCTGACCACAAGAACATAGAGGTTTCTAGTGTTATCTTATTTTGCCTTACCGAAAAAGTGGAAGCAACAAACGAAATAAGAATCAGAATACTGCATCTAACAAATGGTCTTAAGGGTCAAGGGGAAGTAAGTGCATGGTGCTTCTGAAGAATCAAACAGAAGGAGCAATCCCAGACTTCTAGGAGATTGAGAAAATCCTAGAGGACTGGGCCATTGTCACGGGAGAGGTGAGAGCAGTGTACCTCAAGTTCCTGTTTGTATCCTATGTTGCAACCAGACTCAACTCCATGGCTTCACATCTAGAGCAAACAACTGAAACTGGAGGCCCAGAAGATGACAGGCATTAATGAGAGGAAATGCCCATAACATGAATTAACACTGCCCAGGTGTTCAAGGTAGGATGCTGCAAGGTAAAATAAGATGGAGGCAGGGGTTCGACTCATGTGACTTCTTCGTTCTCCACTGTATTTAAAAAACAAAATAGGCCTCCTTTTAACATAAGAGCTTAGTATTACATGGCAACATGTATGTGGTTTTGGGAGACATGAAATAATATCCACTTGAATCTCAGGATTGAAGAATAACTTTCAGAACATACCGGGGAAAAGTTCCTTTCTTGTTTACATAATATAAAACTCTAGTGAATTTCAAACATATCATATCATAACCTAAAGAGGATATTTAAAATTTAAAGAGAATTACTGTCTTTCATAGAAAAGTGTTAATTTTCCAACAATTATGAAAAGAATCCAATGTAGAAGATGAATTAGATTTGTTGAACAGGACAATCATAAAGAAGGGAGGAGCCAATGGCAAACTCTTATTTTGAAGATTTAAATATGTCCAAATGACACTAGGCGTGTGGGTATAACCTGTAGTCCCAGAACTTTGGGAGGCCAAGGCAGGTGGATGGCTTGATCCCAGGAGTTCTAGACCAGCCTGGGAAACATGTTGAAACCCCGTTTCTACTAAAAATACAAACATTAATCTCATAACCCAGTCTCAAAAACAAATAAGCCCAAATGAAACACATATTGTTGTCTTCTGGTGATGCACGAGTAGATACCATACCTTTAGATCTATCCTATCCTGTCCTATCCTTTAGATCTGAAATACTGTCCTTTAGAGTAGCCACCAAAAATGTATTTACCGATAAAAATGACTTATGCCAAAAAAAAAAAAAAAATCAAACAACATATTGCTATTTCCTTAAGAAATGGGAATGGATAATTTAAAAAGCAAAAGTTAGTTTTAAACACCCTAAATTTTTAAATCAAACTCCAGCCTCCCCTCTCCCAAAAATGTTATTGCTCTTGAAGGTTATCGGCTAATTATCTCTGAGGCACAAATTACATTAGATCAGAACTACAGAATGAAAAAGGCATCTATTCTATATTCTATCCAACACAAAGCAAATGTGCCTGACATCCTCCAATATATAAGGTATAAAAACATGGGACTGTGTATAAAATTTTAAAATGCAAAATGTTCAATGAAATTGCAATTCACTGGCTTTAAGAACCCAACAGTTTATATGTTATTAACACAAGTTGCCCTCTGAATAGTACTATACATATAATATTATGAACAAATGGAAGAGACATTCGATATTTCATTATTTTCTAACAACCTTAATGTTAGTGAAGAAAATAAGAATTAAGAATGTATTAACAATCATTTCTAATTTGTATTATGACTTCATAATTCATAATTATTCATCATTTCTTTCTTCATTATTTCTATATTAAGAAGTAACAAAGCACTGCTAAGTGTCAGGAATCAAAGTAACCTCTTATTTAACCAAGAATATGTCTGGTGGTGGTAACTAATAGGGCCAAAATCATTAATTAGGCCTGACATGTAATTTTATTCTAGCTCCTCAGACTACACTCTCATAATCACGTAGATCTGTGCAAGTTCAGATATGTTAGTCTAAAAAAAAAAAAAAAAAAAGTGTAATACCCTAACTGAATTATTTTATTTTTGAGACACAGTCTCACTTTGTCACCCAGGCTGGAGTACAGTGGCGCAATCTCAGCTCACTGCAATCTCCCCCTCCCTGGTTCAAGCGATTCTCCTGCCTCAGCCTCCCAAGTAGCTGGGATCACAGGGCATGTGCCACCACTCTCGGCTGATTTTTGTATTTTTAGTAGAGACGGGGTTTTGCTATGTTAGCCAAGCTGGTCTCAAACTCCTAACCTCAGGTGATCCACCTGCCTCGCCCAAAGCGGTGGGATTACAGGCGTGAGCCACTGCGCCTGGCCCTGAATTTCTTATTTTATTTCTAATGAACCATTATTGTGAATTATCTCAGATACCTTGCCCCATCTGACCTTCCTACACCACTCTATTCTTAACCATGAGCATGCAAACAGTGTCTGTCTTATAGAGAAGTATATTCTAGGTGCCTAAAGAGTCCCTTAAAAATATTTGTTAAATAACCTTAAAAAAAAAATAAGACAGGCTCGGAGGATACACATTAATTAGTCCAAGGTCACATACCTAATAAGTAACAGAGATTTTGCTAGAATCAAATCTAGCAGTTCTATACTCTTACCCAATCTACTGTGGAAATTCCAAAACAAAACCACATTCAATACATATAACATGTTTTATAATTTAAATGGCCACATTTTTCCATCTCAATCTTCTTTATCTATGACCCATAGCCAAACTGAAATTGTAGCTGCAAATAAACGTCCGGGACTCATTATATTTGCTTTCTATGCATGATATCATGCTGTGTTGATAGAGTTTAACCAGCCTAGCTAACAATTTTCCAAAATAAGTTTCCTTCCCTCCTCCCACTTCTAATAGGTTCAGATTAATTTCTCTGGAATATGTGCAGGCTTCACTGTGCCAGGATATGTCTCCCTTATAAAGTAAGGCAATTATAAAGTAATTTAAGGTATGGGACTAGAAACTCAATCTTTCCGACCCATGAGAGCACTGTTCACATAGACAAAAACTATGCAAAAAGAAGGGGAATGGATTCAAACAGTTTGCTCCAGGGTCTCCAAAAGATTCTGTGGAAATTATTTTTAGAATTTCTGCTTCTCAACACTTAGCTGAATATCTGACAGAAAGGTTGTGGAAGTTCAGAGTTACAGATATTAAACAATCCACTCCTGCTGTGCCACGTAAAACAGCATGAAATTGAACTCTTTAGTATTCAGTGGTAGATAAAGTTATTTTGTTCTGAATTCATGCACTCCATGCCACAGTTTATACGGATGATAAATCTGAGGAAGATCAGATAAAAATAGGGCTTGGCACACTCTTAGAGATCTAAATTCTTTATAAACATAAATATTTGTATGAGTCTACATGATCATATATGAAAGCAGACAGGCAGGGTGTGGTGGCTCACGCCTAGAATCCCAGCACTTTTGGAGGTCGAGGTGGGCAGATCACCTGAGGTCAGGAGTTTGAGACCAGCCTGGCCAACATGGTGAAACTCTGTCTCTACTAAAAATACAAAAATTACCTGGGCATGGTGGCGCATGCCTGTAATCTCAGCTACTCGGGAAACAGGCAGGAGAATTGCTACAACCCAAGAGGCGAAGGTTGTAGTGAGCCAAGGTCGCACAACTGCACTCCAGACTGGATGACAGAGTAAGACACTGTCTCAAAAGGAAAAAAAAAAAAAAAAAAAAAAAAAAAAAAGGCAGACAGAAATGGCACGGATGCATATTGTTGAATATAATGTTGTATGTAATCCTTCTCCTAAAATGTTTTTATTAAAATGTTCAGGTATACTGATTTCCTTGTTAGAGACTCTTTCAGATATTTCTTTTTAAATGACTAAGTTAGTACAATTAGAAGGCATCCTGAACCCAGAATGAACCTTAGGAAGTAAGTCATCCACTTGAATCATCATATTCTAATTCATGGATAAGAAACTGAGGCACAAAAATGCTAACTGACTTGTTGGATGTCACAAGGATAGTAACTGGGGGAAAAAGGGGTTTAAGTCATGTGAGATTCAGTATCCTACCCACCAGCCTCTTTGGGTTTTCAATTTCGTAACCACTGAGTACACAGGAACATAATGAGTAATTTAAGGGGTCTGAATACAGAACTAGCTGTCTTACAGGTTTCACAATGCTGGCCGCCATTAAGTACCATCTGACTGATACTGAAGACATTTACCTTTTTCTATTTCTGCTGAATATGAGATAACACAGCATCTCCTGTCCTCTTCCATCTTTTCTGCACAAGTCAAACAGCAGTATGAACGTAGGTAAATATTAATGAGGAAATAATGTTTTAAAAGAAGGGAAGGGGCGAGGATGTTAATCAATAAGGAGAAAAAATTTAAAACTAGCTATGCATGCATAATAAAATACCCAGAAGAGAAGCTCTAGATAGTGTATCAAGGGTGCTCTCACTTGAGAGAAACAAAAATAACAATTTTCAAATAAACTCTAGGTTACCACATTTTTAAATGCTATATGTCATACTAATTTTGAGTGTGAGTCTCTAGAAAAAATGAAACCTTGATTTATTTAGCAGCCATGTTGAAAACAATAACCTGCACTCCATGTACTCTGATTATATGTCACCTGCCACCTGAAAACTCTGGTATTGTTCTTAAAGCGGGAAAATACCTAATGAAAGCTAACTAGACCAAGACAGTAATGCTTTTAGTCTATTTGATTTTCTAACGTTAACAATATGGTCAGGGGCTGGGTACAGTGGGGCTCACGCCTGGAATGCTAGCACTTTGGAAGGCCGACACAGGAAGATTTCTTGAGGCTGTAAGTTCAAGAGCAGCCTGGAAACAAAGCAAGACCCCGTATCTGGGGGAAAAAACAGCAGCAGAAATTTAACACTAAATAAGAAAAGGAAAACAATTCATGTTTTTGAAATAAAAATTTGACAATTCAATGACAAAACATACTTTTTCAGCCAAACTTCCCTATAAAAACAGTAGTACTATAAGTAAATAATTCAGCATCTCAGATTCACTTTACCTAGCAATCCCTGCCTTCCCTCTCAAGTATGACACTATGTCTGGCCCCGCTATTATATTTTCTCTGTTATTAGTTTCATGAAATGATTTAAAGTGGACAAAAGACAGATGTATTAAACTTGAATCAGAAAAAAAGCAAACAGAAGACAGAAAAACACACAATAGATTTAAGTGCTCTTACAATTTATCTCTAGCCAAATTTAAACATCATCAAACAGGAAGAATATGGAGAAACATTTCTTGAAAGAAGATTCATTATTATTCTAACAAATCAAAATGAGAAGAACAGGATTTAAATCAGTTTAAACCCAACAGGTATCCAACACGCAGAACTAACTCCCATGACTGTTACCATTAGCTGCCTAACATGAAACTCACAAATAGCAAAACAAAGCTGCGTTAAACCAGTCTGTGACGTGGTAAGAATAAAGCATGCCAACAATTTGGCAACATATACCAGAATGTTTAAAATATTTAACAGTCTTTTAAAATATGAATAACCTATGACCACAATTGGTGGCATTTTCCTAAGCAGATAATTTTGAATATACAACTTAATTTTAACAACACACAGCTCATCTGCATTTATCAAATATCTCAAAATTAGAAAAAAAATTTCTGATACTCTTTTAAGAAAGTATGGTATAGCCATGTAAACTGATTTTATGGGAGAATATTTAATCATATGAAAACATATTACCATTAGGTAGAGAAAATGGGGTGTGTGTGTGTGTATGTGTGTGTGTGTGTATTTTTTTTCTATTTTCACATGTGTAGATATGTATATCTACAAATATATATATATTTTTCACACATGTAGATATATATACACAAACACACACACACACACACACACACACCCCCCTCTATTTTCACAAAATAGGAAATGGCTCCCCACTAAACAGATGGAGCGAGTAAGAGATCAACGTCTCTCTCTTGATTTCTCGCTGTCACTCTTGATCTTTCTATATTTATCTTAAACCAAAGGTGTTTTATTTTGAAACCCATTGTTATTTTCCCTTCAGATCACTTGTCACAATGTGTGATCATATTTTGTGTATTTTCTTAGTTCTCAGTTGTTTTCAGCACTAGAACCTACACTCGGTGAAGACAGGCATCAGGTCTGTTTTACCACTCAGTATCTGTCATCAGCACATAGTATATGCTCCATAAATATTAGCTGAATGATGGCTAGCCCACTAGAGTAATGCCAGCAATGTTAGAAACAAGTCAAAAATGAAAATTAAAATCAAATGTTGACTCACCATATTTGAATTATTCAATAACTTCCCTCATTTCTATTTATGTAAGTTATTTTTAAATTAAATTACCTGATCATTGTGTAGAATCCTTGATTAGATGACCTTAAAGTATTACATTACTACGTGAGGGAAGTCTGCCTTAATTAATATCAAACATGTCATAAATATTAAGGAGCTTTATTTGCCCAGGAAATGACATTCATCTAGAAACTACAATACAGATTTCTAACTATGCATACACTTGTTAAGAAATTGGTTAATTCAAATAAAATGTAGAATCATCATTGATATAATGAATCATTAACAAGCTCTGGACAAAAGAATTCCTTGACTACCCGAGGGGCAAAGAGACTGCTGATAAAATCTAGAAAGTGATTTGGTATTATCAGGTGTATTTTTACTCTACAGAGATTCATTAATCAGTCCAAATGTTAAAACAGGCTACATAATAAATGCAGTTTTAATGATCTACATGTCCTTATATTCACAGGCACTTTTAATATATTTAAATCCAAACTGGAATAAATCAAAAAAGGAATCACAAATGCAGCTGAAATCAGCCCCATGTTCTGCCAAGCAGTAAAGACCCCTTTAAAACAATTCCATATTTCTAGAGCCAAAAAAAGCTCCACATTTGTATAACTTATATAATAATCACAGTAAAGATTACTCATCTATATGTGTAATAAGAAATCATTACACGGCTATAGTTTCACTTATTTCTTCAGATGTGGCTGCCTATTACAATCCATCTACTGTCACAAAAATTTTTTTAAATCTTTTTTTTTTAAAAAAAGGAATGTGCTGTCACCACCAGTGCATAAATATAAGCTGCAGCAGCTATCCATTAAATCAAATTGCAAAACCCTTTCCTCAGGGGGTCTGAAAGACCAAATTAAAAGGGAGAAGAGGGTAGAGGAGAAGGAACGATGGGTACGTTCCATGAGCTGTTGCTAAGAGGAGGAACCCTGGGGGCCAGACCGGGGTAGGGGTCAGGGTGGGGGGAGGTGGGAATATTGTTTTTTAAATAGCAATAAACAATTATCACATACCAATTCTGCTCATACTTTGTCTTTCCCTTTGTCCAAGAACACAGGAAATAAGTTGAAAATGGCTTCTCAACTATTCTAAGTCATCTTAGCCACAAAATTATCACACCTGATCCATATAATCTCTGTCCCAAGACTAAATTACAAGCCTTTCCTTCACAGCGCAAAATCATGAAGCCTATGCCACCACAAGCTCTAATTTCCCCTCTCTATGAAATGTATATTGGGAAGAAAACTAACAGGAAGTCCAGCACTTTAACCAAATATTAAATTACATCCATCTTCGGTTCAAATTTAATACTTGTGCCACAGCAGTATGTCCACAGTAACCAGCTATGAAGCATTCACTCTACAAATATTTTGGTGCCTAATGTGTCCCAACAGGTACAATTACAGTGACCAAGGTTCATAAGTAAGTAAACTACAAGAGGGAGGGCAGAAGTCTAAAAAGTTTTCAAAGTTCATCATTGGTTAAGTTTTGGGAAACCTAATGGGGCTATTTTATTCATAAGAAATCATTACTCATTATTTAATCTTTTCAAAAAATTTTACTGGAACCGATGTGGCTGAATTAAATGACAAAATTGCATCGCATGATTTGTTCCTAAGATTTCTCTTCATTAGGATGCTTTCTGACTAAAAGGAGCACCTTGATTGTCCCCCAAGCTCAGGCATGTAATTTAGGGAGGCTAGACTGGCCAAACATTCCATCCCAATGGCAACAGTGACTGGTTCAGACACGGGCACACGGCCCAAGCGACACCAACGGGTTCAGTGGGAATGTGTCGGTAGCTTGTTATCCTAGAGAAGCTAACAGTCATCTTTACCACAACACGGGAAACAACGGCCTGAGAAAGAAATCCATAGAGCAGCGAGTATGAAAAGAGATGTCAAGTAGGTAGTCCTGCATCCGGAAAATATTTACCCATAGGACCAGCTAAGGCAGAATCAATACACTTAATATTCATCTCTAAGTATATAACACTCAAAATAAATATTAAAATCATCTCTGAACATAGAAAACAATTTTAAATAAAAACGGTCCTCCAGTCTGTTACTGGAAATGCATCTACAGTTGAAACCAGAGTGTAACAATTTGTATTTGACATATGAAAAAAACGGTTTTATAGTCAGCAAGGGATGGAATGGGTTATCAGGTAAGACAGTCATATGATGTGATCCAGGTATGGATGTAAAAGTTAAATTAACAAGACAATCAATAAAGGAACAGTATATATAAGGATCTGCCAAAACAGACTATTTACATTTCCATTTTTACATGTGTTCAAAACAATTAAAGTCAGTTAATATGCTTGGAATATCAGGTCTAAAAGTAAACAGATAAAATAACCCTATGTTCTTAATGTGGAGGCTTGATTTTTAGATAGCTGTTTAAACCAGCCACCATTTTAAATGTCAGTCAGAACATACAAAAAGGCCTTCAATATGAAAAGTTTATACATATAAAAATGCAATTCTGGCTCTACAGCGTTAAGAAATAAGTATCAAAATAGAAATTAACAATTAACCCAGGCCGGGCACGATGGCTCAAGTCTATAATCCCAGCACTTTGGAAGGCAGAAACAGGAGGATCACTTGAGGTCAGGAGTTCGAGACCAGCCTGGCCAATATGGTGAAACTCCATCTCTACTACAAATATAAAAATTAGCCAGGTGTGGTGATCCGCGCCTGTGGCCCCAGCTACTCGAAAAGCTGAGGCACAAGAATCATATGAACCAGGAGGTGGAGGTTGCAGTGAGCCAAATCATGCCACTGCACTCCAGCTTGCATGACAGAGCAAGAATCTGTCTCAAAACACACACACACACACACACACACACACACACACAATTAACTCAACAGAAGTTACATATTCCAATATCCCAGAACCAATATAAAAAATTTAAACACTCAATCTAAAACAGATTATTTTAAAAGCCCAATATAAAATACCATCTCACTTTAATACATAGATTCAAACAGTAATTTTAAGAAAATGTCAAAAATACGACGTCCTATAACCACAGAGATATGAAATTATGAAGTACCTGAAAATGAATAACATAGGTCCAAAGATAATATTAAGTAACTGGCATTGAACTACAAAGGTTTTTGGAAGCCTATTTTCAAAGAACCCTCACTTTGGAATTATTCTAGCAGTTCCAACAAAGTAAACTTACAACTCAGAAGGGCAGAATTCAACTACTTTCCTTTTACATTCTTTCTTTATGAAACCATAAAATATGTGAAAACAGTTTAACTTAATTATTGTTTAACCACAGCAACATCAGAGAGAGCAGAGGTCCTCTCTCTGAGAAGACCTGACTAAGCAGAATACGAAGCTCCTGCAGCAGAGGCTGCATAAAAAAAAACTGCTTCCCCAAGAACCACCCAGCATACACAGAAATGGTAATCCTGGTCTCCTTTCCTCAATGGCAAATAATTGATGGCATTTCTTCATTTATTAAAAGTAATTTTTGTAGAGACAGGCACTGAACTATGTTACTCAGGCTACCCTCAAAATCCAAATCTCAAGTGAGGATATGAACAGACATTTCTCAAAAGAAGACATTCATGCAGCCAACAGACACACGAAAAAATGCTCATCATCATTGGCCATCAGAGAAATGCAAATCAAAACCACAATGAGACACCATCTCACACCAGTTAGAATGGCGATCATTAAAAAGTCAGGAAACAACAGGTGCTGGAGAGGATGTGGAGAAATAGGAACACTTTTACACTGTTGGTGGGACTGTAAACTAGTTCAACCTTTGTGGAAGACAGTGTGGCGGTTCCTCAAGGATCTAGAACTAGAAATACCATTTGATCCAGCAATCCCATTACTGGTTATATACCCAAAGGATTATAAATCATGCTGCTATAAGGACACATGCACATGTATGTTTATTGTGGCACTATTCACAATAGCAAAGACTTGGGACCAACCCAAATGTCCATCAATGACAGACTGGATTAAGAAACTGTGGCACATATACACCGTGGAATACTATGCAGTCATAAAAAAAGGATGAGTTCGTGTCCTTTTTGGCACATGGATGCAGCTGGAAACCATCATTCTCAGCAAACTATCGCAAGGACAGAAAACCAAACACCACATGTTCTCACTCATAGGTGGGAACTGAACAATGAAAACACTTGGACATGGGATGAGGAACATCATACACCTGGGAATGCCGTGGGGTTGGGGGAGGGGGAAGGAGAGGGATAGCATTAGAAGATATACCTAATGTAAATGATGAGTTAATGGGTGCAGCACACCAACATGGCATATGTACACATATGTAACAAACCTGCACATTGGGCACATGTACCCTAGAACTTAAAGTATAATTTTAAAAAGTAAATAAAATAAAATGACAATAAAGATTACAGAAAAAATAATAATAAAAATATTAACATTAGAGTTATGTTCTTAGCTTTCTAATAGTCAAAATTATTAGCTCCAACAGCTGGCAAATGAAGCTGCTTTCTAACCATTTTTCAAACATTCAAATACTCCTCTGCACTGAAGAATAGTTAATCTAGGAATAGTTGAAAAAGCGATAGCAAGAAACACAGGATTAAAAAAATGAAATGTGAGAGGGAACTATCAGGGTGGTAGAAACACCATCAAGTAGAAAAACATATAGATAGCTGTTAGGGGCCTTGAGGTAGTCTAAGAAGACTGAGAGGCAGGAAAAATGATGCTTCTCTGAAAGAATGTGCAGAAGACAGATGACAGGACACATTATAAGAGAAGGAATGGATCTCATAAGTTTAAACAGCAATGAAACCATCAGTATCAACTCAGATGTCCTGTCTCTCCACTGTTACCCCTCTGCTACAGCCTGAATCTTCCTCTATATTGTTACCTCTGCTGAAAGATTATCATCGCCTTCCTGCACCAACTGCATTTATCTAGCTAACATGCTTCATATTTCACCTTAAATGCCCATAGACTAGGTCAGCTCCCCTACCACAAACAACTCAATGCCATGAATATGTGGCAAGATACTGGTCATAACTCGTTGTATCATTATTTCATAATGTCAGCCTCTGGGCTTCCTGTAAGAGGACAAAGATTGTGCTTATCCTGCATCACCGCAACTCCCAACCACAGTGGTCAATAAATATTTACTGCATGAATTAATAACCGAATAAAAAATGTGTCCATGAATATATTTCTAACAATTATTACTACTACTAAAAGCATTTGTCTAGTATTTTATTTTTTTATTTGCTTACTAAAAACTACTTGCTAAGAATCACTTTTTTAATCACTTTACAGTTTACTAAGTACTGACCACCGTTCTAAGTACACTACATTTAACAACTCAATCCTCAGAGGTTGGCATAATTATTATCCCCACATAACAGATGAGAAAGCCAACGCACAGAAAGATTAAGTAACTTGCTTAAGGTTCATGGTGGACACAAGATTCAAACCCAAGAAGCCTGATTCCACAATACATTACAGGCTCAAATTTTAATTTTAAACCAACTATATCAAATTAATGTCCATAAACAGCTTATATGTATCTTGTAAAATATTTATAGGTCTGAGATTTAACATTTTAGCTAGATATTTCTCATACATGCATAATGAATTACAAAAAACATTAGTACTTGATTCTTGATGTTGATTTCTTTTTTTAGTAATTGAGAAATTACATGAGATTTTTAAAATAAATACACAATTTAAAGTTTTCATGTTAACCACTGCATTTATGTATTATAATCCAAATGTCCGGAACAATTGCTGGATTAAGAAGAAATAAATCTGAGTCAGGGCTGTGACAGTCATTACAGCTGATGTCTTTTTTTTTTTTCCTACTAATGGAACAAAGAAATATATCTTATTTTACAGAATCTATCATGTGGACTATAAAAAATTTACTACGTAAAAATGTAAATGCTGAAAACATGTATAGGATTATTTCTTCCTTTAATAAAATCATACTGATTAAAAAGAGCATTGTTCATACTTTGTTTAAAAATGAAACCATAAAGTGTTGACTTCATATGGCCTAATTATGTGATTACCTCAAAAGTTGAAAACTGCAATTATTCTTAACTCATTTGAACATTAATGAATTCACTGTCCAAAGGTCAGTTTGTGTTTCTGAACACTAGAAAACTGGGTAAGTTATCTACATTTCATCTCCAAATGCATTGGATATAATTTTTTCTTGAATTACTGCTAACTATATTAAACACTGCTACAAGAAGGGAGCTTAAACTATAATATGCTGTGTGCTGATCCAGGCTGTTGAGTATACAAAGTACAAGATAGATTTAAATGTATACATGCATGCCCAAATTCACTCCTATTACTTTTTTCAATCAATCAATTTAATTTACTTTCTTCAAAATCATAGCCAATAGAGCCCCCTGGTGCTCCTCTTGTATCCCACTATGACTCCAGGATTCCTCACGACTCTGACATAAGTGCATAACGAAGTTAATGCTACCAAGCATAACCGACCCAGAAGCTGATTTATAAATGCACTTGTGAAGGCCAGCAGGCATTCCCTACAGTCTTTGATTTATACACGCACTCATTCAGTAGTACACAGAAACTGCATTAACAATATCCTTAAAACACCATGAGCTCATAGGGAAAAAAACTTTAAAATGATGGCAATTTCTATTGTGAAGATGCAATAATACGGAAAAATAATTATGACAATGAACAGATGACATAAAAGTAACAAAGCTAAATACCATCAAAGAGGTCACCATGTTTTTATTTTTGTTTTTGTTTGACAAGGCTACAGACCCTTTACCAAGCTTGTATATTACACTCACCTATTTGAATTTTGATAACAAGGATTACTATTATAAATAATTTTGAATTCAGTTAAGTCATAGTTTAAGACATTAGATATTTTTTAAAAATTTATACATTACTAATGAATTGTGATATGTATAAATACTATATTCTCTCTGATGAGAAATACTTACAATGTTACCTTCTTTACAAACAGAAAGTTTATGCACTCATTTTCTGACAGTTTATACAACCAGTACTATCTCTGTCAGAAAGTAGGTGGATAACTTTCAGTACCTGCATCTAGTAAGGCACTAATATAAACACAAAGCACTATATATGTATGCAAGCCATCTGGATGTAATATGGTGTTTCTTTTCACCACCCCACGTTCAGTGCTGCACACATGTAGTAACATGATGGCAAGACTGTCCTCTATAATTATCACAGGATAATTATCAAGCCATCCTTTGCTATTTCTTGACTATTAAGCTATAGCAATATTTAACTTTTAAAATAAAGGACAAATCTTTTTAGATATTGCCTTTAGTAAACAAATTTTGTCATATGTTTGCAAACTCACAATGCTGACATAACATAAACAAACTTGTGTGGCTATTCAAGAGGCACTATATGGTGTTTAAGTGTCAGCCTAAGAAAAAGAAAGTGAATTTGTGAGTGTCCTAGAAGCCACCTCTTGCTGTTCTCTATCACTGAACCCCATGTGGTTGATACGTAGTCGACTGTTTCACAATGTGTATATGGATGTCACTTTTCTGTGTGGCTGTCCGTTTCCCACACTAGACTGTACTGCTCACTAGCCTAGTGGTTCTCAACCACAGGTGATTTTTGCTCCCTAGGGGATATTTGAGAATGCCTGGAGGCATTTCTAAAGATCAGGATGCTGCTAAAAATGACAATATTGCTGAAGCTGAGAATCTCTGCCCTGGGTCTAAGCAACTTGGGGAAAGAGACTACTGCCTACACAGGGTGGGCACTCAAATATGGGACAAATGGATGCACATGTACATGAAAATTTGTGTCAGTGTGAAATCATCTTTAAACCATCTTTCTCCCTATGACACTCTTTAAAGAACTTCCTTTTTCCCTACTTTCTATGACTATCTTTAAAGAGCTTCTTTTTTATAGGCCAGGCACGGTGACTCATCCCTGTAATCCCAGCATTTTGGGAGGCCGAGGCAGGAGGATTGCTTGAGCCCAGGAGTTTAAGACCAGCCTGAGAAACAAAGAGAGAGACCCCTAGATGAGTGTGCTGATGCAAGCTTATAGTTCCAGCTACTCAGGAGACTGGGGAAAGAGGATCGATCCCTTGAGCCCACGAGGTCCAGGCTGCAGTGACCTATGATAATGCCACTGTACTCCAGCCTGGGTGACAAAGAGAAAGACTCTGTATTTAAAAAAAAAAAAAAAAAAATTTAAAGAGCTTCCTTTTTTCCTTCTTTCCACTGCTTCACAGTCTTTGTGAAATGAAAGAGTATATGCATCTGTAATAAAATCAGGACTGCAGCAGTTCTGTCCTGGAGCAGAGAGGGAATGGGGAAAGGAATATTGGCCAAGCTTTCTCCATTGTGACTTGGGGAAGGTCTTGACCCCTAAGGAGTCTCTCAGGGACTTGGATCAGATGGCCTCTCAGACTTCTGCTTGGGAGGATTACTTTAATCGTTTCTGTATCTACAAGCATTCACTGGACATAACAGCTTTTCATACGGGCTACACAGTTGTTAGGATGGCAGTAGAGGCCCCTACAGTATTTTATACCACAGCTGTTGTCACTTTTGTAGTAACCATAATCTTAGGTCAGGCTTATATTTCATTTTAAGAGGCTTTAAATAAGAACATGCCTGGTGATAAATTAAGTTGACAGGCATTTCCTTTTATTACAACTGAAAGGAAGACATATATATCTGTCATGTTATTTGGTGTAAACAACTTATGAGTACAGTCATAATTCACGTAGCCTAACTAGACAACAATTTCACAGAATTAACATGCCATGACTATATACTACAATTCACATACTCTTCATGAAGTTGTCTTATTAACTATAATATAGACTCTTAAACTGAAACAAATATATAGAATGACAGTAGATAAAAACTTCCCCAGTAAATCTTACCAGTGTAAAAACCTACCAGCTGGCTCTTGCAGTTGCTCAGAGTAAATATGTAGCCCCCATGTATCAGGTGGCACTATACTAAGATAACCACAAGCAAGACAGAGTGAGTATACTTAAAATATAATAGGCAGACAAAAGTTTAGAAATCATTCTTCAAGGCATATTCTCCAAAAGCCCCTGACAGGTACCACAGTCTAATATCTGAAGAAAATGACAGGGAGGCAAAGAAACAGACCAACACTTTAAAGAGTGAGGGGACTCTGACATCCACTCCTCTAACTATGGTCAAATAAAAGGTAACATCTGGGACTACATGGTGGGATGAGCCTTGGGGATTTCAAACAGACTATAAGACTACGAAGAAAACTGGGCTCTCTAGGGCTCCTCTTCTCACCTATTTCTTTTAAAAGTAGTTTCTGGGAGTAAATCTACATCAAGCTAAGTCATTTGTTCACTGGGTTCCTGGATATCTCTGAAAAAGGCAGAGAAAACTTGGGAAGGACTACAAATGTTATATTCTAGGCTCCAGGCTTTAAAAGGCAGGCATAAAAGGAACCTTAGGCTTTCCTTCTATTAACCCTACTATCTGCACTCTAATAATATTATCATAACATTACACATAGGCTGGGCACGGTGGTTCACGCCTGCAATCCCAACACTTTGGGAGGCCCAGGTGGGTGGATCGCTTGAGTCCAGGAGTTCGAGACCAGCCCATCTCTATGAAAAACACAAAAATCAGCCAGTGTGGTGGTGCGCACCTGTGGTCCCAGCTACATGGGAGGCAGAGATGGAAGGAGATGGAGGTTGCAGTGAGCCATGAACATGCCACTGCACTCTAGCCTGGGTAACAGAGCGAAACCCTACCTTAAAAAAAAAAAAATCATATAAAGAAAGGCATAATGTATTTTAACACTATAGCCAAACTACTCAGGGTGGGGGAGAAGGCAAATATTCCTTACTCAGTATGACACAATTTTTTTTTTTTTTTTTGAGATGGAGTCTTGCTCTGTTGCCCAGGCTGGAATACAATGGCACGATCTTGGCTCACCACAACCGCTGCCTCCCTGGTTCATGCAATTCTCCTGTCTCAGCCTCCCCAGTAGCTGAGATTACAGGTGCATGCCACCACGCCCAGCTAATTTTTTTGTATTTTCAGTAGAGATAGGGTTTCACCATGTTGGTCAGGCTGGTCTCAAACTCCTGGTCTCAGATAAATCCACCCACCTTGGCCTCCCAAAGTGCTGGTATTACAGGCGTGAGCCACTGCACCCGGCCTCAGTGTGATACAATTCTTTATCCTTAGCTGCTGTCACAGTAGTTAAGTAATTTCTACTAAAAACACTATTGTATTATTGTTATTATTAATTATTTGACAAGACTGCTGAGTTAACAGGTAAAGTGTGAGTCACTTTTGGAAACACCTAGCTGGAGAAAAACTTTCTGTCCCTGCAATAAAAAGAGTACCTACAAGCAATTGTTTTTTAAAAAAAAAAAAAAAAAAAAAAAAAAAAGCTACTTCGCTGAAGCAAAGCCTCAGTTGTTATAACAAATGTTTATATGTCTACAATTGTTCTCTCTCTCGGAGAAGCAATATACTTGGAGGTCATACCATCTCACCACCCAACTTCTCCAGGGCCCTCAAACACAGATTCTACAAGCTTTCGATAACACTGTTTATTATTACCTCATAAATTTAAAATACATGTACCTGAACTGTGTTTTACTGTCCATGAACATGAGGCTCAGGACAGTCTGGCAGTTTGCATAAGGGTTTCTAGCCAAGAAGCAGGAGGGCCAGTACGCAGACCCAGCTCTCTGATTCCAGAGCTGAGGGCATGCCACCATGTTTTCACCCTCTCCCCAGCTCCCTGGCTTGACACGGCTCCCGCTATAACATGAACACCCAGACCCATTCCTGGTTCCATTTCACAAACAACACAATTGTGCATCCAATAGAAAATATCGATCACAACACAAAGAAACAGCAGCCTCCACGTTTGATCTCTTACGGTGGTGGTGGTAACCTACCAGTATTCTCTGACGATGTCGCTGCAGCTACCACTGTGGCTGCTAATACTGCAGGGAGAAAAAAATTATCTAATATCATGGTGGTATTGACAAGCTCTAAAAGTGGCCAAAAGGCAGGCTTCTTTTCCCTGGAAAGAACAGGGTCCCATAAGAGAGTTTCAATGGAAAGTGAATGCCAAAAACCCTCATAAAAGCGAGGACACAGCTTTCCTTCTTGCAACTAGTCATCTTTTAAAGAAAATAGATGGTAGGGTTAGTGCACAATATTTATAATGAAACATAGAAAAGGATTTGTGATAAAAATAAGTATCAAAAGTGACAACAGGCAGCATTATGCAGAACATAATCTTCCTAAGCAGCTGTGTGCCAGGGAGAATTTGCACATGTGTTTGCAGGGCATTACAAATAAAAGAGCTTATGCCAGAGTCATTATTTTCTACCTCTAGATAATGCAGTTTGAAAAATATCACAAACAGAAGATCATGGCTCGTATTAATCAGCCCCACTATGAAGTGGGTCAGCAAAGCCAGCTGGTCCCTTGTCCATCGTAACCAAGTGTAAGAACTGCAACTGTGAGAAACACTGCAACTTAACACCACCTGACCACTAAGACACTATTTCAGAAATACAACCAAGCCAGAGGATGGCAGAAAAGGCTTCAGTACCAGAGACTCTACCAGAAACTATAGAGTTCCAGCTGAGCTCTGAGGCCAAACAAAGGGATACCCTACTATGCCTTGATAAAAGAAAGATTCTGCTACCAAAAAACATAAAGCATGCCAACTGGTTAATCACCTAAGCTGCATAGACAACATCTGAATACATGAGGTCCCTGGGCCTGGTCAGACCTCATAAAGAAGGGATTGATGGTATCTTTCTGTAAAAGTAGTTTAGGCTCTGTGGATTATATGATCTTTGTCACAACCACTCAAGTCATCATTGTAGTACAAAAGCAACCTTAGATAAACAAATGAGCATGGCTGTGTCCCAATATAACATTATTTACAAATACAGGCAGGGGAGCATAGTGTGCCAACCCAACTTAGAAATGGAGTTTCAGAAAAACAGATAGGTGACATTTGACCCTTTGAGTGGGCAACAAACACCAAATTACAAGATAGCCTTCATCTGCACCCGCATCACAATTTTTTTTAATTTTATAAATTTTTATGGGTACTTAGTAGGTGTGTGGAGTACATAAGACGTTCTGATAGAAACCTGCAATGTGAAATAAGCACATCATGGGGAATGGACTCAAGCGTTTATCCTTTGAGTTACAAACAATCCAATTACACTCTTGAAGTAGATGTTTAAATGTACAATTATTATTGACTATAGTCACCATATTGTAGTATTAACTAGTAGTTATTATTAAATCTTTTTTTTTTGTACCCATTAACCATCCCCAACTCTCCATGCCCCCCCGCAACTACCCTCCCAGCCTCTGGTAACCATCCTTTTACTATGTCCATGGGTTTAATTCTTTTGACTTTTAGATCTCATAAGTGAAAACATGTGCATATTGCAGTTTCTGAAGGAACTAAAACAAACTCTGGAAATGAGGCAGAGGCAGAGGTAATGCAGTTCTGTTGTATTTCCAACCCTAGCTAAAGGCAACTGGCTGTAATGTGCTCTTTTACTAGCATTATAAAGATTGAGAACAATTTTTTACTAGACAAAGTGTCACTGTGTTCCATCTGAGGTTAATGACTTGCTCTGGAAATTAAAGTTAATGCATCAAATTTTGAGACACTTTGATACAGAGAGAATATTTTTCTCCACAACTGAGTTAACTGACTTGGTACTGCTCATAAGGTAAATGTGGAAAGGAGCCAAAAGATTGTAACTATTTTACAAAAGAAGAAAGGGAAAAGCTGAAAAAATTTCAAGCGCGAAACACTAAAAGCCATCATGCCATTAATCAGAGGCTGGTCACGTTTTCCTTTTCTAGAGTCATACTTCGATAAAGCTGTGGCACAGACTCCATGCAAACATGCAGGCAACACAGTAAGACAGCTGAATGATTACGTGAATCCAGATCAAAGGCATCCTGCTCAGCTCTCGGAAAAGGGGGCCTCTATACTCAGCTCTGCAGGGCCTGAGTCATGGTCCACTGCACTGCATGAAAAACGAAGGGTGAACCAAGGACAAGAAACAAAACAGCAAACAGCTTTGTCTCTATTCAAAGGTAAAACCGAAAACCTACTGACACAACTGTGCACTGGGCATTTCATCTCTCTGTGCTTTACCCCACCTAAGGAACTGATTGATTAACTCTATCTCATATCACTGACCAAAAACGGATACTATTAACACTCTGTGTCCACACCTACCACCCCACGGTAGAAGAATTTCTGCTAAAATCTAGAGAGGCATAGATCTTAGCTCTAGTCTGGAAGCCCAGAGGCTTTCACCATCCAGCAACCAGTACTGGGCCTTTTATGCTCCCAGCAGATGTACCTGTTCCTGAAAGGGAGACCGAGGGGTCTAGCCATACAATTCCCCAAGTACATAATTGCTCACGTTAGCAAACTAATAAAGAGTTCCCACTCTTCCAACAGAAAGTCCCTGATGCCTTCTGCAGTACTACAGACTGAAGCAAAATAATTAGGGCCAGATTCTGGCCTTCAATTCCGAATTTGCAATATTCTGTCCCTCGTCAAATTACTTAATCCAAAATTGAACTAAACAAGAATTTTCTGAATTTGCCAAATACTAAAACCCATGAAATAGGGAGTGGGTACACGAACTCTGCCCATTCAGAGATTCTCAACTGACCTGACAATAGTTACTGGCTTTCACTCTCCATTGTTTGGCAGGTACTTTTAAGAAGTTACATAGAATGTTATATCATTTAAATTAAACTATCATAGTCTTGTAAAAGCTGCCTTTCACAATCTCCTCAAAGCTATGAATCCAAACTCCAGAAACCTGCACATTATTAACATATATAAGAATTTTTCATATAATTTTAGAGATAGACCAATAAGGCCTCTCCTTGGTCCCCAGGCTAACACATTGTGAACAGACAAATAAAAAGATCATGTCTCAGACTCGTCAAGAGTAGCTACCAGAATAGTTCACTGTCAATAAAATCCTTCATTTTATTCAATATAACAAACAATTATGAGCTGATATGCGCAGGAATTGTGCGGAGTTCTACGAAAATACAGACATAATTAATTACAGCATAGCTCCACTCTTCTAGGAACATAAAAACACACACACTATGAAGACACTGACATGACTGAGTATACGGAGGAGACAATTCAGCAGAGAATGTATACTGCCTGATTGGTGTGATGTGAGCATAGAATGAGGTGAAGTATCCACGAATGCAGTGAAGGAAGAGAAAGCAAAGAAGGCCTGTGCGCAAGGTGTGCTCACTCCCGACAGCTACTTCTGAAACCTCAGAGAGGCTGAAAAGGTAAATTCAAGATGAAGACTTTAATAGAAAATCCAGGTATGTGGTGACTTTGGAGAGCAATTTCAGCTAAATGGTTGGAAGAGGAACCAGATTTCCAAGGGTCCAGAAGTGAATATGTAATGATGATGAGGCAGCAGGAAGCAGAGTATACCATTCAAGTTTGGGAAAAGAAAATAGGGATGATATGGTGGCATATTAGGAAAATCAGTGTATTCACTATTACTCATAACTAATTCTATAGTAGACATTTTAAAAAATCCTCAGTTCTCTTGAAGGTCACAAATCATATCTGAGGATCGCAAGAAAACGTCAGCACGAACTGGTAAAATGTTTGTATAACATGGTACACTGAGACTTTTATTTGAAACAAA
Source organism: Macaca thibetana thibetana (assembly GCF_024542745.1). Taxonomy (NCBI): domain Eukaryota; kingdom Metazoa; phylum Chordata; class Mammalia; order Primates; family Cercopithecidae; genus Macaca; species Macaca thibetana. The sequence continues at coordinate 73,770,788 of NC_065592.1, forward strand.
ATGTTACTCCCTTAAATACACATTATTTTCAAAATGAGCTACCCAAAATCAATTTTATATTTCATATCCTAATAAAGAAAGCTTTATAGTCTAGGCAGCTTAGAACGGCCTCCAGAGCAATTTGAAAGACGAAGAGATTGATTAGATTATTGCATTGCAAGTATTAAATGTTCATCTTGAAAATACATGCAAATAGCCAAGTTAATTCAAACCACAGGTCAAAGCAGAATAAATTATGTTTAAATTTCTCAATTTCATCTTCAGAAAATAAAGGCGGGAAAGGCTGTATTCCATCAGAATCAAAACTGCTGAATAAGCTGGTGATTAAATACATAGACCACTCTATATTTCAAGTGAGAACACTCAGGCTGTCTTGTTTGAGTGAAAGGGAGATGTCTGATGCTTTTCATAATAAATATCCATTCATAAAATAAGCTAAAATGAACAAAAAAGATCTATTGCCTACTCCAGCTATTTTACAGAGAAACGCTGGCAAGGAATTTTCTAACATCTAAAATAGTAAAGTATCAATTAATCATGAAAATGGCTCAGATAATGCATTACATTTTATCATATTCATCCTGCTGCCTTAAACCATTTTTAAAATGACATCACATAAAAATGCAAGTACCAGTCATGTAAAGAAGTAAAATCTTTAAAAATATTAGATCTCCCTCCCCCAACTGCAAACCATGCTCACTGTAGAAACGCTGAACAAAAACTATCATAAAGAAAATAATAACCACTTACAGAGAACCACATTTAACCAATTTATCTTACGTTCATCTTTCTAAGTGCACTTACGTCGTTGGAACAAATACTGTACATCATCCTTCTTTTAAAACATACTCTGGGGCCAGGCACGGTGGCTCACACCTGTAATCCCATCAGTTTGGGAGGCCAAGGCGGGTGAATTACCTGAGGTCAGGAGTTCAAGATCAGCCTGGCCAAGATGGAGAAACCTCATCTCTACTAAAAACACAAAAATCAGCCAGGCATGGTTGTGGGCGCCTGTAATCCCAGCTACTCGGGAGCCTGAGGCAGGAGAATCACTTGAACCCAGGAGGCGGAGGTTGCAGTGAGCCAAGATCGCGCCATTGCACTCCGGGCTTGGCAACAGAGTGAGACTCCTTCTCAAAATAATAATAATAATAAATGAATAAATATATACACACACACACACACACAGTGAACAATTTCCCATGTCACTAAATATTAGCCTAACGACACTACTGAATGGTTTCATACTATTTTCCTGTAAAACTGTACCATGACTGATTTATTTATCTAACCTTTTACTCTTGGACATAGGAGTACTATTAGGTTGCTTTGCTTTGCTGTTTTAAATTAACTCGATGGTAAACATATTTACATATACCAATAACTATTTCTACATCCTTAGACCAAATTTTTAGAAATAAAATGTCAGGTTGTAGGGGGTGAATTTTGAAATTTTTCAAACATTTTCCTCAAATTTCTTTCATAAAGATTATACCACTTTATGATATCACCAACAATGTATTTTTAAGCCCATTTAAGTTCAGTCTTATAAACTCTGGTTATTATATTTTTTAAATACAAGCTAAGTAACAGCAGGGTCAATTCTCAAAAATCACATTACCATACCCCAATATTAAAGACATAAAGAGAAAAAAAATCTAATCACACTTAAAATGACAAAAGATCAATTTCCATAAATCATATATTTATAACATGTCATTTAAATCATATTGCTAGTTATTGTTTTTATGACTTCATACCCAATTCACATACAAAGTACTAAGTGAAGTAAATCACACAAATTTTTCTCTTTTAATTATAAAATGGATTTGGGCATCTCTACATTACATGATTAAATGCATGAAACAGGTCAACGACAGTCAAATTCTCAATACAGTTAAGTGTTTTTCCAACGTTATATCTAAACTGTGTACCATGGGTAACTGTCCTATTATAATTATCTATAGATTACGGAGTTTAACATTCAGCTTAAATGGTCAGTTCTGGTTACAAGAGATACTCAATAGCCCCCACCATAAATACACACTCTTAACTCCAGTTCCAAAGACATTGCTCTCTTTCATAGAAAGCCGTCTACCAATTTTAAAAAAAAAATGCAACTAGTGGTGCCCATAATCTCATGGGATGTATCAATCTCCTTAAGGGCGCCCGAATGTAATCAGATCATGACTAGAAGAAACTGATACTGCGCTTCAGAGTCCAGAAGACAGTTTATTATCAGGTTTTAATTTCTAACTCAAAAGCATATAAGGATAGGGAGAGATCTGTTAAAGGATAAAAAGTTACAGCTAGATAGAAGCAGTAAGTTCTACTGTTCCATACCACTGTAGGATGACTACAGTTAACAGAAATAGATAATTTCAAATAGCTAAGAAGGAAGATACTGAATGTTCCCAACACCAAGAAATGATAAGTGTCTGACAGGATAGATATGTGAATTACCCTGACCACTATCAATTATATGTATTAAAACATCACTATGTACCCTATGAATATGTGCAATTACTGTCAATTTTTTAAAAATTTAATAAATAAAATAATTTTAAAGAATGAATAAATGAATGTCTCCCTTCAGAGATGGCAAAGAATAGATACTGTCAAGCTATTCCTCCTCCCCCCAAATTCAAGTATTTTCTGTTATCTGAAACATTTAAGGAAAGGTTCATGGCATGACTACTAAGGATCTGAGATTTTAACCCAGCCACAGCTTTTTGGTAGAGCAGCCAAAGAAAAGATACTGAACCAGGTGAACCATGAAAAGGCATATGCACCTCCTTAAAGGGATTTATTAGTTAACCATAAAAAAGCATGCATTCTCTCCCTGAGAATTTCAACTTTTATGTAAATGATAATAAACAGCTACAATAAATGTTATCCGGAGGGAGCACTGGCCAGCTAGAAGAATCTGCTAGTTTTGAGTTTGATCGGTGTTAATAAACAGAACACGGAGATAATCTCACTTAAACCAGCACCTGATGATCTTCTAACTGCTAAGTGACAACGAGGCAGCTTAAACTTGCTTTGAATTTAGTAGGGATTCATATTAACAACTGTCCAGTACAGTTTTTTTTAGTAGCAACTGTACAGTACAGTAGCAACAGTACAGTTTTTTTTAGTAGCAACTGTCCAGTACAGTTTAGTAGCAACTGTCCAGTACAGTTTTTCACAGAAATACTTCCCCTCAAATCTATCAATCCTCTAAAATCTGTATGAATGAATTTGCCCCATACCCAGAGGTTGCACTCTCAAAGACAGGGAAAAATAAAATCAAAAACAAAAAAGCCTACATCAGTGTAATTTTCTTTGTTCTAAACGTAGATTTCTACTTATCATGATTATTTAAAATGCCAACATTAACAAACGCAAGGGAAAATTCATAATGAACTATAGAAAGAATAGTTCATATCAACAAAACCTCTGGAAAGGAGAATTAAGGTTCAAGACAACCTTCTATAATAAAATTTGTTAATCATTTCAAAATATATACGTATCTCAAAACACCACATTGTACGTGTAAATACACACAATTTATTTGTTCACTATATCTCAATAAAGCTTGAGAGAGAGAAAAAAACACACACATGAAAAGATACTCCCAACACAAAAAACAAACAAACAAACAAACAAAAATACATGGGTGGCCAGAGAAGTTTCAAAAGTTAACTATGAAGAAATGTGACTCCTTTAGGCTACATAAGCCAGTTATACCTGAGCCTTCAATCAATTAATGCAGGGATCTCAAAAATCCAGAAAGAACATCAATTTATCTCTGATTCTTTTGCTGCATTAACAAAAAAAAATGAGAAAAGTGTCATATCATCACCATGTCAATACTATTTGCCTTTCCACAAGGTCACTTTTATAAATATGCATATTTAGAATGAAATCCTACTGTTCAGATAAATATCTACTGCAAGAAAAGGTGCTGCATTTCTGCTTAACAGTTATTTGAAACTAATGAATGCCACCAAAGTAATGGCTGAATGATTCAGGTAGTTTTGCAAAGTTATTCATATTAATAAGAAATAACTGTGTAAGTCACAAAACAGTTAATGTTCTTTAATGCAGTTAGTAATGCTTCAGATTATAAATTTCAAAGATTGATTCTATAATTAATATCAAATAGGTAATTATTTCTTTTCAGATGTAACCATAAAAATTGGGATTCAATATACAAAGCTGAATTCCGATTCAAGTGAATAAAGTGACACACACTGTAGCATCTCACCTAGAAAAAAACAGGAAATCAAATTACACTTAGAAGAATAAGGAGAAGTAAATCTATTCTGAATAAGGGACATATATGAGACTGACAAACCAATAAAAAAGAAATGAAAACCCAGACAAAAATGCAAATGCTTATAAAAGTGTACAGCAGTGGTTCTCACTTCTCATACACATTATAATTTCCTAACAAGCTGGTAAAAAAAAAATCAAGGAACAAGCCACACACCCAAGATTCTGACTTACACCAGGATGGTCCCTAATACTGATTAAAAACTCCCTAGGTGATTCTAAAGCACAGCCATATTGGAAAATGGCAAATAGGTTAGGGATAAACTGGGTTAAGGTTATTTGAAACATTTCAAATAAACAATTTGAAATTCAAGGACCTAGAGGAAAACTAAGTTGGTCTCTGCCTCATACCATACAATGAAAACAATACTAGATGGTTTTTTAAAAAATTATAAAATTTTTAAAAATCTAAATGACCATGACTATGACATTGTAATATACAAAGCCTTTCTGAGCATAAAACGAAATGCTGAATACTGACAGTAAGAAAGAAGACTGGTAGTTATGATTAACCTTATCTAAACAAACAGCTCTTCTTATATGCATTAAGGAAGCATTAATGCTTACAGGAAAATGAAATATAAAGGACAAAAAGGAAAGAATTTTCAAAACATAAAATGACTACTAAAGATGAGAAATGTTCAGTTTCTCATGTAAATAAATGTACTGAAAAATTTCCATTCTTTACCAATAAAATTAGAAAAAAAAGCTTTCACATCTAGAGCTATTTAGAATACAGAGGAATCAGAACACAAATACGGTTGTAGAAACTCTAAGGTGACATTCTTCAGAGAAATTCGGCACAAGTGAATGTAAACACCTCCCAGAGATTACACTGGGAAGGACCTAGAAATGTATTCACATGGCTATATTTGTTTTGTTAATTTACAAAAGTACAACATTTTAATTTGATTCTGTTAAACACCCTGACCTCTTCCATAATAATGCTTCCCTTCACTGACTTAGATCAGTTGGCATCAGAGGAGCTGCTGGAATATTTGCGATCTAGCCAAGAAGCAAATGAAGTGAGATGCATTTATTTTGAGTTTAGAGATGAATTTTAATTTATAAATAATAAGAAGGCAAAAAAAAAAGAAAAAAGGAAACAAAAAATAATAAAAAGACTTTAGAATTATTTAATAATTCAATTAAAGAAGAGTGAAAAAGACAAGTTTTCTGCTGATTAAACATAAAATGCCAACATTAAAAAATGTAAAAATTCATAATGAACTACAGACAGAACATGAGTGACATAATGATTATAAACATCAAAGAGTATATTCAACATATTCAAATATTATTCACAGTGTATGCACACAGACAACACAAACACACACACATAAACAAACACATTGAAAAGTCTCAAAATTTACAACTCACATATCACAGAAACTTGGTAGAGATTTACCCTAAATCTGGATAACAATCCTAAAAATCTGCAAGGCATACAAATAACAAGTTGTGACAATAAAAGAAATGTTTTAAAACTATAAGTAATGCTCAGGCCGGGCGCGGTGGCTCAAGCCTGTAATCCCAGCACTTTGGGAGGCCGAGACGGACGGATCACCAGGTCAGGAGATCGAGACCATCCTGGCTAACCCGGTGAAACCCCTTCTCTACTAAAAAATACAAAAAACTAGCCGGGCACGGTGGCGAGCGCCTGTAGTCCCAGCTACTCGGGAGGCTGAGGCAGGAGAATGGTGTAAACCCGGGAGGCGGAGCTTGCAGTGAGCTGACTGGCCACTAAAACAGAAACTGTTTTAAATAAATAAAACTATAAGTAATGCTCTCCAAAAACATGTTAAATAATGATAAAGCAAAAACTCAATCATCTTGCCATATTCTCTTTAGAAATATTACAAAATTATTGCGATGTGAAGAGGAGATCAATAATAGGCAGGAACAAAAGGAAAGAAAAATGTCATGCAGGTGTGTCAGGTACATCTCTATATAATTAATTTTAAAAAATGTAGTATTGATATATTAGCAGAACCCCACTTTACATAGCTTACTTTTGAAGTCAGAAAATGCAGTAAGCATAATTTCTTTAAATATAGATTGTCAAAATCTCTCCATGTATAGCATCAATTGCAACTACTTCATATTCTCCAATCCATAGGATCCATTAACCCCCTTGATTACACAAGCAATACCATAGGATCATTCTCATCTAATGATAAATGAAGTGACTGGACATAACTCATTCAAGTTTTCATACCAAGAAATTCATGCAAATTTACATTAATTTACCACAACTGAATTCTCATTTGAGTGGTATAAATTTTGCCATAAAATACCAATAGAAAAGACATCTGGACCAAATAAAATATCATAAAATCTGTGAGTTCCAACTGTGCTGCTTCTGATTTGTATGGAATTAAGTAAAGACAGCTCAGCCTCTCCCATGACCAGGAAAAGTTTAAGCAAACATTAAGAACACATTTTGCCTAAGATTCAAGATCTTAACATGTTAAGATTATTTCTACTATCTTGAAAAATATTAATAAGTACCTTAGATTAAAATAAAAGCCAAGCTCAATCACTTATTATTGTCTATATGCAGTAAAATACTGGTTTAAAATAATATTTAAAATCTAAAATATAGTGAAATTCATATAAATATTATCTCTAAGTAGTAAATTCCATCTATTTTTTGATACTCTCAGATTATAAATTTAGTAGCCCATCTTTAATCTTCTCAAGTAAATCCTACTTAAAAGGTGATGATTTTGTCAAAATTAATTAATTTAAGCTTACAACACTTTCTCCCTAATAATGAGTTCAAGATACATTTAGGAAAATAAATATCAATAAAAAATACATCAATGCTACTATTAAATGCTTTATAATCCACAAATTGCTCTGAATTGATGTTACCCAAAATAATATTTATATATACATTTTCACAGCCAGGGTGACAGGTAAAATTGGTTTAGTTAATTGTTTCAAAGGAAGGATGAAACTGGTAATAGCAGAAAAAAGATAAATTATATTCATGTTTTATTGTTTACCTAAGATCAATTGACTAACAAAGAAAAAATTAGAGAGAAAACAAGCTTCCTTGTGTGTAAACATTTTCATGAGTATGTGAGCATTTTCGTGGGTATGTGTGCAGGTCCGTGGGTTCGTGCAGTGAGCAGGAGGTGGAAGGTATATCTGTGGCTGTGTAGAGCAAGAAAGAGAATGAGAAGGAGATCACATAAGGTCACTGGGTGATCACAATGTGGAACAAGACAAAATCAAGATCACTGCATAATCATCGAAACATATGCAAAAATAAGAACACTATACAAACCACAGCAATAACCCAACACCTCTAGTTCCAGCTAATTTGAGTAACTCCTACGTTTTTGCTAATTACACTTCTAGCTTGCTCCAGTCCCCTTGCTTTATAGATAAAATTAAGATATCAGATCATACAATTGCCCCCATATTCTGCCAGCATCCAATCCAAACCAAAACCACTCTTCTTTGAACCCTTCCCCCAACAACACCTAAACAAGCCGAAATCTACTAACAAGCTCTTCCTAAGATCAATGGTTCCCCATGCTGTGCTGTTTCCTTTGTTGCACAGAGGCAAAAACAAAAACAAACAAACAAACTCTACTTTGACAAAAAGTGTGTTACTGGTGGATTTTAGTTAGAGAACATTTACAGAAAAAATATTCAAGTTAAATTTTTATCCCTAAGTAACCTATATATTTAACTTTCACAATGAAAATGGTGCCAAAATACACAGCAGTTTTCATGTATTTGATGATACTCTAATTTAGGTGAAAAAAGCAAAAAGATGTGAGCCAAACTCTAATGAGTCACCAAAAGACATGCTGCAGCTCTTTTGAACAATGTGCTCAAACTATTAAAAGGAGGTGCCATTCCATAACTGATGTGCATGAAATCCTGCAAATGAAAATCAATTTGGAGAACAGCTTCCAGACAATTAAAGGATAAACTACCATTGTAATATTAAGCACTTCCTGCACTACCTAGGCCTTCTGAATCTGGCATAAGTTCAAATGCAAGGATATTCAATCAATAAAGATAATAAATTCAGAAGCCAATTCAACAGCACCCTCTGCTTGCAGATAACTTAATTTCATTTTAGAGGATTTCCTAACCCAATATATAATTCGACAAAATCTATCTTTTAAATTATGCAGCTAATGTAACCCATTTAAGATATATAAATTTAAGCTAACCAGAAGGAATACATTATGACATTTTACATTTAAATAAGCCTGGCATGCCTGAAAATTAGCAAGGATCCAGGTAAAAATCTGTCTGGAATTTGACACTGATCTCCGGCAGCAGGGCATAGCAAAGTGAATCTCAGACTTTAGCAAGCATGAGAAACATCTGGGGATCCTGTAAAAAACATTCTGGCTTAATGATTATTCAAGTGAGGCCCAGAAATCTGCATTATTGACAAGCATTTCAGTTGCTCTGATACAGAAGGCCTTCCGATCCCACTTCTTTTTTTTTTTTTTTTTTTTTTTTGGAGACGGAGTCTCACCAGGCTGGAGTGCAGTGGCCGGATCTCAGCTCACTGCAAGCTCCGCTCCCGGGTCTACGCCATTCTCCTGCCTCAGCCTCCCGAGTAGCTGGGACTACAGGCGCCCGCCACCTCGCCCGGCTAGTTTTTTGTATTTTTTAGTAGAGACGGGGTTTCACACGTGTTAGGGGGTCTCAGATCTCCTGACCTGGTGATTTGCCCGTCTCAGCTTGCTTTTTGAGCCACCGCGCCCGGCCTTCCGTTCCCACTTCTACACAATGCAGTAAAGTATTCTACAGCAGCAGACCAAAGTGTTTCCACTGGGGCAGATAATTATTTGTGCAACTTTTTTTGAGACAAGATTTCCCAATGTCACCCAGGCTGGAGTGCAGTGGGGCAATTATGGCTCACTGCAGCTTTGACCTCCTGGGCTCAAGCAATCTTCCCACCTCAACCTCCCAAGTAGCCAGGACCACAGGTACACACCACCATGCTCAGCTAATTTTTTTTTTATTTTTTGTGGAGACAGAGTTTCACCACGTTCCCCAGGTTGATCTAGAACTCCTGGGCTCAGGCGATCCTCCGGACTGGGCCTCCCAAAGTGCCAGGATTACAGGCAAGAATCACCACACCTGGCCCTTATTTGTGCAATTTTAAAGTGGTATTTTATCCAAAGAGAAATGCAAAGTTTGTAAAATAATTTTCCTCAAATGATAATGACTTCAAAAGATTTACAAATCATTATAGAAAATAAATTACTTAACATCTATGCTCTAAAAATGACTATAAATATTTTTCTTGTTAAAGGGAATCACATTCAATTGTTTCCAACTTGGATAATAGAGGTAAGAAAAAAAAAAGAATAAAAATCAGTTAAAATTCAATCAGAGGCCAGGCTCATTATCTCACATTTATAATCCCAACACTTTGGGATGCTGAGACAGGAGGACTGCTTGACTCCAGGAGTTCCAGACCAGCCAGGGAACCATGGCAAGACCTCGTCTCTACAAAAAAAACTTTTAAAAAAATTCTGCGGGCAAAAGTGGCACATGGCTGTAGTCCTAGGTACTCAGGAGGCTAAGGTGGGAGGATCACCTGAAACCAGGAGGTCGAGGCTACAAGGAGCTGTGATCATGCCACTGCGCTCAGCCCAGGTGACACAGTAAAACCCTGTCTCAAAAAAGTAATAATAAATTTGATCACAGAGGTAACCACTGCTTAGCATTTAAGAATATCCTTTACTCCCCCTATGCTTCCTTCTATATTCCTTGAGTTTTGCTTCATTATATAAAACATCAAGGTGAAATTGTCAAAGGAAAGGCAGACTGCTACTAGGTGAATGCCTTCATTTAAGGAAGAAAAGTACACAATTGTATTAATTACAGCATCCACACCCTAAAACAAAGAAAGATTTGCAATTAGTTCACAAACCCCACAGGAAGAAGTTTCATAACAGAGGGAAAGCACACGTGGAGCAGCCTATGTTGCATTTGAGCCATCCTGGTAGCAGAAGAGCAGTGGCAGCAGAGACGTGCCACTATACCTAACATGCAGATGAGCCCTATCTCGTATCAAAGAGGCAGCCATCTTCCTAGTCAACACAGTACTGGAAAGAAACAAAACACAAAATTTAAAAAAAAAAAAAAAAAAAACACAGAAAAGACAAAGGGGCAACCATTGGCCTCAGTACCTTACAACCTAGATTACAGGAAAAATGACTTCTAGCTTGGAATTAAAAAAAAACAAAACACAACAACACACACACACACACACTTTGAGGACTAGAACATGGGAAAAACAGATAAGGCTAAAACAGACACAATAAAATAAAAGGGAAAAGGGAGCCAAATCATGGATACCTTTACAAAATTACAAGAAACTAGTTTTATTTACAGTTAAGCTTGATGTGACTTACCAATAACTGCTTGGTTTAGGAACCCTTTTTAAAAGAGGCCTTTTAAAAAGAGTTTCAAATCATCCCAAGTTTTCAAGACACACACTTGTGATACAAACACAATTAATGTCATTCAAATATTTCTACACACTGTGACACACAGGATACATACACACACACACACACACAAACATACACACACACTCGCTCACATTTGCAGGCTGGTCATGCCCTGCAGACGGCTAGGTACGGATTATTCCCAGGCTTCCAGGTGAATGTGATGTGGATTCAGCTGAGAATGACCATGGTAAGGAGGGCATGGCCATCTCTGGCTTGGCTGCCACAAGGTCAAGCATGAGGGCAGTGGCATAGATCTGACAGTAAGCAACTCATCCATTTCCCTCTCGCTCTCAGGTCACATGGCTACATGCATCCCCTGCCCTCCTGGTAACAGTCAGAGGAAAAACAAAATTAGACCACTGACCCTGAAATGTAACATGTTTTTTGTTTTCGTTGTTATGTTTCATTATTCTATCATATGTTCTGATAATCTGTTTTGATTTAATTTAGGATAATGTACACTTGATTCTAAAATATATGCTCTGTGATAAAGTCTAATACACAGCACCTACAAGAAACTTAAACAAATTTACAAGAAAAAAACAAACAACCCCATTAAAAGTGGGCAAAGAACATAAACAGACACTTTCCAAAAGAAGACATAAATGCAGCGAATAAGCATATGAAAAAAGCCCAAAGTTCCATAATCCCAGAACTTTGGGAGGCCAAGGCCGGCAGATCACTTGAGGTCAGGAGTTTGAGACCAGCCTGGCCAATGTGGAGAAACCCTATCTCTACCACAAATACAAAAATTAGCTGGGCATGGTGGCTTGGGAGGCTGAGGCATGAGAATCGCCTGAACCCAAGAGGTAGAGGTTGCAGTGAGCAGAGATTGTGCCACTGCACTCCAACCTGGATGACAGAGCAAGACGTTCTCCAAGAAAAAAAAAAGGAAGAGATGCCTTTTGTTCTTAAGCACAAGGGAATCAATTTAAACAGGGTGAATATTTTGAGGATGCATTATTAAGTAAAGACCAAATATTACACAAAGCTCACCCAATGTAGAGCAGCCAAAAAGAAACTAAAATGATAATGAGGAAATAAAGTTCTGGGAAAGGAATATGGTAGTTGCATGTCTTATAATATATGGATACTTATGTGCTGTAAAAGATGAATATTTGGTTCAAATACAAGGCTAGTGAAATGTAACAAAAATGACAACTTACATATTTAAATGGTGGCTATGTTTTTTTCCCACTTTCAATAAAATTATGACATTTTAGAGCTGAAATGACTTTCGAGAATATGTCTGCCTTGTGGATGATTTTAAATCTTTAATATTCAAGTAGCAATGCGCACCATTATTAATCCTTTAGCATATAGATCTTATCTTTATAGGGGTGGAAATGAGAGTTGCCACAATTCCCGCAAAGATTTTAAAAGCTGTACTCATCTTATTCTCCAAGGTAGTGACAACAGCAGGCAAAAATTTTTCACATTTTGAAGCTCTAATGACATGAAAGTCAGGAATGATTATCTCAGCTAGGCGAAGTGGCTCACACCTGTAATCAAGATCAGCCTGGGCAACATGGCAAAACTCTCCCTCTATAAAAAATACAAAAATTATCTGGTCCTGATGCCACATGCCTGTAATCCCAGCCACCAGGGAGACTGAGACAGGAGGATCACTTGAGCCTGGGAAGTGGGGGTTGCAGTAGCCAATACTGCACCACTGCGCTCCAGCCTGGGTGACAGAGTGGGGCCCCGTCAAAAAAAAAAAAAAGAAAAGTGGGGAGGGGAGGGGAGGGGAAGGGAGGGGAGGGGAGGGGAGGGGAAGGGAGGGGAAGGGAGGGGAGGGGAGGGGAAGGGAGGGGAAGGGAGGGGAGGGAAGGGAAGGGAGGGGATGGGAAGGGAGGGGGGAGGGGGGAGGGAAGGGAGGGGAAGGGAGGGGAAGGGGGAGGGGAAGGGAGGGAAGGGAGGGGAGAGGGTTATCATTGGGTTTAAAGCACATGGGGTAATAGTAAAAATAAAAAGTGGTTTCTTCCCACAGGATAAAGCCAAAATTTTTATTTAGGCTTTCAGTTATTTCCTCTACCAAGAGTAATTCAATACAAATAATATATAATTGCCAAGAGAGGGTCGGAATCACTTGCTGACCATCACATGATAATCTTCAAATGTATCCTTACCAAAGTGTTTAACTTTCAAAACAAGGAACCCTCTCATTAATTAGAAACAGACTGCTGCCAATTCATCAGTTTTAAAATATCCATTCTAAAGTAACTATGTGATAGCTCTAAGTAACCATAACCACTGTAATGAAGTATAAGTACCTTTAACATCAACACCCAACTCTACATCCAATCATAATCCCAGCATGCTTTAAGGCAGTGGTCCCCATTCTTTCTGGCACCAAGGACTGGTTTTGTGAAAGACATATATTCCACAAATCCAGTGCGGGGTGGTTTCGGGATGATTTAAGCACATTACATTTACTGTGCACTTTATTTCTATTATTATTACACTGTAATATAATGAAATAATGAAATAATTATTCAATTCACCATAATGTAGAATCAGTGGCAGCCCTGAGCTTGTTTTTCTGCAACTAGGCCATGCCCTCAGGGGAGGATCGGAGAGAGTGACAGATCATCAGGCATTAGATTCTCATAAGGAGCATGCAACCTAGATCCCTCCCATGTGCCGTTCACAATAGGGTTCACACTCCTTTGAGACTCTAATACCACCACTGATCTGACAGGAGGTGGAGCTCAGGCAGTAATACTAGCAATGGGGAGCAGCTGTACCTACAGAGGAAGCTGCCCTCGCTAGCTCACCTCCTACTGTGCAGCCCCGTTCCTAACAGGCCACCAGAACCTAACCACAAGCAGTCTGTGGCCTGTTAGGAACTGGGCCACACAGCAGGAGATCTGTGGCTCATGGGTTGGGGATCCCTGCTTTAAGGAATGTTTACAATCTATAACATCACTGAACTCTGTCTAAAAATGTTAGAAACTATAGAGAGAACAACAAATATAACACAATGTTGCTTTGAGTAACAGGTCTATGCATTCCTCATAAACGAAACATGAGTAAGTTAACCTCTATGAAAAAACTATAATATTTTACTATTAGTGCATCTGAAAAATATTTATATAAGAAAAAAAATTACCACCTTTCTACTCTCCTTAGACTCTTCTCTTTCCAAATATTCCTAAAATCATGATTTGCATAGCAAAAGTAAAAACCATTTGAAATTACACAACAGAAGACAGACAAATAAACCACTAAGCCACATACAATTCTTCAAAAGGCTCTGCATTGCTGGAGTGAGCTGGAATCTTGTGGTTTCCCAAGGGAAGCTATAAAAATCAGGGAGAATGAAAAGAGTGCCAGCTGAAAAACCAAACAGATGGTTTCACCGACTAAAAAGCCAGCTGAGCTTAGAAGATTGTTCCCATTTAGAGTATCTTCCAAAAACAGCTTCATACGGTTGGTTTTCATTTTCCCTTTCTTTGCCACTGTTACACTACTATTCCAGACTTTGGACAGTAGGAGCAATGAAATTACTAGCTTCCTGTAGAGGAGAACAAAAAACTATTTCTTTTCATCCTCCTAAAAAAGTTTAGACCTAAGCTGCACTCTCTGGGTCATCATGAGCCATCCTCCGGAAATGGGGCTTATGCCATGGGAATAAACACACACAAATATATTTAACAAACACATATTGCACATAACATATAAATGTTTTATGTTCATCCTATAATATATATTAAATATTATATACACATATATTCACACAAACATGCAAACATTGGCTGGAGGAGGGCAGTGCAAGCGATCTGGAGCACACCTTGCAAATCTAATTAGTACCAAATCATTCTGTCCCATTTATGTGATATGTGTTATCGATTTGTAAAATACTGAAAGCAACTGACAAAATGATTAATGTAAAACATTTATTGTGGCTGGCCACAGTGGCTCATGTCTGCAATCCCAGCACTTTGAGAGGCCAAGAAGGACAGATCACCTGAGGTCAGGAGTTCAAGACCAGCCTGGCCAACTCCCCATCGCTACCAAAAATTCAAAAATTAGCTGGCCATGGTGGCGCACGCCTGTAGTCCCAGCTACTCAGGAGGCTGGGGCAGGAAAATTGCTTGAACCTGGGAAGCAGAGGCTGCAATGAGCCAAGATCATGCCACTGCACTCCAGCCTGGGTGACAGAGCAAGACTCTGTCTCAAAAAATTAAATTACCTTAAATTAAATTAAATTAAATATAAAACATTTATTCCATAGCAGAGAAGAAAATAACAGTGTTCCCAGACCTCAGGAAGCAATGTCCTATTACGTAGCTAGTGTTGTGGTGAAGACTCCCAGCCTGCTACAGCAGCATATGCACAACAGGTAAGAATGGCTTGTATGCTATGAAAGAGGTTAATATCCAGTAAGACATAAGATTACAATAAAAACTGTTGTTTAAACACAAAAACAACCCTACTATGTTACACATAGGAAGAATAAATACTTGGCATCATGCCCAAAACAAAACCTAACTGCAACAAGTAACTCTGCAAGAGAAACACCTTCCTTAAAGGTACCCTACTATATATAGCAAGCAGAAGGCTCTGCCATGCACCAATAAACTATTTACCTTTCACCACTGGCTGTCTATTTTTACATTTTAATTTGCTTTTTCTGTCTTCGGAATTTCAAACTTTTAATGTGAACGACAATTCTGCAAGAAAAATGAACAAGGAGAGTAAAATTTTAATTACTCGCTGGGTGAGGTGGCTCACACCTGTAATCCTAGCACTTGCGGAGGTTTTTATGTTAAAAAGAAATACATTAAAATTTTAATTATCATCTATAAATTGCTTTAGTCTTTCTGATTGACTACAATAACTTGTTTCCTTCCTTGTCTATCTGATAAAAGTGGCAAGAATGGACATAAAATCTACACAATAAAATGGCCAAAAGATTATATGTAACTGCAGGGATATGGGTCTAGAATCTGTAACTAAAACCAAGTCAATAAAAGAACACATTTAATGAATATTTTCTCAATGCTAAGTTCTAGGCACTGTGCTAAAATCTTTACATTTCCCTTCCTCTAGCTCTGTAAGGGAGGTCTTACCACCTTAGCTAAGGAAACTAAAGCACAGAGGAGATAAGTTACTTAGCTAAGGACACATAGTTATTAGGCAGCAAAAATGGGAGTTACCAGCAGGTCCCTATTACTCAAAAGCCTGTGCTCTTAACCTGCTACACTACATACCACTGGCTTCCAGAGAACAGAATAGCCGTGGCAAGGTTTATTCTCATTCATCAGAATGATATGGCGTTCAACCTAAACCAGGAAAAGCAAAACTGAAAATGGGCTGAGTGATTTCTGGTGGGAAATTTTTACTTTATCTTAAAATAGTATTACCTAATTTACTGGACTATCTGACCAAGACTTCACTATATTGAAAAGTGAAAATATGAAATATTCAATGGCAATAATGTTTTTGTTACCTATAAATTTATATATGCATTTTTTTAGCAAATCAAATCTATGTAAAGTAATACTGTTTGTATACATGTATACCCCCATGCCCACAAATCTCCATGATTTTGACAAATACAGTTTTTTAAATTAGATATACAGTTCTGTACAGGGTAGTATCTTTCTAACATTTAAATCACTGATTTAGTGAGCAGTGAAGTTTAAAAACGAAACAAACAAACAGCTGGATATCCTGAAATCACAAGGTATCTTTTTTTTATGTTGTTCGCTTATGGAATTTTTTCCCTTCTCTCTAGGATTTGAATAAACTCATGTGTTCAAGCTACCTTCTGGCACTACATAATTCTAGTTTTCATTTGAAAGCCAAAATAAGTTAAAAAAAAATTGTTCATAAAAATTCAAAGCAAAATATGTGAAAAGTTAAACATACGTACACTTTTCTGACAATGTAATTCAATAGCTTTTCCTAAACAAGAAGCGGACATTTTAAAACTCTTACTGTTTATTATTCTTTCATCTACTTTTCATGTCTCCAAAAAATTCAAGCCCGAAATCTGGAATATAAGTTTCTTGTTGACAGAAATCAGGACTTTTATTTTCTATCAAGAAAAATTCCCTGCAAAAACTTAATGCTGTTCAGTAACAACACATAACATAAACTATACAGACATACATTAAAGCAACATACTTATGGCTCTTTTTGTAGTCTCTATCTTTAAGTATCATATTTCCTAATAAAAACGAAGTTTTGGATGATTCTGTTAAGAAAGTACATTGGTTATGAAATATTACAATGAGAAATTAGAAAGGAGAAATACAGGCACGATATAAACATTAGAAATATTCTTTTTTAATCCTGAATATTAACAACTTTGCCTCATCTTGGTAATAAAACCTTATTTAAAAAAAAAAAAAAAAAAGGATCAGTTCATATCCAATTAAAATTCTCAATAAAAACTAGAGTGGTCCGGGTGCAGTGGTTCACACCTGCAATCCCAGCACTTTGGGAGGCTGAGGTGGGCAGATCATGAGGTCAAAAGATCGAGACCATCCCGGCCAACATGATGAAACCTCATCTCTACTAAAAATAAAACATTAGCCGGGTGTGGTGGCATGTGCCTGTAGTCCCAGCTACTCAGGAGGCTGAGGCACACCCTGGCGACAAAGCGAGACTCCGTCTCAAAAAAAAAAAAAAAAAAGGATATATGTTGGTATTTAAATTTAATTTTAGATAAAATTATCCAATTTTTTTTTTGTTTATTTGTTTGAGACAGAGTCTTGCTCTGTCACCCAGGCTGGAGTGCAGTGGCGTGATCTCGGCTCACTGAAAGCTCTGCCTCCCAGGTTCACACCATTCTCCTGACTCAGCCTCCCAAGAAGCTGGGACTACAGGTGCCCACCACTATGCCCAGCTAATTTTTTGTATTTTTTAGTAGAGACGGAGTTTCACCATGTTAGCCAGGATGGTCTCGATCTCCTGACTTCGTGATCCACCCGCCTGCACCTCGCAAAGTGCTGAGATTACTGGCATGAGCCACCGCGCCCGGCCCCAACTTTAATTTTTACAGTGGTTTTTTATAATCAGGAAGACCTGGGCCAGGCACAGTGGCTCACACCTGTAATCCCAGCACTTTGGGAGGCTGAGGCAGGCAGATCACTTGAGTTCAGGAGTTCAAGACCAGCCTGGCCAACATGGTGAAACCCCATCTCTACAAAAAGTACAAAAATTAGCCAGGCCTGGTGGTTCACGCCTGTAATTCCAGCTACCCAGGAGGTTGTGGCAGGAGAATCGCTTGAACCCAGGAGGCGGAGGTTGTGGTGAGCCAAGATCGCGCCACTACACTCCAGCCTGGGTGACAAGTGAGACTCCATCTCAAAAAAAATAAATAAATAAAAGTTAAAAATCAGGAAGACCTGGAAAAAAATGCAATTCACAAAAACCATTTACTCTAAAAACAACCATACCAAAATCTTTGCCCTCACAGTATCTTTCATTGCCAAACCTCCATGTTCTTAACTAAAATACTTACTCCATTTGCAATTTGCACACTGTCTTATATGTGTATTAGAACTACCCATAAGTAAATACTTATCAAATTACCAGCAAGTTAAACTTTGCTGGAATGGCTTTTATTTGTCCCTTTAAGGTTAATTATTAACATAGCATTCTTTTTTAAATCGTATGTCAAATTTAGCCTGAAAGTAATTTTGCAGAGCCAGATTCAAAGTACACCGTTCATCATCACAATCACTATTTTCCAAAAGGAAAGTTGACCCTGAATGTGATCCAAGCCATTGCTTTCCTAACACTGTTTCCTTTCAACCATTGATGGTTATGCCCCCTCACCAAGCAGTGCATGTAGGAGATAGCTAAAATCTATCCCAGACAGGCAAGTAACGCTGGTATTTATCTTTCCCTTAGGCATAAATGTGTCACCTTCAGAATTTAAAAAACCAAGGGGTTTAGAACCTGAAGATGTAATTACCTGTCAGATTCTACTAAAGGCTTTTGAAAGTTAACATCCTATACCTATTGTTCCCATAGAAAAATTCCAGAATGTCCAATAGAAAAGCTGATTCAATTTATGCTATAGTTTATTTTGTGCCATTTAAATATAGTATTATCTGATACATGCAATAAATATTTCTTATGGAATTAAAATTCTTTGAGATGGTATTTCACCACTGAAGAAGTACAAATGAACTCCCTGTAATTGCTTGTACAACCTAAAAGGCAACAATAAGACAAACACCTTTTTCTTAAATTAGCTCTACAACAAAGGAAAACTTAATACATAAAAGATAGTTACAAAGTGCAGTAGTGCAGAGTTGCTCAATCTCTACACGATTGATAATTTGGGGCCATATAACCATTTGTAGTGGAGGCTCCCCTGTGTATTGTATGATGTTTTGTCATACCCTTGGCAGAGGCCGCTGATGCCACTGACACCTCCCCCATCATGCAATCAAAAAAACGTCCCTCAACATCGTCAAATGTCCTTTATAAGACAAAATCATGCTGGAGTCAGAACCAATGAAGGAGTAGAAATGGTAACACACAGGTTGCAGTTTGGCTCTGCTACTTTGGCTATGCACCGGGGCAGATATTTAACCTCTTTGCCTCAGTTTCCTCCTTCCCCAAATAACAGTTGTAAGGACTAAATTAGAAAAGGTTTGAATAGTGGCTGCTGCTACTGCTACTGTTACGATTGCTTCAATTGCATACACTGTAGCATCTCTCTAAACTTCAGTCTCCCTATGACCCAAATGTATGGTTTTTCAACAAAAGTTTTCTCAAAGGTAGGAGGGGGCATTACTAAGCTTATGGATTACAGATTCTTCCTAAAAGTCCATTTCAAGGCCCTAAGAATATGATCCAAACCCTAACTGAAACTAATAATCCCTGCACCGCAGAAATAGGATAGTCAGCCTGGTCACCGGAATGCTGCACACACGCCTCCCTCTGCACTCCGGATGCCACTCTTGTCTGAAGCGGGACATGACCACAGTTCATGTGGAGCTACACACCTGTCGGAATCCAGCACCAAATGCCACTTTCTCTTTCATGAAGTACATCCCTGATGACGTTCTGATCATCTCCCTCTGACCCCACCCCAAACACCAAGGCCTCTCATAGCATTTGTACTCTGGAAATAACAAGTGACTCACAGTAGTCACGGCCCAAATAAGCTCACTTCTCTGATGAACCACAGACACCTTTTCTGTCCTCACTCCTCTCTTTAACCTGCAGGGCACAGCCAGGGCACTGGCCACATTATTGCTTTTTAATTGGACAGCTACCTTTAGACAATTAATTACAATTCTCTAATAGGTTGATATAGTTTTTATACATAGCTCGACAGTAAATATTTTTCCCAGATAAGACTGCCAGAAGTATATGACTATTGCTGGCTGAGTATGGTGGCTCACGCCTGTAATCCCAACACTTTGGGAGGTCAAGGCAGGTGGATCATTTGAGTCCAGGAGTTCAAGACCAGCCTGGGCAACATGGTGAAATCCCATTCTCTACAAAAACTACAAAAGTTAGCTGTGTGTGGTGGCGCATGCCTGTAGACCCAGCTACTCAGGAGGCTGAGGTGGAAGGATTGATTGAGCTTGGGAGATGGAGGCTACAGTGAGCCAAGATTACACCACTGCTCTCCAGCCTAGGTGAAAGAACAAGACCCTTTCTTTAAAAAAAAAAAAAAAAAGATATGACTATTGCTTACTGACATCCACAGAACCAACAAAACTAATGGCTAATGTTCATGCATGCATGTTTAGTTGATGGCCACTCTTTGGGTACATAAAATGTCCCTGTTATCTAAATGAAGAGGTAATAAACAAATTGCTGTGACTAAAAAAAAAAGACTCCAGCAAGTTTTTTATTGTATATCACTGTTAACCAATTTATTTATTACTAAAATTATATTGTTCAGTATACACTCCTTTAGCTGACAAGTCAGGTGATAGTAGTTTCACACTGGGGGGTTCCAGATGGAAAAACAAGGGGAGTATCCAGCAATGCCTGCTGCCCTTGTTACTGAGGGAATTCAAGGCATAAAGTGTGTCCGTGTGTGGGGAGTGAGAAGAGAGAGGGTTCCAAGTGCCTATGGAGGCAACAAGTTAGGCAACTCTGTGTAAATGCCAGGGTTCTCCTGATGAATCCTGGTAAAATAAGACATTTGTCACAAAGAAGTGTAAGAATTCAGCTGCATATTTCAGCATATACTCAGAGGATCCCGTACATCAGTATTCTCTGAGGTGCTTACTGCAAACTGTAGATGCAAAGGAGTGGCACCCAGCCTCTGCATTTTTGCAAATTCTCCAGGTATTTCTCATGTGCACTAAATTAAAAAGAACTAATAGATTAGGGGGTGTTACTCTTTTACAATAAAAGAACATTCATTGCTGAGGATGTATGAAAGAATGATACATGAATATCATATATATGATAACAATATATAATAATATAATCTTATTATTATAGTATAATTAATCACATAATCATAATATAATGTTAATAATTAACAAATATATATTAACTGTAGTATTATAATATGTAACATGTATTCATATCACATATGAATGTTATATATTAATATATAACATACTTATATAACATGTTTTATTATATACATATGAATATATGTTCATATTATATATGTACATATTTATGAATACATATCATGTTACTATATATTTTGTATGTTGTGTATAAGGTATGCAGATTGTTTCAGAAGACGTTTTTAAATAACTGCCACTAAATTCAATGCCTGCTGTATTTTCCACGTATTCACTGTATTAAGTACTCAATACAAAATGAGTGGAGTTCTATAAAAAGATTCTAGAGAAACTTACAGAAACAACTCATGTTGACAAGTCAGTGAAACAGTGTCAGAACGGGGCAGAGTTATTTTGAGAATGTGAAAATTCAACATACATATCCAAAAAACCTACCTGTGGCCACCCTGGAGTAGTTCCCATCAGTGGCTGAATCTGATCTCTAGTAGATCTTGAGAACTGCTGACTGCTAATAATTTAATTTCTACAGGTAATCTTATGAGATAGAGACACATAGCATAGCACCAAGGAGAATGTCTTTCTCCTCTGCCAAACTAAAACCAATTAAATCAAATGCATCACATTCATCCAATTACACCAGTAAGAGTTAAAATGAGACTAATATCCCAAAGACCCTCAAGACTCATCAACAGTGAGTAACATCCTTAAGGGATCAATAAAATTAATGACATTTTAGTAATGAGACTTCTTATGAGCCATAAAAAAAAGAAGTGGCAGAGGGTTGTAGAAATCAAGTCTATTTTAATCCTCCAAAACTGAAGAAAACATTTGAAAGAAAACCTCCAAACTTTTTCAAAACAGGAAGGATGAACTTTTTAATATTCTATTTTGGCACCCATAAAAGTATCCTTTCTGCTTGCAGAAGTTGGGGTCAAATACACCTGGACTGCAGTCCCGACTGGTACTCCAGCAGAGTGACCTCAAGCAGACAATTCCTGAGTTTCAGTTTCCTCCTCAATAAAACTGGGCTGCTAAGAAGAGTCTACCCATTAGGATAGACCAGTGACTGGGGAAGAGTAGCACTTAACTAAACAACCAGACTCTGCACCACAATTTCCACCTTATTTCATCATTTACATATACTGTCCTTCTTTACTGAATTGTTGCCAAAAAAAAAAAGTCAAACAGGATACAGTGTACACTGCTTTGTGAAAAGGAAAGCATTACTCTCAAATGTCAGCTGTTATTAACTTGGAAATGGAAGAATAAACACAATTAAAAGAGAAATGACAGCCAGGATAGTTGAGTAAATAGTAAAAGGGCACTCAGTTTCTTTAAATGACTTCAAGTCTCTTTCATTTCTTCAAGATTTATTGAACAAAGGCTATAGCTAAACATGTGTCTTCGATGACCTATAACAGATATTAGACATAAGCAAATACAAGAAAGAAAAATCTAAGCCCTATAATTAAGGTAAAGATAACTAGGAATTTCACTGTAGAGAGAGAAATTAGCTGGGGGTGAGGAGATAAATCTTCACAAAAAGAGGAAGCAGTTGGGATAGCCTTGAAGTGTAGTGTCTGGATAAAGAAGATATTCCCGGCAACAGCACAAGGAAAGCAGGAAGACGAAGCAGCACAGGAACAGGGTGCAAGGTAACTTGGTTTTACCAAAGCACAATGGCGTGGGTAGTGCTGGGGCCGTAGACAAGAAAACAGGCTACAGATAAGCTACAGAGGGCCCCAAACAGGCAGCTGGCAGCCAGGATTCCTTGCTCACACTCCTTTCATAAGGAAACCTCAGAGCACTGCATTAGCAGAATAATCTGACACTAAAGAGGAAGACAGAGCCAAGGGGTAGCCATCAACCTCCAAGGCAGTTAAAAAGTGAAGGCTTGAACAGAAACGAGTGGGTAACAAGGCAGTATGCAAAGTGACTATCATAGGAGATAAAAAATAATGGACACAACAATAACAAAGCAAAAGACCACAGCTTTTATCTGCCACAAACAGGCGATACCATTCTTATAAAAAAAAAAGAGGACATAGGTGATATACTATACCCCAGGAAACTGATGTAACATTTGAAGTGATAACAGAACTACCCTCTACATTTGTGAAACCACGAGGAAGGAGGATACACAGATCCAAGTAATAAGGGGAATGACGAAGGGTCTAACCAGGCAAGCAGCACCTACTATATCTCAGCTCTGTTCTGGACAAGAGATACATGCACAAACGAGAGACTTAAAGCCTGCTGGCAAGAGACTTACATTCTAGTATAAGGAAGACAAATGACCATATGCAGAAGGTAAAGAAAGACAAGCGAGCTCAGGACAGAGCTCTTCGGCTCTCTAACACTGGAAGGCCTGGTAAAGGAGGCTGTGAAATAATGGCTAGAATGCTGGAAGAAAACAAGGTGAGTGTATGTTATGAGAAGAATGTGTTGCAAGGATGGAGAGGGTGAGGGGTTAAGTAACATGAGGATGAAGAACTGACTCCTGGTTTTGGCCTAGAGATGATCTTGCTAAAAGCTGTTTGATAGCCCAATTAGAGTAGGCTAAAAAAAGAATAAGAGGTGAGAAAATAGAGATGGTGAGTACAGCAACTCTTTCTAAGAGTGTAAAGGTGTGGGAGCCAAGATAGGAATATTCTCAAGAAGGACAGAGTGGTAGGATGATACCAAAAATTCAAATGAAATGAGAACAGGCTGAGTGGTTGTTCTGGGAAATGTACAAGTCAATGATTAGAGCAGTTTCAGTGGAACAGCCAGATCAAAATAGTCATTAGAATGCCTCGAGAAGAATGGGAAGTGGCTGGGCGTGGTGGCTCACACCTGTAATCCCAGCACTTTGGGAGGTCAAGGCAGGTGAATCACAAGGTCAGGAGATGGAGACCATCCTGGCTAACACGGTGAAACCCATCTCTACAAAAAATACAAAAAAATTAGCCGGATGTGGTGGCGGGCGCCTATAGTCCCAGCTACTCAGGAGGCTGAGGTAGAAGAATGGCGTGAACCCGGGAGGCGGAGCTTGCAGTGAACCGAGATCGTGCCACTGTACTCCAGCCTCAGTGACAGAGCCGCACTCGGTCTCAAAAATAAAAAAATTAAAAAATTAAAAAAAGAGAAGAACGGGAAGTGAGAAGCAACAAGGAAATGGTGAGACACAATGCTAAGAACTTAATCTTCTTACAAGGCTAACAGGGTGGGAACTGAGAGACTTGTTCACTTGTGTGGAGGGTTGATATGTAGATGAAAAAAATAAGTGGCGTATTGTGATTTCTTCCAAGAGCAGAACTGAGACCAGCAGTTTTGTGTGGTCCCTGGAAGCCTCTACGTAGATGAGGGATCATCTCCTCAAAGGAAAGGGTCTTCTTTTGGGGAGCAGGTCCTAAACATCTCATATTCTAATTAACATCACTTACTATCAAATCCATTATCACCACAGGTCAACATGATCAGGAGCATTATAAAATATAGAAGTTACAGTTACTATATGGAATAAATGTTAAAAAAGAAAAAGAGGCCGGGCGCAGTGGTTCACACCTATAATCCCAGCACTTTGGGAAGCCAAGGCAGGCGGATCATTTGAGGCCCGAAGTTCGAGACTAGCCTGACCAACACGGCAAAACCCCATCTCTACTAAAAACACAAAAATTAGTCAGGTATGGAGGCATGCACCTGTAATCCCAGCTACTCAGGAGGCTGAGGCATGAGAATCACTTGAGCCTGGGAAGCAGAGGTTGCAGTGAGCCAAGATCATGCCACTGCACTCCAGCCAGAGCAACAAAGCCTCAAAAAACAGATAGATTAGATACATAGACAGACAGACAGACAGACAGATAGATAGATAGATAGATAGATAGATAGATAGATAGATAGAAAGAAACTTTTTTTTAAAGGATAGAATCTAAGCGGTTAATTTTCTTCTGTTACACAATGATTAAAATCTGTGCTGGCTTTACCAAAAAGCCATAGTCACCCAATCAATATATTTTCCCTCCATCTAATAAATAATAATTAAGATAAATGAACATGCATAAATTTAATTGTACCTACCAATAGCATTGACATGTTCATGAATAAGAAAATGAGCAACAATTAAAAGACAGCAATGGAATCAAGAATTGCCAGATTATCTGAATAGGCTTTCCACTGCTGAACTACAAGTCATAAGTCCCCATAATACGGAATCTCATAGATCAATCAAAACATCGAGAGTTTCTTTTAATAATCTGCAACCTACTAAACATACCCCAATATTGCTGGATTTCTGAATGTCCATTTCTCTAGACCATACCTGTGATAAGCAATGCCTGGAGGCATTTGTTTTTCCCACCATGTGTTCTTAGCACCAGGCCTTCCTTATTCATGCTAGAGTGAAGAATGAGATAGAAATAAGAGTCTGAGGTTAAGATTAGAAAGAGCTGATGAGTCTCACTGAGAAGGAAATAATCATTTTTATTCTGTAACTGCTGCTATAAGACACTCACATAACTTCAATTATGAAAAAAAAACTGAATATGGCCACAAAATCTTTTCAGAGCAAAAAAATGAAAATCAGCTCTCATACAACAAAGATTCCACCTTTCACCTCATGTGCCCCTTTCATTCATTTTTATTTTGGTCGTTTTTTTTTTTACTAATTATCTCTCTACAACTGCTTCTTGTTTCTATTCACAAACACCTTATATTAGCTCAATTAATTCTTAGATTATTTTTCCACCACCACAACTGCCTCTCATAGTTGAGTCCTACAGCCTCAGGAAATGTTTTCTTGGAAGAAGGAATGCCTAACACCCCCTTGACGTCACACTGGGTAATCTACTCACAAAGAGAAGACACCTGGTCCACGAAAGAACCACCATCTAAAGAGACTTGACTTTCACCGTCGCCAGCACTCTCTTAACTGAGTTCACTGACCACAAGCTTTTATAGTTCACGGCGGCTATGCTCGGAAGCTGCTCTCTAGTAATCCAGAGAAGAGGAATCTAGGGTACTTTAAGGAAGCCACTGGCAAAGTTCCACTCCAGTGATTGCTAATCCCAATATCCCAAGCTAAGCTGCGGCTCAAGACAAAAAACAGAATTTTTTCACGTCCCAATGCCCTTTTATAAAATACAAACTTTAAACTTCACAAGAGGTAGTACCACATCATATCAAGCTACCACAAAACCAAAAACAAAATTAAAACATGATTTTGAACACATGAATCTCAATTAAAAAGTTTATGTAACTCACATGTCAGCTGAGAGGGATACTGAAAAAAAGAAAGAAAAATAGAACTAATGGGAAAATTCCCTTAACAAAACTATGTAAGTTCTTATAACAGCATCTTTCTGAAACTCTGAAGGGGCTGATGATAAACTATCCTACTACAGACAGCCAAGAGGGTTTTAGAACTGAGCTCCTGCCCAGGCATGGTGGCCCACACTTGTACCAGAGCTTTGGGAGGCCAAGGTGGGAGGATTGCTTGATGCCAGGAGATTGAAACCAGTATGAGCAAGATGGTGAGAATCTGTCTTTATTTGAAAAGAGGGGAGGGGAGGGAGGGGAGGGGAGGGGAGGGGAGAGGAGGGGAGGGGAAGGGGGAAAAGGGGAAAGGGGAAGAGGAAGGGGAAATAGGAAGGGGAAAGGGAAGTTCTCTTTTAATTTACAAAGAGAACTGAACTTCTCCTCGCCAAAAGAAAATGAACACACCCAAATGATGAAAGCTTATGTCTCCTTTATTTGACCTCCATTATTATATTTTCCTATAGTAACTACCTCCTACAATGCTGTTCATAATTATTCCATCTGAAGCTCTGCCACAGCTCTCACGTGAGCTATATTACCAACAGTGACAGCCTGGATGTTCATGTATGATGATAAGGACTTCCAGTGAGGCACTGCTTGGCATCCATGAAAGAGTTCAAAGAGGAAAAACGCATGGTCTGTACTAGAAAGTTAAATTTTAAAAAGAATGCATGTTTCTTTGAATGGTCATTCTTATACACCTGGTTTATTTCAGCAATTCAGAAGTAGGAAGCCTAAGATTCACTAACACAAAACATCAACACTTCTACCAAAACGTGTTTGAAAATAACCACATTAGTATTAGAACTAAAGGCTGTACTCTGACCAACAAAATGCTCCACCACCCCAAATATTAATTGAAAAAAATATACAGTGGACAGCCTATCTTATTTTCATGTTAATAGCAAAGTGGAATGCATAAACCAAAAAAAAAAAAAAAAAAAAGTTATATAGGGAAAATAACTTTCAACATTTTAAGTTTTTGTGTTTAATAAAAACTCCTCAGACAAAATCCACAGGAGTTTCCCAGGATGACACTATACGCATCAGTACCCCAGCAGAAAACTAGTGTAACATTCAATGTTGGAATAATCAGAGATCTAATTAAGGGACTGAAAAGGTGTGGGCTGGGTACAGAAACACCAGAGGATAGATAGAGTGGTGCCCTAGGCCAGCTAACAGTTGAGTTGTCAATAATCTAGTCCTAAAAGGACTAGAGTGTAAATCCCCAAACTAAGGACAGAGCAACAGAGGATGGTGTGAGGCAAGTCCAACAGAGTGCTGCAGCCCAGGGCCCTCACTCTCCTCCTCTTGCAATCTCCTGCCTGGGCTCTACCAGAAGCCAGAGGGAAAGGGGGCCTGTGGTGGTGGCCCATACAGACCTGCAACCCTGGGCAGACAGATGGAGACCAGGGCAAAGTGGATCCGGAGGCACAAACTGCAACTAACAAGCGCAAACACTATTCAGTATATTAAACTAGTCCACACCATCTGTCATGATGGATTAAACAAACAAAAAAGCACATGCAACCAGTAACCACTTTCTCTCTCCAGTATGTTCTTATTCTCTATTAAAATATAAAACCACAGCTGACGTTTTTTAAAAAAGAAAAAGCCAGCAG
The DNA here is from genome assembly GCF_024542745.1 of Macaca thibetana thibetana. NCBI lineage: Eukaryota > Metazoa > Chordata > Mammalia > Primates > Cercopithecidae > Macaca > Macaca thibetana. Next base: position 73,799,000 of record NC_065592.1, read on the forward strand.
CTATTAGAAAAAGGATTCTGGATTACCATATCTGAGCTTTATAAGAAGTAAATACTGTCTTGCCTAAGGCACCTGAGGAAGACATGCTGAGAAATGTTCAAAAAACTTACCAAGAAATTTCCAAATATCTGAGGAAGGAAAGAAGAATCCCAAGCCCCCACCTGAAAGGCTGCAGCAGCCATAAGCATCAGTCTCTTCTCAGATTCCTGCTTTTTTCTCTTACAGATAAATATGAAAACCAATACACTGAAGACACAGTGGTCGCCCTTGGTTCTCTGCCCCCAAAAAGAGAAGACTGTATTCTGCAGTCATTGACACAGGAAGCATTTGAAACAATCAAACAAACAATAATGACAACACACATACATACAAAACAAGATAAAGAGCCATTTGATAGAATTATATTAATGACTTATTTTTTGGTCATTAATTACAAGCCATTAGTTCAGATGTCAAATCCCACAAGACTCTGAAGAACTTGCCTATAATATATGGGTAATCTATGTTCTGTCTCTTGATGACCCCTTGGCAAATAAACTCAAGAATACAATTCTTGGAATTCATGGAAAGTGAAAGTTTGCATCCTTCATTCTGTCATTGTAATCATTCAGTCATTCGCTCATTCAAATAAATCCAAGAATACAATTCACTAGTAATGCACATTCATATTAATCTTAAAATTCAAGTTGCATTCATAAGATAACCACTCAAAAAAAAAAAAACATCAGTATAAATGATTAAGCATCTCAAAGGAAAAAAAACATTTAAACAGACAAGTACAAACCATACTTGTGCCATTATTAGTCACAATAGCCAGAAAAGAGGGTCACATGCAGCAACAGTGCAACACTCTTTGTAGAATTTTTTTAAGATTAAAAAAAAAAAATCTGTCTGATTCCAATGCTTTGAATATGTAACAAATGAGCTATTGTATAACCATAATCTTGGTCCCCAGGTGAAGGGGGGAGGGGACAATGCTTTACAAACCCATAAAGAGTAAAAACATTAAATCAAACAGGCTTTACCAAATAAATACCCATAAAACAGACTTAGAGGGGAGAAAATTCATACCTGAGGAGAATCTAAAGCATATGACAAAACAAGAAATGAGAGGATTTATTGAGACATCACCCTATGACACTGCCTTTTAAGTTAATTTGGAAACATCACTTTGGAAACAAATCTAATATGCATCCATTTCTGTAGCTAATGCACAGTTTAAGTGGCTTGAGTCAGAGAGGGAGAGACAAGCATCTCATCTTGAATTTCTGGCTGAAGTTCAATTATTAGTGACAGTGAAAGAAACTTAGTGACATTTTTCAGGTCACTGCTTGAGGATATGTTGCAAGTCTGTTTATTTCTTTGTTTTGAGACAGGGTCTGGCTCCGCCACCCACGCTGGAGTACAGTGGTGCAATCATGGTTCACTGCAACCTCAATCTCCCAGGCTCAGGTGATTCTCCCACCTCAGCCTCCCAGGTAGCTGAAACTACAGGCGCACGCCACCACATTCAACTAATTTTTGTATTTTTGGTAGAGATGGGGTCTCCCTGTGTTGCCCAGACTGATCTCAAACTTCTGGGCTCAAGAAATCCTCCCACCTCAGCCTCCCAAAGGGCTGCGATTACAGGCGTGAGCCAACATGCCCAGTCTGGAAGACTGTTGAAGATGTTAGCTGACTATTTCCAGGAATTCTACTTCTTTTAATGGGGTGGGCGGGGGGGAAGTAAATGTAATCAGAAACCTGTGATAGGAAATCTTGTAACAGGGTGGCTTTCCTTATGACTATAACCATGATAGCACTATGCACATGCTCTGCATATGGGCAAAGGTAAAAGAAATCAGAAATCTTCGGTGTTATAACATTGCTATAAAACAAAAAATTAAGATAGGAATTAGATAGAAATTCACAAAAACATAGCAGCAGCAGCTAAGATTGGGCTAAACTGTGTAAGTTAAAAGTCTGCATGCTTCATTCTATCATCATATATTCATTCATTCATTCAGCAAATATTTGCTGAACATGTACTATGTACAAGTTATGGTGCTAGGCACTGGGGATACAGGTGTGAATAAGGTAAAATTCCCTTCACAGAGCTGGGGGTTGTGAAGAGGGTTCCAATTCAAATTGAGAAATGGTATCAGTGAGAAGATGACATTTGAACAATACTTCAGAGAAGGGAGAGACCAAGCCATGCAGACTGGGGAGGGGTATTCTGGGAAAAGGATCATGGAACCTGGGGAACCTAGGGCATTAATGTGCCTTACTGTGTTGGTACAGAGTGGGCAAGGGTCATGGAGGTAAAACAGGGAGTCAAAGATGGGGGGTAGGGGTTGGGGCAGGCAGTGATCACATAGCATTTGCTCACCATGGTAAGCATATTAAATTTTAATGGAAGTGAGATGGGAAGCCAAGAAGGGGAGATTCTGAGCAGAGAAGTATACAATCTGACTAATGGTTTTAAAGCTGTCATGCTGACTGCTGAATAAAGAATAGAGAGAAATAGTGAGAAATAGTGAGACTGTGAAATCCACTGGCATAGCCAGGCCACTGACTTACAGTGGTTGGACCAGAGTAACAGTGGTGAGTGTGGTGAGAAGTGGGCATCCCAGAGATTCTAGAGCCAACAGAATTGATTGGGTGTGTGATTAAACAGAAAGTGAGTCAGCAGCGATGACTCCCAGAGTGTTTGGCCTGAGCAACTGGAGAAACAGAGTTGCCACTAAATGAGGTAGAGAACTCTTTTGAGAGCACTTTCTAGGCTTGTTAACGTTTGTGAAGCCCATCAACATTCAAGTGGACACGTGAAGTAATCAGCCTTGATTTCATGGCAGGAGTTTGTGGGTTCCAAGGAAAAGTCCAGGCTAAAGATATAAATTTTAGTAGTCATTAGTCATCAGAATACAGATAACATTTAAAGTTGCAAGACTGAATTTAATCATAAGGGAACTGGTGTAGACAAGAAAATGAAACCTGAGGACTGAGCCCTAAAGCTCTCCAAGGTTAAGGTGTCAAAGAGATAAAAAGGAACCAACAAAACTGACCGAGAAGGGAAGACCATGTAAGGTAGAGGGAAACAAGAAATGTGTACTGTCTCAGAAAGCAAGGGGAAAAGGCGATTTAAAAAGAATGATAAAGGAACGACTTTATCAAGTGCTGCTAGGAGGTCATGTAAGATGAGAATTTTTAAATAATGTAATTTGGTGTTGAGGCTCAGAAACTGGTACCTCAAAATATGACATTTTGACCTATGCAGGGGAAGAAACCTCAAGGTCTCTTTGACTTCCTCCCGGCCCCAGTCCCTTCCAAAGAAGGTGAAGTAGTTCCTTTACTTGCCTAAGACCCAGACCCACCAAGCAGAACAAACGTTTTCTTTCCCTCTGTGCAAGACCAAGAATGTAAGCACATCCTAACAGAACCTTTCACAAGATAACGTACAAATTAATCTGTCCCCTGATCTCATTCACTTTCCCTGGTAATTTCCTCAAAAGAATCCCTCTTTCACCCCTCCACCCCCAATAACCTATTTTGTCAGGATGATATACAGGTTTCTATTTTTATTTATTTATTTATTTATTTATTTAGAGATGGAGTCTCGTTCTGTCCCTGAGGCTGGAGTGCAGTGGCACGATCTCGGCTCACTGCAACCCATGCCTCCCCAGTTCAAGTGATTCTCCTGCCTCAGTCTCCCAAGTAGCTGGGATTACAGGTTCCCACCATCAAGCCCAGCTGATTTTTTTGTAGTTTAGTACAGACAGGGTTTTACCATGTTGGCCAGGGTGGTCTTGAACCTTCCCAATTGCTTCTATAGATAATATCACTATTAGAAAACCTAAGATTTTTTTTTCTTTTTTGAACTGTTTTTCAGACTGACCCCAGGGGACTCACGAGACATGGCTCAACCGATCCTGAGTGGACTCAGCACATGAGGACTGTTTTCCACACCCCTATGATTTCATCCCCCAACCAATCAGCAGCACCCATTTCCTAGCCCCCTGCCCCCCAAATTGTCCATAAAAACCCTAACCTCCAAGGCTTTGGGGAGACTGAGTGACAACTCCAGTGATTCTGCATGTTAAACTCTTTCTTTACTGCAATGCCACAGACTTAGTGAACAGATTCTGCCTTTGCAGCGGGCAGGAAGAACTTGTCAGACAATTCCACAATGAATGACCACTAACTTTGACAAAAGCAGTTCTCATAGCATGGAGTGGGTCAAAGGTTATGGTATTTAAAGAGAGAATAGAAAAATACAGCCAGGTGCAGTGGCTCACGCCTATAATCTTAGCACTTTGGGAGGCCAAGGCAGGCGGATCACCTGAGGTCAGGAGTTGAACACCAGCCTGGTCAACATGGTTAAACCCCATTGCTACTAAAAATACAAAATTAGCCAGGCGTGGTGGTGCACGCCTGTAGTCCCAGTTACTCCAGAGGCTGAGGCAGGAGAATCACTTGAACCTGGGAGGTGGAGGTTGCAGGGAGCCAAGATCGCACCATTGCACTCCAACCTGGGCAACAAGAACGAAACTCCATCCCAGATTAGATAGATAGATAGATAGATAGACAGACAGACAGACAGACAGATAGATAGATAGATAGATAGATAGATAGATGAAATATAAGCAATTCTTTTTTCAAAGTATTGTTAAATAGAAAAACAAAGAAAAGGGATAATAGGTAAGATGGAAAGAGGGATTAAGATTTTTTTTTCAGGCTTCTGCGCAGCAAAAGAAACTATCAACAAACAGATACCTAACATAATGGGAGATAATATTTGCACACTACACATCTGAGAAAGGTCTAATATCCACAATCTCAATGAAAGGAGGAGGAAGGAAGGAAGGAAGGAAGGAAGGAAGGAAGGAAGGAAGGAAGGAAGGAAGGAAGGAAGGAAGGAAGGAAGGAAGGAAGGAAGGAAGGAAGGAGGGAGGGAGGGAGGGAGGGAGGGAGGAAGGAGGGAGGGAGGGAGGGAGGGAAGGAAGGGAGAGAAAAAAGGAAAAGAAAAGAAAAGAAAGAAAATTCAGAATCTGTAAGAAACTTAAAACAACAAGCAAAAAACAACCCCATTAAAAAGTGAGCAGGCCGGGCATGGTGGCTCACACCTGTAATCCCACCACTTTCGGAGGCTGACGCAGGTGAATCACAAGGTCAAGAGTTCAAGACCAGCCTGGCCAAGATGGTGAAACCCCGTCTCTACTGAAAACTACAAAAATTAGCCAGGCACAGTGGCAAGAAACCTGTAATCCCAGCTACTTGGGAGGCTGCAGCAGGAGAATCACTTGAACCCAGGCGGCAGAGGTTGCAGTGAGCTGAGATTGTGCCACTGCACTCCAGTCTGGGTAACAGACTGACACTCCGCCTCAAAAAAAAAAAAAAAAAGTGAGCAAAGGACATGAACAGAGCCTTCTCAAAAGAAGACATACATACAAGCAGCCAACAAACAGATGAAAAAATGCTAAACATCACTAATTATTAGAGAAATGCAGACCATCTCAAACCAGTCAGAATTCCTATTATTATTAAAAAGTCAAAAATAATACTAGTGAGGCTGTAGAGAAGAGGGAACACACACTGCTGGCAGGAATGTAAATTAACTCAACCACTATGGCAAGCTGTTTGGAGATTTCTCTAAGAACTTAAAACAGACCTACCATCTGACCCAGCAATCCTATTGATGGGTATATATCCAAAGGAAAAGAAATGATTCTACCAAAAAGACACATGCAGTCTATGTTCATCACAGTGCTATTCACAATAGCAAAAACATGGAATAAACCTAAATGCCCATCCACAATAGATTGGATGAAGAAAATATGGTACATACACATCATGGAATACTATGCAGCCATAAAAAAATAAAATCATGTCCTTTGCAGCAACACAGATGCAGGTGGAGGCCATTATCCTAAGAAAATTAACATGAGAACAAAAAACCAAATACCACATGTTCTCACTTGCAAGTGGAAGCTAAATATTAGATACACATTGACACAAAGATGGGAACTATAGACATTGGGGACTACCAGAAGAAGGAGAGAGGGAGCAGGGCAAAGGCTAAAAAACTACCTTTTGGGTACTATGTTCACTGCCTCAGTCTCCCTGAGACTGGGTGATGAGATCCCTGGGTGATGAGATCAATTGTACCCTAAACCTCAGCATCACACAATATACCAATGTAACAAACCTGTACATCTACCCTCTGAACCCAAAATAAAAGTTTATATTTTAAAAAAAGAGATCTTTTTCAAATGGGAGAAATGACAGCTTGTATGCTGATGAGACTGATCTAGTGGAAAAGGAAAACGTGATGATACAATGAATGAAGAACTGGGCAATGGTCTTCAAGTTGCAAGAGGGGCTGGGGTCAAGTGCACAAGTGGCCTCACACAGACCCATAACAATTCAATCAGGTAAAGAATGGGAGTTCAAGTGTATGGGCACTGGCACTGATAGGTAAATGTGCTGTTTGCAGTGTGCAGAAGTTCTCTATTTTCTCAATGAGATGAGAAGCAGGATAATCAGCAAAGAATGAGGATGGAGACAGGAGGAGAGAGGGAGAGCCAATGAACTCAGGGAACATGGCTGGACTGCTGGGCATCGTGAACAACTCATTAGAGGCCTAGAATTTAGGGAGAGGAAATGAGATGGCTGCATGCTCATCTCCAGCCATGGTCAGATACATAGGGACAAGCAAGAGAAATAGCTAAGTTGAACAAGATGGGGATTTTTGCCAGATGAGCATGACAAAGTGAAAGAAAGGCAAGGTGTGAAACCAAAGGCATCTTTACAATGATGGATCATGCAATATAAACCAGTGAAAGGGGGAAGTAAGAAGTTGAGGTGAGTGAGCAACCACGAAAAGTAGGATCAATGGATTTTAAACCCTACTGGGGTCCAAGTGCATGCTACAGTTTGGACAGTGGAGAAAAAGAGCTTGAGAGACAGGTGGTGTAGGTCAGAGGAAGGGATGCCTGAAACTAAGAATATGGATACATATATGGTGCTCATATTAAGACTGGGAGACTGAGTAAGGGAGGCAGGGGCTGCCCAACAGCCATTTTCCTTCCTGAGCATCTCTCCCACAGTCCTGCAATTCATTCCCAATTTCCCACATTCTCCAATTCACTTCTGCCAATGAAAATAATTCATACCTATATAAATGATATTTTAACTCTTGAACAACAACAACAAAAAAAAACAGAATGACCTCAATAATCTTCATGGGTGGAATATGAATAGGCAGATTCCCTCATTCAACTTTATATCATTTCCCCAACATCAGAGAGAAAAATTAATGAAACTGGATGTTATTACTCTAATCTACAATCATTTGTCCATCCACCAAGCATAGAAAAATACAGTGATGTTGCTTTGAAAGTTGCTTAGCCAAAATAGAACCTATTCAAAGGTGATCAAAATTTCTAAAAACAAGAAGGTCCATTTTAGAAGACATAATCCTCTTAGTAAGTATGCAATATTCAGTGCTTGAAAGAGAAATAAAATAAAACATCCTGCTAAAATATCTTTGTAAGTGAGAACTGGCTTTATTCATATTTTATTACACATATAAATTACCTTGCCTGTAACTAAAGCTTAATATATATTTGCTGGATAAAGAAAAAGAATTTCATCTGGTCAAAAGAATTAGCCAAAAAAGAAAAATATCGGCCAGGCACTGTGGCTCACTCCTATAATCCCAACACTCTGGGAGGCCAACGCAGGAGGATCGCTTGAGACCAGCCAGGGCAACATAGTGAGGCCTGTCTCTATAAAAAATAAATTAAAAAGTCCCAGCTGCTCAGAAGGCTGTGGTGGGAGGATCGTTTGAGCCCTGGTGACAAAGCAAGACCCTGTTTCAAAAAAACAAAACAAAAACCTCTCATTAAAATTGCAAACACATCTATTATATTTTCACCACTGTCCTTTAGAAGTTTATATTGAACCTCTTCTTTAAAATGTTCATAGGCTCCCCATTACTCAGAATAAAAAAGGTCCGGACACCTCTGTAAAACTTTCCAGATACTTCATGGCCCAGCTCCACCCACCCTTCCAAACACACTACACCTCAAATCACTCAGAAGTGACCATCAAAACACCTTACCACATCTAGCCCCATCTTTACTCAGGCTGCAGACTCTCTCCTTCCAAATATGTACTTCTAAAACAGCATCCAATCTTCACCAGGCCAAATATGAGGTCTCTCACAAAGCCGTTCAAATTCATGCCATGTTGAAATTAAATTCCCCCCATCCTATAACCCTGATTACCTTGTACTATTTTACAGCATCTGTCAGTGATAAAAGCCCAGCCTGTTGTGAATTCAAGTGCTGGAAAGGAGTCTTTGTGAGCTTCTCACACCCCAGCATAGGTCCTTCCATGACGGCAAACTGCAACCTGACACTTGGTAACATCAGCACTATTACCAGGCAGCTTCCAAAGGAAGCTGGAAATGTAAAACTAGCCTTTCCTTGTTCTTCAAGGCTATATCTTGGATGCAGGGCATAGCCACCAAGACTAAGGCTCCAATAAGGTCCAAGGAATATACACAAATTGTTGTACCATTTAAGGAAAGAAAAACAAAAGCAGACAGTCTCTTTATTCTTGAGACAGTCAAGTGGATTATTTTCCATATTTTTGTTCTCTCTTTTAAGGGTTAAATATAACCAAATTTTGCCAGTGGAATAGCATAATATGTGTCAAATACAATTAGGACAACGACTTCTTAATGACTAGACAGTAACCATCTTTTGAATTAAAATGGAATGTAACCCCCAATCTCAAAGTGGCAGGCATCTCCAAGTGCTCATCATAGTAGTAGTGAGAAGACAATACAGTAAAAATGATTGCTTCAGAGGAAGGTCATTTTCTTTTGTTACTTAATGCTTTACCATGCAACCCCCTAAATCCCTCACAGGAAATCTGAAGCATCTAAAACAAACTCTCTTAGGTAGATGTGTGAACACCTGTTTTGTAAAACCTAAACAGTAGAAAGAGATAATGTGCTTCTTGCATACTTTTACCAGTAAGACAATATAGGGTAAGCTGCATTCTAGCAAATTAATAAAGTAACTTTGAAGTAGTAAAGGAAGTTTAAAATTTTTCCAAAAAAAGCACTCCACAAAAAATTCTATTATTCTAGAACTTTTTAGCATGTTAATTTCAGTAAGATTACCTCTAGAATGTCTAATTGTGCCCCTTTTTATAAGTTCAACACTTAATTCTTAAAAGAGAGAAAGATATGTAGACAGCAAAATCAAAAAGACTCTTAGTACACTTGGGCAGCTTTAACAAAGCAAATTACAGATAATTCACAAACAATAGAAATTTGCTGTTCACAGTTTTAGAAGCTGTCAAGTCCAAGGTAAAGGTACCAGCAGATTTGGTGTCTGGTGAAGGCCCATTCTCTGCTTCAAAGATGGTACCTTGTTTCTGTATACTCACATGGCAGAAGAGATGGAAGGAACAGAGAAGGCGAATTTGCTCCCTCAAGCCCTTTTGTTAAGACACTAATCCCATTCATGAGGGTGGAGCCCTCAATGCCTAATCATTTCCTACAGGCCTCACTTCTTATACTAGTGTATTGGGGTTTAATTTCAACAGTAATTGTGGAGAGACACCAATACTCAAACCATAGCAGACATAATAATAAATACAAACAATGCTGATTTTTTTAATGTCAAAAGGCACTCATGAATTGGTCCAGTACCTCTGCATCCCTCACTATAAGCACTGATCTTACCAAAAGCATGTGGCATATCATAATGGTATTACAAGTAGCCAGGAAATGATGTACTCTTCTGTTACTGTTTTAGACAATGCTTTATTAAAATGGGAAAATATGGGCCGGGCACGGTGGCTCACGCCTGTAATCCCAGCACTTTGGGAGGGTGAGGTGGGCAGATCACCTGAGGTCGGGGGTTCAAGATCAGCCTGACCAACATGGAGAGATCCTGTCTCTACTAAAAATACAATAGTAGCCAAACATTGTGGCTCATGCCTGTAATCCCAGCTACTCGGGAGGCTGAGGCAGGAGAATCGCTTGAACCTGGGAAGCAGAGGTTGTGGTGAGCCGAGATTACGCCATCGTACTCCAGCTTGGACAACAAGTGTAAAACTCTGTCTCAAAAAAAAGGGAAAATACAAAATGTACTATGTTGTAAACAAATAACAGTCCCAGGCTTTGAACTGCAAACAAGGACAATGGAACAAAATTGAAAAAGAAACGCAGAAAGTGCAATTGCTCCTAAAGGAGTGCTTAAACCCTGTTAGCTTGTTCCCTGCTCTCAACTCTCGTACTATCCTTTCCATCTACATTAACAGTATTATGGTGTCCATTAATACCACATAAACTATCAGAAACTCTGACATTAGTGTGGCCTCAAAGGATGTCAAATACACCTTGTTATTTTTTACAGTAACTGTTTGAATTGTCATCTGGGCATTTTGTGATTCTGCTTATATGGATTATCACAATAGAGTAGAAACTGTCCATTTTTTCCCATGTGCTAGCTTTCCTGATAAGAAGGAAGGGAAGGCAGCCAGATTGGCTATCACTGAAATGACTCCCCTCCCCTTGGGCTGTGCCATGCCCACCAAGAGGGCAAGAGGACAAGTGAAGTCCACTGACCCACTCCTCAGAGAAGAGGTACAGGTAACAGTCCTTTGCCTGCCTCTCACAAATCCCAACGGAGAAGCACACTGTACATGAAATGTATTCTTCACCAGCTGGCGCAAGGTATGAGGTAAAGAAAGAAACACATGATAAAAACCCATTTTGCAAACTAGAGCCTAAGACAGTGCATTAGATTCTTTAAATATTGCATTACATCACAACAAATGGGTTTGTTTCACCATATCCTTCAAGATTACCTAATTATTTGTTTTAAACCAACTTGCTTGCATTTAAATTTTAATACTAGGAAACACTTTTATGAAAGATTTTTTATTTTTCATTTCATATTCCTGGGTAGTTAATTTTTTGAAAAATACAATCATATTATCTAGAAAGAAAATGGCCATTTCCTTATCCCAGAATAAGCACTAGTGCTTTATTTGTTTAGTTGAAAACACAAAACTAAAACCATCAGTTACTAAATCAAGGTTATGTCTCAAGTATGTCATAGTTTTCACTCCACTGATTCCAGGGAGGACTGATAAGACCAGTATTTTCTTTGCTTTTTATTTTTCACTTTTTGTTAAATTCCTCAACATATTGAAAATGCCCACTGATTTGGAACAATATAGAAAGGGTACCATATGAAAAACTCCAAGAATATAATATCACAATTCTTGAAATATCCACAATAGAAATGGTGAAAAAATTATTCTTTTTCTTATTTCTTTACCAAAAGTAGTAAAAAAGGTTAAACACACACACACACGCACACACGGTAACACATAGGGAATACCAACACATCTCTGGGAGCAACCATCGGTTCAAAAGACACTAATACATGCTACCCTCGTTAGAATCCAGTTACTGGGGAAAGAAACAACCTTACAAACATTTCTAAGCAGAAATGCCTTTGGACTATAGCAAAACCAAAATTAGTTAAAGCTGCAAATATATAAATTCTCTCTCTCCCAGTATATTTACTACCCTTCAGATAGACCAATGAACAATTTGTACATGGGTTTTCTGTACTTTCAATCTACTCCATTCACATACATTAATGAGCATTTCTGTTTTTATCCACTGTGTTTGGCAGAGGCATTTGTATTCATTCATTCTACAATGAATGCCAGGACTATGAGCTTCCTGGAACCCTGCCTCAGAGAACAGCACCCACGTGGAGCATGTCAAGGAATGCCAGCACAGTGTGTACATCTTCTCCAGCTGTCTTCAGAATAACCCTGGGAGACAGTACTGTTATCACACAGGGGAGAGGTAAAGGGTCCTGCCTGCAAGAAGTGACAGCAAAGCTGAGCTGCATAGTATCAAGTATTCGTTAGTCTAGGGAGGAGCAGCTCAACTTGCTTCTAAAGGAGAATGCAGAGAAGCATAGAATGGCAGGAGAGGAGGAAGGGGCAGGTGGGCAGGAAATAAGGCTGGCCAGAAACAGCAGGGCATCATGCAGGCCCCTCCCTGGCTCTGCCTGCACCTTGAGAAAACCTCTTTCCTAAGGTCACCTGCCATCTTCCCATTCTGTGCCAACCCCCCGGGAGAAACCTTCACAGATGGTCTGGTTACCATCTAGTTTTGGCACTGGGTTTCCACCTTCCTCACAAATCTCAGAACCATCGAAACTGCCCCAAGGCCTGGGCAAAAGTAGGGGAGCAACCCTGCAGAAGAGCATCATGACCTAAGAAGCTAGAACCAAGATCCATAGGACATGGGGTGCTTACCTCCTCAGGCAACAGTGCCCAGTCCCTGCCACCTCCCCGAGCCCCAGCACCAGCCTCCTCCCATGTTCTTACGCAGAGCCAGAAACATTCAGCTAGGTCACACACGTTCACAAACATGCCCTTTCCAATACCTCAGCAAAAGCTTCATGACCACGAAAATTTAATTAAGTTTTAAGATATAACAACTTATTTTAGAGATCTAAGAGATTAGTCAAATTTCTCCCTTTTGATTTAAATATGAACATTTTATACAACTGCTAACATTGTTAAACAGGTCTGACTTACCTAGCATAGGTAGGAAGTGAAATGTACCATGAAGGACAGGCATGAATTTCAACTATTTAACACTATTCATTCTAAAATTCACTAATGTACTAGCTTATTTTCTTAATCAGGATATATAATTCATCAAAATCATTAACTAGCTTGACAGCCCACAGTCATCATTACAAATATCAGATACTATTATGCACACTGAAGAATTAATGATATTTATACTCCTGTTTGAAGCTGAAAACAAGTAATTTATCCAAAGCCTCGAATCTAGCAAATTATGGAAACTCAAATCTTTCAGATTCCTCATCGATGATCTTTTTCTACCCTCTTGTCTTTTTACTTCCATATTAAAAGTTGGAGGTTTTTCCCCCTCATCCTCTAAGTGATGGCATAAAAGTTTTTTATTAATAGAGCTATACATAATTTTAAGTAAATTAAGTAATTTAAGCCAGCCCTTTTAAAAATGAATCTTTTATTTTTTTCACTGCACATGTGATAACTGGTTGCTATAGAAATATTTTAAAATAAAGATAAACAAATTAAAGTCCTGCAAAGATGATGCTAAAATTTAATAAACATCTTTCCATAATTTGTAACACAAGTATGCATTCAAACTAAGAAAAGATCCTATTCTATAATCTTTTTTTAATCCATGACTGTGTATTACAAACATCTATCTACACATATCAATAAACGTACCTCGACATCATTTTTAATGCTAATTAGCATATCATGACTAGAAGTACCATAATCTATTCAACTATCCCATAGTGTTCTACAATTACTTGCTATCAATTTTTTCAGTTTCATAATCAACACTGTGAAGACTACCCAAACAAATGCATTCTTGGGCAACTACTAATTATTTCCATAGGACAAATTCCCAGGTGTGGATGCAGGGTTACAGGGCACACATTTCTAAGGCTGGTGCCTTGACATGCTATGGGGTGTACTAATTTGCATAGTTTAAAACTGCATGGAGTATTTCCATTTGTCTTCCGCACCAATCTGAGAGGTAAGAAATGGCACTAACCTCTTTGCATTTCTATGACTACTAATGAGATTATATTTACGCTTTGTAGTTATTTACTGACTATATTTCTGCTTTAGTGAACTGCCTGTCTTTTGCCCAGTTTTTCTAATTTTAGTGTGGAGGGACCCACAATTGTGTCTCTCAGTGCTTTAATTTTCTCTAATAAGATGGGGGTAATAACATTATCTATTTTATAGGGTAGTTGTAAAACTCAAACAAGTTAATGTAAGTTCAGCCTTATGCCTGACACAAAGTAAGGACTCAATGAAGTTCAGCCATTTAAAGATTAATGAATTACAAATGAGAATTTCTTTATATATTAATGTAGTGCTGGTTCTCAAACTTGCCCAAAAACGACCCCTAATGGCAAAAAAGAGTAACTCGTAACTTCACGGCATCTGAAGGTAAACACCAAGCAGCATACCACATGTATCAAATTTCCTTAAAACATTGTTTTATTTTAAAATATGCAAGTAAATTTTATACTCAGCTCCAAAATATATCAATTTTACTATGTTTTCCTTCTCACGAACTTGCTATTAAGTGACATCCAGGGATTGCTTAGACATGTACCTTATTAAGGATTTTTTTTTTTTTTTTTTTTTTTTTTTTTTGAGACGGAGTCTCACGCTGTTGCCCAGGCTGGAGTGCAGTGGCGTGATCTCGGCTCACTGCAAGCTCCGCCTCCTGGGTTCACGCCATTCTCCTGCCTCAGCCTCCTGAGTAGCTAGGACTACAGGCGCCCGCCACCGCGCCCGGCTAATTTTTTGTATTTTTAGTAGAGACGGGGTTTCACTGTGGTCTCGATCTCCTGACCTTGTGATCCGCCCGCCTCGGCCTCCCAAAGTGCTGGGATTACAGGCTTGAGCCACCGCGCCCGGCCGGATATTTTTAATATTAAGGATATCACATACTTTTTTACTCAGTTTCAAATTTTCAAAGATACACGTCAAATCTTTTATCATGGTGTTCACCAATGATGTGCCGCTTCAAAAGTCCTGCTCCACTCAAGGATCAAATAAATACTCCCCTATATTTTCTTCTAATATACTTAACACTAAATTTTTTTTAAGAATTTTTTAGTGGGATAGAAATCCAAATTTGTTTTTCCTCACCCTCTTTTGCTGTCAAATATACTCAAAGTAAGTGTATACACTTACTTGTTTCATTAAATGTTTTTACAAAGTCTGCCATGTTAAAAATACCAATGAAAGCTTATTTTTATTTTTTTTTAACATAAATACAAACTGGAGAGTATTCTATCATTTTGGAAATTTGGACACAGCATTTAATACAAGAAATCTTTGAAACATCAGACAGTGGCAAAGATCCACCTACCCTTCCGGTGATTTTTCACGGGCCCTGCTGAATAGCTTGAGTTTATAAAATTAAATCCCTATCCCAACATGCATCAGTGCCACTGGATGTAATAGATCAGATGGTCATCACACACCCAGATTAATTATCTACAGCACTACAGAAACGTGTTACACTTGAGAGTCTTTTGGGTCCAGTAAGAGGGGCAAGTGCGGCACTTTGCAGCTCTCTGTCCCACCTCCATTGCCTAACTACATCTGTTCTCTTGGCCACACCATTAACTCCAGGACATGCTTCCACTAGCACAGAGCTACAGCTGAACAAGAAGCAGACCCCTCTCTTTGCCTATCCATATGTAGCTGATTATAGAACTGCATTCTTTACTTTCTAATATTCTCATGTAGGTTTCAGCCTTTTCAGTATGTTTCACATATTTGCTTTATTTTTAAAAGAATCAATTTTTAAAAGTTCCTGGGGCAGATCTGGTAAACAAAAATGGGGGAATGCACTCATGGTAACTGTCACAGGACAATATGAGACAAAGGGATTCCAAATTGCTTTTCAGAGGTTAATAAATTTTAATACCTCGTAGAAAGAAAAAATGTTTATTACATGCCATGTGTCAGTCACTATTCCAGGAGTTTACTCTCATTATCCGATTTAATCATTACAACTAACCTATCATTATTGTCCCAATTTGGTATTATTATCTCAATTTATACATGAATTGCCCAAGATGATATCACCTGTAAATGACAATGCTAGGATTCAAACCCAGGCAGACTAAATGTCCTCTCTTTACCACTAAAATCTATTTAATGTCCCCAACTAAGCTAGGTACCCCCCTGTCCCCCACCTCAGAAACTTAGTAAAAATAGGCCTCTTTGCTAAGTCAGTGCCACCACGACTACATCCTCCCCCCAAGAAGATCTTGTCACACCTGGTCCCACGGGGATGTGTTCTGCCCTGATTCTCCGTGACTAAATGGAGCACGTCGGGCCAGGTGGGGTCCCTCCATGGACGCCCCTTCCCAGCTGTGCCCCACTCAAGCCTCATTCTCCCAGGGAACGAATGAGCGGTGGGGACCTGCACACACTGCTACTTGTGGGCTTGTAAGGCCCTCCCAATACGTTCTATTTCATTTTTGTACCGTGTGTGCCTGTCTGTGCCCACTTTGCACAGCAGTTACACGAAGCAACATGTAGAAATTAAACACATTAACACTTTGCAATAGATTTGGAAGTAAAATATAACCTCGTTTCACAAAAGACAGCACTTCAATTTGATGATATTTTAGGTTAAATGCACACACTTCCTACACATAAAATGGGCACTTCATTTAAGAAACAACTAACAGCCGGGCGCGGTGGCTCACGCCTGTAATCCCAGCACTTTGGGAGGCCGAGGTGGGCGGATCACAAGGTCAGGAGATCGAGACCACGGTGAAACCCCGTCTCTACTAAAAATACAAAAAAAAAATTAGCCGGGCGCGGTGGCGGGCGCCTGTAGTCCCAGCTACTCGGGAGGCTGAGGCAGGAGAATGGCATGAACCTGGGAGACGGAGCTTGCAGTGAGCCGAGATCACGCCACTGCACTCCAGCCTGGGTGACAGAGCGAGACTCCGCGACTCCGTCTCAAAAAAAAAAAAAAAGAGAGAAACAACTAACGTAAAGGGAATATAAACAATACTATAAGTATCCCTTACTACATTAAGTTACATCCATTTTTATCATCTTCTCTTCAATATAAAACATACCGATTACAAATGTACAACCAATAAATACCTTCTAAGGCTCTAGGTCAAGGTTATAAGGGAAACCCATTCCTTACAAAGGACTTTGCAGGAAAAAAATGTATGAAGAGACACTGTCCTCTGCTGGTGAATTTTCCACACTGTCTATGAATCTTTGAATAGAAAATTTAATATGTTAATATGTAAGTACCACAGTCCATGATACAATTTACCATCTAATAGTGACTTTTAATTGTATGAAAATGTTAAACAAACACAGAGCCAAAGCCAATACAAACTTTCAGGCTGTTTTACAACAAGGAATAAAGAACACCATTTTATCTGAATATAGTTTCAACAGAGAATTCCATTTTAATTCTTTCAACAGCATTTTGAGTAATTGTATTAGTGTTGTTTACTTCCATTTCAGAATCAATGTGAAATGTCCCTTAATTAGATATCAATTATTAATTATAGAGTAATGCTTTAAATGCTGAAAAAGTCCTATGAGTAAAGACATATATTTATACTACCCTCTTCCCCTAAAGTTTTGGCTACAAGTTAAATATTCTGGAGAAAACAAATTTTAAAACATCTCTGCTATGTGTCTATAAGATGCATTTACTTAGACATTGGTCCAGAGCTCTATATGTGTACTACTGAAAACTGTAACAATAATTTTACCGAACTTTTTCAAATAGCACAAAATAACACATGAAAATAGACTTGCAAATAAATAAATAAATAAATAAATGTCGACCTCACAGAAGCAGACTGCATAAAAGATGAGGGTTTGCCCGTCTGTATCTCAAGTTCATTCCTCTGGCCATAGGCTACCACAATTAACCATGTCCATTAACCAAGTGTATCTTTCATTTACTTTTCATTCAATTTACATATTTTAAGATTGCTTTCTAAAAATACAGCTTCACACTAAAGAAGTATTCGTTAACTACTCTTTGTCACATAACAATATATTTCAAAGATCATTATCACATCAATACAATACACCCTGCTGTTTTAGAGATTTTTCTAAAAATCTATTGAGTCAATCCTCTACTGCTTGTAAGCGTATTTTCACAATAGTAAAATTGGGCAGAGGTGTTATAAACGTCCTTGTTTAAAACTGGTTACGAGAATAGTTTCTAGAATCCTTGATCCATATCATAAATCTCAGATTGTTCCCATGAAATAAAATGCCTATCTATGTCACCCATATAAAAAAACAATACTATGCAATGTAGTTTTCATTTTTGCCATACTAACACTTAAAGGCAATTTCATTTTAAAATTCACCTGAGTCTACAACTGGGCATAAATGACTACAAAAATCATGTAATGCCAAACACTTTTAGTAACCCAAAGAGAAATTTTTAAACCTGCCAGGCACAGTGGCTGACACCTATAATTCCAGCACTTGGGGAGGCTGAAACGAGAGGATCACTTGAGCCCAGGAGTTCAAGACCAGCCTGGGCAACAAAGCAAGACGTCATCTCTATAAAAAATTTTAAAATCAGCCAGTCATGGCGGCGTGTGCCTGTAGTTGTCCCAGCAACTCAGGAGGCTGAGGTGGGAGCACCTGTAGTCCCGGCTACTAGGGAGGCTGAGGTGGGAGCACCTGTAGTCCCGGCTACTAGGGAGGCTGAGGAGGGAGTACCTGTAGTCCCAGCTAATAGGGATGCTATGGTGGGAGCACCTGTAGTCCCGGCTGCTAGGGAGGCTGAGGTGGGAGGCTGTGACCAGTGTGCCAGCCCTTTGCCTCAGAGACAAAATCACTGAAGCAGAAGACTTGGAGTCACTAATCTCCCAATTTGCCCATAGACGCTATTG
This sequence comes from Macaca thibetana thibetana, assembly GCF_024542745.1. Lineage (NCBI taxonomy): Eukaryota > Metazoa > Chordata > Mammalia > Primates > Cercopithecidae > Macaca > Macaca thibetana. Next base: position 73,817,533 of record NC_065592.1, read on the forward strand.
AGACAACAACAGGCACTTAGGAACTGTATACCACGACGATGAGAATTCCTTCCATAGCGTTGCCTGGAGAGGTTTAGCATGTGGAGTTTCTACAAACGAGAAGAACCATTTACTTCAAAGCTTAATAATAATTACTTCTAAGAAAACAAATCTGACACAATCTGCGATCATGTCCATCAGTTCCAGAAAGCAAACGGAGGGGGAAAAAAAACATGAGAAAAGTGCTCTCTCATCATGAAATCAACAAAAATGGCATCATGTTCATCTACAACTAAACTTGACATGTGCCCTTTGAAATTCTAAGTTTGTATACTTTCCAACCTCAAAATGTTTCTTTGAAAACAGAATATGTTGCATCTTTCCAATTTTCTCGGTAAGTAGCTACATGTCAATCACTCAGTCATTTGAATTTGGGCTTCCAATGCTCCACAACCCAAAGCCTTTCAGAAATATGGATCTGAACTCCAAATTCTTTTCTTCATTTGCACAGAGGCCACTCTAACTGGCAGGATCCTCAATGTGAACATAAAATAAAGGGTAGTAGAAATTGAAGGAGAATCTGTGCTCAGCACATTTCCCTGCTATAGTGTAAACCCACCTACAAATCTGAGAAGGGCAGTTATCTGTTACGAAGTCTTGGTCATGCTTTCTCAAAAGAATCATTTTAGGGCTTAGGATTCAGCATTAATTCTGAACGTCATGAGTGCAAACAGTACCCAAATTCAAAAGAACCTTTCTAATATTCTAAACAAATGTCAAAGACTAAAGGAGGAAACCATGTTTTCTAAAAATTATGACCATAAATCTAAGTATGTTCCCCCAAACTAATGGCTATAGTTGTAAGACAATCCAGACGGTTCAGGACAATCAACACTCTGCAGAGTCAGTTTGAGGGGAAAATACATAACCGAGAAGAGTTTCATACAAGGCCTAACCAGGGTTTAGAAGTGTTTCTTCATAGTCTTTTCCCTCATCTATCCCTCAACTCCCTGCCAAGACGGCCTCCAATGTGTGTCCCTGTTGGCATACTGATGCTACATTTGTTCCTCGTTAACTATATATACTATGGCATCCTCAAAAATAGAAAGTTTGCATTTAATTTTTTAATACAGATGATATATACTCTTTGGTTGTTTGCTCTTTTAAGACGCACATCAAATTAAAGGATATTTTAAGCACCATCTGCTCTCTGCAACAATGGGCAATCATGTTTTAAATCTATAGTATCCTTTATGGTTATTGCAGTTGGCATTTTGTTGTGCTGAGGGTTTTTTGTTTGTTTTTTGTTTAATGTAGCCCTCCTTGCCTAGGCTTAGAAACCAAGCTAGTTTTTTTTTTTTTTTCTTTTGTGTTATTCCCAGTTTAATTTCCCATTGCCATAAAACTGTTGACTAAAGCCATTTAGTTACTTTTTCCTCTCATATCTTTCAAATTCACTGGAATACTCCTTTATGACGCCAGAGAAAGGCATTACTTAGGAAATTTATTAAACTTTTTCTTAAATATACATTCCTTCAAATATACAGACCCAGTTATAAATGCTGTCATTCAGTAAAACAGAAACTGCAAAGGCATTATAAATCTCTTCCAGTATTAACTGTAGTGGAATAAGCCAAGGTGACAGGTGTGGACACAGTCCATCAACAAAGACAAGACTGGACCCGTGCACCAAGCACAAGCCCACCTACCATCTGCTCTGCACCCAGGGAATGCAAACAGAGCCATGAGCTAAGGTGTTCATTTTCAACATTCTGAGCTGTTAACAAGATCTGTGCAATGAACTCTTATGTACTACTGTGGTTCTGTGATGCCCCTCAGAAAAAAAAATCCACTGCAAACCACCTGTCACACTCTTTTGGGATATGCTACAACAATTTTCTTCTAGTAAGTATCTATAACCCAAAAATGTTTTACTTGCCATAAACAAAAGATATATATAGATAAAAATATATAGATAGATATAGATACAGATTTTTCTTTTTTTTTTTTTTTTTTTTTTTTTTGAGATGGAGTCTCATTCTGTCGCCCAGGCTGGAATGCAGCGGCACAATCTCAGCTCACCACAACCTCCGCCTCCCAGGTTCAAGCAATTCTCCTGCCTCAGCCTCCCAAGTAGCTGGGATTACATGTACCCACCACCATGGCTGGTTCTTTTTTTTTTTTTTTTTTTTTTTTTTGTATTTTTAGTAGAGATGGGGTTTCTCTATGTCAGCCAGGCTGGTCTCAAACTCCTAATCTCAAGTGATCTGCCCACCTCAGCCTCTCAAAGTGCTAGGAATACAGGCATAAGCCACCATACCCAGCTAATGAAATATATATTGAACAGAATGATATATTAAAGACATTGCAAAATAATGTATAGAATCTTGAATAACATTGTGAAGATTTTCGAAAAGATACAGATATATGCTGATATTTTAAGAGATATACAATGAACTGTTAACAGTTTTTTACCTTTAATAAACTAGAAAGGGTGTCATTAAATTTTTTATTTTATTTTTACAAATTTCAGCAATGGATATTTGGGTAGTAATAATATTAGCCATAGTGATTTCCTTTCCAATGCTTTTCTGTAATTTTTTTTTTAATTATAGTGTATAGACACAACTGGTTATTCAATGATTGCCATATCATTGGACATTTTAGTTGTAATTTTATTTTCACTGATAAAACTGGCACTACAACAATCACCTTTTGCCTACATTTCTGCTCATTTCCTAGGAGTGTAAGAAAATGGTAAAAGGGCAAGAAGATGTTTACCAAGACTGATACACACTGCCCACCTTTTCTTCAGGGTGCTTACTCCAATCATACTCCTGCCAAAAGAACACAGTGCCCACTCTACCAGCTACACTCTTCCAGGCCCTGGGAATTTTCTTTTTATCTTTACTAATATGATTTTTAAAAAGAAAAGAAATCATTATATAAGTTTCAAAACTATTTCAATTTTATTTACTTTCAAAGAAACAAGTTTTATTGCTATTTCAATAATCAACAAATCAGTCACCTTTTTAAAAAATTAACACTCAAAATCAAAGGACAACCCTGAATATGCATTCCTGAGAACTGGGAATAATATGCTGCCAAAAATCACTGAAAATGATTATTAGGCCTTACAAAAATACCTTTTATAAAAATTTTAAACAGTTAATAGAAACTAACTGGGTTTTTTTTAATTCAATCAAATAACCTGAAGTATATGAAACTGATGTGTGAAATACAGTCAAAGCTTAGCAGTAATCTCTACCGTCCAGGATGGTGTTTTTTCCAAGGGATTACAAAACACAGACTTTCAAATTCAACAAGGGACACAAGAGCTACACTGTGCTTTTGAAGATATAAGCAACAGCTCCTTCAAATTCCTTCTCTCTGCAATCTGGTCCACAAAAACACACTGTTAAGTTATTGGCACTTCTTTTCATACTGCCTTCATTTTGGCAAAAAGCACACCTGAATGCGAATGAGAAGTCGGTAAAACTATCTAATATCCATCTGCCCAGCCTGCTGTTGGCAACTACCCTGCAAACACTGTCCCCACAGACACTGCTTCTCAGCCCCTCAGGCCTGAACTCCACCAGTCTTCCCCCAAATTAGTATTCAAGGAGTTCCCTGACATAAAAATGACCCAGAGTGAATCACTTCCTAAATATGTACTTGGTGAGAGCGGCATGGTGCTAGGCGAGTTCTCCCATCACTGCCCGCATCCTCACCACAACCTGTGAGGCACAAGTGAATGCCCTCTTTACAGGTAGGAAAACTAAGTCTCATAGAGACATGTCATTTGCCCCAGGTCACACAACTATTCCACACAGAACCAGAATTCCAACACAGACCCAGGTGATTATGTTGGGTTTTTTACAAGCACTCCAGACAGCCATCAGGACATTTACTAAGCTCTTCAGAAAGAGGTATATACAGTGCATTCCTATATTTACCATCTACTCTATTGCTTTTCCAACACTCTCCCTTCCTCCCCTTAAAAGTACTACATGGCATGTTTACTTGATATCCACGAAATATGTGGGCACAGTTCTATATGTGCTCACAATACCTATTAACTCTTGCAGAAAAGAGGTTGTAAATGAGATATGTACAAAACATTACACATATCCAATTTATAAATAGATATTAAGTTGATGTTTTAGAACTCAAAATTCATACTGGTGGGAAAAAATACAACATGCAGAAGAACCCCAACCCAAACAACAAGGGCCTAATTTAACTCCCTAAAAACCCATGGCTCTCAACCCATAGCATCCACCAGAGTCACAGGAAGATTTCAGAAATGTGTGACAAAATGAGGTATCAGAAGCACATATTGTGGCAGATTCTGTCAATGAATCTTTTTCCTTCTTTCTTCCATCTTTTTCTTTCTTCTCCACAGGCAGAGCCCCTCTCCCTAAAAACACCAGTTACTCACCAGTTACCTTTGCAGCCTTTCTAACAGTTGGCCACGGGACATAAAAGGATGTTTCCTTGCAAATGGGGATGAGCCTAGTTCTCACACTGTCTCCTTCCTTCCTGCCCTTGGCAGCAAGATGTCTGAAGTAAGCACAGCTATCAAGACAAGCCTGCCCGGAGACAGTGAATCTGAAGGACGGGAAGTGCATAGATCTCATGAGGCCGCTGAGCTGCTGCACCAACCCTAGCAGCACACACCTGACAATCCCTTATGTGAGGTAAGAGTCCTTATGAGATAAACCACTGTGTGTCACCTCAGCAGAAGCTGCAGGGGTGGAAGGGCAGGAAAGCCACTGTAGGAAAAGATGAGAAGCTGTGGGAAGCCAGGGCATCTGACTATGGCAAATTCTGGGGGGTGCCCAGAGCCCTGCTGACTCTCCCACCAGCCCCTCCTTCCCTCCAGGGGTTGGCCAGCCTGCTTCTCTCAAACGTCACCTCATGTTCTGCCCACTGCTTTCCCTTCTGGGTAACCATGAGCCAGAAAACACACTACCAACTTTTGCCCTCTACTCCAGTCACTGTATCTAGAACAGAGCCTTTAGTAGAATTTTTTCCTATGTGTTTACTATTATAAACACTGAAACGACAGGAAAAGTCCAAACTAAGGCATTAAAAAAAAAAATCCTAAAGCTTCAAAAGTGCTACACTAAAATTTGGCCCCTGATAATCATAGAAACATATATTGAGGTAGGTGCTCCTTAACTTTGACCTCATTCTCTATACACAAGTCCTTTTATCCAGACTGCCTCAGAATCTCCCCACACACACTTGATAAAATGACAGAGAAGGTATAGAACCTTTGCTCTCACCCCACCACCTTAATCAAAGAGCAAGGTCAAAGCCTCAGAGTTAACGACAGTTGCACTAAGGACTAAAAAAGAATTGACATGTAGGTTTATCAACAGAGAAGAAGAATCCAAAATAACAAGTCCATTGGCTTCTCTTCGTGTTTTGAGACAGGTCTTGCATTGTTGCCCAGGCTGGAGTACAGTGGCGTGATCACAGCTCACTGTAACCTTGAACTCCTGGGCTCAAGCAGTCCTCCCACCTCACCCTCCCAAAGTGCTGGGATGACAGGCGTATGCCACCATGCCCCTCGCTCCACTGGCTTTAGGAATCCAAACTCAACCAACTGTGAGAGAGAGTTCAGAACCACTTGGTGGTGACATCAGCTACAGCTTTCATGATCATCCTGAATCTTCAAGAACCTTAAGAGTGATCCCACAAATCAGAGATGTGGCTGGCACTTATTTAAGCCATTACACTCAGAAAAATGAGTCCAGAAGGATATACGACATTGGGGGCAAACCTACATCTAAGCCAGGCCTCACTGCCTTATTTTATTCTTCATCCCAAACTCCCTACAGTTCAACGTAAGACACAGGACCACCCTGAAAATGAGACACTGGAAAAAGGGGGCTAGTATAGGACAGAAAGCAATTATATCTGTGCATCATCGCTGATCAAGAAAAGTAACATGTATCTAGTGCCCAGAGCTCAATCTGACATACTGGAGACAATGTCAGCTATTAATACTATTGTACTTAACTATAAGAAACTAGACTGAATTAAAAACAAACTAATTCTCAATAGAGTATAAAAGTTATTCAAAGGGCAAATTTACTTTTTCTTAAGGTACTGACAAACTATAGACTCAAAAGCAGATAATGCCTTGATTTCAGGTTAAGAACTAAACACCAGCATCATGAGGCCTATCACTTCCTTTCAAATCCCATAATGCAGCAAATGCAAGTTAACAACAAATGAAATCAGGCTCCCTAGCTCCAGACTTCAGCTCCAGACATCTCTCCCATAGGCACGATATATACTAACCACTGGTTTGATACCATCATACCTGAAGTCTCAGACTTCTTCAAGTTTCAAATATCCTGAATCCCACAACTCAATATTTTATCAGTATAAAAAGAGGACATAATGTGACTGTGTTCTTCGTATCTCTTAATACTTCTTCCAGATGTGTGAACACAAAGTTAGGGGTTTCTCAGGGGCTAGCGAGTTAGACACACACACACGCCCTGTGGAAAAGGCACAGAGGACTCAGAGGGTGGTGAAATCACTCTGTATGATACTATAATGTCAGATGCCTGTCATTGTATATTTGTTCAAACCCATTGAATGTACAACACCCAGAGTGAGTCCTAATGTAAACTATGGACTTTGGTCTGGTTGCTTGGGTTTCCTCAAAAAATAAAAATTTTAAAAAACCTATGGACATTGGGGGATAATGATGCATCAATGTAGGTTCTTCATTGGTAACAAGTGCACCTCTCTGGTCAAGGATGTTGATAATGCAGGAGGCTATGCACATGTGGGGAGAACGGGAATATGAGGAATCTCTATACTTTCCTCTCAATTTTGCTGTGAACCTATAGATGCTCTTAAAAGTAAAGCAAAAAAAAAAAAAAAAAAAGCAGCAAAACTACCCGTCAGCTCTGTTACACTGTTCCATCAGAACCCAGGAATCAGAAACAGCAAAAAGTATAGGTAAAATTGAAAAAAAAAAAAAAATGCAGAACATACAATCCCCATACTCACGAAGTTCATATTATATATGTCATGTCAGACACTCAAAATTGAAATGCCAAGAACTGTTAAATGAACAATATTCAAAGCAGTCTACATTTTCTTTCCTTCATATGTCACAGGAACAGAGAAATATCACTACACTAGTATTTTGTGATCAAAAGCATATTAAAATACAACCTAGAGACTCACCACAAAAATGATTCCTGATTGTTTTGATAAAGACTGCCCAAGATTAAAGATTTTCTGGAAGGATGCTACCAGATTTAAGAAATATCTAATTTAATTTTAAAGAATTGAAATATAAAATAGAATGACCCCACATCATGGCACTTACACGCGAGACAATTTAATAGTTGAAACCCTTGCCAGATTAAAGGGTAATCAGTTTTAAAACTCTATCATCTCTTTTTAAACTTGTTCAAACATTTGGGGACTCAAATATCAAAATGTCTTAAAATTACATAGTAAGGTAGTACTCCTGGAGTTTATAAGAGAACATTCCCAGCTCTGCAGTACAATTTTTCAACTTTCTGACATATCATGTTAATATGATCACTTAAAATTCATACAAAATAAAAGATACCATTTTCGTGTCACCAACTATTACCTTTCCTTCTAATAAGATAAAATTATTTATCGTGACACAGTAAGTCTCTTTCACTGCACACACTGTAATAAATACACTGCTTCAGACGGTATAGACGAGATATGACTGTCCCCAAGACAATGATTCTTTTTTACTCAAGAAAATCAGTACAGTAAATAACTCTTCTTCCCTTCGAGACAATCATAGTGCTTGAGGCTGCTGAAACACAAAAACAAAATATCTTCACAAATGTCTCCAAACAGTCAAGCTGAAAATCTAAGCCAAAGTTTCATTTAACAGCCTGTCAGTTTTTTGATGTGAAGCTAATGAATGCAGTGGCAAACAAATCCATCAAACCTAACATCAAACAACTGCACTGCATCCCAGCAAACGGAAAAATGAAATACAACCTGCAGGCCAGCGCTTTGATCCAACCTAGCCAGGAAGCAGACCTGTAAGTGTCACGGCAGCAGCTGCACAGAGTAATCACGGACTTCATTTCACCACAGAAGGAAAGAATGCTCCAGAAACAGAAAACAGTCATCTCAAATATGTACAAGCATCTTATTTCAACTGCTAAACGAGCTGTTACATATTTTTAAATCTCTATCAAGAAAAAATAATTGAATTTCACTCTGTTATGCCAGCATTCAAAGCTACAGAGATGCCTAAAACAAAGAACTAGGTGGTATGGTCCATTAATACTACAACTTTGCAAGTGGAGTTTTATTAAAAGTCCTTCTGTTCTTTCTGAAAGCTCCTTGAAGACAATATATGTGTCTTTCTTCTTTGTACACACATGTAGCACAGGAGGAACTCACTGGGCACTCACCAAATCTGACCTCTGCCCGTCAGCAGCAAATGAACATGTGGGTACCTGAAACATCACTCAATTTTTTTCAGTAATGATCTTGTCTTTGATTAGAGAAATGGGGGAAAACTACACACTGCCTTCTTAGGTCAGTTGTTGCTGCTAAATGAAAGGCCCTTTTGTTCTGGAGCATCTTACAGGATTTGGCTATGCTGTATTTTACAGGTTAAGACAACACACTGCCTTCTTAGGTCAGGGGTTCCTGCTAAATGAAAGGCCCTTTTGTTCTGGAGCATCTTACAGGATTTGGCTATGCTATATTTTGCAGGTTAAGACAAGAGAGCAGAATGATCCTCACTGAGGGAAAACAGAAGCAAAGAGAGAAATGAGAAGAATGGTAAAGCCTGGGCCATTATCAGAGTATTAGAAACAGGGATGGTCAAACTAAGTCGCTACCAAAACTAAAAGGTTAATGTCCCTTCACTCCCTCCTCTGCCTATTTTCCCCAGATCTTCCACACAATCCATACACACAAAAAAAAGTCTGTTTGAGAGATGAGGCAGTTTGGATGGATACTGTGCAAAAGGACCATCTGAACTGAAAGACTAAAAAAACAGAGAATTTGCCTACAGGGACAGAAATATCTCCCAAATACAATAATTCAGCTGAGAATATCAAACATCCAGGAATTTGCTAAAATTTGGAAGTGTATCTGAGCTTTACACAAATAATGAAATTTCTAATCAAATGTACCCAAATCTTAAGAGCCAGGAAGATTTCCTGAACAAGTTATCACATATCAATAGGTCAGTAACAGATTCCAATGAAAGCCACAGAAGGCCCCTCTCCAGTCCTGTTCTAGGGACACCAGCAGAAGTCAAGAAGCCAACAGCAAAGGAAGCACACCTTGAACCCCTGCCAGAGTCAGCTCTTACTCTCACCCCTGTTCTCATGGAACAATGCACTCACGAGTGATGAATTCATAGAAACACACATGGTGCCTGGCACACAGCAGATAAGCCTAGTCTCCGTAAGTAGAACTTCTTCCCCATCTACCAGCCATCTGAGGCATCTGAAAAGGTCCCTACTGACAAAGCCTGTTGGCTTATGATCAAAAGGTCCCTATTGGGGAACATGAGGTTATCTTTTCAAAACCTATTTTTTTTTTTTAATTAAAAAAAATTGCCTTCTGTAACAGCTCTTTTCTGAATCACCTAATTAAAAATACTGGTTTGTATTACACAAAATTATATTTTTATATATATATATATTTCATAGTGTTTATGATTACATATATGCACATATAATATAATGTATGCAGACTCCACACTCTGCATTGTTTTGCTTATTTAATGCTGTACGACAAATACTTTATTAGATACTTATACATGTTCAATAAACCCCATGTGACAGGTAAAGCAGGTGACATCACCACCAATGCCTCATTATGAAAAAGTGCTCATTTTTTCACAGTAATTATAAAAGTACTGTTCATTATCACTTATGAACAATGACTTTTTTATAGTTATCATTTAGAACAAACTGATGAAGACAAAGAATTAAGACAAACATGGGCATCCTCAATGCTAAAAGTCTTTTTAGAGCAATTCATTAATTCACTACACATTAGTTTCCAGCAAAACACATAAATTTATGCCCAGTGCACAAATTGGCCAGGGATTAGAGAGTACATATACATGCAATACAGTAAATTCATAAGGTTACCTAATGAATCAGACTTAGAGATCAGAAATAGGTGTCAAATAACTGATTAACGATACCAAAATCTGGGGGGAAAAATGCTAACTCAGCTTACCATAATGTAAGATAATTTATTATCCAGGAATAGACATGAAAATATTAATAATGTTGGTATAAATTAAGAAAGCATGTGATATTTTAGTGAAACATTCAAAACTGTATCTGTTTATAAGGTTATTTTCCTGTTTTATGCAAAAAAACTAAAATTGGTTACATGACTCAAAATACTCTTTTTTCTTAATTTTTGTTTTTATTTTTTGTAGAGACAAGATGTCACTCTGTTGCTAAGGCTAGTCTTGAATTCCTGGCCTCTAGCAATCCTCCTGCCTCAGCCTCCCAAAGTGCTAGTTACAGGAATGAGCTACTGTGCCCAGCCCAAAGCAGATTCTAAATATATTATGTCAATGATAAATTGGTACCCCCTGTAGTAGGCAGATGTTTCCCCTCATGCGCCCCAACAAAGATGTCCTCATCCTAATCCCAGAGATCTATGAATACGCTATCTTACATGACACATGGGATTTTGCGGATTGCCTGCTCTGAAATGCAGGAACTACACAGGAGGACTAGAGAGGCCTCTAGGAGAAAAGTTCAGCCCCTGGTTCACAGTCAGCAGCAAATCTGAACGTTTAGTCCTACAACTGCAAGGAAGTGAATTCAGCCAACAACCCGAAGGAGCAAGGAAATGAATTCTTTCCCAGAGTCTCAGTAAGAAATGCAATCCTGCAAACATCTTGACATTTAACTGGTGAGGCCAATGCTGGGCCTATTACCTATAGAACCATGAGATAATAAACGGCTATTGTTCTAAACACAAAGTTTGTGGTAATTTGCTACAGCAGCAAGAGACAACTAATATATTCTCAGATGACATCACTTGGCCAAAGGAAGTAAGGGGTGGCCATAACTCAAAAAATCTCAAATACATTCAATTACAGCAATTTTTAATTGGCTGGCCAAAACTGCATTACAGCATTGAATATTTTGTACCCAGAACCAAACAAAACGGTCAAAGCCCTTACTAAACTGAATAAACAGATAGTCACATACCTAAGTTCTTTTCTCTTTGCAATAAGCCTACAGGGTACAGAGATATTTCTAATTTACATATGAAGAATAAATGACTTTCCTAAGGTTACATGGCTAGCCAAAGAAGAAAAGTTGGTTGTCAGATCCAGCCTCCTCCACCACAGTGCAACACTTCACATTCCCACAGCTGTGATGGGCTCTGTCAGCTGGGATTTCAGGGAGGAGCACTACCAGCCTCTCTTCCTTCCATTCCACCCCCACTCTACTTCCACATGGAAATGTGGAAATGCAACTCCAATGTACATGGTAGTTTAGCTTCTCCCCAAGGCTGAAATGCCCTATTCTGGCCAACATCATGGGCTACTTCTGAGACCTGTATTAAACAAGAATCAATATTTGCGGTGACTCCGAACAGCTGTGATAGCTGACTTATATCTGTAAGTAAAGGTGCAAACTATAAAATAACAGACCTTGTTATAACCTCGTGGCCAAGACACTGCTTCAAGGCAGATGCAAGCATTACATTTCCACAAAAGCAATGCAGTGGTTGGCCAAGGTACACACTGAGTTTTCTATTTCTTATGAGGTTTTCTTAGAATACACAGGATGTACAATGTGAAGTAGTAGTACAGTTCTGTTCCTTTCTGAATTACTCAGCATAAACAGAAATTACTTAGAACAGAAAAGGTCTTCTAATACCAGGGGCTTTCCTTTACGTCAAGAATGTATTCAAATGACTCCTGGGCTGCCAACGGGCTATACTTTTACTTATTTTTTAATATATTACGCAATTTTCTAAATACACACGTAAATTAAACTAAGATTTGTCTTCCCTAAATATACTTCCAAGTTCACCTAATGGCTCCACATGTAAGTTTTATCAACGTAGAATGAAAGGAGACAGTTGAGCCAAGCAATGGCCAAAACAGCACCACATACACTTTATTTATCATTTTCTGCTAAATCTATGTCAACTTTACATCCTCTGTAAAACACATAGTTTCATTTAGAAGCTGCCCTCTGCCAGCCTGCACCTTTCCCTTAAAAGCTACAGGAAAGGATTCAAACCTAGTAGAAACCACCATCACTTTGAAGATGTCTTCTATTTAACACCACAGGGGGAAAGTAATTAAATTTAATAGAAGTTATTGCCTGTGAATGAAAATACACAATATGTGAGCTAAATTAAATACACTGGGCAGGAGATGCAAAATTTTATACCAAATTTAACATGAACATGTATTTCCTGTTAAAATGTGTTCTACATTATTACTTTCAAGAATTTCATTTCTGCACTAAGGGCAGTTTTAATCATTTCTTCCTACCAACCTCCCTCCATCTCTTGCTACAATTTTATCAGACACTCCCTTCTGTAAAGTGTTGTTTTCCAAGCCACGAACTGATCGCGAACAGGGATAGATCTGAGTCTACCTAACATGGAGCCACATGATGCCACTGGAAAATCTTGCAAAACACCAACTGGAGGCCTCAAGATAAAAAGCAAATACACATCGCAGCAAATTACCTATCAGGGTAAACTGCTCCACATTAATCTCAAAACAGACAAATTCAGCTAAAATTGGTAATACTGGTTTTGTAAAATAAATGTATCTAGCCTGAAGTGAACTGCTGTGGTGAGAGGCACACAGCGCCAGTAAGGAAAAATAAATAAATGCTGCACAGGATCTTAGGGTTCCTCCTAAAATAACCAGAATGCACATTTAATTTATGCTTTCTTTTTGAGGCATAGCTTACCAATTTGGCAACTTTTCCATAGTCAATCCATCTGACAGTAGCAAAATTTGTAGATTCTGCACAGTTGAAACCATGATTAAAACCAGCATGGTAGCCATATGGGAAAGTGATCATGAATTCTCCAGCCTCCTGGGTTATCTGCAAGGTAGGAAACATAATATTTTGTAAAAATAAGACTTCCCAAATTATGAATACAATTAAAATATATTTGCCATTAAAAAACAAAGAAAAAAAGTCATGATATCAGAGCAATACCAAAAAGAGTTCCACCAGATTCATTACTTAATCCTTTAATAGTGCTTTTTCAGGAAACATTTAAAAGACTTTCCTAGATAGGATGTGGCTTGCTGGCACTTGAATTCAATCGAACAATCCATAATCAAAGCTATTACATTTTAATTGAAGGTATCCTCAAGTTATTCAAGTAAATTTGTTCATATTTGTTTTGGATTATCTGATCTTAAAATGTTTCTAACCCAGCACCCAATAGGATGGACTCCTTATATCTTTAAATTCTTTAAGTTGCTGCAAAGTAATATAAAAATACTCATAGAATTTGGCCACTGAAGCAATGTTTCTCCTTGACACATATTGTCAAAGTATTTAGCAAATGCTGTATGTTCACATTCAGAGCCTGTATTCTCTGCTAGCTCTGATAATAAAAGTTGTAAAACCACACTTTTAATTATCCTACTGACTCTAATACAATTTATATTTTGAGATATAATGTACATATAATAAAATGCTCAGATAATAAATGTACAGTTTGATCAGTTTTGACAAATGCATATACCCATATATCCCATGCCCCTATTATTTTCTTTTTTTATGATAAAAATCCAAGGAAGAAATACATTTATTAAATATATCAACCTCAGAAAATTACTTATCTCTGGGAGGGACAAGACACTGAAATAGTAATAGCTACATTTGTAGTATTTTGTTTCTTTGGACAAATATCTGTATCTATATATAGCATTTTTTTAAGTATTTTATTTTCAGTAACAACTTTATTGAAATGTAATTCACATACCATATAATTCACTCATTTCAAGTGTATAATTTGCTGGTTTTTAGTATATCACAAAGTTATGCAACTATCACCACAATTAATTTTAGAACATTTTATCACCTCAAAAAGAAACCCCCTCACCCTTTAGCTGTCATCCCCAAGCCCCTCATTCATCCCAGCCCTAAAAAAAACCCTGATTTATTTTCTGTTTCTACAGATCTGTTATTTTGGACATTTAATATTAATAGAATCATATAATTTGTGATCTTTTGTTACTGAATTCTTCCACTTAGCATAAACTTTTCAAAGTTCACCTAGGTTGTAGCATGTATCTGTACTTCACTCCCTTTTATGGCTGAATAATCTTCCGTTATATAAAATATATCACATTTGTTTATTCATTCATCAGCCAATAGACATTTAGTCATTTCCACTCTGGGCACTAGGAATAATGGTGCTATGGATAATTGTCCACGCCCCTATTATTTTCATCGCCCAAGAGTGCTCCCTCATTCCTATCCTAGACCACCACCAGCCCATCCCCTACTCCCACCTCAGGAATAATCACTCTTCTGATACCTCTCACCACTGATTAGCTTTGCCATGTTATGGATGCTAAAATGGTACTGGAGACAGGGGAGAGTATTCTTTTTCCCAACAATTCTGAAATGTAACTCATAACACCATTGTCCCCTGCCAAAGAAACCCCAGATGATGTTCTGCTACAATGAGCTCAGTTGTCACCTGGCAGCAGACACAGGCTTACCAGTGCCCAGCACAGTTCTAGCTCCATTATCTGAGCCATGTGAGAACATAACCCAGCTCTCTCCTGTCCTGGTCTCACTGAATCTAATTAATTATCTAGGTGCTTGTTTCTTATACTACGTAATGAAACAAAACTCAACTTGCTCCCACATAAAGGTGACAGGAGGGGGAGGACTGCTGCCACTGGAATAAGAAAACTACTTTTCCTGCTCCATGGAATCCTACCTACAAACCTTCTCTACCCTACCTAAAAAATCCTGCTCATGCCATGACTTAAAAAAAAAAAAAAAAAGAGCACCTGTTCCACAGAATGCAACTCTAAATTTGAGACCCCTGTCATTTCCAAAATCAGGTCAGTCCCAATCTCATACCATAAAAGAAGCTGAAGAAGAGAGTGGATATAATCTAAATGCAGACATCAGCTGTTTATTACACTTATGTTTTTCATACATATGTATGACTATGGCAAATGCAAAGAAAGAAGGAAAAAATGTAATCCAACTGAGACATTATTACCTACAGGAAGAGGGCTGAGTTGAAGAGGAAGAGTACATTACTATGTAACATATACTATGCAAAGCTCTGCCTACAGATTGTCTTTCTCATCACAATAACCCTATTAAGTAGTCACTATTTTTATCCCCATTTTACAGTTGAAGAAACTAAAGCTCAGAAAAATTACGTGATTGAATCAGGGATGAAACTCAGGAGGTTTAATGCTGTAGCCTGTGCTACCATTTTGCTGCCCTATCACATGTTACGTTATCATCAGCAGAGAAATGTGCTCCTTGAGGAATACAGTGTCATGACAGGCCCTGTATTGAGATAGAAACCGGAAGTGACAGAATTTCATAAGAGGAAGTGCCACTGCCAATCAACCCTCAAAGCCACTAGTGTTTCACCATTTCAGGACTTAAATTCATCTTGCCACTTTCCACAGAAGCCATCCACAAAACACCAGATGAGAGCCCGATGCCTCCAGTGATCTATCACGTAGTACTGGTAGAGAGCTGCAGCCTAGAAAGAGGGTGCCGGCCACCTCTAGAAAAGAGCTCCAAGCTCCAGAGGCCTCCATCCTGGGGAAAGGGAGCCAACCCCAGAGCTCTGCTGCTTCACATAACTTCTCTTCACGTATCAGCCCTAAGCTACCACCAACACCTAACACCAGCCCCAAAGGAACAGAGAAGGATTTTGTGTGTCTGGGGATATTGTTGCACTCCTTCACATCTACCTTGTAATATTCCAACTTAAGTAAAAGTACCTAATGAAGCTGATGCCAACTACTTAAAAGAAGCACTGGATGATGATGTGTCTGAGACTCACAAAAGCCTGGTGCCCAGGTGTCTGCAGACAGGACAAAGCCCTGCAGCCACAGCGTCCCCTCTGAGTGGCACAGCCTGTGCCCTCTGTCCCCAACAGTTCTGCAGCCCATCCCCAGTGCCTCCCTACACCCGCAGGCAGCCCCCACGGTGCACATCTCGGAGGCACGATTTTTTCATGGTAAAAACGTGTGAGTAAACCAGTGATGAACGCACGTTCCCAAAAGCAAGCATATCTTGTGCGTGACTGCTGCATAGACAGTTTAGGAGGGAACAGGGAATCACCTCAAGCTGAAGAATGAATCCCGGCAATTGGAAAAGTTCTACTTTGAACAAATCCCCCCTCCCCCCCACACACACACACACACAAAGAAGGCCACAGTAAGAACCCAAAATGAAGAAAATGTAAAGATTTAGTCACAAGCGAAAAGCTTCCAAGATGGAAAACAGCAAGCATTATGGGAAGAAAAGTCAAATAAAAAACACAGAAGGAAGAGCTATTTTTTAATGTTTCTGCAAGTAGCTAAGTACTTAATCCTCCCGAGACTCAGAGGGAGCTTTTGTTTATCTGGTCAAAACCTTTTTTCATTTCAGCTGCTTCACATAAAAATGTTCAGGCTCTGCAATAATTCTGATCCAGTAACCACCCATAGACACAAAGAATGCGAGATCCAGCATCTACTGAGTTTTATAGAACCTAATCTTCAGAAAACTTGCAGAAGCAATATCAGATTATTAAATCATCAGGCACTTTTATCCATAATGAAATCTCAATTGTATTATGTCTAAATGTGTTTAGAAGCAACATAGTGCTACCATAGTCATTGATTCTAACCAACCCATTGCTAATAATTGCTTTGAATTTTTTAGAAAATAGATCACATATACATAAATTATGTTGCTCATAAAAAAGATTTTAATATAGAAGTGCTTCCTCTTATTTTATAGAATGTGCTACATTTTATTTTCAGTATAAGTGAACTATAGCAACATGACATCTCTAGTAAATATATCTGAAATAAAATTAATTTCTAATTAGGATTTAGATAAATAATTGATATGCTATAAAACATAAATTTGAATTTCTCTACCCACATCCTAAAAATTCTACTTGAAGTTAAAGATACATTATCTCTTAAATACAAATCCTACACAAACAAAATTAATTTGTGTAAGATGAATACTAATATACCTTGTCGAAGGGAATACCGTATTTCTTCAATACTGATGGAGAAATCAAAGTCATCTTGTGGCGAAGAAATGCATCACACCCTTGGGAGCTGCTTGGGAAAAAACCTAAAAAGAAACAATAAATGTAAGTGGCATTGTGTCAATTAAGAGAAAATATCAGATAGGATTTTCAATGTGTAAGTTCTAGTGTTCTTACTGTTTGACCTCTTCCGCCAAAAAGCCCTTGTACTAAAAATCAGAGTTAGAATTCTTAAAAATTAGAGGATACATCACCAAAGGTTGATCTTCTTTACAAACAGATTTACCATAAGTTGTTTTTGTAACCTGTAAAATTACTAAACTTTAGGAATAAATTTCAAATTGAAACAAATGTGGATTCAACCTATTATGTGATAAATGGAAAAAATATTTAGGGAAGTTAGGAAAGATAAATACGTGGGATGCTGGATCTGTAGCGAAAAATACAGGGAAAAAAAACAAAAAAGGAAAGATAAGTATGCATTTTAACAGAAGAATATTTTAGACTCCTAGAGTTCATCATTCCTGAAGCACTCATCCCAATCCTCGGCACACAGCAGACAGAGTAGTTCCCCACCTTTGTTTCTTTTCTGATCAATCTGAAACTAATTGCTACTAATCTCCTGAATGAAGTTCCCAGCCATCACCCATCAAATGTCTGAGAACCTGCCTGAACAGCCTGAATGGGAGAAGTGTTTTGAGGAGGCTTTTACATGAGGAAGTTAAACATACAGCAACCCTTTCATTCAACAGTATATTATATGCCAAGACAGAGTCAGTTTTCTCCATCACTGACTTCAAACCTGCAGTTCTGTCTGAGGCAGACTCTCATTAACTCAGTGATGCAAACTGGAGGAAAATGAACATGCCTGATGTACTGCTCACACCTTCCTCACTCAGAGGGAAGGGAGTCGTGCTGAAGGAATTGGAAAAAACAAGAAGACAACAAGAAACAAGGAAAAGACAGAGAATCATGGAGGTAGAACACAGCAGGAAGACAGAAGGCACCAGGAAGGCACATGCAATGTGTATGAGTGACAGGAAGAGGAGCAGATGCTGTCTGACTCCTCCATCACCAAAATGAGGGGTGAAACTGCTGGAAATGTGACATCTAATTCTGTGGATCTCTCTATGCAAACAACTCAAGAACGTGACCAATTTGGCCAGGTACGGTGACTCACACCTGTAATCCCACCACTTTGGGAAGCCAAGGCGGGCGGATCACTTGAGGCCAGGAGTTTGGGACGAGTCTAACATAGCAAAACCCTGTTTCTACTAAAAAATACAGGCCAAGTGTGGTGGCTCATGCCTGTAATCCCAACACTTTGGGAGGCCAAGACAGACAGATCACAAGGTCAGGAGTTCGAGACTAGCCTGACCACCACGGTAAAACCCTGTCTCTACTACAAATACAAAAAAAATTAGCCAGGCATGGTGACACACACCTATGGTCCCAGCTACTCAGGAGGCTGAGGCAGGAGAATCGCTTGAACCCCGGAGGCAGAAGTTGCAGTGAGCCGAGATCACGCCACTGCACTCCAGCCTGAATGACAGAGTAAGACTCCCTCTCAAAAAAAAAAAATTAGACAGGCATGGTGGTGCATGGCTACAGCTAGCTGCTCGGGAGGCTAAGGCATGAGATTTGCTTGAACCCAGGAGGCAAGGGTTACAGTGAACTGAGACTGCACCAGTGCACTCTAGCCTGGGCAACAGAGGAGGAGGGAGGGAGGGAGGGAGGGAGGGAGGGAGGGAGGGAGGGAGGAAGGAAGGAAGGAAGGAAGGAAGGAAGGAAGGAAGGAAGGAAGGAAGGAAGGAATAAAACATGAGAAATGTTAATTCTTTACAATATTAATAGCAATAAGAAGCATAGTTTTGCCATATATGTCTCTTAATAATGCAGCCTAGAGTTCATCATTCCTGAAGCACTCATCCCAATCCTCGGCACACAGCAGACAGAGTAGTTCCCCACTTTGTTTCTTAATAATGCAACACAAAATAAAACACTGGTGAGTGGAGGAAAAGTAACACACTAACATAATGGCCATGTCCATACAACAAGATGTTGTAAGTCCTACACACAGAGAAGGGCGCCAATGGGCAGTCCCCAAATGCACAATCCATGGGAACGTTTTTATAAACAATTCAAATGGATCTATCAAACTTCTCAAATCTGTAACTTTCTGCAACACCAGATGAATTAAGTTTTAAGTTAAAATCAGTGAAGAAAGAAGTACCTATTCCATTTTCTTTTGATAAGGATTTGTAATCAGGTCCTGAACAATGTGGTGACTGGTCATAAGCTAATTTAAATTGGAAAACCACTGAAGGAACGTAATTTGCAGTGTATTAAGAACTTCATATTGGTTCAGAGTTTTTATTTACAATATGCTATCAGAATTATATTTTACATAGTCCTGAAAAACACTTCATAAACAACACATCTTATGTACAAAGTATGTGCCTTAAAATGAATTTTACCTCAAAGTACCTGCAGGGGCTACACGGTTCATACTCACTCTCACTCCATAGTCTATAAAACATGGTCAATTCTTTGCCATACTAAAGTCAACTGCCTTTTTTTTTTTTTTTTTTTTTGGTCTTTTTTAAGATATTATACAGGATCAAGCAAGCAAAGATGGTCTTCGGAATCATTCTTCCAAACCAAATAATAAGTTAGAGGGATGGAAGGCGAGGATAATAAAGAGCTTGTATTCCAGAGACCCCAACAGAGCCCTAAAAGCAATCCACAATAACCTTTCCTAAGAACACCAAAGTGCTGCTGAGAGTTCTGCAACACAGAGAAGTGTGTAGGATCCCATAAGATCTCTCAAAGATCACATGCTATACCCATCCAAAGGATGTTTCACATTCAATGTAAAAGTGAGCACGTGTGAAAAGCATTATTCTAAGTGAAAAAAAGCAAAAAAACAAGTCTACACATAGTATGATTTCACTTACATGACACTCTAGAAAAGGTAAAACGATAGGGACAGAAACTAGGGAAACCAGTGGGTGCCAGCAAAGGGAAGAGCAGTTAAGTACAAAGAGGTGTGAGGGAACTTTTTTGGGGTACTAGAAATGTGTTACATGTTGATAACAGTGGCTTATCATGTGGTTTATTAGTTACACCACTGTAGACCTTTGTCAAAACTCAATGAGCTCTATTCTTAAAATAAGTGAATTTTACTGTAGATTTTACCTGAATAAAACTGACTCAAAAAAATCATTAAATATTTTGAAACTATTTTTGAAATAGAGTAGATGTGTTCTAAAAATATGAAACAGGTGTGTTCCTTCCTTCAAATGAAAAGTTCTCCATACTGTCAACTGGTTTATATTTTATAATGTATTTGGTATTGCTAAGAAATTATTTTTAAATCCCAATCTTTTATGATTCAAATACAAACACACACTATAGTATTAAATCACCAAAAATTTCAGCCTTGAGAAAAGATTTTAAGATCAAAACTTAGTGACTTTTTTATGGGTATACAAACACTAATTTGGCAAAGATGAGGACAGCTGTTAACTTCTTAGGAAGGGGAGAGAAAGACAGGGAACTAAGGAGGAAGGAAGGGAAGAGAAATCAAACATGTAGATCTATTTCCAAACTAGTAAAAAATTTTTATTGACAATTTTGATAATTTAAATTTGCCCCAAGTATGCATTGATGAAGTTTTATCACGGTTATATATGACCGGGATGACACCTGAAAAATATATTAACCATATAAACAAATGCTAAGGAAAAGAATACAACAAATGAATACAGAAAATTGGTTCAGTGGAAAACGCTTTCAGAAACAGACGTACAGTATTTGATTTACACATGAAATTTTTTGGCAAGCTTATTTATGAAAAGAACCAATGACCTACATTATATGGGGAGAAACCTAGTAACATTTACCCACATCTCTACTTGAGAGATTTACACGAGAGGCACATACTACATTTGGCCTCTTGGTACTTCTTATCATTCATGGAGTGGTTACTCAGGACTGGATAGAAAATTATCACTTCCCAGGCCTCACTCAACCCTAACGTCCCATAATCCATCAACATCTCTACTGCAGGACTCTCCAGGAGGAGTGCCAGGAGAACTTCATACTGATCTTGGGATAGAGAAGAATGGCGCTTTTCCTAAGCAAATGGCTTGTTTTAATCTCCTAGACATGGTGTGCATTGTGTAATGGGCAAGTTTTTTCCATTTCAAGATAATCAGCAGAAAACCTAGAGTTAAAATTTCCACCCAATTTAACTGGTATGTGTATCATTAAATGCATGGTTTTTTTACTGCATTCCTGAGACTGCAGTTTATTTCAGCTCTCACTTCCCACCCCCTTGAAATGTCACATAGATAACCTACACACAAGTCACCAAGGACTCCCCAAGCCAAGAACATTGGGATCAAACAGGTCAGAGTTAAACTAACCAGGATTCTTCTGGCTCTGCCTCTGCCCAGCCCCATCCGTACCCTCAAATCATAGAAATCTTCATTTCCACAAAATTCCTCCCTACTTACTAGTTGGCATTCATTTCCTGAATTCTTCCTCTCCATTCTCAGTTAAGAGAAGGAAACTAAAAGTCTTTCACTCACATATGAATTATGCTATCTGGGTGTATTTCATGTATTATTGTCCAATGTCTAAAACCCTACTAGGAACACGGCTGGATACAAATTATCCAATTACATTTAAATACAGACAGTGATATCACTGACATTAAATTATTAAGAAATTAAGTTTACCAACTATTTCTCTACTCATAGTGAAACCCAGCTGACAGACAAAAATAAACATACCCTGACCTGCCACACACTGATCTCCATGCCTAAGGCATGAGTGAGGCACGAAGGCAGAGGATATATCACTGGTCTTTTGCATTTTTTATGGCTTACAGGGCACTTTAAAATTGATTATTTGTAATCAGAGGTATTTTATTTATAAGCCTTTCAAAACTAGACATTTTAATATAATAT
The DNA here is from genome assembly GCF_024542745.1 of Macaca thibetana thibetana. NCBI lineage: Eukaryota > Metazoa > Chordata > Mammalia > Primates > Cercopithecidae > Macaca > Macaca thibetana. The sequence continues at coordinate 73,839,765 of NC_065592.1, forward strand.
TTCAGACTATCAGCTAAGTGAATGCTTAAGGGAACAATATTTACCATTTTGAGAGCTAATAAAAGTACATTTTCCTAATTCCAAGAGAGAGGTATGAGAGCAGGTTAATTTAGAATCTGATCATAAAATTAAAATGATTTATTTATTGCTGCTCTTCTATTCTCTTGACAGCAGAGGCTCATAATCTTTTTTGGGCCAAACCATCTCAGGGGATTTAATGATGGCATTCCCAGAAA